>NC_058104.1:34180000-34805000 GCF_020171115.1 Neogale vison
CGCTGTCCCTCTCGGGACACCCAGGAGCCTGCAGTGGCAGGACTGCAAGCCCCGTCATGGACTGGCTTCAGTGCCTCTGAGCGGACAGACACCAACAGGGTAAAAGAGGGGCCCAGCCATCTGCGCAGAGACCTCCCTACCACCAAATCGCATTTTCCCTGGGATCTTCCAACGCCTCCCTCTGCTGGGGACCTTTGTAACCCCGATGCACAGGTCAAAGCACTAGCTGCTCCTCAGCCCTGCAACGGGGCTCACACAGCCACAGCGCTGGTGGCCGCGTGCTAAAAAATCTGCCCCCTTGGCTGGAGAATGCGGGCAGCCCTTGCCCCATCCTACAGCTGGCTCCGGGCAGGTCCCTGTCGGAGTAACTAAACTTCACTCCTAAAGGGGCCCCTCCCAACCACGCTGGGAAAATTCGGGGGCTAGCCCGAGCACTGCACTTCACTCCATGCCCTGCATCCCTGAACTCTCGGCTTTGCTCTGCACAAACTGGGGACTGCCTCCAAACATCCTATCTCGAGAAAGAACAGCCTGCTCTCTTCAGAGTAAACCTCCGTGCGGAATGACGACCACAGACCCTGTCCTCCCCACGGTGTCCTTGGCCCCCTGGGAAGAGCACCACCACCACAGAAAGGGGACCATCTGTGTCCTCACAAATGCCAAGGCTAGTGGGAGATTTTGTTTTATACGCAGGACAAAACCTAAGATGAAAACCCACAAGCCAATCCTCCTCTTTGTGTTTATTCTCCTGATTTAAAGACAAAAATAATACAAATGAGAGGAAGATAAAGCTATGAAAACATATCCCCTTTAAACTGATTGGGGGGCAGGTGTTGCAAAAATAAACTTAGGAACAGGTCATGGATTGAGTTCTAAGGAGATGAAGAAAATGTGAGGACCTTAAAACTGTGCGTCTTCGGAATACTGAGTTTGCTTCTTCGGTTAAGCAAGTTTCGTGAGAACTCCGGTCCCTGCTGGATGAGCAGAAGCGGGAGTGCGGTGACAGGCTAAACCACGCCGGGCTACTTACCATCATGTGGTAGTCTTCGTGTCCTTCGATAGGTTCACTGACCACATTTTTAATGGAGCCCATGGGCAATTTCTCAGTCCGCTCTAGTTGAGAGGGATTACAGAGATTACTCAAAGGCCCTCCTGTCCACGCCTGTGACTCAGCAGTCCCTTCTCAGGGCTGGCGGTTCTGGGTTCTACTGTAATCTCAAGTCTCCCACGTGCTCTAAGGACGATGGGACAGGGTCGTCTGACCACCACACCCAGGGCTCTGCTTGGCAGATGGGAATTTCTTGGGAGCAAACAGGAACAGGAATGGCCATAGCATATATTAATGGCCTCTGAGAGCAGAGACAGTGCTTTCCTGTGTGATTTTCTTAAAGTCTGGCAATTCATAAACACCCAAGGATTTCCACTGCAGCCTTCTCGCCTGAGCCCAGCACTGGCTAAGGTCTTTGGCACCTGGGGAAGGGGTAGTCAAGAGGATCGAGAACAGAGGCAACAGCATGCCCCTGTAGCTCGCATAGGCAGGGAGTGCTTGGGGGTTTCTTCTAGTCTCTAGCCCATCCTCCTCCTCATTTGCCCTCCCCACAACCCTTCCCTCTCCCGACCCCCCAACCCTCCACATACACACACCTGAGGAAGTGCTCTTAAAACATTTACAACCTCTTGCGATCAACCCTCAAGGTATCACTTATCACAGGGGGGTCAGAAGACACTTTGCAGCAACTTCAAGGGTGGCAGGTAAGAAAGAGGCGGCAGTGAGGGATGGCAGGAGTGAGAGGAGCCTGCAGGAAGTGAGGCCAGTGTCGCAGGGCCGGGCATGAAGGCAGGAGGGGGGCGCAGTGTCTGTGCAACAAGAACCCACCCCCCCCAGGAGCGGCAGACACAGCAGGGGCCGGGACGTTCTCAGCAAAGTTAAATCAAGTCGGAAAAAAATCATGACAGTCTTTGCAGAAAGAAAATTCTGGAAAAGAGAATCTGCCAATGGATGAGGAGGGGAAAAAAACAGACTGGAATTTAGAGGCCTGGGCTCTAGTCTAGCTGGTGACTGGAGACATTTTACTTCCACTCCGTGAGCCTTGGGGTCTTTAAAATGGGGCGTGGGGAGAATGCACGTGAGGGTGTCCATACTGGCTGTGACTTTCAGTGGCTCTCAGTGACCCACAGGCAGGATCTGACCGGCAGCTGTTTTTAAGATTGAAACTTTTTAAACCACCAGCCACCTTGAAAGGTCCCGAGATTTCACACAAAAAGATACATTTCTGGCTTCTCTTGAAAACCCGATCCTGGGCCCACATTCCTGAGTGACAGCAATGAGCTCGATCAGGCCGGACGCCCCTCCACACTGGGCGCACACTCCCCCGGCCGCCTGCCCCCGCCACGTCTCCTGCCCGAGGCTGCGAGGCTCCCCCCACGCTACCGCGGAGACAGCAGAAGCTGCGAGACGCCGCACCGAGAGGGGGGCCACGCAGCTGTCGGCATGGTCGTCCCACAGCAGCTTCTTGCCAGCGGAAAGATGAAGCCGGTGGCTGGTGGCCAACTCCCCGGAACGCGCTGTCCTGCTGGGAGGGTGCTCAGGACGCCCAGAGGACAAGATTCCCGGCCAGCGAGAACACTGCCTGCCACCCACCGCTACAGTGGCCTGCGTGGGAGCGAAAATCTCAGCCCCGGCGCCCATGAAGCCGGGACTCTCGGCCGTGCTCTTTCAGCAGGCTGGTGAGAAAGGACACTTTCCACAGCCCTGAAACCCCAACCTATCCAGATTCTTTTGAGTGCTGCCTTCATGCCCAAGCGGTAAAGCAGCAGCTCCCCCGAGCCGAGAGAACACCTCCACCCCGGGTACGGGAGGGTCCACTTCGGGCCTGCGGTGAGGACGCGCTTCCTAACACAACCTCCTAACACAGAGGCCCCGAGGAACCAATGAGCACCTACAGACGTAGTCCTCACTGGCCTCCCTGGCCCACAGGAAACTACCTGCATCAGCCTAAGCAGCTACCTTCCAGCAGACTGCCCGCAAGAGAAAGCGCAAGTGGAGGAAGAGGCAGGAACTGGGGAAGTCAGTGCCACGACGGAGAACTAAGCAAAGTCACCTGCAAAGTCACAGCCGAGGAAGGGTCTGACAGACGCAGGGCAGCTCACGGTGGACGAGCACTGACCGTGTGGAAAAGGGTCCAAAGGCCCGTGGGAAGACCCAGGAAGCCCCTACACGTTCTGCAACGCTTGCTCTGACCATGCAGTTAGAGCTGAGGGTGGAAGGAAGGAGATGTAGCAGGTTCTCATAAAATTGTGAGAAAACTCCTGCGCTTTGGCATTTTGGTCTGTGTTTACTTATGTAAGGACCAGCAGAGTGACAAATGAGAATACCTGCGTTGGCACTCAGGATGACAAAAAGCCTCACGCCCCATCGCCCCGCTGATTACTTCCTGTAAATCTGGGGTCCCACTCGAAGCAGAGTCATACCGAATGGCCTGTCCCTGAAACCAGCCAACCTCACGTGATGGGACCCCCTATACCTCTCTTTAGCATTTACCTCGAACACTCAATACCTACAGTGCTGGCCAGAACCAGGTGAATTAGTCATGTTCGGTTCCCTCCGGGAATCTAACAGGGGGACAGACAAGTCAGAGAGTAATGAGTGCTCTGGAGAGGTAAACGGAGCGCTCTGTGAACAGAAGCGGCAGCAATTCATTTGGAGGGTGGGGAAGGCGTCGGGGAAGGCTTCGTTAGGAGAGGACACGTAAGTAGGGCCTCTGGAGATTTCATTAACAACGAGGAATGGGAAGAAGGCATTCCAGGTAAGTGCCCGGCAGGAGCGAAGACGTGAGGCTGTGCAGAGCACGGTGGGAATTGCAGGCTGGTGCAGCTGAAGCCCACAGCGTGTAACGGGGCAAGCGGGGCAGGAGGCTGGGTCTAAAATTTGACAACACTGGACACTACGTTTAGGCATTTGAACTTGGCTCTTCCAGGCCGAAGGTTTCTGAGCATGGGAACCAGGGAGGAAGATGGGTAGGACAAAACAGAACACAGACAGGGCAGGGAAATAGGTTAACTCGCTTTAACAAACCTTTAAAGATGCTAGGAGTCTTAACTGGCACAACAGAGTGGCAAAAAAAGGGACACAGATAATTCTGGAGTGTAACTGACAAGACTTTGAACCATCTGGGGGAATAGAAGGGGAGGAGAGTCAGAGACAATTCCCAGCCAACAGCAAGCAGCAAGCCCGCCCCACCAGGCACAGGCAGGGGTAGGTGGAGGCAGGCAGAGCACAAACAGGCGGGAGGGGGGGGGGCGGGTCCACGGTACCAGGAAAATGCACCCAGTACGGGGACAAACTCTGACCTCCAGGGGCCAGGCAGGTGACATATCATGAACAAAGCTGGCTCCACACGAAGCCCACGGACAGTGAGGACTGTGACATGGCTCATCTGAACCTACTACTTTGGCTCCAGCCGATCGCTGCCATGTGAGAATGCAGGTCCAGAATGCCTACATCTTTTGACTTTTTTTCTTTTCTTTTCTCTTTTTTTTTTTTTTTTTTTTCAAGAGAAGCCCAAAAACCCCCACATCAGATCAAGTGAAATCTCTCTGATTTTTACAGAATGTGTGTAAATCCAAAAAACTCTTGTTTGGGGGCCAGACCTGGCCCTCAGACTGCACATCTGGGACCCAGTTTTGGGTACAAGAGAAGAGCCACTGTTGATGGACTGACCCTGACATAAGACTGAAAAGAATGAGGGAAAAGGGGCCAAACAGAAGGTGAGCATCTAAAAGCAGAGACAAAAAGCCAGGGGCACGCAAAGCACAGTGAAGAGAGAGATTTCAGGAGAAGCACAGTCGCACCCATGACCGAGTGCTGCTGGGTGCCCGAGGCAGCAAGCCAGGAAGAGGCCGAGAGCAGGAACCTACCTTTAGTGCCAATCCACAGCTGGTCTTGTTCCAGCTTGAAGGTGAGTCTCACTTTGCCTCCGGACTTGTTGTACATGCCGGATAAGGGTACCGTTGGCAGGTGCTCCTGGAGGCACAGGAGCACAGTGAAAGACAGGGACCAGAAGCAAGGACAGGGAAGGACAAGGGACAGGATGTGAGGACGTGATCACAGGAACCTCAGGGAGTCAGAAGGTGGGCCTGGTGCGTTTTCAGAGCCGCACAAAGGAATCTGGCTTACCTGGGCACCCTTAACAGATGGCATCACATCTTCGGGCTTTCCTTTATCCAACACTTTCCTGTGTTGCTAGAATATAAGTCAGAAGAAATGATAAATAAAATAGCTGTCTATGTGTTAGTCATATTACTACCTTTCTGAAAAAGAGGAAAAAAGCCTTCCTGTTTTGGTTCAAAAGCTTCCCATGTGTACAGATTATGGGTCCTTTGACATTAAAGAGCAGTGCTGTCTGGCAGTGGTGTCTCTGTTGATAGAAATGTCCTACCTCTGTGCTGCCTAAAACAACAGCCACGAGACACATGGGTCTAGGAAGCACTTGAAATGTGGCTAATGTAACTAAGGAACTAAGTTCTCGATTTTACTGAATTTTAATAAGCTTTATGTGGCTGTTATATTAGACAGCAAAGTTCTAGAACAACTAAGGTTTCCAGATTGCTAGTTCAAATAAACTAACTCCTCTGACCAAAAAAATCACCACTGAAAGGACGAAACATTGGGCTAAAGTAAACCGCAAATGGTGGCCATTTCAGTCAACTTAAACTTCCAAAGAAACTTAAGACGATGCTGGTGATCAGCCTAACGGCCTACAAGCGACATTTCGTCAGCAAATGGAAACTCAGATTATTGTAGAATTCTTCCCCACTGCCCTGCCCTCAACCTCAGCTACACAGGCCAGGAGACACCTATTTCCAAGATAAATGCCAATTACTCCACAGACTGATATTAACAAGTCTCTGATCCTGTGCCCAACACCCCCCTCCCCGGGTTTGAGGCAGCTTGTTAAGGGTTCTCATTAGGCTCATGGCTCCCTAAAACAGCTCTTGAGCAGCCCAAATGCCTGAGCTTGTCTCCTCTCCACTGGTGGCTTTATAGGTCACCGGTCACTTTACCAAATGGTAAAGCTGAAACTATGGGACAGCAAGTGAGTGAAGGGGAACAACGCCACCAAACGGAAGCACCACAGGATCATGAGCCAATTCAGAGGGCAGAAACCCTCTGGTGGGGATAGAATCAGTACTGCCAGACTGCTAGCAAAGGGTCCCCATAGGGATCAGCCTCGGATTCCTGAGTAAGGTGACAAAAAGCCAGGGGAACAGGTCCCTCTCATTAGGCCACGTTAAGGCCTCATAACTAGCATCAGTGAAACAGAGCAGCAGACATTAACAACTTAATTTGACTCCTACCTCGCAAGCATCTTTTGAAAGAATTGTCCCTGTGCTGTGGAAAACAGTTTTAAGGCTATTATGCTACCATCAGTAACACAAAAGCTATGTTTAAGAAGCGTGTAATATTTCAAGGGTGTGACCAGTGGGGACATTCACTCACTTCTGAAATACTCACATTTGATAATTTCATGTATGTGGCAAAGGAAACAGGCAAGTGGGGAAAAAAAGTCAACTGTTAAATTCTGACCCCATATATGGGGGTGAAAGGTTCCAAAGTGAATACCTTTCAGATGTTAGCATAGATTTATAACTCCTCATCTAAAACCTTATAGGCAGATGTTCTAGATCATAAGAACCAAGTCTTACAGACTTTGTAAAAACAATACCGCTTAAAAATATGTTATACGTTATCCTCTCTAGGATCTGGGGCAGTACCTTGTCATTCAAACACATTAATGTTCCTACAGCAAAACATGGACATTCACACTAATTCTGGTCAAGTTTTAATGCCTGGTCAGGTTTTGGAAGCACACGAAGAGGATTATGGGCCTGTAACAAAACTGTATCCTTCTCACACTACTAGCCATATGCCTTGGTGCCTAGAGTCATTAAAACTGATCTTGGCTCGAACTGTTCTAAAAAAAAAGAAAAGAAAAACAACAACAAACAAACAAAAAAAAAACCCAAACTGACCTACTGTACTGGGGACACAGGTTAAGTTGAGACTATCTTAGCCGTGGCCAAGAGACTCCATGACAATGAGTGAAGTTTGCTGGGTGATAAGGTTGCAAGTGATGGTTCTTCCTACCAGTTCCCTCTGCAGCAAAATACTCTCCCTTTTCCTAATTACAGAAAGAATTTTAAGGGCTACAGTGAGCACAAGACAAGGCTGGATCTCTTCCACCCAAAATGAGCAACAGGATATTAAAAAAAAAAAAAAATCAGGCCCCCATTTCATGAACCAGGAGGGAAAAAAAAACCAAAACTAAACCCAAAGCCAGTATAGTTATGTTTCTAGTCAGCTTCATTAGGCTTCCTGAAAAAGTCCGCCTCAGAGGGACTCTGAAAGCTGCTGAGCTCTATGGCTATCCAGAAATGACCTGTTGACTTGGGGGAAGCCACTGACCAAAACACAAATGTAAGCACTTGTACAAAATGGGGGGTGAATTGTCCTGGTAGCATTTTTCCCTGACACTAGAGGAGAGAAACCCATGTCAGATTCCTTTCAATATCTGGTCTGAAGCCTGCCTGTACAAAGGCCATATCCTAAAGTAAATAGACTTGAGACACACTGACCCGCCAGATGAGACAAAGTTGCAAATCTCAGGTAGTTGTCACCTCCACTCAACAGCCAGCCGCACCCAACTGCTGCCATAAATTTCCATCATGGACCCTGTCCGAAAAGGAGCTTATTCTAGGGAGAATATAACCAGCCAAGGCTCCAGAGGACAAAGCCTCAAACTTCCCAGGACTAGCAGTCACATGACGGACTCACCTTCTGCCTGCAGAGCGGCTCCTTCTTGTTCTCTTCGGCCTTTGCACCCTGCTGGGCAGCATCTTTGGGTGTGTTTACGGCTAAAACATCATTTATCGTGGAGCCAACTACCATGATCTTGGCTCCGCTGGTCACTTTTATTTCTCTCAACGTCTTATCCTCAGGGACGAGTCCCTTATACATGACTTTCTGCATGGCAGGGGGGAGACCTTGGGAAAAGGACACAATGAAAGGAAGGGATGAAAAATGTATCTGGGGCGCCTGGGTGGCTCAGTGGGTTAAAGCCTCTGCCTTCAGCTCAAGTCATGATCCCAGGGTCCTGGGATCAAGTCCCACATCGGGCTCTCTGCTCAGCGGGGAGCCTCTTTCCTCCTCTCTCCCTCTGCCTGCCTCTCTGCCTACTTGTGATCTCTCTCTGTCAAATAAATAAATAAAATCTTTTAAAAAAAGAAAAGAAAAATGTATCTGGACCAGAACTGTTGGGCAACAGACCTGGAAATGAATACTGCTGCAGCATCTTTGTGTGCTCAGGCAACTCACAACCTCTCTGAGCCGGTTTCCAAAATTTTATAATTTTAACAGCAAGATTTCCTTCTGCGTAGACTTCTTTTAAGGATTAAGAAATAAACCACCACCAAGCATCAAGTCATCGTTCAATAATGTTAGCTATCATTCATTCCAAGTTGTTCCTCAAGCCTCTGATGACACAAATACTGAGAATCCACAGGCCTCAGTTATACAGAAACCAGAAAGGATGAAGTTCTTGTTTTTACCATGTGCTCACCGACTACAGAAAGCAAGCTTATAAAACAGAAATCATTTCAGTTGGTAAAGTGTTGTACACGAGACAAGACTAAAAACTAAAATGTGAGTATCTGTGAAGGGGCCAGCACCATAGTCACCAGCAATGTTTCCTAAATTTCCCTTATGAGAATTACCCAAGATATTTGCTAAAAATAAATTCCTGGCCACATTCCAGATCCATTGAATCCAACTCTTCAGGGAAAAGGGTTGGGGGCTGTAAGTTTCACATGTGCCTCAGATGATTTTCATTAGAGATGTCTGGGGCAGCACTGATTGGAAGCCTGGGCCTAAGAGTCAGACCCGGGCCTGAATCTCGGCTCAGCCACTTTCTGGCTCCATCACCTTGGGTCTCATCTTCCCCATCTGAATGATGGACATACTAGTACTTACTCCGGAGAACTAGTCCCAGCATTGAGGGAGCGGATGCAAAGAGAGTGGCCAGCGCGGGACCTAGCACCGTGCGAGCACTAGGAATCTAAAGGCGCGGTGGGGAAGGCTGCCTGTCGCTGGACATTACCACTTCGATTACCTGTAATCGAGTGAATCTTCTGTTTTAGCTCGGAGCCTGTGCTATCCAGGGGGAATTTCACGTCGTGCTTAGTCTTATTCCAGATGATCTTCAGGTCCACCAGCTCCCTGCCTGCGCCGCCGCCCGCATCCTCGCCGTTGCTGACCGAGGCCTGGGCCGCAGGGTCCCCAGGGGGCTGGGCCGGGGCCGGCTGCAGGCTACCTCGCGCAGCGCAGGAGTCCTCCGCTGCCGCCCCCGCCGCGGCTTCGGCCTCCACGCAGTTCAGGGGCCGCGCGGGGACCTCGGTCGCCACCGTCTCGGCCTCCGTGTCCATGCCAGGTTCCTCCATGCCTGCAAGGGGGTTAGGGGGTGGGCGCTCGCCGCAGGTTGGGCCTGGGACTGAACCCTGCTCGGGCGAGGCCGGGCCTCCGCTTCCGGGCCAGACTGTTCCCCACCGGACCGGGCCGCATCCACCCCGGGGGCCCGCTTCACCGGGGCCCAAACGGGGCGCTCGCCACCCCCACCACACTCACCATCCGGGGCTCCGGCCGCCGCCATGATGATTGTGTACAACACCCACCGCTCCCGCAGAGGCCGCTGGGAAAAAGCGAGCTAGCTGAGATTGGCCCCCGCAGCAGCCCCTAATCTCTCACAGACTGGCCGGAAACAGGTGGACGTTTCTATGGAGACCCGCCTCCTCCGCTTCCCCGGTCCGGCCCCTGCCACGCTTTAGCTTTCGGGAGCCCAGGGGGGCGGGTCCGGGAGATCGCCCGCTCGATGAGCTCTGCCCCCTAGAGGCCGAATGGGGTCGCAGCTGCGCTGGGGGGCGTGGACTTGCAAACTAGGAGAACTGCACCTTTAAGGGGCGGGGCCGCGCCCTCTGTGGCAGAAGCGGATTGGCTGGAAGAGGCCCCGGAAGTGATGCACGGGGAAGCCCACGTGTGCGCTTCCATCCCACATGGCGGTGCTCCTGAAGAGGTTGCTGCAGTCGGCGAGGCACCCTGCGGCCTCGGGCCGGCCCATGGGACGGCGCGAGGCCAGCCTGGGCACTGATCCCGGGGCTGTGGTGCGAGTGCGGTTCGCCCCGAGTCCCACAGGTAACCTTGGCGGACGTGACGCTGCAGGTCGTTGTCCACCGTCCCGTGCCCGCCCCCTGAATGTTCCCGGACGAATCTCTTCCGGTGGAGTCTGACCGGGGTGGGGGTGGGGGTGCAGCGAGACCCCATTTTACAGAGGCAGAAGCAGGTCCACGAGCGTAAATTACTCATACAGCCAGGAAGTTCTGTGTGTGCCATCACTTTAGGTCTCTCATTCGTGTATTCAGTAAATGTGTATCGAATACAGACCGTGTACTAGGGACGGTTCTAGGCGTTGGCATACGGTGGTCATCGGGCACGCACGGCTCCTGTTCTCAAGAAGCCTACACTGTAGTGGCCGCGACAAACCACGTGCAAAAGGAACTGCCTTTAGACAAAAGCATGGGCCATGTGAGAAATGAAGCAGGGTAGGGACCCGACGGTTAGGTAGGAAGCTCAGAAAGGCCTTGTTGAGGACGTAGCATTTGAGCTGAGAACCCAAAGACAAGCTAGCCGCCCAGAAGCCTGTAGGAGGAAAGAGGAAGCTGCACGTGCAAGGCCCTGTGGTTAGTGGTTTTGGTGCTCAGCAAGCCAGAGAGTGAGGCAGGGGGCTCATTGTTTACCCTAGTGGAGATCTTGTTAGAGCCTCCCCGCTAGTTCCCCCTGTTTTTTTCTCAAGGAGTCCGCCACCTGCCCTCTCAACACGGAGCGTGCCTCTCATTCTGGACCTTAGGGTCCGCATGTAAGGCTTCCCTGTGTGACAAGACCCCAGCTACACAGAGTGACAGGATCTTTCACTGCAGGCATTCGGGTGCAGAGTGGGCTTCTCAAACCATTGTGACAGGACTGGTTCTGAATTCCCAAATGGTTATGGATCAGTATTTTTATAGAACCAATATAAATGAGTAAGAGGGGAAATACTAAAAGCATACAAAATATGAGTCTATTTTTATTAGATTCACCGATACAAAGTTACTCTGTCAGATTGCTATTACGTTTCTAAACGTTTATTCTCTGTTTCCCTTCGTGGTTGTGAACTGGCAACAGTTTGCAGACCAGCATTGGTCTGCACCTTCTTTGCAGAGCACTCCTAGTAGCTGGGTGCCAAAGCCTGGGATTGTTGGGTCCAGATTGCTGGTTTTGCCACTTCTCAGCTGTGTGACATGGGCAAATTGCATAACCTTTCTGAGTTTCTGAGCTTTACCCTCTGTCAAACACGGCTAGTGATGGTACCTGCCTCATGGGTTTGCGCTAATGCAGCTGAGGCACTTCGCAAGGAGTGGTACTCCTAGAGCTTAATAAACAATATTCTCTATTATAGTTCTCATTTTCCTTGCTGATTTGCATACGGAAAAGGCTGTTGACTACAGACAGATAAAAGAATTATCAAGCAACTGAGATCACTTATTGCTAAAATTAATGGAAAGCTGTACTTCGATCAATATTTAGGTCTCCCAACAGCTGTGTAAAGGAGGTTTCCATTTTTTGTTTTTAATCTCTAACAGATGAGACTAAGCTCAGACCAGTGAAGTAGAGTGCCCAAGGGATAGCAATCAATAAATGGATGCAGAATTTAAATCCACATTTATTTGATTTAAGAGATCTTTCTTGCAATTACCAAACCCCCATCTTCCATCTTGGGGACCACTGATTTTGTGGTAGCTTTGCGATAACTAGCAGAAAGTCACACATAATCAGTGTTGAATGGGAGGTCACCTGACTACAGAAGAGGCTTTTGTGT
The DNA here is from genome assembly GCF_020171115.1 of Neogale vison. NCBI lineage: Eukaryota > Metazoa > Chordata > Mammalia > Carnivora > Mustelidae > Neogale > Neogale vison. The sequence continues at coordinate 34,191,964 of NC_058104.1, forward strand.
CCTGTGCTGCCTCCTGTTCCTGTAAATGCAGAGAACCTCATCGTGGAGACGGGGCTGTGGCCTGGACAAGAGAAGACAGGATAAGGGGAAATGGCAAAATGCTTAATGTGAATCTTTCAGCCAGGAATGACGGAAAGGAAAATCTTAGGAGTTTGAACTCAGGTGAAGAGAAATACAGTGGAATCAACTATTACTTTTGCTTAGTGCTTAAGCCCAAACTTCAGATGAAAATCAGAATATATGCAAAATGTAATTGTATGATATCTTCAGTTTGTAATTATTATTATTTTTTTTACCCAAGCACATTGTTGAATTTGCACACATTAAGTGCGCATGTGATATGGTTTCCGTGGATAATCCTCTGCTTGTCCTCATTTGTATAAAACTTGGCCTTGAAGCAAATCTCAGAATAGAACAGAGGGTGCAGCTGGGGAGAGTTGGAGTCTTTACAACATCACACACTGTAAGACATGTCTGCTACTTCCAGGACGAGGGGCTAAGCGAGTGGACCACTCCTGTCCTCTGTGGCCATCTGACTCGGTTCTGGTTAGAAAGATGGGATGGGGTAGCTGTTTTTTGAGCTTTGATACTCCCTGGGACATCCTGTTCCAAGCGGGGCTTGCTAGTCAGTTCATCTTCTCTGTCTTGTCTGAGCTGTTCTCTTCTTTTCTCAGGCTTTTTGCACCTGGGTGGCCTCCGCACTGCCTTGTACAACTATATCTTTGCCAGGAAGCACCAGGGGAGTTTCATCCTTAGGCTGGAGGACACGGATCAGACCCGCCTTGTGCCTGGGGCAGCGGAGAATATTGAGGACATGCTGGAGTGGGCAGGTGAGGCAGGCCGGGGAAGGACCCTCCTCCAAAGGGGAAGAGGGAGCAGGGAAAGGAGCCTGTAGGTCTTCTCCTGGGGCCCGAGATGGAGAATGAGGACTTCCTGGAGAGATGGGTACATTTGTGCTGCCTCGGGTGGCATGTGCTTCCCTAAAACATGCTGAAGCTCCCTGAGGAAAAGCTCCGAGGCTGTTCTGGGGTTCCTGTTCTTACCTCAGGATTTCAGGTCCGGCTGGGAGCCAACAGGAAACATAGGCCAAGCATAAGATGGAGCTGGAGAGGCGAGGCCTGTAGTGAGCAGGAGAAAGCTCCCGCCCCCTGTTCCCGTGTAGGAATGCTGGCCCAGTTTGTTCAATCTTCTCACTTCCCAGAGGAGCCAGAAAACCAGGTTTTTATTACTTTTTTTTTTTTTTTTTTAATGAATACTTCTCATTGTTAAACTTGAGCCCAGATTTTTCTTTTTTTAAAAAACCACATTGTGTGAGCCAAACAAAATGTGTGCAGCCTCTAAAATCAGTCTTAGGGGACATTTAATGCAGAGGCCTCCTAGACACCAGGAGGACAAGGAGGAGTGTATGTTCCCTGGGTCAACAGTCGTCTGTCTGTCAGGGCAGGTATAACCAGTTAAGCTCCACAAGGAAAAATACCAAGACTTTTATGAGATGTGTATCTTATTCTCAGTTAAACTATTAACGAGACTTTGGGTTCTCAAAGGGCAGTCACCGATTTCCTTTGTACCTTCTGTCATAGAATGTTATAGTAGATGCTTAATCAGGATTAGTTGAATAGGAGTGTCTGGGTAGCTCAGATGGGTAGGCGTCTGCCTCCAGCTCAGGTCATGATCCTGGGGCCTGGGGATTGAGCCCCATGTCAGGCTCCCAGCTCACCGGGGCGTCTGCTTCTCCCTCTCCCTCTGCCTCCCTCCCCTGCTTATGCTTTCTCTCTCTCTCGAATAAATAACATCTTTGTTTTTTTTTTTTTTTAAACCAATTACTTGAATAAAGGAATTCATTCCCGAAGATCACTTACTATAATGAGGGTCCTGTTCTAGCACTGAACAGAGACCAGTGCCCAGTAAATAGGGGAGGACAGATGAACAGATGAATTTCTCCTCACCGCGACATTCAGCGTTGATGAGTGCTGTGGAGACAAGGGTCACAGGCTGGGGAACTGGCAGGGAAGGGTGCTGTCTCAGTCAGGGTGGTCTTCTCGGAGGAGATGACCTGAAAGCACGAGACTGCCCAGTGAAGGGCCAGCCATGTGGTTACCGGGACGAAGACTGTTCGGAACAAGAGGGCAGAGCAGATAGGAAGGCCCTGCCGCAGGAGAGTGTAGGGTGTGTTAGAGGAGCAGCGAAGACGCCGGTGGCCCAAGCACAGTGAGAGGAGCAGAGGGACTGCACATGTGGAGACGCGGGTTGGCCAGAGCCAAGCCAGGCAGCGCCAGGCAGACCAGGAGGAAAACTTGGATTTCAGGGTGCGCCTGCGACCCGTCAGGTGCTGTACTAGACACAAGCAGTACAGTGATGAACAGGTCCCACCCTCTGAGCCCCTGGTGTGGCACCGTTTCGTGAGCGTGGGCTGCAGTGCCTCAGCAGAGCTCCCCCACACCACCCCCTGGCCTTGTGGTGAGGCAGAGGGAGTGGCTGATTTCTAGAGCTTCCTGCTTCGGGACTCACTCTGTGTTTTTTGTCTTTTGGTTTGTTTTTGTTTTTGCTTTCTGTGGGGTTTTTTAATTATTGTTACTATTTTGTAATTGACATATAATTCACCTGATAGGAAATTCACCATTTCAAAGTGTACAAATCAGTGGTTTTTTTTTTTAGTATATTCACTGTGGTATGCCAGCCATCACCAATATCCAATTTCAGAACATTTCCATCCTCCCAAAACAAAATCCTGCCCTATTAGCAGTCACTCCCTATTCCTGCTTCCTTTCAGCCCCTGGCAGTTGCTAATCTATTTTCTGTCTGTGCAACTTGCCTATTGTGGACATCTCAGGTAGATGAAACCAGATAATACATACTTCTAGTGACTGGCTTTTCCTTAGAAGAGGGGGTTCGGTGCTGTAGCACATGTCACTACTTCATTCCTCTTTGTGACCAAATAATACTCATTGTATGAAAATACCACCTTCTGTTCGTCAGTGGTTGGGCATTTGGATTATTTCCACTTATTCGACTTTTTTTTTTTTAAAGATTTATTTTAGAGAGAGAGCAAGGGGAGAGGCAGAGGAGAAAGAGAATCTCAAGCAGGTTCCCTGCTGAGCACAGAGCCCAACTCGGAGTTCAGTCTCATGACCCTGAAATCATGACCTGAGCTGAAATCGAGAGTCGGACGTGTCACTGAGCCACTTGGGCGCCCCACTTTTTTGAGTCCAATGAATGGAACTGCTGTGAACGTTTATTTAATAGTTTTTAACCTGAACATACATTTTCAGTTCCCCTAGTAGAACCACTCTTAAGCCCTGGGGCGTTCCAAGTGCTGACCATGTTATGGTTAGGCCACGAAAGGGGTCCCACATCTTCAGGATCTCTCTGCACAGCTTCCCAGACACAGAACCGGGGTCCAGCCAGGGCCTGCCGGGTTGTGCCCCAACCCATGCTTCCTTCTCCTGAGGGCTATTCCAGGCCTGGGCTGCCCTCCTGTGCCCCAGGGACTGATGGATGGAAAGGAAGTGCAGTCAAGAGCATGGACTGCAGAGGTGCCTCCGTGACTCCTCATCTGTCGGGCCCCACGACCTTGAACCCTTAGCCTCTCTTATCTCTCAGCTTATCTGTACCAGGAAAATCGCAATAGTAATGACCTCGACTATTGCCCTGAGGATCACAAGCTTTCCTGTATGCCTGCAGCACATCAGACAGTGCCCAGGAACCAGTGCAGCAAGCATCTTCATTATTATTATTCATTTTTTAAAGCTTTTTATTTATTTATTCGACAGAGAGAGACAGCAAGAGAGGGAACACAAGCAGGGAGAGTGGGAGAGGGAAAAGCAGGCTTCCCGCCAAGCAGGGAGCCCAATGTGGGGCTCGATCCCAGGACCCTGCGATCATGACTTGAGCTGAAGGCAGACACTTAATGACTGAGCCACCCTGGTGCCCCCATTATTAGTATATGGTGATCATGGTCTCTTGCTGTGTCACAGGCATCCCTCCTGATGAGAGTCCCCGCCGGGGAGGTCCTGTTGGGCCCTACCAGCAGTCCCAGCGTCTCGAGCTATACGCCCGGGCCACAGAAGCGCTGCTGGAGTCCGGTGCCGCTTACCCCTGCTTCTGTTCACCGCAGCGGCTGGAGCTCCTGAAGAAGGAGGCCCTAAGGAACCACCAGACTCCCCGGTGAGAATTCCATCCTCTCAAGGTTTCTTGCCCAAAGTTGTGTATGTCCCTGGGCTGTTGCTGCATAACAGATTGCCCCCAGACTGTGGTCACTGCGTGGCCTGTGTGGGTCAGGAGCCTGGGCTCAGCCTAGCCAGCTCCCTCGGCTCAGGATCTCTTGCAAAGCTCCAGTCAAGGTTCTGGCCAGGTTTGCGGTTTTCTCCATGCTTGGCTTGCAGAGGATCTGCTTCTGTTTCTCTCGTGAGGCTGTTGGCAGACCTCGGACTGCGCTGGCTGTTGCCAGGAGATGCCAGCTCCTTGCTATGTGGGCCTGTGCACAGGGCAGCTCCTGGCACAGCAGCTGGCTTCTCTTCGAGTGAGTCAGAAAGCAAAAGAAAGCAAGCAAGACAGAAGCCAAGAGTCTTTTCGTAACCAAATCAAGGAAGTGGCATCTCCTCACTTCTGCTGCATTCTGTTCGTAAGAAGGCAGCCATAGGTCCATCCTGCACTCCAGACAAGGGGATGCCGCGGGGGCAGAGACCCTGGAGACGGGGCTCACGGAGGCTGTGACAGAGCTGCCTGCCACATTAGCTCTCGGGCAATACTACCGTGTCATTGCAATTATTGGTTGTTCTGAGGAAGTAAAATGTTTTCAGGTCCAGAGAGATACAGATGCAGAGATTTTTCTGAACCCTGGCTCTAGCCACTCAGTTGCTCTCGCCGTAGACAAATGGCTGTTAGAAGTTTCTTAAGTCTCCTCCAGAGACGCTCCACGGAGACCCTGAGAAGTGTGTACTGTTTCTCTTCTCCCCCCGTTCCAGTGCAGCACACAGTATGCAGCCTGGGCAACTTCCCGTTCCCACTTAACCATCTCGAGGAGACCCAGTCTGTGCTGGCCCATAGGCTTTTTCTTTGGCTTGGGCAATATTCCGCTGCACAGAGGTACCTGCCCTTAACCAGTTTCTTACTAGGGAATCTTTCTGCCTTTTTTATCTGTAGTTCTAACAGAAGAGCTGGGGTGGATCACGGGGACATACATCGTTGTGTGCACATGCGGAGCATTTGTTGGAGACCTTCCCAAATGCGGAACTCCTGGGCCAGTTTGGAGCTTTGATAGACACTGGCCCTGTGGCCCTTGACCACCTTGCTTCCTATCAGCCGTGGCAGCAGGACACCTGCGTTCTAGTCATTTATTTATTATTTATTTGGGAGGGTGGGTGGAGGGTCAGAGAGAGAGAGAGAGAAACCCAAGCAGACTGCACGCTGATCACGGAACCCAATATGGGGCTTTATCTCGTGCCCCTGAAACCAAGACCTGAGCTAAAATCGAGAGTCAGATGCTTAACTGGCCAAGCCACCCAGGCACCCCTATTTTTAAAGAACTTTAAAAACTTTTTGTAAGTTTATTTAAATAATTTCTATACCCAACATGGGGCTTAAACTCATAACCTCCAGATCAGGAGCCCTGCATTCTCCTGACTGAGCCAAGGCTCCACACGCACTGTGGGGCTTGAAGTCACCAACTTGATATCAAACTTGAGCCACCCATGTGCCCCTCATTGCAGCATTGCTCTTTTATTATAAACAGTCTGCTTGTCCGTTGGCAGAAGGTTCTCTTTTAAAATCATGGTCAAGTTCTGTCATGGAATTCATGCAGCCATTTACCGATTGAATACTTAGTGCTGTGTTAAGGAGTATGTTTTCAAGCTTTACGTTTTCTATCAGGATGCTTTGGGGAGGGGTGCCTGGGTGGCTCAGTGGGTTAAAGCCTCTGCCTTTGGCTCAGGCCATGATCCCAGGGTCCTGGGATTAAACCCCCCGCATCGGGTTCTTTGCTCTGCAGGGAGCCTGCTTCCTCCTCTCTCTGTCTGCCTGCCTCTCTGCCTACTTGTGATCTCTGTCTTTCAAATAAATAAATAGTTTAAAAAAAAAAAAAAAGGATGCTTTGGGGAGCAAGTAATGGAATGCCCTGTGGAAAAGGGACAAACCAGGCGCACCGGGCTGGCCTGGTTGGTGGAGCACTCGACTCTTGATCTCAGGGTCATGAGTTTAAGCCCCATCCCGGGGGTAGAGTTTACTTAAAAAAATGAAGAAAAAAAAAGGGACAAACCAGAGTTTCTCATACTTTAACGTGCAGACAGCTCATCTGGGGATCTAGTCAACACGCAGACTTGGATCCACCAGGTCTGGGATGGGGCCCGGGATGCTGCATTTCGGACAGGCTCCTTGGTGGGGCTGCTTCTGGGAGTCCACAGACTAACTTGGAGTAGCCAGGGCATAACTGACAGACATTTGCCACTTACTTTGCAGAAATCTGGAGGTGAGGCAACAGCTCTTTCTGCCCATGAGTCCTATCCCTGTGCTTTAATAAGACCAAGTTTTGCACCCCCACCAAAAAAAAAAAAAAAAAGTCTGGAGGTGAGAGACTCAAGGATAAAACCAGCAGCTTCAACACATCAGGGCTGTATTTTGGCTCCTCCCGGCCTCCCCTGCTCCACCCCCATCTGTTGTACGGGGCTTCAGTAGCCCCAAGCGTCTCTCCTCATAGGACAATAGCTAAAGAGCACAGAAGCGGAAGGCAAGGAATACAAAAGGGGGTTTTCCTCTTGTGGCTTTCACTCCTTTCCGAGGACCCTAACCTCCCCTTCCCCGAAGCAGACTTTTACCTGAGTCCCAGTGAGTACAGTGGTCTTGCCTGGCCCAGCGGCTGGCGTGGGGGAAGGAGATGGCACGATCGGCTACACCAGCAATGCTTCCGCCCCTGGGACTCTGCATTTCTCCTTTTCCTCGCTAGCGAAGAAGAGGGACAGGTTGGCAGGTGGGCGTAAGTGTCTCCCGTGCTGTTATCTCACTCGGTTTTCCGCCATAGCCCTCTTCTTATGCCTGTTCGAGACTGGAAAAAAGGCTAGAGAAGTAAAGGACTTGCCAAGCTTATCTGACTCTCAGAGATGAATCAGAACTCACCTGTGTCTTTGGTACCCCTAGCTATTGTGCTGCTCTGCTTCCTGACAGGTATGACAACAGGTGCCGGAACCTGAGCCAGGGGCAGGTGGCCCAGAAGCTAGCCCAAGGCCCCAAACCTGCGATCCGCTTCCGCCTGGAAGGGGAAGCGCCAGCCTTCCAGGACCTGGTGTACGGCTGGAATCGGCATGAGGTGGCGCATGTGGAGGGGGACCCAGTCATCCTGAAAAGCGATGGCTTCCCCACGTATCATCTGGCCTGCGTGGTGGACGACCACCACATGGGCATCAGCCACGTACTGCGTGGGTCCGAGTGGCTGGTCTCCACCTCCAAGCATCTGCTTCTCTACCAGGCCCTGGGCTGGCAGCCTCCTCGCTTTGCCCACCTGCCCCTGCTGCTCAACAGGGATGGCAGCAAGCTGTCCAAGAGGCAGGGGGACATTTTCCTGGAGCATTTCGCGGCTGCCGACTTCCTGCCGGATGCCTTGCTTGATATCATCACCAACTGTGGCTCGGGGTTTGCAGGTACCCACCCCTGGGAGATTCCAGCAGCGAGGAGCGGGGGGCTTTGGTTCAGGCCTGCCTGGTCTTCAGCCCTGGCTGCTGCCACCTGCAGCCTGCCCAAGTTCATTCTTGTGTTTATTGAACCAGAAATTGTGTTAAGTGCTGGGGCTACAATAGCGAACAAGTAGATGTAACCCCTGCTCTTAAGGATCTATAGTCTTGAGCCTCGCCTGCTTCATCTGTAAAATGGGGATAAGTGACTCCCTCATAGGGTTAGGATGCACTGAGTTCATGAGTACAAGGCAGCTAGCCAAGTGTCTGCCACGCAGTAAGCACGAAAATTACAGATTTTTTTTTTTTAAGATTTTATTTATTTATTAGAGAGACAGCATAAGGCAGGAGGAGGGGGAGAGGGGGAGGGAGAAGCAGACTCCCCACTGAGCAGGGAGCTCAAGGCAGGGCTCAATCCCAGGACCCTGGGATCATGACCTGAGCTGAAGGCAGCCACTCAACCAACTGAGCCACCCAGGCCCCCGAAAATTACAGATTTTACGATGATGACAATTATATTACTACCACTGTGGCAAGTATAAGTTCCAACAGTATTACGAAGCTTACTATGACCCTAGTTTACTCCAGCTGAGCCTTTATTTGGCTCAAGACTTAGAACCCAAAGGTTAAAGCAGCAGCAAATTAGGATGACCTCTTTATGGAGGAGGTTTTGGAAGATGCGGCCGTGGTAGTCTGCTTACTGTTCATTCTGCTGTTACCTGGTTTGCTCCTTGAAATATCCTTGGGAGGTATGTATTATCACTGCTATTTCTAAGAGAATTGAGCAGCTCAGAGAGGTTTACTAAAGTCACACAGTCTGTAAGGGACATGGCAGAGGCCCCCTTGAGGCCCGGGCCTGACCGCGCTGCCCACCGACTGTATGGGGCGGGGCTGCTGCTCGGGAGGAGGGGCTCCCAGCAAAGTAGTTCTCAACCCTGCCTATGCTTGGGAGTCTCCCGGGAGGCCTGTAAATCGCACTGATGCTCAGACTGCATCCCAGACCAGTGGAATCACAGTCTCCAGGCACTGCTGTTCCTGCGGCTCGCATCTTTGGGGGCAGTGAGGGTCATTTAACCTGATTGTTTTCAAACTTGTTTCTTTCTGAGTGACAGAATCCTTTCTGCAAATGAGAGCTCATTCGAGCCCTTGATCTAGAAAAGAGCTAGAAGTTCAATCCCTTCAGTTGGAATGCAGTGGGGAGCCCAGAAGGTGCTCACCCAGCCTGCCTTTGACTGAAAGGAGAGGCCCGGGGGCTGAGGCTGGGCATGTCTGCTTGCAGAGAACCAGATGGGCAGGACCTTGCCAGAGTTGATAACACAGTTTGACCTGACCCGAGTCACCTGCCACTCAGCCCTGTTGGACCTGGAGAAGCTTCCAGAATTCAACAGGTGAGTGGGGAACCTGTGGTGGGGGGCGGCTGGTGGGAAAGGGCTTTCTCGATGATGATGGGTCCCCGGGGCAGAGGGTCTAGCAGGCTTTGGAGTCACATGGACCTGATGTGACTGTGGGCTCAGGTGTCTAACATTCTGTGACCTGACACCAAGTTTGTAAGTCACCTAAGCTCCCTCTCTTTCCTCTTCTTGAACATGGGGCTGACAACAGGATCCACCTTGTGCAATTGTCTTAAGAGTTCAGTAAAATTAAATGTTGCGTCAAAGTACTTGCGCAGCCTCTGGCACATAGAAAGTGTTCAGTAAATGGTAGGTGCTGTTTTTGTCATTGCTATTGTCCCACCCATCCCGGGCCTGGATTCTGTTAACCCCGGCCTGGAGAAGGGGGATCTTCCTCTTGGAATCACCCCCCCTCCCTCAGCCAGCAGTGAATGAGCGCTGTCTCACGGCACCCGTTGTACTTTTCCCGTAGTTCTTCACTCAAACTTCTAAACCCAGTTATGGTTCAGATCACTGTTGGCATATCCGTCTAAGGGCCTCAGTGGTAAAGCCAGCGGACAGAGGTGTACTTAGGGGACAAGGGACTCAGTGCCCTCTCCTGAGCGCTGGTTTGGGGACAGGCTTCTCAGTGCTTTACTTGTGTAAGCCCAGAGAATTCACATTGACTGCAGGTGTTTTAAGGGTGTTACTTCATTTATTTCTATCGTTGGACTTCTGAGGTCGGTTGCCCGACTAAGCTCTATTTTGCAGATGCAGAAACTGAGACCTAGGGCAGTCCCATGACTAGCCCAAGTCCACACAGTAAACAGCAGGCATCTCTCGAGTGGGGCATTCAGGAGCGAATGTAACTTGTACGCTACCTGATTCTAGGGGAAGCAGTATCGTAGGGAAATGGAGACAGGATGGGGGAGATAGCTGGTGACCCATCCTAGTCCCCCCGGAGCATGAGGGCAGCCAGAGGAAGGTAGAGGGGGGGCTTTGCTCAGTGTGAATCAGGGAGGAGGTGCAGTGTTGGAACCGATGGCTGTGGGACTAATGCAGGTAAAGCTGTCACGTTTAGATGTTTCTAGCATCGAGCCACTGCTGTGATTCTGTCAGTGCTAGTAGTAAAGGCAGTAATAGCTGTCCCAGCAGTCCTAGAGGTGCCGTGGGAGTAGTAACAGTAAAGACCATCTGTTAGCACTTCTGCCTCCCGGGCCCTGGACCGGATGAGCGTTATCTCAAGCTTGGCCACTAGGGTCCCTTAATTGCTTGCTTTCTACTGTCTCCTCTTGCTGCTAAGGCAGTCTTAGGAACAGTTTCAGCATGTGGTATTAATTCCTTTGTAAGAAAACTGTTAGTTTCTCAGAGAGTTGTATGCTCTAGAAGCTTCCCAGAGGCTCTCCTCCTTTCACCACTGACATGTGGGAGCCTCTGCTCTGACTCCCTGGCTGCCTCCAGTGGCCTTGAGCTCTGTGCTTTACAGATGGTCCCTCATTTAATCTGCACGGTGCCCTGTGATGGAGGCCCCCCCCCCATCATCCCCACGTGATTGGCGAGTATCCTGAGGCTCTGAGCGTGCGTGTAACTTGGTGCAGACATCTCACAGGGCTGGTCTGATCCGTAGGCCTGTCCAGTTACAGAGCCCAGGAGATACCCACCGCTGCTGCCCCGCCTTCCACGCCAGGGATCAGGGCGAAGTGCCTGCAGATTGGCCCTCAGGTCCCTCTGACATTGCTGAGAAGCCTGTTCCCAAACCAGTGCTCAGGTGAGGGCAGCTTAGGGAGGGGACTGAGGACTCACAGTGCCTGCTTGGAGGCTTTGCTGCTTCCAGAGAGGGAACAAGGCAGGAGAATTCTAGAAAGGTGAACATTCGAACTGATAAGAAAACCTGAACGTTTTAACTCTGAACGTTGGATTGAACGTTCTCCAGTCTGTCCTCCAAACTGTCCCCTGGCTTTGAATCCTCCAAATCCATATTCTTGACCTCTGCCTTTTTGTGCCAGAGCCCCCTGCTTAGAGCTGTGCCAGGAGGCAACACCAGCAGAGTCTGTCTTGTAAACTCAGGTGTCTGTAGAGGCCAGGCCAGCAGCATAGGGGAGGGTGGCCGCCAGGAGAGGCCCTGGGGAGCAGAGGGCTGGGCAGACTGGAGTGTTCTGTGCCTGCGAGCTGGGCCTTCTCCACTCATGCTGGCCATTGAAGCGTGAGGAAGGCGGGCCCTTTGCAGCCAGATCTTCAAATTTCCTGAGAGAGGCCAGAAATCTCTATTTTTATGTGATCTCTTCCTAGTTTAAAATGTTAGCTCCTATTTTAGAAACAATAAAAACAGGATATCTCTCAGGGTTGCTTGGGATTCTCAGGCTGCTGCAGACTTTGGCCAGATCCCTTTCCTGTATATTGTTTCCAGGGTGTGGGAGGGGCAGCTCACATAATGTGTCATGCTTCCACCCCCACAGCTCCCCTGCGGGGAGAGGGTTTGGGGCTGGTGATGCCAGAGTCAGGACAGTCCCTTGGCCTCTCTTACAGGCTGCACCTCTGTCGGCTGGTGAGCAACGAGACCCAGAGGCGCCAGCTGGTGGGGAAGCTGCAGGCCCTAGTGGAGGAGACGTTCGGGAACCAGATTCAGGACAGGGAGGTCCTGGCCCCAGCCTACGTGGAAAGGATCATCCTGCTGAGACAGGTGTGGCATTGGGGAGTCGCAGGAGATTGAGGGAGTGGCTGGTGCCCCTGTCACTGCCTGTCCTGGTGCGTTGGAGCCCTGTCCACAGCGCTCCCAGTGAATGCCTCTTACCTCCCACCCAGGGTCACATTTGCCGCCTGCAGGATCTGGTCTCGCCAGCACACTCCTACCTGTGGACTCGCCCTGCAGTGGGCCGAGCACAGCTGGGCCCCCTCTCAGAGAAGGTGGATGTGATTGCCAAGCGTGTGCTGGGGTGAGTTCCTACAGGCCAAGCCCAAGGCTCTGCACCCAACTTCCCTCTCCCTCCCAGGACTCTTCTTCCAGGGATGACTGTGAGGTCCCCGCACCAGCCCCCATGGCTGGCAAGAGGGTCTGGACAGAGCTGACTGGCTCTGTTTGAAGAGAGGCTTCCCCAGAGGATGCTAGACCCTCCCCGAAAGGGGCGGCATGTTTGGGCTTTGGGAGTGGGTCCCTGTGGCTTCCCTCCCAGTACCGCCACTTACCCCGTTATTCTCCTGCCCACATGGCGTCGCTGTGGCCAGCTTACCACACCTTTTTGAGCTCCCATTTCCTCGTCGCCAAGGTAGAGATGACATTATAGTCCTTACCTCGACAGGAACAGAAGTACAACCAAAGCTGACTTGGGCTGAGCCTCATGCAGGAGCCAAAAATGTGTCATCAAGACCTACTTTTTCTCTCTGTCCCTTTGACCTTCTGTTCCACACTTTTCCATGCTGGCTCCTTCCTCTGCAGGGAGTCTGTGCTGGGTGGGTGGAGAGTGGGTCTCTCTATCAGACGACAGAGAGGACAGTGCTGACCCATGTGGAAGTGGCCATCCGAGGCTGAAGAGCTTTTCCCATGTCTCAAGGGTCTTGCTGTCCCTAGATTTTGCTCTGGTCTATGTGGTACATGGTGGCTCACAGATCATCCACAATTAAGCCAGAACAAGAAGGAGGAAAAGGGAAGGACAGGACACTCCTTCCCCTTCCAGACCTGACTTAAGGGTTACACGTTCATTTCTGCCCGGATCCCACTGACTAGAACGCCTGTCTTGGCAGCCATAGCAAGCCACAGGGGAGTTTGGAAAATGTCGATTTTTTTTTTTTAACTTGGCAGCTATGAGGCTGGCAAAAAATTTTCTCTCTGCCTATGAAAAGGAGAAACGCTGGAAGGGAGCATTAGTAGCCTCTCGTATCTGCGCCAACACCACAGAGCCTCAGCTGTGTCTTGCGATGAGCTCCGGGGAGCCTGGCTAGCCTTGTTTTCCTGTCTCCGAACCAGTCATTAAAGCCTGGAGAGCGTAACATACCAGTCAGTGCAGGTTAGCTTATCCTTCTCCTGGGTTCTAAAGGGACCCCCAGCCAGGGCACATGGGCTGAGGATGGGAGCCAGGCGATTCCCCAAGAAGATTCGGGCTATCAGGAGAAAGGCAGATGGATGGTGGGCAGCAAAACCCACAGTGTCCTCTTTACTTATCTCCTCCCTCCTTAATTGCAGAGATTAAAGTAGGTAATAAGTGTTTGCTTGTGCACATGCCCTCAGTGGGCTGTTTTATACGTTCTGTACATTAGGTACATAGATTCATGCGAGGGCCGTGTGTGTGTGTGTGTGTGTGTGTGTACACTTAAATTCACAGCAACCTAATGAAGTAGCAGATTAAAATGTTATCCCCATTTTATAGATGAGAAAATCAAGACGCAGAGAGGCTAAGTAACTTGTCTAAAATAATAGTAAGTTGGAGGAGCAGGAATTCAAATCCAAACCTTGTAGGCTGGGCCTACAAGGCCTTATGTTTCTCTGCAAAGTGCTTGGAAAGCACCTGATTCCCGGAAACCTTAAAATATTGTTATAATACACATTTAGAAGTGGTAAGAAAATAAGCATGCAGCCAAAAATTACAGTAATGGTACAAGAAGGTCTATTAGCAAAAAATGTGTTGTCTGTCCTCCTCTAGCCCCCAACAGAAATGCACCACTGTTAGCAATTTCCTTTGCGTAATGTCAGAGTATTCAACCATATGGGTATATGACTCCATTCTTAGAAGTTCTTAAATTTTAGATGTGATATTTTGATTAGGAACACATTCAAATCTCTCAAACCTGGGTCTAAAGCCTAGAAAGTATGAAAAAGGTAAATAATTGGGAAACCCTTTTTTTTTTTTTTTTTAAAGATTTTATTTATTTATTTGACAGAGAGATCACAAGTAGGCAGAGAGGCAGGCAGAGAGAGAGAGGAGGAAGCAGGCTTCCTGCCGAGCAGAGAGCCTGATGCGGGACTCGATCCCAGGACCCTGAGATCATGACCTGAGCCGAAGGCAGCGGCTTAACCCACTGAGCCACCCAGGCGCCCCAGGAAACCCATTTTTATCCTTGTTCCCCATCCACCTAGTTCCAGAACCCTCTGTACATATCTACTACTATTCCTAGTTAAATCTAAAGGATCCTTCTTTTTTTTTTTTTTTTTTTAAAGAGTTTATTTATTTATTTGACAGAGAGACAGAGAGCACAAGCAAGCAGAGCGACCGGCAGAGGGAGAGAGAGAGAAACAGGCTCTCTGCTAAGCAGGGAGCCTGATGCGGGGCTTGATCCCGACCCTAGAATCATGAGCTGAGCTAAAGGCGGCCGCTTAACCAACTGAGCCACCCAGGCGCCCCAAGGATCCTTCTTTTTTACACAAAAATACGGTAAACGGTAACACTTTGGTATGTTTCTGGTTTGTTGTCTGTTTCACTTAAGATACTTGTGGATCAGGGGCACCTGGGTGGCTCAGTGGGTTAAAGCCTCTGCCTTCGGCTCAAGTCATGATCCCAGAGTCCTGGGATGGAGCCCGACATCGGATTCTCTGCTCAGCAGGGAGCCTGCTTCCCCTCCTCTCCCTCTGCCTGCCTGCTTACTTGTGATCTCTGCCTGTCAAAAAAAAAAAAAAGATACTTGTGGTTCTGCTCAGTGCTTAGAGAGCATTCTGATTGTTTTCTGCAGCTATACCAATCCCGTTATGAAACCACATTACCATGATTTATTTAACTCGTTTCCTGAGGATAGACATTTGGACTGCGTCCAGATTTTGCTGTTACAAACAATGCTGCAGTTAATAGCCACATAGAGACATCATTAAGCAGGTTTGCAAGTGTATCTCCAGGATTAATTCCCAAGAGCCATTATGATTAATACTCCTTTAATTTAGGGCATGCCACCATAGGGGCTCTAAGTTCTAATTCACCAGGACCATTGCCTTAACTCCCCATCCCTGCCACAGGGTTAGGCTTCAGAGACAGTCTGAGGCTCCCACTCAAGGCAGGAAAACCAATCCCCAAGCATTCCAGAGCTGCCAGATTTCTCGACGTCCCTTCTGTGTCCACGCCAAGCTCCGGGCCAGCTCTCACGTGTCCAGAGCTGCCATTGTTGGCCACCTGGGGCCTGTCACTCTCACCAGCTCCTTGGCAGCCTGCTTCCCCACAGTGACGTGGAGGAGAAGACCTGTTTTTTCCCACGTTACGTTTTATGTTTTCCGTATTTTGTCTCCCGGATTTTGGATGGAACAGTTCTCACGTGGCCCAGTTAATAATGCGGTAAGGATGGTTACCTTGGCGTCCCGTTGGAACTCAGTTGCTCCAATACTAGAGTTAGGGACGGAATCTGTCAGTCCGCAGCGGCGGTCTCGTCACGTTCCTGCTGAATGCAGCCCTCTTCACGAAGCCCGGCCCTGGAAGGGGGCTCCCTGGACCCCCACGTGCGCAGGCGGCATCATAGTCGGCCTCGTGGATCGTCCGCGCGGGCAAAGCTCTCCAGCCCCAGCTCCTGTGCAGCATTTCCAGTTTGGAGTCCCCACAGTAGCCAGAGGAAACTGGACGGTGCCGGCGAACAGACCCACCCCACCCTGCTCCTGTCCTTTGCTCCAGCTCGGAGTTGTTACGAGTGTTCTTTTTTTGGCAAGTGCAGTTCTGAGTGCCTGGGGAGTCTCTTGAAACTCGAGCGCACGTGTGAGAGAGGATCTCAGCTGGCCTGCCAGGAAAGCGGAACGAGGTGGCTGGCCTCTTGGATTTTAGGTCTGAGGTGCCTCAAGCTGTGTGCAAAGAATGGTTGTAGTAAGAAGGGGGCACCAGGCCGGCTAACACGGAGACCTGTGCTCTGGTGGCCCCGGGCAGCGGACACCATGACCTTCTCCCACTTTGGGAACTGTTTCGCCCCGGCCTACTTCATCACGTCCAAGTGCAGCAGCCTGCCGAGTACAAGGCCTTCTGGAAGCGCATGCAGGCTGGGGTCACCTATCTCTTCGTGTAGCTGCATGAGGTGCTGTTCCTGGCCACCAGGAAGGTGGCATCTGTGACTTCACTGCGGAGTTCATAAAGGCCAGTATGGATGTGCAGGTCTGATAGGCCTAAGTCTTACCGTGTCCCAGAATGGAGGCAGGAGCATGGTTGCTGCCCTAAAAATTAAAAAGGAAGGAAGGAAGGAAGGGAGAAAATGTTTGTAAGCAAGTTGGTGGCAGTGGTGGTAGGGGAGCTGGGGGCTCCTGCTGGCTTTCTTCCTGCTCTTCTGGGCGATTCACCCGTCCCCCTCATCCCAAGGAGTCTTCCTTCCACTGCCTTTCAGGTAATTGCCCAGAGAGCTTCCTTCTTCCTTCCTGTGTCTAACCTGTTCTTAAGTTCGTTTTGTTGTTGTTTTGAAGGTTCTCTTGCAATGTCCCTCAGCTCTTGGATAGAAAAATGTCAGCTACTTAAACTTTTAATGAAATACAAGATCAGATACTTTGGAGTACTCACTGTTTTTCAGGCAGTGAATGTACTTAGTTCCTGACAAGTTTTAACTTAGCCCCACCAGCGCCCTGTGAGGTGCAGCCACTTTAGAGATGAGAAAACAGGCATAGAGATCACTCAACATTGAGGTAGAAATTAGTAAATTTCTTATTATGGAGTTTTCCTATGTTGTGCTTGGATTATCTGTGAATGTGGTCCCTTGGTTGTTTGTCTTCCTCAGCTTGGATGGGGATGAGGATAGTAGATCTTCCTTCCCTCCCTTCGCCCCCAGCAGGCTCGAATACAGGCCTGAAGAGTCCCAGCTGACTGTTAATCTTCTGAAATCCTCCCTCTCACGTACTGCCACTGGCCCATGTAGGCCCCCATAGACTGGCTCTTTTCTAGTCTTTTTGTTGGCTTTTTTTTTTTTTTAAGTTTATATATTTATTTGCTTACTTATTTATTTATTACTATTATTATTTTTATTATTTTTTTAAAAGATTTTATTTATTTATTTGACAGATACAAGTAGGCAAAGAGGCAGGCAGAGAGTGAGAGAGGAGGAAGCAGGCTCCCTGCTGAGCAGAGAGCCCAAAGTGGGGCTCGATCCCAGGACCCTGGGATCATGACCTGAGCCGAAAGCAGAGGCTTTAACCCACTGAGCCAGCCAGGCGCCCCTACTATTATTATTTTTAAATAGGCTCCATGCCCAGGGTAGAGCCCCATGTGGGGCTTGAACTCAGAACCCCAAGATCAAGACCTAAGTTGAGATCAGGAGTCAGACGTTTAACCAACTGAGCCACCTAAGCGCCCCTATTTATTTTTTTAGTAATCTCTGCACCCCACATGGGGCTTGAACACACAACCCTGAGATCAAGAATAGCATGCTCTTCCAACTGAGCCAGCCAGGCGCCCCTCTCTTCTAGGCTTTTAGAAGGACCTGATACAAGCTTTACTCAGGACATGCTGAATAGCAAACTGAAGAAGGTATCCGAAGGCTTGGAAGGGACCAAACACAGTACTGTGATGCGGGTCCTCCGAGTGGCCCTCAGCGGACAGCTGGTAAGTGGGCAGATGGGCTGGATGGTTCCCTGGAGCCCCTCATTCATCCATTCAGCTGACATTCACTGGCCGGCAGTAAGCTCTGATTCGGGGGTACAAAGACAAATGGCGCAGGATCGTCCCCTTCAGTCATTCAGCAGATAGTATTTATGGAGTGCCTACTGTGCGCAAGCACCATGTCCGGTACAGTGGGCACAGCAGTGAATGAAACCCACTCCCGGCCTGCCTGGAGCTGGCCATTGACGGCCAGGGAGCGGAGGGTGGGGGGGCACAAGAGCACAGGCTCCTGGGAGTCAGCCTCAGCCGCAGAAAGTAAAGACAGTAGAAGGCTAACTGTGCCCCTTGGGGTGCAGGCAGCAGCACTGGGGTTCCCTGGGGCAGAGCACCTGCAGACAAAGGCTGAGCATTCGCTCATTCGGCAGTTTAAGGCAATGAGGCAATGTTTTCTCTTTTCATTCTTAGCAAGGACCCCCTGTAGCCGAGATGATGGTGTCCTTGGGAGTGAGGGAAGTGCGGGAGCGAATACAGAAGGTGCTTTCCAGCTAGAGAGAAGATGTGCAGGAGAGTGGAGATGGCCCTGGGAACCTGGGCAGGCCTGGAAACTGCCTTCAGAGGGAAGCTCGTGGAAGGAACCCCGAGTGGAAACAGTCTCCGAGTGCACACGCTGCTTCTATGGCTTCTTCTCATCTCATGTCTGGTTGGGACGGCACGTTAACGTGGCGCCGGTTAGGGGCAGGTTCACACTTGGCTCAGGCTGCCAGACAAGTGCCTTAAACAACAGAAAATGGTTTTCTCACAGTTCTGGAGTCTGGAAGTCCAAGGTCAAGGTGTCAGCAGGTGGGGCTTCCCAGAAGTCTCTCTCCTTGGCTTGCCCACGGCCACCTCTCTGTGTCCTCACGGGGTCTCTCTGGGTGTTCACATCTCCTCTTAAAGGGACGTGGGTCAGGTTGGAGGGAGGCCCATCCTGGTGGCCTAGCTGTAACTTAACCACAACTTTAGGGGTTCTGTCTCCACATCCAGTCATGTCCTCAGGTCCTGGGGGTTAGGGTGTCAGCATGTGAGTGTTGAGGGGATGCAGGTCGGCCCTTAACAGTGTGGCAGCTTCCTGGACATTGGGTCTCGGTTCTCGGGGCCTATTGGGATGTGGAGCAGGGGAGGGTGGCTGGTGCCTGCAGGGCTGAACTGGGTGGCAGACCCTCTGGGGCGTGGAAGAGGAGAAGTGACCGTCTGACGAGGGCAAGTACTGCGTTTTATGCTGCTCTTTGTCCTTGCACGTGGGGCATCCTGTCTCTCCTCTAAAGGTCATCTCTTTCTCGTCTCAGTTCTCTAGGACTTGTCCTTGGGCTGGAGACCTTCACCCTGCCTCTTTCACAACTTTTTCTTCATGTCTACCTCTTCCTTCTGCCCATTATTGTAAGTCTTCGTCTACAGGTTTCTGAAATAAGATGTTCTTTTTATTTATTTATTTAAGTGATTTCTATGCCCCAAATGAGGCTCAAATTTACAACCCCAAGGTCAAGAGTCACATGCTCTTCCAGCTGAGCCAGCCAGGCACCCCTGAAGTAGATGTTCATACTGGGGTAAATAGAAATGGAAGGAAGATGATGGCTGTGTATAAAGACCGTACTGGAAAAAGAATAAATAAAATAACAATTTTTTTAAAGATTTTATTTATTTATTTGACAGACAGAGGTCACAAATAGGCAGAGAGAAAGGAGGAAGCAGTCTCCCTGCTGAGCAGAGAGCCTGATGCAGGGCTCGATCCCAGCACCCTGGGATCATGACCTGAGCTGAAGGCAGAGGCTTTAACCCACTGAGCCACCCAAGCGCCCCAAATAACAATGTTTTAAAAAAGACCCTACTGGGGCTTCTGTAGAGTTTCCCCATGTGGCAGCCAGCCTCCCAAGTGGAAACATGGTAGTCCATCCCCATTTAGTTTCCACAACTCTGTAAGAGAGGTATTCTTATTTGTGTTATAAGTAGGGAAACTGAGGCTCAGAGGAGTTAATGAACTGTCTCAAGGTGGTAATGTGAGGCAAAACAAGGATTTAAACTCAGATTTAGGACAATCCAGGGTCAAGTTCAACTCTTAACTGCAGAGTGACATCAGAGCCTCTGCTTCTACAACACAAAGCACAGTTACAAGAAACTGGCTCATGAGTTGATAAAGCTGCTGCCACTTCCTCAGTTGGAGGGAGCTGTCTACAAGTGGCATGTGTCTTCAGACGGGGGGGCGGTTTACTCAGTATTGTGCATGTGTGTGAAGGGACTCCACACATTGGAAATAACCTCAAGTCCGTCACCCTGTGCTTCTGAGAGCATAGTGAAGTGGAAAAGGCCATGGAGGCCAATTACTAGATCCAAAAGCCAGTTCTACCACCTACTTCACCATGTGATTTCTGTACCTCAGTTTCCTCATCTGTAAAATGGGGCTGGTAAGTTTTCCTTTCTCAAAGAGTTGTAAGGATAAAAATAGATGTTATGGGGCGCCTGGGTGGCTCAGTGGGTTAAGCCGCTGCCTTCGGCTCAGGTCATGATCTCAGGGTCCTGGGATCGAGGCCCGCATCGGGCTCTCTGCTCTGCAGGGAGCCTGCTTCCTCCTCTCCCTCTCTCTGCCTGCCTGTCTGCCTGCTTGTGATCTCTGTCTGTCAAATAAATAAATAAAATCTTTAAAAAAAAAAAATAGATGTTATATGGAAAGTTCTTAAAACTGCCTGGCACTAGGGGAGCCTGAGCTCACTCGTTAAGCATCTTCCTTCAGCTCAGGTCCTGATCCCAGGCTGATCGAGCCCTGCTTTGAGCTATCTGCTCAGCAGGGAGCCTGCTTCTCTTTCTGCCTGCCTGCCTCTCTGCCTACTTTTGATCTTTCCCTCTGTCAAATAGATAAATAAAATCTTAAAAAAAAAAAAAAAAAAACTGCCTGGCACTTAACCAGTGTTATCTATTACCATCATCATCCCCACCAGTATTTTCATTCTTAGAAAGGGCAATCTTGTTTGCAAAGTATAGAAACAGACTAACTTAAAAAAAAAAAAATTTATTATTTATTTGAGAGAGAGAAGGAGCAGGGGGAGGGGCAGAGGAGAGGGAAAAGCAGCACCCCGCTGAGCTAGAAGCCCAACACAGTGCTTGATCCCAGGACCCAGAGATCTGACCTGAGCTGAAGGCAGATGCCACGCAGGCTCCCCTCCCCTTAAACTAACTTGAACTTCAAAAGGAAGAGAGAGTTAGGACTCTCAGAAATCCAAATGGGAGGACTTCCAGCTAGGCCTTTCAAGAGATAAAATCTGTACCTGCCAACCTGCTGGGACCCAAGAAGCTCACCTTTGTCCCTGAGACCACCGTCTCTAACATTCAGCTGAGTCCGCTCCACTCATTCCCTCTGCAGGCCGGCTTTCTCTTTCTCTCTGTACTTGGCCAGCAACTGCCCCAGCTCTGAAACTGAATTCTCTCTTATCCTACATTCCCACTTAGATAACTAGCATTCCATGTCCAGATTCCCAGGAGGAATCTCCTGGGCCTCTTTAGGGTCAGCTGTCTACGCACGGTTCAGTCAGCTGTGACCAGAGGGACGGTCCCGCAATAGCACCGTGGCTGCAGGGGGGCCCACCGTACTGAGTAGGGAGACTGGTTCCTTCCCCTCAACACATTCTCTGTGTCACTCAGGATCTTTTCTAGAAAATGATCGTTCTGTAACCACATTTGGAATTTCATTCCCATTGCCTTGATCCTACTTTGTTTCTACATAATACTTATTACTATACGAAATTATATAGTATACTTGAATGTGTTTACTGCCTCCCTTGCTCTAAAGAACATAAGATTAAGACGGGCAGGCAGTCTGTCTCGTTCTTATAACCATAGTGCCTGGCCTGTTGCCTGACACAGAGTAGGGAATCAAGTGGAGATCTTATGGAAAAAATAAGGGCCCCATCAGTCAGAACAGTGTGTTCTTAGAAGTGGCAGTCATCTTCTGGTCTAATTGCCAAATTCTAATAGTTCCCAGCATCACTGCAAGATTCGCAGTTGTGGTTAGCAGGCTGGTCTGCGGCCTGTAATTTGCTTTGAATCCAGCTATCTGTGAGGCATAGCCTTTTTTCTTTTTTCTTTTTTTTTTTTTTAAGATTTTATTTCTAAGGGACGCCTGGGTGGCTCAGTTGGTTGAGTAGCTGCCTTTGGCTCAGGTCATGATCCCAGCGTCTTGGGATCGAGTCCCACATCGGGCTCCTTGCTCGGCAGGGAGCCTGCTTCTCCCTCTGCCTCTGTCTGCCTGTGCTCGCTCGCTCTCTCTCTGATAAATAAATAAAATCTTAAAAAAAAAAAAAAAGATTTTATTTCTAAGTAATCTGTATACCCTACATGGTGCCTGGACCCACAGCCACAAGATTAAGAGTCACATGCTCTCCTGACTGAGCCAGCCAGGCGTACCTCTATGAAACAGACTTTGGACAAAGACTCTGAAGTGAAGGGTGGGGACAAGTGGAAGTCGTCTATTCATCAGTTAATATATTCGTCATAGGACAAAATTGCTACCTTCCCAGGGACCGAGAGTGTTGAATACTTAGAAAGTGAGTATCCGCTAGCTGATAGCAGGGTCCAGAGAGGGAGGCTTTTATTTCTTTCTTTCTTTCTTTATTTTTAAAGATTTTATTTATTTATTTGACAGCAGAAATCACAAGTAGGCAGACAGGCGGGGGCGGGGGGCAGCAGGCTCCCCGATGAGCAGAGAGCTCAACGTGGGGCTCAATCCCAGGACCCTGGGATTATGACCTGAGCCAAAGGCAGAGGCCTCAATCCACTGAGCCACCCAGGCACCCCATTTTTTTTTAAGATTTTATTTATTTATTTGATAATAAGTAGGCAGGCAGAGAGAGAGAGAGGGAAGCAGGCTCCCCACTGAGCAGAGAACCGGATGCAGGACTTGATCCCAGGACCCTGAGATCATGACATGAGCTGAAGGCAGAGGCTTAACCCACTAAGTCACCCAGGCACCCCCAGAGGGAGGCTTTTAGTAAGTTCAGGGGTACCAGAAGCTTTATAGATGAAGTGACCTTTGAACAAGGTTCTAAGGGATGAGTAGGAGTTTCCCTGGTCTCTGGGTGTTGGAAGGGTATTCCGAGTAAAAGGAGGAAAGGAGAACTTCACAAAGATGAGCATGGTTGGAAGTAAGAGTAGGAGTTGAGGGGGTGTAGAAAGTGGCTGAGAAACCAGGCAGAGGGAAATTCCAAATGGCCCTTTTTTTTTTCCTTTAAGATTTTTCTTTATTTGACAGAGAAAGAGCATGTGCAGGGGGAGGGGCAGAGGGAGAAGCAGGCTCCCTGCTGAGCAGAGACCACCCCACCCCCCACCCCCAGTGTGGGTCTCAATCCCAGGCCCCTGGGATCATGACCTGAGTTGAAGGCAGACACTTAACTGACCAAGCCACCCAGGCGCCCCCCAAAATGGCCCTTCTTTGCCAGGTTAAGGGTATCAGGGGACACCGTCTGATGGAAATAGCAACAAAAACAACTGAGATTCAAACCAGCTTAAAATAAAATCTAGTATTTCATGTAACAGGAAGTTCAGGAGGTAAGGCAGGCTCTAGGGTTGGTTAATTTAACGTTCAGTGACGTCAGTAAGGACCCCAGGTCTCTGCATTTCCATCTCTGCTATATTGGCCCCAGCCAATAGCCTTGGGTTGGTTTCCTGTGCTGACAGTTGGCTCGCCTTAAGAGCTTGGGCCTCTCTGCACTTCTTCCTTCATGTGCTGTCAGAGATCGTGGCTTTCTGCAGCTCTCCCTAAATGCAAAGAAACTTTTCTCCAAGCACCCTTTACTGCTTTACTTCCCCATTCTTGAACTTCGGGGGAAGGAGGGGAAGGCATCCGCATAGGTCGGTCAGACCCAGAGCTGGGGGCAGGGCATGCTCTTCCCTGAGGTACCTGGCTGGGTTGGGGAGCCCTGGGCACTTGAACACAGTGTGGGTTCTCTTAGTGAAGACATGAGTTAACTCTTCGGGAGATGGAAGGTGAGGAGCCTTTGAAATGTTTTGAGCGAGGAAGTGACATGATCGGATTATTTGAAAGCTCCTCCTGAGAGCTTTGCTGCTGAGAGATGTGAGCGGAACCAGAGCAGAAGCAGGGAGCCCTGATAGGAGATGCCTGGGAAAGGAGGCAAGAAGGAGGGCTGTGGTCAGGATGAAGCCGCACTTCATCACAGCCTGACCCTGGTCTATCTCCCCAGCTGCACTTCACGCCTCACAGCCCCTCACATGACCTCTTGTCTGGCTCCAACCACAGAAGCCTTCCCGAGGTCCCCAGCCACATCTCCTTCCTGCCTTCGTACTGCTGTTCCCTGCGACGGGAAGACCTGTCTACCTGCCCTTCTCCTTCCTAGCCTTCAGATCTCAGCTCCACTGTCAACGGCAGGGAAGCCTCTGACTTCTCCCCAGGAGGTCTTCCTGTTGTCTTTCATCAGCAGCACCCTCTTCTTTTCCAAAGCACACAACTGGAATTGATTCCGTGACTGGTCGGCTATGTAAGGAGTTCTGCGGTGATTTGCTGGTGTCAGGAAGGTCCAGAAGGACGAGGCTTTCTATCTTCACCATTGGTGAGAAGAGCTCTGCTTCACACGGTGGCTGCCCAGAGACACTGTTGAGTCAAAGACCAGATCCACCTCTGATTGGATCAGATGGTCAGGGTGAGCAGTCACGTGCACGGGTGCTGGCTTCGCTGAGGTCCCTGTGTTTAGTGAGAATGTCCAGGAACTTCACATCACTGGGGGTAACTATTTTCATGAGTGAGTCACGGGATATGAATGTGTTGTTGTTGTTTTTTTTAATTTGGAAGGCAGTACAAGTTTGTCTTGGCACTTGTGCTCATTATCATGGCCTGGGGGAATCTCCAACTTATCCTTTATAGCTGGGCCAAATGTTAGGCTCTAGGCCAGAGCCCCCTCAGCTCTGCCCCCTCCCACCACTTCCCCAATCCTGATGGCAGTAGGACAGCCCAGCCAGAGAGGGGAGGCTTTCATCACCTGTAGAACACCTCTAAACCGAGTCCATTCAGTCCTAGCTTTATTCATTCATTTGACAAATACCTGTTGTGTGCCAGGCCCTCTGATGCCTGGGGATGTGGAGAGGAATAATAAAGGCTCATTAATTATAGACGCTCAGGGGTGCCTGAGGGGCTCAGTCTGTTAAGCATCTGCCTTCCGCTCAGGTCATGATCCCAGGGTTCTGGGATTGAGCCTCACATGGGGCTCCCTGCTCAGCGAGGCGTCTGCTTCTCCTCCTCCCCCCTCCCTCGATCCTTCCCCCTGGTCCTGTGCCTGTGTTCTCTCTCACTCACTCTCTCAAATAAATAAAATCTTTAAAAAATGATAGACACTCAGTCGACAGGAGTTTCTCACCCCCAATTATTTATATGTTTATGTATGTGTGTATTTACATTTGTTAAGCTTTAAAAAAACAAAAAACAAAGAGAAGGTCCCCCACCTCAGAGAGCCTCTCACGTGAGACTGACAGTAAGGCAGGTGTGTAGCTCATGGTGGAGAACCAATGGAATTGCTACAGGGATGTGGAATCCCTGGGTGCGGGGGTGTGTGGGGGAAGCCAGTCAGGGAACGTTTTCTTTAAAAGGAGGTCGGTTTTGCCTTTTGATTTCAATTTCAGATAAATAGTGAGTAATTATTTAGCGTAAGTATGTCCCAGGCAATATTTGGGACATAACTTATACTAAAAAATTTGTGTGTGTGTCTGAAATACAGATTTAACTGGGCTTCCCTTATTTTTATTGGTTAAATGTGGCAGCCCCACACTGAGGTATCTTGACAGACAGCAGAGGGAGGTCGTTCCAGGCTGAGGGAACAGGACATACAAAAGAAAGGACTTAAGGTACAGCTACTTCCCATCTGGTGTTTAAAGCTAGATAGGGAGAGCCAGAAGATTCCGGTTCCACCAATAATTATTTTCCATCCATAAAGTGCAGAAGTTCAATGGTACAGAAACCCAGCCCCTGTCCTGACCTCCCAGTCCACTTCCTTACTACCCACTTATCCTTTTATCTCTCTGCTGCAGTCCCTAGGCCAACGGCATCAGCATCGCCTGGAGACTAATGAGAAAGACAGATTCTTGGGCTTCGCCCCAGACCTACTGAATTAGAAACCGTGTGGGCTGGGCCCTGCATGATGTGTGTTAATAAGCCCTCCAGGTGATTCTAACAAAGGCCCATTGGAAAATTACTGATCCACAAGTCAGGATGTTGAACAAGCGTGGTTGCTTCAAATCAGTAACGTAAGCCTGGTCTAAGAAGTAATGGCAGTGACGGATGTCGATGGACAGCTCCTGCCCCTCCGTAGGGCGCAGTCTCCAGTCCTCGCCAGACGCTTGTTGCAATGAGGAAACCCTGCTCTAGTGTCACCAGGTGTTTAGGATTTTCAAGAGATGAACAAGGGTTAAAGATTTTATTTGACTCATTAGTGAAGATACTGAGGCGATGTCACAACCAGTTCAAAGGAGAATCCGTAGGACACACATATTTATGGATCAGGAATATTGAAATGGAGAGAAACTGGTTTTTCCACATGAAGCAGGTTGTATCTTCCCAGGACAAGTCATTTGCATGCCTATAGGCAAGAATAATTTTTTTTTAAAGATTTTATTTATTTATTTGACAGAGATCACAAGTAGGCAGAGAGGCAGGGAGAGAGAGACAGAGAAGCAGGCTCCCCACCAAGCAGAGAGCCCGATGCGGGACTTGATCCCAGGACCCTGGGATTCTGACCTGAGCAGAGGCTTTAACCCACTGAACCATCCAGGCACCCCTAGACAAGAATAATTTTTAATTGCTTTCAGTTATCTACAGCTTACAGAGATTACCATAATTCCCAAAGAACCAAATACAGAGAACATGGAAGGGTCTGCTACAGATGGTGCAGTTTCTTTGAAAAACAAAGTTTCCCCTATATGAATAATGTGATAGGTGGAAGCTGTCCCCTGAACATTCGTTATGTTGAAGCTCTAAGCCCCTATGTGCTGGTATTTGGAGGCGGGGACTTTGGGAGTTAATTAGTTTCGATGTGGTCACAAGGGTGGAGCCCTCACGAAGAGATCAGTATTTTTATAAGAGGCAGAGAGGGGCGCCTGGGTGGCTCAGTGGGTTAAGCCGCTGCCTTCGGCTCAGGTCATGATCTCAGAGTCCTGGGATCGAGTCCCGCATCGGGCTCTCTGCTCGGCAGGGAGCCTGCTTCCTCCTCTCTCTCTGCCTGCCTCTCCATCTACTTGTGATTTCTCTCTGTCAAATAAATAAATAAAATCTTTAAAAAAAAAAATATTAGTATAAGAGGCAGAGACCCCAGTGCTCTCTCTGTCCCTCCCTCTGCTCCTTCCCCCTTGGAAGCACGTGGCAAGAAGGCAGCCCTCTGCACACCAGGAAGTGGAGTCTTCCCAGGGACCCCGTCTGCAGCACCTTCTCTGGGACTTCCCAGCCTCCAGACCTGTGAGAAAATGCTTGTTTAAGCCACCGAGTCTGGGGTATTCTGTTACAACAGCCCGAGTTAAGACAGGTAATAACTGTAAAAGGTTTAGTGTAGAAGCCGGCAAACAGCTTTCATGACCGTTTCCATGTCATGATGCTACGGGCAGCAGTCAGACGGAGATGTGTGTAGCTGACTTATTTTGAAACTCCGATAACACCATGGTGGTAAGATTGTATATTGACTCAGGGGTAGGGACGTCACTGGGCCACAAAGGTACAAGAGCCCCTCGCTCCAAGGGTCCCAAACAGCTCAGGTGTGCTTCATCACTACCAGTAAAATCCAAAGGCAGAGAGAGAGTGGCAATGAAGCAAGAAAAGGACATATTACAGTGAGGCCAGCACAGGGAAGAGAGCAGAGTAACATCTCAAAGAATATCTCCAAAGTACTGAAAATACTTCCAGGTTTGTCTAAGCAAAATGTGGGGCAGTGGTGAGCAGTGAAGTTCCGGTCATCAACGACGATGATTAGGGTCGATCACAGGGTCTTGCTGGCCCAAGGCAGTCCCTGCTTCTGGCGGGGGTAGTGTTGGTTCCCATCGCAGGATGCTTTCCCTGTGTGGGGCCATTTGCCACAGTTAAGAGATAAGCTGGAGAGAACTTAACCTATTAGAAAGTACAGACTGAGGTCAAGATGGAAGTGAAGTCCTTGTTGAGAGACAGGACCTAAAGCCATATAGCTACTACCTCTTACTACTACTAGGGTTCATTTGGCCGTTCAACAAGTCTTGAGTGGCAGTCTTGTGCTAGGCACTGTTCCAGGTACTGGGGATATGGATGTGTACAGAGCAGTTTTTGCTTTTAGTAGTGGGGTGAAACAGGCAATGGAGTATAGACCATTAGTTCTTCGAAGGAAAATTATCATTGTCTAGATAGCATGGCCTTTCATTGTCTCACCGACCTCCAGTAAGAGGTTACTCATAGATGACTGATGTAGTAATGCAAATTATTCTGCAAGTTGGATGGACAGCCCCCACTGCTGATGGAAAAGTTAGTTTTGTATCCATTTATCCATGTGTTCCAATATTCCTCTTTTCTGTACACATTAGCCTTTTCTTTTTAAAGATTTAAATAATCTCTTTACCCAATGTGGGGCTTGAACTTTTCAACCCTGAGATTAAGAGTCTTACACTCTACCGACTGAGCCACCCAGGTGCCCTCAACACTTTCTCTCATTTAAATGAATTATAACATCACATCTCCTCAGTTCCCCTCATTTATTTTTATTTTTTTTAAGATTTTATTTATTTATTTATCAGAGAGAGAGAGATCACAAGTAGGCAGAGAGGCAGCAGAGAGGGGGGAAGCAGGATCCCTGCTGAGCAGAGAGCCCGACTCGGGGCTTGATCCCAAGACCCTGAGACCATGACCTGAGCCAAAGGCAGTGGTTTAACCCACTGAGCCACCCAGGTGCCCCAGTTCCCCTTATTTAATTAAAGAGTTATGGGGCGCCTGGGTGGCTCAGTGGGTTAAAGCCTCTGCCTTCCGCTTGGGTCATGGTCTCAGGGTCATGGTCTCAGGGTCCCGGCATCTAGCCCCATGTCATGCTCTCTGCTCAGCAGGGATCCTGCTTCCCCCCTCTCTCTCTGCCTGCCTTTCTGCCTACTTGTGATCGATCACTGTGTGTGTGTGTGTGTGTGTGTGTCAAATAAATAAATAAAATCTTTAAAACAAAAGAATTAAGATTTAACACATGTTCATTTCAATATGTATGAGAATCATGACTATTTTGAGGAAAAATTATGCTTGAACAAAATAAGCAATATCTAGTATCGATGGTGTAACGTGTAATGGAGAAAAGAAGGTATTGTCATTTCAGAGAAGGTGGTGTGGGGGAAGACCCTCCTGGATACTTCCCACTGAGTAAAAATACGAGGCCCCCAGGGGCACCTGGGTGGCTCAGTGGGTTAAAGCCTCTGCCTTCAGCTCAGGCCATGGTCTCTGGTTCCTGGGATCGAGCCCCACATGGGACTCTCTGCTTAGCGGGGAGCCTGCTTCCTCCTCTCGCTATGCCTGCCTCTCTGCCTACTTGTGATCTGTCTGTAAAGTAAATAAATAAAACATTAAAAAAAATACTAGCCCCCTCAAAAACTATTTCTAGTTTATCTGAAAATCAAGTTGAACTGGGTATCCTGCCTCTCATCCAACAAGCCTGCTCCAGAAGGACCAGAGCACGCAGGCCTCGCGACGCTGGTTGATAGGTTTTGACTCCGTTGCTGGTCTAGAAGGAGACTGGGCAAACTCAGCCACTGCTGAGGGGAGGCATCTCTGCGAGGCGGCGCCCCTGGCCCGGGGGCCCGCAAGGAGGCGGGGCTTGGCTGCTGGGCGGGGCCGCATTAAGCCCCGCCCCGTCACGTGCCAACCCTCGCCTGCCGCGTCGGCAGCCCCGGATCGCGCCGGACGGCGGCTGCTAGACGGCAGGGACGGTCGCAGCTTGAGCAGCGGGATACGGGCCATGGCGGCGGCGGCGACAGTGGCAGCGGGGGCCGGGGCCGCGGCGGGGGCGGAGTCGGCCGAGGGGCCCCCGGGGCCGGCGGCGGCGCTGGAGCTGTGGCTCAGTGAGTAGCGGGGCCGCCCCTCGGCGGGGGCCCAGCACCACACGTGAGGCCTGGCTTCCCGCCTCCCGTGGCCTTTCTTCAGACGCGGCGGCGGCGGCGGCGGCGGCGGGCAGGTGGCGGTGGGCCGGGGCCTGGGCCGGGCGTGGGTGCGGGGATCGCCCCGGGTTCCCCGGAGGAGCCTCAGGAGCCCGCCGGGCGGCGGCACCCGGGACTGGGTGCTCGGCCCCCTGCCACTGCCCACCTCCACTGTCGTCGCGGCACACCGACCTGACTCACGTAGTGGCTAGCGTTCGTGGAGCTTTTCTTTTGTGTCAAGCACTGTGCGAGAAGCATTTCAGCCATTGTTGATCCTCACGACGACCCCAAGAGGCAGTTTCTATTATTAGCTCCGTTTTGGAGAAGAGGACGTTTACACGGAAGGAGACTCGTGCAAGCCAGGCAGCCTCTTGCGGTCTCTCTGCAGCTGGCACAGATCTCAATCAGGCCCCTGTTGTTAATGTCAAAACAAGACCTTTATACCTTTTTTGTGTATGTTTACTCTGGCCTGGCATGTGTATGGTGAGCTTCATGACAGTCCTGGCCGGTAGGGGTAACCGATGAGGAATGGAAATTCAGGGAAGGTACAGACTATGCGCCTTGTATAGGGCTTTGCTAGGTGCTGGGAATCCTGAGATGTCTAACGCAGGGTCCTTGAACAGAAAGATTTTGTTTAGTGGGTCCCAGCCTGCAGGAAGGGCACCTTGCTGTAATTATGGGAAATTGGGGGTGCGGCTCTGTTTGCTTTACACGGGATAGGAGTTGATCGGTTTACCTGGGGATTGTCACAGCAGACATAGCATTTGAATGGAGAGTGGAGGTGACAACATCTCAGGCACTCAGGCACAGGAAACCAGGTGCAAAAAGCTGGCCGGGAGGACATGGAGCGTTCTGGGAACCAGTAGTGGGCATTGCTGGAGTGTAAGGCCTAGAGAACAAAGAGCCTGGAAAAGAGGCTTCAGGGCTAATTGGGGCTTGTATGCCGCAGGAAGGAATTTCTGTTTTATCCTGTGGTGGGGTGGAGGTGGAATTTTCAGCGGGAGCATCTGATCGGGTGCACTTATTAAAAGCCTCACCTGCAGCCATATGGAGCCAAACTGATTAAGGAGGCTAGGCCACGGAGGGAGAGTAAGTTAAAAGCTGTTTTGGGTAGTGCTTAGGGGCTGAAGTAGGACAAAGGCATTGGGACTGACCTTAGAAATACTTAGCAGGCACAGTCAGCAGCCTTTGATGCCTTCGAATGGAGACGAGAGGAAAGCTAGGATGGATCCCAGGTTTCGGGCTCCGGTAACTGGTTCGTTAGAAATGTCTCACCTGTGAGGAGGACTTAGTTTAAGATGGAAGAGATGGTTGAGTTGTGGAGTTTGAGGTACAAGTGGCACAGCCAAAAAGAGACCCTCAGGGCAGGTGGTCAGCTGCAGAAAGGGCGGGAGCTGGCGGCTGGTGTGGGAATCTGGTTCACTGGCAGAGAGCTTGACCAGGCAGGCGGTGGTAGGAAGAGCAGAGGTTTGCACACAGAGCATGGAGAACCTCAGCCCTTAGGAAGCACGTGGGAAAAGCAGTCTGACGTGGAAGGCGGAGTGGACACCGGCAGGAGAAAGCTAGGAGGGTGGGGAGCGACCCACCTCAAAGGAGGGCTACAGTTGGTGGGCAGAAAGGTGGAGTAGTGTGAGGCAGGAGAAAGGGAGACCTTGAATTTGGCAACTAAAAGGTTACTGATGAGGCATCTTGGAGGTAAGTGGTGGGGAAGGCCGTTGAGAAGCTGCTAGATCTTCTGGTTTTTCAGGTAGAGCTAGAACCGTATTTTTATGTAAAATCTCTTGAGTTTTGAAGAGTTGGCAACAACTAATTTGAAATACAAAAGTTTGTTTGATGTAGGGGGTGTGTAGCCCCTGGTCACCAGCCCTTTTTTCTTCCTTTCTTTTTTTCTTTTTTTAAGTGGTGTTCGTGAAAGAAAGCAGGGAGGGTAGCTAGAGGGAATTTAGGTGTAAAGGAGATTTCTTAAGGAGAGGGGCACCTGTAAGCCCCTCTTTTCGCTGCTGTTCCTTTGGGAACTCTCCTTAAATTCCAAGTCCAGTGGTGGAGCTATGGGCGAGGGCCTTGAAGATGCTGAGGGAGGTCAGAGCCAGAGCAGAAAGGGGTGACCGGGCTTCCAGAGAGAAAGGGCACCTTTTGGTTTTCTGAATGGGGAAGGAGATAAAGATGATTACACATGCAAATAAAGTTCCGGGTGACTGCCACCATTCCCTGCTAAGTGTGGGGGCCTGAAACGGAATAGGGGGCTTGAGGAAGGAGGTGGGGGAAGTTCGGGAACAGCTGGTAAGGGAAACAGAAGGGCGCCCACCTGGGTGCTTGAGAGCAGGGGTTCAACCTTGACACTGTTGACATATTGGGTCTGATAATTCTGTGTAGTGGGGGGTCTGTCTTGTGCTTTGTAAGGTCATTAGTAGAATCCCTGGCCTCCACACACCGGAATGCCCACATTAAACCAAAAGCTTTGCCACATATCGCCAAATGGCCCCTCGAGGAAAGGGGCAGGGTCACCTTCCCCCTCAGACTTGAGATCCTTGGAGTTTGGACTTTGGAGTGTTGATTGGACATCAGAAGTGTTTCCTGTAGTCTCCACCCCTAGTAGGATCCGAGGAGGCAAACTATGGTTTAAACTGGATTTGCTGGGATGTGGGGCGCAGTGGAGCTGATTCGATGGAAGGCCAAGGAGGCAGAGGGTTGATGGTGTGGAAAGGACAGGAGTGTTGCTGAAGGAATGCGCCTCGAGTCTGGGCGGGGTGGGGGAGGAAGTCCTTGTAGGGGGGGTCCAAGGACTGCCAAGCTCAGGTCACCAGGAGACCTTGCCTTAGCAAAGCAGGGCAGCTGTGTCTTGAAGATGTGGATAGTGGTAATCTGACCGTAGAGTTAATATATGTGCGACACTGAGATTCGTGCCCAGCACGGAGTGTTAGATATTCTTACCATCGGTGGTTTTTTTTCAGTTGTGAGTGGCAAAAGGCGTATCAGCTTAGCAGGAGGAAAAAAAACAACTTTGGGTCTAGAACTGGGGAGTAGTTCCTCAAAGGAACATCAGGAAGCTAAAGTGATGAATCACTGAATTCTCCTGAAACCAATATTATGCTATATGTTAACTAACCAGAATTTAATGAAAATTGGGGTGGGGGGGCTGCCTGGATGGCTCAGTGGGTTAAAACCTTGGCCTTCGGCTCAGGTCATGATCCCGGGGTCCTGGGATCGAGCCCCATGTCAGGCTCCCTTCTTGGTGGGAAGCCTGCTTCTCCCTCTCCTGTTTCCCTTGTGTTCCCTCTCTCTCTCCGTCAAATCTTTTAAAAAGGAAATAGCTTTTGTGCATTCTGCAACCGCCCACCCCAAAACTCCATTGATTTTTTGGTGGTGGTTCCCCATGCCAGAGAGCTGCCTCATTCTTGTTTCTGAGAGCCGACGCCCCACGGTATGAGGTTTACTATGATTGATGTAACCGGTTCCCTGTTAGTGGCATGTTGAAAGCAGCTCTGGGTCCCCGTGGGTCTCTGGGACTGTAGCCACAGCGGTGCTGCCAGGGGCTCTGGGCCATCTTACGTGCCTTTGGTGGGGTGCTTGGCAAAGTCCTGTCTCCTTCCCCCCTCGACCTGCTCCCAGGTGATATGTCCTGTCTTCCTTCCAGCCTCACTTCTGTGGTTCTCTTGGGGATCTGGCATGGTCAGATTGCATTCTGTTTCTACTCTCCCTGCTTCTTTTTTTTTTTTTAAAGATTTTATTTATCTACATGTCAGACGCAGATCACAAGTAGGCAGAGAGGCAGGCAGAGAGAGAAGGAGAAGCAGGCTCCCTGCCAAGCAGAGAGCCCGATGCGGGGCTCGATTCCAGGACCGGGATCATGACCTGAGCCGAAGGCAGAGGCTTTGACCCACTGAGCCACCCAGGCGCCCCGACTCTCCCTGCTTCTTGAGGGCTAGCTCATTCTTTATCTCGGAGTCTAGCACAGGGCATTCCTATGGTGGGTCTCGGGCTCCCATCGTGGGCTTAACGGAAGGACTGCTGGATGGTAGGGGTCGGTGGGTACTTCCCAAAGGATCGAATTCTAAGTGCTCCTTGAGGTGACCGCTTCCCCACAGCCTCAGGGTTCCCCTGTCCAGTGTCGGCTGCTCCTGGCGCCAGAGTCAGACTCTCGTGGTTCATTGGCAGCTGGTGTGAGATGATTTGGCTTCGGATTTAGTCACTTAGATGACCCATTCACTCACTGCTGGAGGTCTCAGCTGTTTTCTTAATACTTCTCACCCTGTGGCGGGCTTAAAATGCATAGGAACACAGCTTTTATTTTATTTTATTTATTTATTTATTTATTATTTTAAAGATTTTATTTATTTATTTGACAGATCACAAGGAGGCAGAGAGACAGGCATGGGGAGGGGGGAAGCTAGCCCCTTGCTGAGCAGAGCGCCAGACAAGAGGCTCCATCCCAGGACCCCGGGATCACAACCTGAGCTGAAGGCAGAGGCTTTAACCCACTGAGCCACCCAGGCGCCCGGAACACAGCTTTTATTAAACGGATACATGGCACTAGTGTTCTCTGTCCCGTCCAAGTGCGGGCTGAAGCCACTTTAATGCCTGGAGCAGTCCTGAGAAGTCTTCTGGTCGTGCCCTGCTGGCCACCTGCCACTTCTTGGGGCACATGGGTGTCCTGCACCCTGGGTTGGGGCTATGGTCTGATGAGACCCAGTGGCTGGGCCTTGGGGGGTCGTTTTCTCTGGAGTCGCAGGAAGACTCTGAAACAGCCGGACAGGCTGGCATCATGCTGTGAGAGACCCTGTTATTTCCGAACCAGGCTGGCCCTCTCCTGGAGTCAGAGATCGGTCCAGCCAACTGGCCAGGCTCTGCAGAGGGAAAGGCGAGTCATCATTCATTCAGCAGAGATTTGTGTGCATGACATTCTGGAGGACGTGAATGTGAGTGAATGAGACAGGTCTTCCTGCTTTAGGGAGCAGGTAACAGTGGCGAGGAGGTTGAAGCTAGTTCCCAAAGAGGCCTTGCTTTGGCCAAGGAACCGCGAGAAATGTTTGGGCCCTGGTTGCTGTTTTCTAGCAACAGTTGTGGCTGGACAGGCTTCTTTGCCTCTAAAATGGTGGGAGGATAGTAGCACTCTCCCTTCTGAGCTGGACCCAAGAGAGGCTTGGGAAACACTCAGCCTGGCGGCTGATAACAACAGTAACTTCTTCACAAAAGAGAAAAAAAAAAAAAAAAGAAAAAAGGCAGCTACTACTATTCTTGCTCTTTGGGGGCTGAGATAAACTTTGAAGGAATCGTCATGTTACACATAAACTTACATTTTATAGATCTTCCTGCTTTGCCTTGGTTAAGGGTTTGGAGCCTAACTTAACCTCATAGAAGTGTCTTCTTCCTTTCTTTGGAAAAACTGGTGGCTGTCTTATTCTCTTCACTTAATGGTGGGGAGAAGGGGGTGAGGAGGAGGATGGCTGGATCCTGCTGATCTCTGCTCTAGGTCCAGTCATGGATTGAGTTTCTGAATGCCCAGAGGCATCAGTCTTGACCTGGCAGTGAACTAAAACTTCAGGAAGCTAAAATCAAGCAGAATTATTTAAGATGAGTCAGGCATTCTTAATTAGGCTCTCTGAGAATCACTGCTTTAAATAATTTATTTCGGGACGCCTGGGTGGCTCAGTTGGTTAAGCAGCTGCCTTCGGCCCAGGTCATGATCCCAGCGTCCTGGGATCGAGTCCCACATCGGGCTCCTTGCTCAGCGGGGAGCCTGCTTCTGCCTCTGCCTGCCATTCTGTCTGCCTGTGCTCGCTCGCTCTCCCTCTCTCTCTCTGACAAATAAATAAAAAATCTTTAAAAAAAAAAATAAATAATTTATTTCATGAGTAATTATTTTGTGCCTTTGAGGAAGGCATTGTACTAAGCACTGCAAGGAACATATGGCTTTTGCCTTCCAGAGTTTTATTCCCTCTAGGTGCAATAAGTCACACATACGTGTGTTTTTAAAGTAAAAGGCAGAGACTTTGCCTTATAATGAACAATAAGATTAGCTGTCCTTTATTGATTACTTCAGAGAGAGAGGAGGAAGCAGGCTCCCCGCTGAGCAGAGAGCCAGATGCGGGGCTGGATCCCAGGGGACCCCGAGATCATGACCTGAGCTGAAGGCAGAGGCTTTAACCCACTGAGCCACCCAGGCGCCCCACGGAGTTGGCTTTTTGAATTCTCACAGTTGAGCTAGGGAGACACATGACTTCCACATGACAGAAGTGTGGCTGCAGTCAGGAAAGGTTAAACTCTGCTTGACCTTGGACTCTTCCGTAATACGGCGGGAGAATCACAGGGTCTGGAGCAGCCCGGAGGAGGTCTGGCCAGAAGGTGGGAATTCAGATGGGCCTTGAAAAATGGGTGGGATTTTAAGAGGAGACGAGAGGAGTGAATGTTTAGGCCTAAGGAATAATAGCAGAAACAGGACCCTAGAATCAGCCAGTTGTAAAGCTTGAAAGAACTTCTCTCTCAGGAGCCTTCAGGGAGGTCTTTCACTGGAGGGATGGGTAGCCCCCCAAGAGGTGGGCAGCAAGGAGTGGGGGTGGTTAGGAAAGCATAGGACAGAGGCCTTCCAGCAGCTCCTTTGTGCAAGAGCAGAGCCTGGTTTAATCTGGGGCAGGATGTGTGGAATGGACACCCTTCCTGGGTGGCTGGACAGGAATTCTAGGCAGCAGTGTTGGGAGGGCAGGAGAAGCTGCTGTCATCCAGCACCAGGAAGGTGAGCCATGAGCCCTCCCCTCAGCAGAGCTGGGCCTTCTCTTAGGCCTTCTTATCATCCCCCTCCTGCAGGGATCTCTGGCTGGGCTGCCAGCCTCTCAGTGCGTAGTGTCCTCACATTTCATCGGGGGATCGTAGTGTGATTGGATCCAGGGGTCCCTGGGAATGTCCAGGTTTCCAGAAGGGAACAGCATTTTGAGGAGTGAACGCAAGGAGGTCCTTTTTTTAGAGTGCACAGTTGCCGACGCATGGCGAAGCTTCTGACATGAGACGGTCAGAGAGGATCTCAGTAAGCTGAGGGTTAGACGTAGGGGTATTGTTTTTGAGGAGGGGATGAGATGACCAAGTGGAGCCGCCTAGAGCCTTGTGGTGTATTCTGACCTTACCATCACATAGCTGAGAAAGGTAGAAGGAGCCTCCCGCGGGGCGCCTGCGGGGCTCAGTTCGTTAAGCGGCTGCTGTTGGCTCAGGTCGTGATCCCAGGGTCATGGCATCAAGCCGCGTATTGGGCTCCCTGCTCAATGGGAGTCTGCTTCTCCTTCTCCCTCTGACTCTCTCTCTCAAAGAAAAGGGGGGGGGGTAGCCTCCTGGATGCTGGCCCTCACTCATCTTCATTGCAGGGCCAAAGCGGGGAGTCCCGACGGGGCATGAGGGAGGCGCATGTAGGCCAACCGCTGCACGGAAGGGGAGTCTGTTGCAGGACAAAAGCTTGCTTGTTCAGCCAGCCAGTGTAGACTGAGGCCATATCTTGTGCCAGACACTGTGCCTGATGGTGGCCAATAGCATAGCCATGGTCCTGTCCGTTTCAGCTGTCTGCTTGCTGGGTCTGATCCCCTCAAGGTGTGCTAGAACCGTTCTTGGCTACCACTTTATTTGTGGAGGGGCGGGTGTATATTTCTTTTAATTCTTTATTTTTATTTCCTTGACAGATAAAGCCACAGACCCAAGCGTGTCAGAACAGGATTGGTCCGCTATCCAGAATTTCTGTGACCAGGTGAACACCGATCCCAATGGGTAAGGTGACCTTCACACACATGCACTTGACTCAGAATACCTCAAAGTACATGCTTCTGTCTCTTGGGTCTGTTGGACCTAAGAGAAAGAAAGTGAGGCTTTCTTTCCTTTTTTTTTTTTTCTCCATGATCTGAGAACATTATTTTCCAAATGGGGAAAAAATGGAGTGTTCTAAGTAACTAGTGCTGAGGAGACTCCTGAATGTTAGGGATAGAATGTAGCTAGGTTATGTGGCAATGCAAAAGACATCAGTGTGTTCTCCGTTATTGAAGTGTCCTCTTTCTTAAGAAAATGTAGGAAAAAGGTGAGATTTTGCGGGTTTCTGGTTTTTGTTTTTGTTTTGTTTTTAATATAATTTCTGTTTCCGAAGCATCTAGACAGGAGCTGAGGAATCCTGCCAGCCATCCGCATGTTTAATCTACATGGTGCTGCGTAGTCAGCGTCTCGAACTCAGTGAAAAGTTTGCTCACACTTTCTACTCCAGTGTGTACTGAGTGTTTGTCATCTAACAGAGTCTGCTGCTCATGACCTTGTTACACACCGGTCTGGCCCTGAGCGTACAGCTTGAGGCTGTAGGCGTGGGTTGGCCGCAGGGAGGGGGATGGCAGGTGGTCTAGCTGCAGCAGGGGTGGGTGGGCCTCCTTCAGAGGCAGGTGTGTGGGCTGTGGGCCTGTCACTCCACCTCTGCTTTGGGACCCGCGCTTCTGGAAGAGGCGACGTGACAGAGTGTACTGAGCCATACCAGTTGGTTTCTTCCTCTCCACCCACATCCCAGGTCTCTCTGTTTTCCCTTAGCCCAACCCACGCGCCTTGGCTCCTAGCCCACAAGATCCAGTCTCCGCAAGAGAAAGAAGCTCTTTATGCCTTAACGGTGAGTTTGGCTTGGCCCTGCGCTTAAGTTTCCCTCCTGTGCAGCTAGAGAGCGCTGGACCCCAGGCCTGTTGCACGTGCCAGAGAGTGTCCAATAGCGAGTTCTGCACTCGGGTGGCCCCATCCTAGGTCTGTTTCGAGAAAGCAGCGTTGAGCCTGCTTCGGGGGAAGAGAAGGCTTTCCCTCCCTTCATCTTCCAGAGACCAGGGCTGGCGGGTTCAGGCGCCACACCTAGCGGGGCCTGACCGCTCGCACGAATGAGTGAGCTGCTGGGTGAGGATGGAAACCCTGGAGAGCGCAAGGCTGGTGTGCAGAGGGCAGCTGTGGCACAGGACCACTTGGGCCCAGTGTTGCTAAAACTTTGCTTTCCAGGAGAAATCAGAAATTCAGATTTTTTTTTTTTTAATCTGTTCTCAGAGTTTATCAATGTCTGTGACTAATTGTAAATGTTAAACAAGAGTGTGGACCAAAGAAGATGTGTGCAGGCCCGTCTTGCCACTTGAGTGCCAGCCAGTGGCCTCTGGCTTAATAGTCCTTGTGCGCTACAGATCAGGTGTCTGCCTCTGAGCAGGGCGGGATTCTCTAGCCGGTGTCTGCTGCCCCTGTGGTCTCCTTAAAAGGTGGGGCTGTCTCAGGGTGCCCCCCACTGAGCTTTCTCCTGGGCACAGACCTGGCGTGTATAGCCAGATCATACAGGCAGGTAGCATTTTTTCTTCATCTGAAAATGTCACCCTTCCTCAAACTTCAGTGTCTTGGTCGTCTTGAGGAAGCCCTAGCCGTGATTCCAGCAGACATTCATCAGCTTGACATGAACCCTGAAGCCAGTGGTTTTCCCTTCCTCATGGGGCCCCTGTGTCCGTGCAGGTGCTGGAGATGTGTGTGAACCACTGTGGGGAGAAGTTCCACAACGAGGTGGCCAAATTCCGCTTCCTGAATGAGCTGATCAAAGTGTTGTCCCCGAAGGTGAGCAGCCTGGGCTTGGCTGTACTGCACTTGCTCGCTGTGCTGTACCTACCCCAGCCTCCAGACCTTGTGCCGCTTCTTGGTCCAGCACTAGGCCTGCTCACAACAGAGCCTGCCAGCTGATCTCTGGTTTGTGACAGAACAGAGGGGATGGCCGTCTGCATGTGATAGCTTTCCTCTTGTTGGTTTGTAACCTCGGGAGCTTCCCAAGTGTGATCTGGAATTGAACATGACACTTGTTCTGGGTGGCGGCAGGACTCCACCCCTGCCACATCTTCAGTGATACAGAGGCCTTAAGGGAGTTCGGTGAGAGGTACTGTGTAGGTGTTCCCCACACCAGATCACTATTTCATGGCCGTGTTCACATTCCAAGGACAGCAGAGGGGGTGAGAAACCTTAGTTTGCCCAAGTCTGCTCACAGGTCAGCTGGCAGTCACATCTTTCTCAATGGCCTTCCCCAACACTCTCCAAGGTCTAGGATGCTGGTCATGTTCATGAGCTGAGTCCTGCCTTTGGTTGTCAACATTGTCATGTTCTCCCTTTAAAGATGGCCTTGGGGTGGCTGATCTAGAAGGGTGAGGAACTTCAAGCTTGAGGACAGGTTTTCTGGTGGTGAGGGCAAGAGATAGCAGGTGTGGCTTTCAGTTTTATGTCCCTTCTTGCCCGCTCTCTGCATCTTTTCTCCTAGCCCCAGTTGTAGCAACACCGTTCTCAGGTGCCTAACATGGATGGAGCCCTTCTTTGCTCCTTCGCAGTAATTCTCTGATATCAGCTGTAGGTCCTATAGTTCAGTTCATTTCAGTTCTGCCACTAACTACCCAGAGTTGTTAGAGCCCCTACACACAAAGGGCCCGGTCCTACCTAGACCTGCCTCCGTCACATACCAGCAAGGGGTCTCAGGTGTCCCCAGGTTACTTCCTGCCCTCTGACCAACTACAAATTCAGGGGTTCCCATGACTCCCTCCATAGTTTCGTAATTCACTGGAAAGACTCAAAAAAGATAGGAAAGCACAATACTCACTATTATCCTTTTGCTATAAAAGATGTAAGTGCAAGAGATCCATGGACCAAAGTTTTGGGGAGAATGGGGAGCAGAGTTTCCATACCACCCTTCCAGAGCTCCATGTGTTCTAATCAGGAGGCTCCCCAAAGCTCCTTGTTTGAGAGTTTTTGTCTGAAGTTATGTAGGCATTTTGATTAAATCATTAGCTAGGCTTGGACGCCTCAATGGCTCAGTTGGTTAAGCGACTGCCTTTGGTTCAGGTCATGATCCCGGAGTCCTGGGATCAAATTCCACATCAGGCTCCCAGCTCCGTGGGGAGTCTGCTTCTCCCTCTGACCTCCCCTCTCATGCTCTCTCACTCTGTCTCTCGCTCTCTGAAATAAATAAATAAAATCTTTAAAAAAAAATCATTAGCTAGGCTTGAATTCCGTCTCCAGCCCCCCACCCTCCTGGGAGTTGGGCTGAAAGTTCCGACCCTGTTGTGTGGTGGGTTTTTCTGAAGTGGCCAGTCTCTCCCTTGAAACTAAGTGCCCACCATGAATGGTGAACGTAAACTCACATGTGGTCCAAGGGAGCTCATGGTGAATAATAAAAGCTGTTCCTAAAACTTAGGACATTCCAGGGGTTTTTGAAACTGTGCTGGGAACTAGAGATAAAGACCAAGTACATTTTACTGATCTTGCCTCATTCAAAAACTGAGTGTCCCCTGTGGTTCTAACCTAGCCCAGTATACGGTGGGCTTCACTTGAGCAGTTACAGAGGTTGACTCCTGGAAATCCAGAAGGCACCCTGGGGCTGGGCACCAGGCAGTTTGGTCTCTCTTGCTGCCCATCTCCACCAGCCTGGGACAGCTCGCTTCCCTGGACCTCAGCGGCCATCTCTGCCATGGTAGCGTGTGCTGGCTAAGTCCTTTCCAGCTCTGTAATTCTTTCCTTCTTATTTTCAGTACCTGGGGTCCTGGACCACAGAAAAGGTTAAAGGAAGAGTCATCGAAATACTCTTCAGTTGGACTGTCTGGTTTCCAGAGGATGTCAAGATCCGAGATG
Source organism: Neogale vison (assembly GCF_020171115.1). Classification (NCBI taxonomy): domain Eukaryota; kingdom Metazoa; phylum Chordata; class Mammalia; order Carnivora; family Mustelidae; genus Neogale; species Neogale vison. The sequence goes on from NC_058104.1 coordinate 34,233,238, forward strand.
CTTACCAGATGCTGAAGAAACAGGGTCAGACTCCATGGCTTACATTGCATTTCCTCGTCACAGTCGTTCTGGTTTTTTGTGTGTTTTGTGGTTTTCTCGGTGAAAGCTGGGCATCTTGCGTAGGACAGTAGAGTCTGAGACAAATGATTTTTTTAAAGATTGTTTTATTTTATTTTATTTTTAAATTTTATTTATTTATTTGGCAGAGAGAGAGATCACAAGTAGGCAGAGAGGCAGGCAGAGAGAGGGGGGAAGCAGGCTCCCTGCTGAGCAGAGAGCCCAATGTGGGGCTCAATCCCAGGACTCTGAGATCATGACCTGAGCTGAAGGCAGAGGCTTAACCCACTGAGCCACCAGGTGCACTAAAGATTGTTTAATTTTTTTAAAAACTTTATTCACTTATTTGAGAGAGAGCATGAGTGGATGGGACGGGGAGAGGGAGAAGTGTGGGGCTCGATCCCAGGACACTAGGATCATGACTTCAGCTAAAGGCAGATGCTTAACCGAGCTGTTTCTCCAGGTCTCGGTAGCACCTGTTTGTGATCCTGCCCCTCCCCGGGGCCATAAGGCTTTCTTTTCTGTTTGGAAGCTGCAGTCTGTTCCCACAGCTGAGGAGTGCAGGTTTGTTGTCCTTTCCCAGCAGTTGAAGGCACTTGTTCTGGAAGAGAGAGATCGAAAGTGGGACGGCAGGCCTTGGCCGTCTTTGCACGAGTGCCTGGTGAGGCCTTGTGAAGAGCCTGTTGCTCCTGCGCTGGCGTGGGCCTCAGAGTTTCTGTGCTGTCTCACCTGCGCACTCCAGCCTGTAAACAGTTGTGAAACAACTTTATCTGAATTTTTCGCCTTGGTGTTGCCTTCCGTCTTTCCTCGGAGGCCCTGCCTTCCCCTAGATTTCAGGTCGTTCTTGGCCCTGTGTTTTCTGCCGTGATGGATTCGGGAAAAGTGGTCTATCTGTAGGTTGTCCAGTGCTGTGTTGTTGGGGGTAGAGTCACGCAGTTTGTACCTCTCTGTGTCCTGAGCAGAAGTTGGGAGTCCACAGAGCCTTGTAGAAGAGGGAACCTGGATGGGGCACCCGGGTGGCTCAGTCGTTAAGCGTCTGTCTTCAGCTCAGGTCATGACCAGGGTCCTGGGATTGAGCCCCATATTGGGCTCCCCGTGGGAGGCCTGGTACTCCCTGTCCCTTTGCCTGCTTGTACTTCCTCTCTTGCTGTCTCTCTCTGTCAAATAAAAAATTAAATCTTAAAAAAAAAGGAACCTGGATTCAGGATGGACTGTTTTTCTCCATCACATGTACTCACTGTTGTTGAGAGGGTCAAGGGTCGTGGCTTCTACAGTAATTGCTGGGCTCTGGGAGGTTACGTACCTGCATGTAATGATCAGTGTTCTTATACCGTCAGGCCCGTGTCCCACTAACCTTAGGGTCTGGTGCTGATCTCACTTGGTTGGTTCTGATGTCCCTGTCTTGTGCTGGTTTCTTGAAGTCAGCTGAGAGAGGATGCAGAGGCTTGGTCATACCTGGGTCTGTCCCTTTAAGGTCATCGACAGTGTGTTCCCAGTGGGACATAAGAAACTAGGAGTTTCTGGACTCGATGCTGCTTCCTATTGAAGTCAGTGGGTACCCATAACCATATCTTAACTTCTAGGCATCGTAAAGCAAGACCCTAAACTACCAGTGGATAAAATTTTGCCTCCACCTTCTCCCTGGCCCAAAAGCTCTATCTTCGATGCCGATGAAGAAAAGTCCAAGGTAAGGAGCCCCTCTCTGACCTTGGTGGCAGCAGACCTTTTCTTTTAGGGATTTTCCTGAAATATCCCCTGGGATGTGCTCTATCCCTGAACCAAAGTTGGGGTGGGATGTGAGGAGGTGGGTTAGTGAGTTTTCTCTGGAGCAGGCTCTTGAGTGGTAGCATAAGGTCTGGATGTTTTCTCTATGGATGGGCCGAATAGTAAATGCCATGTTCATGTACCCTCTACCTTATCTGTACGAGCATTCCTGAGGGAAGGAAGGTACAAAAGGATAACCCAAGTGGGCAAGGCGGGTGGTTGGTTGTATTCAGTGTATGTGTGGTATTGGGGGAAGATGCTTGAAAGAATTGGCTGTGTGTTCGCTCAGATTTTTTCTTCAGTGCCAGTAAGCCTGATCCTACCCATCTTCCTTCTGCTACCATCTCCAATAATTTTTGCTCCTCAGACTTCAGGAAGGAGAGGGATAGAGAACTGGGGATAGCTCTAGAGTGCCTCTGCATGGGGAGAGGGCCCTTGAGCACTGGTGGTGGCCGTGTGTTTGGACATGACCATTCTTGGTCACTCACAGGGTCTGGGAAATGAGTACCAGGGAAGCTCCAGGCAGTCTAGCGACAAAGGCTTGGGGACCCTCTGCCGCTAACTGCACCCCTGAGCTGCACCCTCCCTTGGACCTAGAGGTTCAGTGGCCATGGGGTCAGAACAAGCTGGATTATGTTAGGTTCTGGGCTGTCTTTCCCGCTGGTTCCTCTCCTGCTGGTGCCTTTCAGAGGCAGAGGGTAGGAAGAGGAGGGATGGCAACGGCCTTTGGAGAAGGAGAGAATCCTGTGTCACTGGGGCAAGCTACTGAGATGCTCTGGGCTTCCATATAGCCTTTACTCCATCGGTGCAGACTGAGTGACTCCCATGGGCATGGCATTCTGCTAGATCACCGAGGTGTATCAGAGGGTGCCTGGCCCAGGACAACCTCAGCATTAGTGACATTTTGGCCAGATAATTTTCCTGCTGGGGGCTGTCCTGTTGAGAGCAGGGAGTCTACGGTATTCCGGCCTCTACCCGCTGGATGCCAGTCGCACTCCGGTTGTGACAATCAGAAAGGTCTCCAGTCTCTGCCAGATGTCTCCTGGGGGCTGTTTCTTCCACCTGCCTACCCTGTCGAAACCCCGGGGTCTGTGGGGAGAGTCCGAATACCTCCATGGCCTCACTGTGAGGACTTGGTAAGAGAACGCGTGGGAAGTCCGCATTCTGTTGCTGCGGCTGCTGCGCTGGGCCCTGTGACACCGGGGGGACGGCGTCTCCCCGCCTCTTGTTCACCCTGCAGCTTCTGACGAGGCTTCTGAAGAGCAACCACCCGGAGGATCTTCAGGCTGCTAACAGGCTGATCAAGAACTTGGTCAAGGAGGTGGGCCTTTTTCCACGGGGCTCTGCAGAAGCAGCATTTGACACCGCTGTGTGTGCGCTGGAGGGAGTGGGTGTACAGTTGGCCGAGGAGAGTGGTGTCCTCTGGGCCCAGAAGGGGGACACGGCCGCGGGCTCCCTGAGGGGAACAGCAGGATGGTGAGGGGAAGCAGAAACCCTGCTGTGCACTTTCCAAGTACTTCTGTGTGAGAGCCCCAAGCATGTCATAGACCCCAATGTCTGTCCCAGTGACAGAGTCCAGTTTGGGCATCTGGTCCCTGGACTGCATTGCCTTTTGCAGGAATTCTGGGCTTTGCATTTTCTTCGCCACTGAGTGAACACTCCCACCCACTTGGTGTTCTAGTGACTTCCCTGAGCTTGCCAGCTCAGTGCCTCTTTCCTGTCCCTCGCTCATGCGTTATCCAGGCCTTTGCTCCTCACCTACATCCTCTCTCTTCTAAAAGGAGCAAGAGAAAACTGAGAAAGTGTCGAAGAGAGTCAGTGCTGTGGAGGAGGTACGGAGCCACGTGAAGGTGCTGCAGGAAATGCTGAGCGTGTACCGCCGGCCCGGGCAGGCCCCACCAGACCAGGAGGCCTTGCAGGTACTGGTTTTACAAAATCAATTCAAGTAGAATTGAGTGTAAGTGACGCATTAGGAATTGCACGTATTTCAAGCGGATTCGATGTGTTTTGACATGTTTGTGTCCATGAAGCCATCATCACAATCAAGATAGTAAACATGTCCTTTGCCCCCCAGAATTTCCTCATTCCCCTGGGTTAGCCCTCCCCTCCTTTTGTGTCTTCACATCCTCCAAGCAACCATTGCCTTGTTGCGTGATCTGATTAGTTTATACTTCCTAGACTTGTATGAAAGGAACAATAGTTTTCTTTCCTTCTTCCTCTTTTTATCTTTCTGGCTTCTCTCTCTAGCTTCTTCCTCTTGGCATAACGGAGATCCGTTCATGGCGTGTGTATCAGTAGTTTGCTATTTATTGTTGAGTGGTATTCTATTGTGTGTTTTACAATATATCCATCTTTTGATAGATAATGGGTTGTTTCCAGCTTTGGGTGATTGTGAATTAAACTGCTATGAACAGTTGTATAGTTGTGTACAGGATTCTTGATCCCAGGACCCTGGGATCATGACCTGAGCCGAAGGCAGAGGCTTTTTAACCCACTGAGCAACCCAGGGGCTCCTCCATCTTTTTTTTTTTTTTTAAACACCTTTAGTGTGAATTTACTTATTCTAAGAGCAGCCATTAGCACTGGCTAGAAGAATTTAATCAGCCCTAAAAGAAGTCCTGGGCCCATTAGCACACATCTGTACCACTCCCCTCAGCCCCCCATTCCCCACCCCCCACCTCAGCGGCTCCTGGCAACCACTGATCCATGGTCTGTGTCTGTAGATCTTCCTCCTTGGACATTTTGTATAAATTGAATCCTACGACATGCCTTGAGTCTGGCTGCTTTCACTTAACGTCTGGAAGATTTCTCCACCTCCTAGTGTGTATTAAAACTTCATTCCTTTTTCTGGCCGAGTAACCTTCCGCCACATGGCTGGCTCACGTTTTGTTTGTCGGTTCCATCAGTTGGGCATTTGGGCTTCCACTTCGGCTGTTATGAATGATGTTGTGAACATCTGTTACCAGTTCTCTGTGTGTGCAGTGTAAGCTTTTGATTTTCTTCAGTACGCATCTGTGTCTGCAGCTGGAGTTGCCGGCTCATCTAGTGGGTCCGTTTCAGTGTCTGAGCACCTTGCCAAGCCGTGTGCCAAACCACGGTACCAGTTACAGGCCCACCAGCAAGATGGGAGGGCGCAGTTTTCCGGATCCTGCCAGCACTTGTTACTGCCTGTCTTTTGGTAATAGCTCTCCTGGTGGGTGTCAAGTGGGATCTCACTGTGGTTTTGAAATGTATTTCCTTGGTGACTTAAGCTGAGCTTTCTTTCCTAGGTCTCTTGGCCGCTTGTATAACCTCTTGCTGAAGATCCTTTGCCCAATTTTTAATTGGGTTGTCTCTTGTTCTTTATATATCCTGGGTACCAGTCCTTTGTCGAACTTTCTCCTTTAATCTGGGAGTTTGATCTGTGTGTTGTCTTTTGTCCCTGGGGCTGTCGGTGTCCTAGCCGTGCCACCGCCGCCAGTGCAGACAGATGGGGGCGGGACCGGAGTGCTGTCCGAGGCAGCCCCTCGAAGCCTGTCCTTGTAAATCTGCTCTTCTCCCTCCTTCCGCCACTACGTTTGTCTTCTCTGCCTGCATTCCAGCTTTTTGTGCTTCTCTGCACAGGAAAGATGGCTTTCACGTAGCTCCTTAGTTTCCCTGTCCTTCCATTTCACAGAGTTAGCAGAAACAAACTAGTAGCTTTCCTAAGCCCAGATTCCTGAGAGAACAATCTGTTGGTCCAGCAAGGCTCCCGTACCTACCCCAGGTCAATCAGCTATAGCCAGAACTGGGTAGAGTTGCAGAGAAGATCATGCTGGCCTCTGCGTCCGGGGGGGTGGGGACAGTACTCAGAAGGGTTCCTGGGCTTGGGCCAGGCAGATGCTCCAAAGCCAGTTCCCTGTGGTGAGTCTGTGCCGGAGTCCGTCGGCAGGGCTGGCATGCTGGGCCTCTAAATAGCACAGCTTTCCCCACCCAAGATGGTAACGAGCTAGGAGACAGGAGAGACATGGCACGAAACAAAACTTCTTCCTTGTAATGGGCAGAGCCATCTTTGGGGAAAACGGCACGTAAATATTAGCAAGTGGCTTCCCAATACTGAAGCCGAATCAGGCAGGTTTACCTACTGCTCAGATAGCACTGGCTCACCGCTCTTCCCTCACAAGGGGCTTCCTTCTCTAAAACGTAGGGCTGGTGGGAGCAGAGCCGAATGTGCGCTTGCGTACAGGCAGGGAGCTCTCAAGAGCAAAGTGGCAGGAAAGGGGGGTCCTTCCTGCTTCCTCCTGCCACTTCCCGACGGCGCAGGGGACAAGAATGAGGCACCAACAAATCAGCTTCAAGACAAAGGGAGCAGGGGCCCGCCGTTGAGAAGACTGTCTTCCCAAAGGACCCCTCAGTCCAGTATTTGTTAGGTAAAGATAGCAATCAACAAAGGAGTGGAAGGAGATTATAGATAAGCAAGATAGGCCTGAGCAAGCAGTATAGGATCATCTAATTATCATCATCTAATGAACTGCAGGCAATCTCTGGAGAAGGGGAGGTAACAGAAAAAAGATGCGGGCCACCGTCCACCCTGAGCAGGCGCCGAGCATCTCCGGCTGCTTGGCTTCGAGAACGTGGATCGTGTATTGTCCTCTCCCCCAGAGGAGGGTACTGCTGCTAGTACCTGTTTAGGCATGTTTGGCCAGTGTGTTCTTCTCAGGGACGGTTACACCTCTCCCGGACTCCCCTAGCAGAGAGGTCATTTCACCAGCCCTGGGGGAGGGGGCGGGGAGCACTACCATCCGGGAGGACTTCGGTGCTAAGTTAGTCGGGTTCCTTTGCAAGGAAGTCTAACATGCACAGAAGCCAGCGTCCTCCTCAACACCGAGCATGTGGACGGTGCCGCTGTCCAGAGCACTTGCCTGCGATCAGGAGAGCGAGACTGAGGTTTAGTCCTGGGAGAACCTGCAGTGGGAATCAGGGAGTGTTTTTGGAAAAGGAAGACTGGCATCAGACAACAGTTGGATGGGGAGTTTGGATGTTAGTTTTATTATTTTTTTAAAAAAGATTTTATTGATGTGACAGAGACACAGTGAGACAGGGAACACAAGCCGGGGGACTGGGAGAGGGAGAAGCAGCCTCCTGTGGAGCAAGGAGCCCTATGTGGAGCTTGATCTCAGGACCCCGGGATCATGACCTGAGCCAGAGGCAGACGTTTAATGACTGAGCCACCCAGGTGCCCTCTGGATGTTAGTTTTAAAGCAGAGGAATCTCTTCAGAGTTCTGTGTGGGGTTACCCCATTATTAAAGCTCTTCTAGGAGGCCGGGAAAGGAGCTTGGAGAAGAGCGGATATCGTACATGCTCAGAAGGTAGATTCTTAGGCTTCTGTCATCTTTTTAACTATTTTAAAAATTCAGATAACTATAGCCCGAACTTTTTCTGACACTGTAACAGCCATGTCATTTCCAACCTGCAGTCGGGCATTTAGGATGGACTAAGGAGAATTCCAGAAGCCCTAGACTCTGCTGTATGCTTATTGGAGGTGTCTGGGGCCTTGCTGTGAAACCAGGCTGTTTCCTCAGGTGGTGTATGAGCGCTGTGAGAAGCTGCGGCCCACGCTGTTCCGGCTGGCGAGCGAGACCACAGACGACGGCGACGCGCTCGGTAAGGCCGTCCTCCTCCTCTAGGCGCGGCTGGGACAGCGGAGGGCAGAGCACACGGGCCCCTTCCTGCCGGGCTGCGGTGGTGCCAGAGACCGGACAGAACGGCTTGAGGTTCTGCGGCGGCTGGGCTTCCGAAGGCCGTGCCCCGTGTTGGCTTGGAACCGATTTCCAGGATGCCCGAGGCCTGAGCGAGCAATCAGCAGCAGGTCTGAAAGCATAGAGAGGGCTGGGAATGTGCGGTGGAGGTTGGGCGCAAGGGAGATGCTAGAAGGAAGATGAACAGAAGTCTGAGGAACTGCTTCATCTCGAAGGTTTCACCAGCCTGCGTGCCGCTGGGGCTGGTCACCAACCTACATGAGGCAGGCTGAGGAGGAACGGAGGGGATAATGGTAGGGACTGTGGAGAATGTTAATACCTGTGGACAGGGATTAAAATATTTTATACTTTATGTTACGGGAAAATTTCAGGACATGTGCAGGGGAATAGTGGGATAAACCGCGTGTGCCCGTCACCTGTGGGTAACAGCCACCAGCCAGCACATGACCCATCTCTTTTCCTCTTGTTGCCTGTGTACTGCTCTACCCCCATCGCTCATTCTCTCTGAAGCGAATTCCAAATGTTTTAAGGTAATCAAATAGTGTTAAGATTTCCCTGGGCATTTCTCTCTAAACATTTCGTGCTAACGCTCCTGCTGCTTCCTCCCTCCCTTTTTTTTTTAAAGTTCTGAATCACTCAGAAAAGCCATACTTTATTACAATGCTATTTTGTAAGCTCTTTTTTAATGGGTAGCCCCTCTGTTCTTTTTCTTTGTTAGTAGATGAAAAGCATGCCCCCCAGCACATACCCTCCGCAGTGTCCATCACGCAGCTACCCTGTCCTTCTCACTGCCCTCCCCTCCAGCAACCCTCAGTTCGTTTTGTGAGACTAAGAGTCTTATGGTTTGTCTCCCTCCCCGGTCCCATCTAGTTCATTTTTCCCTCCCTTCCAACCACAACCCCCCACCCTCCCTCTCAAATGCCTCCTATCAGAGAGATCATATGATAATTGTCTTTCTCTGATTGACTTATTTCACTTAGCATAATACCCTCTTGTTCCATCCACATCATTGCAAATGGCAAGATTTCGTGGTGGTTGTTTTTTTTCTTTTGGATGGGTGCATAGTATTCCTGTGTGTGTGTGTGTGTGTGCATACACATCACATCTTTATCCAGTCATCTGTTAATGGACATCTAGGTCCTTTCCATAATTTGGCTATTGTGACATTGCTGCTATAAACATTCAGATCGCTACATTTGTATCTTCAGCGTAAATACCCAGCTGTGCGATTGCTGGGTCTTAGGGTAGCTCTATTTTCAGCTTTTTGAGGAACCTCCACACTGTTCTCCAGAGTGGCTGCACCAGCTTGCATTCCCACCAGTAATGCAGGAGGGCTCCCCTTTTTCCTCCTCCTCGCCAGCATCTGTCGTTTCCTGACTAGTTAATTTTAGCCATTCTCACTGGTGTGAGGTGGTGTCTAACTGTAGTTTTGATTTGTATTTCCCTGATGCCAAGTGATGTTGAGCACTTTTTCATGTGTCTGTTGGCCATTTGGATGTCGTCTTTGCAGAAATGTCTGTTCATGTCCTCTGCCCATTTCTTGATTGGTTTATTTGTTCTTTGGGTGTTGAGTTTGATAAGTTCTTTATAGATTTTGGATACTGGCCCTTTATCTGATATGTCATTTGCAAATATCTTCTCCCATTCTGTCAGTTGTCTTTTGGTTTTGACTGGAAAAACATGCCCTTTGACCTACAAAGTTTCTCTAGGCCTCAATGTTCTGATGGCATGCCCCATGGTATTTAATGTTTTTCCATATCTGACCCTTCTTACAAATTGCTGCTATTTCTTATAAATTGGATCGGGGGCTTGATCGGATTCAGGATCAGTTAGAACAGGGATTGAGGAAGCAAGAACACTTTGTGGGTAGTGGTCAAGAGGCCCCTGGTTTCTGATGATCTCTCCATGATTATGGTCTGAACCCATCATTTTCTCTGATTGCAGTGAGCTCAAAAACAATCAAATTTTTAAGCAACTTGCCTGTGCCAACTAAAACATTTTGCCGGGTGAATACACCACCATGTTGTAGCTTATGTCCACAGTTAAGAAAATAGGCAGAAGCCAATTTCACAAAAGCTTATGAAGTTTTTGGAATCCAGTGTGTATTTTATATTTAGATGACATTTTAATTTGGATGCCAAGTTTTTATCAGAAGTACTTGATCTTATATTTAGATTTTCTGAAATTACAGGTAAAAACATACATTCATGTTTGTTCCCTACACACTTAAAAGCTTTCCAATAAGTGAATAAAGTACCAAAAAAATCTCTTTTTAAAAATCTTTTTGGGGAAAAAAAAATCTTTTTGAAGATTTTATTTATTTGAGAACACAAGCAGGGGTAGTGGTGGGAGACAGAGGGAGAAGCAGACTCCCCTTTGAGCAAGGAGTATGACGTAGGGCTCAATCCCGGGACTCCAGGATCATGACCTGAGCCAAAGACAGCTGCTTAACCGACTGAGCCACCCAGGTGCCGCCCCCTGAAAAACTCTTTAATATTCACATTCACATTGACAAAACTGTTTTTAAATTAATTAAATATTAAAGTTTTAGTTTCTTAGTTGAAATAGTCATGTTTCAAGTGTTGATCCTTGTGTTGGAAGGTACTGGGAATGAAGGCGAAGAAATTTGGTTTCTCCTGCATCTTGAATAAGAGGTGTTGAGGTTCAGGGACTGAATAACTAGGTCTGCTAGGGGTCTGATCACATGATCTGGCAGCAGGAGGCATAGATCTACTGAACCTGGTAGAGCTGTGTGGCCGCTGCTTTCTGGAATGACTTTAAAAAGACTGAGATTGTTGGATAACTAAAGGGTTTGGTCTCATTTTTCCCTCCTCCTTCAGCGGAGATTCTCCAGGCAAATGACCTCCTCACCCAGGGAGTTCTGCTGTACAAACAGGTGATGGAGGGCCGAGTCATCTTTGGGAACACAGTGACCAGCTCAGTGGGAGACCTAGCTGTCTCCAGAGGTATGTACAAAGAAGCCTCTCTCACCTTCTGTCCGGACATCCTGCAAATCCTGGAGAAGAAATAGATCCTTAGAATATTCTGGGTTGTGGTGTGGAAATGAGAGGCCTTGCCCTTTTTTCCCCTTCCCTTCAAGAGTTGGTTTTACGTAGCCAGCCTCTGCCACATGTGCCATCACCAACTGATGGGCGGGCTAGAGCCCGTCTCTGGCTCTCCACAGGAGCACATGGTATTTTGTGCCCAGGTTTTGATTCCTCTTCTCATGAATGCTTACTTAGGAGAACTAGAGACCAAAAAAAAAAGAAAAAAAAAAAAAGATCTGTGTTGGTGGTGCCTAGCAGGCTAACTACATCAGAATCATCTGGAATACTGGCTAAAATGCAGATTCCTAGGTCCTCAGCTTGGAGCTTCTGTATCACTACTCCTTAGTGCGTGGCCTGGAGGTTTGTGTTTTTATCAAGCACTCCAGTGATTGTGATGAGCTGTTGTCAAAAGGCCTGTGAGGCGGAGAGGTCCGCTGTGTTGCTGGCCAGGTTGACTGGATGCCTAGCAGAGGACACCAATTGCTGGGGTAGGAAGGCAGTCCTCTGGCTGCGTCCTGTCCTGTTCCAGATGTCGGCGCAGGCTGTCCACCAGGGGGCCCACTGAGGGGCGGTGTGATGTCTTCTGTTTGGGAGGTGGCCTCTGGGAAGCTGACGGGCATTAAGTGGAGACTTTGCTCACATCCTGACATATTTTCCCGACTCTTGTGTAGTCTTTCAGAAACCCGCAGGCTGCACGAAGAGCTGCCCTCTGATTGACTTGGAGGTGGACAGTGGATCTGAGCAGGCCGGGACTGTGGCACCGTCCTTGCTTCACCAGGACCTGGCAGCCTTAGGTGAGGGAGGGTGTTTACGGGGAGCGGGCACAGAATGGCCCTGACTCCCAGGGAGAGCGAGTAATCTGGTTTTGCTGCGGGAGACTATGCCTGTTCTCAGAGGGAGCTGGGTATACAGTAGCCCCCTCGTCCGTGGTTTCAGTGACTCGTGGTCTGGAAGCAGATGAGCCTCCCTCTGACCTCTGGTCAGAAGGTCACTAGTAGCCTAGGGCTGCGTCCCATGCCTATGTCGTTCTCCTCACTTCCATCTCATCACGTAGGCATTTTATCATCTCCCACCACGAGAAGACAGAGGGTGAGTACACTACAATATATTTTGAGAGCGAGACCACATTCACATAACTCTTACTGCAGTGTATGATTTTTATTATCTGTTACAGTGCCTAACTTACAAAGTGAATTTAATCATAGACATGTATGTGTGGGGAAAAACATAGTATATGGAGGGATTGCTACCATCTGCCTTTGCAGACATCCACCGGGGTCTTAGAACATATCCCCTAATGAATAAGGGGGCACTGCCATCCTGGGAGGTCCTCATCGCATTTAGTCTCAGATTTGCCATGGATGACTTGAGAATGATTTTGGGTAATTTGCTTTGCCCAGGCTTTTGTTCTAGAAAGGGTAAACATGGTATCAATCTCTAGCTCCTGTCAGGTAGAGTTACTGGTGCGCATCTTTCTGTTTCTTCCTTCTAGGACTCAGTGATGCTCCGGTTACCAACAAGGTAAGGAAGCTCTTCCTAGGGGCTGGAAAGGAGGTCCCTCAAACCTGCGTTCATGAGGGCAGCACTGCCTGGGTAGTGGGGGGAGGGGCCACAGCATAGCCTGGTGGCGGCTGGACTTGGAGGTCCACAGCCTCTTCCTTACTGTTACTGTCTGGCTTCAGCCCCCAGAGAGACACATTTTTCTTTCTCCTTATACTCCTACCCTCTTCAGTGGTATCCAGGCTCCCGCTTACTGAATGTCAGATCAGGAGTCCTGTGTTCTCTGGCCCTTTTTCTTCTCCTGTCCCAGGAAATGCAGTAAGCCTGTGTCCTGGTGTCACCATGGCTCCTGATCATTCATACCCTGGCCTTATTTTAGGCATTCCTGCTTTGACAGGTTGCTGGTCAGAATTGCTGTAAGGAAGAGAAGAATCCCCCCGCCAGCATGCTGCCAGGTGGTGATGTTCAGAGCCCTTCTGCAGAAAGGAACTTGCTGGATCTCCTCTCCCCACAGCCATGTCCAGGGCCTCTGTGAGTCTCGTGGGCAAGGAACATAGACGAGGGGCTCCTGTGTGTGTGCTTCTGCTCATCGTGTGGGGGGCAGGCTGATGGGCCGTGTTAGTGTACAGTAACACGGGGCACGCTTGCCGATAGCCAGAGCCCTCTCTCCCGGGGCAGGCTGCTTCTTTCCTACCCAAGGTTCTGTGTGTGCTTCCCCTTTCCTCCTTTGACTCCCCATCCCAAGTCAGACAAAAAAACATGCTTTAGTTAGGACCTCTGCAAAAAGGAGTTACTTTAACTAGTAGCAGCAGTCGGTGATGGTTTTGGTGTTCACAGGCTTTTTTCTTTCTTTCTTTCTTTTTTTTTTTTACAATGAAGTTAAGCAAAATTTGATCACTAGAGAACTAGGTAACACAGAAAGGCCCAATTATCACTCTCTAAAGATAATGTTGAATGTCCCTTCTTTGCTTTTCTCTCCGTGTGTAATGGGTTATGTTGTTTATTTTTTATACACATGGGATCATCATTTACAAACTGTTCCCCAGTGTGGTTTTTCCACATCTCATCTTTGATACATGTCCATGTCAGTTTCTATAAATTTGTCGCATTCTGGTGGTCGTATAATAATCCACGTGCACATAATACTCATATATTTAGACACTGCCCTCTTGTGGGTGTTTAAATACCTTTCAGTTCAGAGGCACTTGGAGCTTTGTTACAGTGCGGATTCCTAGAGGTAGACGTGCTCTAGCGTGTGAATCTAAATATGTGAACGTAGATTCTGCTGCTTTGCCTCTGGAGGCCTGGGGTGGTTTGCCTTCCCGTAGACCGCCTGAGCACGTCCGTGTCTGTGGTAGAGACACAGGGCCCTGGCGTACAGGAAGACGCGCTGGGACGTCATTCTTGTTTGCACTCGGAGGGGGATGTCTTTCCATTTTCTCCTTCTAACCACTCGGCTGGGGGCTGGTAATCTTCCTGATCTGTGTGGGTTATTCTGCACTGTAGTTTCAGTTTGTATTGAAAATGTCTTTGGAGAGCCTGGGTGGCCCAGTCCGTTAAGCATCCGATTCTTGATCTCAGCTCAGGTTTCGATCTCAGGGTCATGAGTTCGAGCCCCGAGTTGGGCTCCTTGCTGGGCGTGGAGCCTACTTACAAAATGTTCTCAGTTTACATTCCAAATGGACAAAATCATGAAATGTGAATATCACGGTCTGTGTAGTGGTGTTATCATCTTCCTAATGCCCATACCATATGTGGGAAACTTCACCTGAGCAACATGTCAGAGGCTGCCTGGCAACTACAACCCTCATTCCTTTAATAATAGCTCTAGTTTACTGTGTTCGTAGGTGTGCACAGTCCCTGCAAGTCTTTTCATATATTTTCTCATTTAATTCTAATAACAACCCCATGAGGTAGATGCTAGATGATTTCCATTTTACAGATGAGAAAACTGAGGCACAGGTGAAATTACCCATCTAAAGTCTTACCCCTTTAAAACACACACACATATATGTATTTCTTTTTCTCTCTCTTTATTACCTAACTCTTCAGAAAGCCTAATCAGATTCCTGGAATTGTGTATTATTTTTGCTAGTCTTGATATTTTTTTCATTTCTTTGTAGGAATTATGTTCCACAGAAGAGCATTCCTAAGGAAGTGCCCCCTGGCACTAAGTCCTCTCCAGGTTGGTCCTGGGAAGCTGGGCCATTGGCTTCTTCCCCATCCACCCAGAATACACCGCTGGCTCAAGTGTTTGTCCCTTTGGAGTCTGTTAAGCCCAGTAAGTACAGTTTTACCTTCACCACCCCCCACCCTTGCTATTAAATACCCAGCTTTATCTGCTCTGGACTGGTAGGGGGATGGCTCTTAAATTGGGGAAGGTGAGTGCTAGGGATTTTGCCTGGGGGCAGAGGGTAAGGAGGTGGCTTCACAGTCTCTTAACCTACTATTTTTCATAAAGTTTTCTGGCTTGGGGTTGACACTAAAGGTGAAGGATATTGGCAGGCAGACTTTAATTAGGGGACTCGAGTCTTTTTAGACATGATGCTCACTCATTTGAAATTGAAGGGAATGTCCGGTGTGGCAGAAATAACTCTGAAGAGGTGGGATTAGGTGGAAAGGAAGAACTTGGCTAGTGGCCGTCTACCATGGGGGGGTCCTCAGTGCAGGAGAGCAGAGGTTCCCTCCTTATGAAGGAGGAAAGGTGACTGCATGCGGTCGGCACACTGGCATGGGAGCAGGAGACACGCAGGGTGCTTGGATGTACAGTACAGGCCCTTGTCTCTGGGCACACAGCTCTCCTGTGGCTCTGTGTGCTGGTGTCGCATCTGGAACCAGGCAGAGGAATTAAACAGTATGCAGTAGGAGCCATTTGTGATACTTACTTGACCTTAAAAATAATACCTGTCGGGGCGCCTGGGTGGCTCAGTGCGTTAAGCCGCTGCCTTCGGCTTGGGTCATGATCTCAGGGTCCTGGGATCGAGTCCTACATCGGGCTCTCTGCTTGGCAGGGAGCCTGCTTCCTCCTCTCTCTCTCTGCCTGCCTCTCTGTCTACTTGTGATCTCTCTCTCTCTCTCTCTGTCAAATAAATAAATAAATAAATCTTTAAAAAAAAAAATAATACCTGTCTAGTATTCATTTCCTGGTTTTGATCATTGTCCCATGTTACGTATGTTAATATTTGTAAAAATGTGAACATTTGAGGAAGCTGGGTGAAGGGTGTATGGGAGTTGTATTTTTGTAACATTTTATAAATCTGAAACTATTACAAAAGTACAAAAGTGAAAAAACACGTTTAACGTAGAAATTTTATTTTTAAAGATCTTATTCATTTGAGGGAGGGAGGGAGGGAAAGAGCAGGGCCAGAGGGGAAGGGGGAGAGAGAATCTCAAGCAGACCCCACGCTCAGCACAGGGCCTGATGCTGGTCTTGACCCCAGGACCCCGAGATCATGACCTGAGCCAAAATCAGGAGTTGGACACTTAACTGACTGAGCCACCTAGTTGCCCGTCAAAGTAGAAATTTTAGAAAAAACAGAGCAGAAAATTAAAATCATCTATACTGGTCACCCAGAGATGGAAGTTCTATTAATATCTTAATGTATCTTCTTGCTTAGTCATGTGTATATATATATATACTTTTTTTTTTTTTTTAAAGATTTTATTTATTTATTTGACAGAGAGAGATCACAAGTAGGCAGAGAGGCAGGCAGAGAGAGAGGAGGAAGCAGGCTCCCCGCTGAGCAGAGAGCCCGATGCGGGACTCGATCCCAGGACCCTGAGATCATGACCTGAGCAGAAGGCAGCGGCTTAACCCACTGAGCCACCCAGGCGCCCATAAATTGGCACTGCAGTATATTCAGAATGTTTTACAGCCGGCTTTACTTTTATAAGCCATAGCATTTTTTCATGCCGTGAATTATTCTTGAAAACCTTTACTTTTTAAATGTCTCCATACATCTGTAATCATGGTACTGCCATTCATTTATTCAATTCCTTTCTTCATTTAAAATTTTTTTAATTAAAAACATTTTTTTGGAGTGAGAGCACATGTGCTTGAGTGGTGAGGGACACAGGCAGAAGGAAAGAGAGACTCTTAAGCTCCGTGCTCAGCACGGAGCTGGGCTTGATCTCATGACCCCAAGATTACGACCTGAGCTAAAATGAAGTCACTTCACTGAGTCACCCGGGTGCCTGAATTCAATTCCTTTCTGAAGGATAATTTGTTTCTAGTTGTTTGCTGTTAAAACTGCTATGCCGGGGGCACCTGGGTGGCTCAGTGGGTTAAACCGCTGCCTTTGGCTCGGGTCATGATCTCAGGGTCCTGGGATCGAGTCCCGCATCGGACTCTCTGCTCGGCAGGGAGCCTGCTTCCTCCTCTCTCTCTCTGTCTGCCTCTCTGCCTACTTGTGATCTCTCTCTGTCAAATAAATAAATAAAATCTTTAAAAAAAAAAAAACTGCTATGCCGAACATCTCTGGACACTTTTATGTTTCAACATTCTTGATTATTTCATCAGGATATATTCTTAGAAGTGCTGGGTATAGACATTTGAAATTTTGATCTGCATTAGCAAGATCCCTTCACAAAGGTCGCCTCTTTCCCTGTATCTTACCATACCTCAGGAGTTTTCAGACTTTTACGTCTTTGTCAGTTTCAGTGTTAAACCATTGAACGTACACTTTGTTGGTATCAGTGTTAAACTACTGAATGTACACTTTGGTAAGTGATTTTTGGCATCAGCGAAGGATCTTCATTAGAAATTTTTTCCCAAATTATGTAGTTGTCTGCCACTTACTGAGCCAGCCACTGATTTTGAAATAGATGTTCTAGAATTCTCTCATTAGGTCTATTCTGCATGCTTAGTTTTCTATTTCACTCAGTTGTGTACTTACGAGTATTATTGATGCAGGTAGCCCTTCACCTGTCATAAATGGTTAAGTCTTATACCACCCCCCATACCCTATTTGCCTTAGCCCATTGGAATGTCATTAAACCTACTGACTTGAAGAGATCAGTGTCTTTTTTTTTTTGACAGAGAGAAATCACAAGTAGATGGAGAGGCAGGCAGAGAGAGAGAGGGAAGCAGGCTCCCTGCTGAGCAGAGAGCCCGATGCGGGACTCGATCCCAGGACCCTGAGATCATGACCTGAGCCGAAGGCAGCGGCTTAACCCACTGAGCCACCCAGGCACCCCGAGATCAGTGTCTTTATTGTTTTGTAAAATTAAATGTGAGAGATGTGTGTGCATGTAGTCATAGAAAAGAGACCAGAAGGAAATAGACCCAAATGTTAGCAATACTTTTATTTCTGTGTAGAATTAATGGTGTCTTTTATTTCATTCTCTATGAGATCCTGTATTTTCTGTAATGTTCATAGTATTTGAATTCTAATCCTGTCTCCCTTAAAGTTCCTTTTTTTTTTTTTTAAACTGGTAATATGCTGGGGCGCCTGGGTGGTTCAGTTGGTTAAGCATTTGCCTTCAGCTCAAGTCATGTGATCTCAGGGGTCCTGGGATTGAGCCCGGAGCTGACTCTCTGCTTAGCGGAGAGTCTGCTTCTCCTTCTCCCTCTGCCCTCCCCCTTCCTCCCTCTCTGGCTTGTGCCATCTCTCTCTCTCTCTCTCTCTCTCTTGCTCTCGCTCTATCTCATATAAATAAATAAAATCTTTAAAACAAAACAACTGGTGATGTGCTTCAGGGGGTTGGATGGTGGGGAGCGATCAGTTTGAGGGGACCTAGGAGTCCAGCTTGGGGAGTAGTGAGAGCTGGATCATGGCAGCACTGAAAGCCTGGTTCCGAGGAGGTTAGTCCAGGAGCTGTGCTGATTGGAGAAGCAGCGGCAGCAGTGGGTGATAACATGCACATCTTTCAGGCGTGGCTGTTGGTGGCCTCGTGGCCATGCTAACCCTTTTGCTTGGGTCCTTCTCCACCAGGCAGCCTGCCGCCTCTTATCGTGTATGACCGGAATGGATTCCGAATTCTGCTCCACTTTTCCCAGACGGGGGCCCCTGGCCACCCGGAGGTGCAGGTGTTGCTGTTGACCATGATGAGCACTGCCACCCAGCCTGTCTGGGACATCATGTTTCAAGTGGCCGTGCCGAAGGTGAGCCGTCTGCTGGCCAGCTCCCTAACCTAGGACGTGATCTTTGAGTTAGGTATAAGAGACAAAATCCTCAAAGGAGTTTAAGATCAAATGGGAATTTTATTGACTTGTTGTTGAGCTGGGGATTTCTGAATATCTGACTTTAGATGTGAGCGAATCCAGATAAGTTCTTAAAATGATTCCTTAAGAATCTCTTTCCACCTCTTGACTTTGCTTTCTTCTGGGGAGTCTGTTCTCCAGCAGACTCCAAAGAGCATGGAAATGGCTACCAGCAGCCCCAGAATTACATAGTCCTTTCCCTCCTGAACCCTTCTATCACAGAGGGAAACTTCCGTCTGGCACGAGGCATGCATAGTAATTACCCAAGAAAGGAGTAGGTTTGGCCCCGTTGGCATTACTTGGGTATCTGGGACCAGTACCTTGTGTTCAGGGATAATGAGGTACTCTGACCAGTGTAGACATGACATCCATTCCTCTTCGAGAGAAGTAGGGCCCCACTGACTAACAGCCGTACTAGCATCACAAAAGACAGGGAAAGGCTGTCCTGAGAGGAAAGGTTCAAGGTAAGCAAAAGTAAAAATACGCATTCTCTCATCCCTGCGGTGGTCTTGTGGGACATGTGTTGTTATCTCTTACTTTATAAACTTCTAGGACTAGAAGTTATACTGGGTTCAGAAAGGTTAAGTATTTTGCCCAAGGTCCCAGAGCTAGTAAGAAGTAGAACTCAGCCCAAGGTATGCCCTAGCTCTTCATGCTGCCTCTCAGAAGCCAACCATTGACCACACAGCTTTGATTTCTGGAAGGAAAGGACTTTGGGACCCTTTAATTATTTGGTGGGTGGAGGTCAAGTTTTCCTGTTTACCTTAACTCCCTCTTTGAAGCTGTAATTTATTAGGAACAAATTAGATACTGGATTTTTCTGCCCCCTACCCCCCATAGTCCATGCGAGTGAAGCTGCAGCCGGCATCCAGCTCCAAGCTCCCTGCCTTCAGTCCGCTGACGCCTCCAGCTGTGATCTCTCAGATGCTGTTGCTTGACAATCCGCATAAAGTATGTTCTGGTAACTTTGATAGCAGGGGGGTGGGGAGGGAGGCCCTGGGCGTAGGGAGGTAGCATGGTAGGTTGAAAGAGGTTTATTTAGGTCTTGCTCTAAAGTATCTGGTTGGGAGTGGTGGTGGGCTATTCCCTGCTGAGGGTCTGTTTTCTTCGGGGCTCTTTGGAGGAAGGTCTCTGACTGGGTTGCCATAGCTGGGAACCAAGAGTGACACAAATTCCCCCCAGGACCATGAGTCCTCTGAAAGGGTGAGGCCTGCCTGTCCTTTTCAGCTGGTCTGAGTCGTGGTCCGCCTCAGGACTGCAGAGGCGGGGGAGTTCTCTCAGGATGCATGGCTGGCTCCCCTTGTGTTTGTCATCTCAGGGCGCTGGTCAGGTGTCCCTGTCGTACAGTTGTTTCGGGGTCTTACTGACATGGAGTTAGTGTGATATTGCTATTCCTTGGTGACTGCTGGGTGGGCAGAAACTCCTAGAGTGGGCTGGTCTGTGTCTCTCCCCAGTAATTTAATGTCTTCTGTCTTTGTGCAGGAGCCCATCCGGTTACGGTATAAGCTGACCTTCAACCAGGGTGGACAGCCTTTCAGCGAAGTAGGAGAAGTAAAAGACTTTCCAGATCTGGCAGTCTTGGGTGCAGCCTAACTTTTCACAAGACAGACCCCGCCATTCAAGCTTAGGCCAGTGTGACTTTTGCTGTCTAGATATGAGTAATCATGGTGATGTAGTGCGGAGTGCCAACAGTTCTATCCTGACGTCAGGCTCTGGATCCCAACCTCTGACTTCTTCTGCACATACTATTTGTGTGTGTGTGTGTGTGTGTTGCAGGGCATTTGGGGGAGGAGAGAGCAGGGCTTGGGGTGTGGACAGTGTGGGAAATGCTGAAGCATTTCTGACAACCATCTGCTACAATCATCTGTTTCTGCATGTTTGTGGACACGGATGTCCCCACCTCAGGTTGGAGGTTTTATAAGCCAAAGTTGTGTTGTGTTTTGTTTTTTTTCCATGTATTGTTCTCTTTTCATTCATCCACTCTGTGCCTTGTCAGCCTTTGAAAGTCTTGGTTGCTCCCAGGCTGCTGTTCTCAGGGACCTTAAAAGGGACCTGGTTGGTCTTGGGGCCGAGAGTACCTTCTGGGGCACTCTCTTCCAAGAAAGACCTTGTCTCCTTTCCATTAGAGAATGCTGCTTGCGTGTGTTGGAGAAGATCTTCAGAATGGAATGCTCGGTGCACTGTTTGCGGGCGAGGCGCTGCCGCTAGACCAGAGGACCACGCTGGGTGGGCCACTCCGGTCCTTCACCACTGTGCCTTAGAATCACCCAGAGAAGACCTTCCGGGGCAGAGGGGAAAGCAGGTCCCAGGCCGCACGCAGGCCTCAGGTTCTGTGGGTGGGGCAGCCCGTCTCGGCCCTTCCTCAGGACCCTCCTCTCCGTCCTCCTCCTCCTCCTCCACAAGCGCCTCCTCTCAGAGCTCTTCCGTGGTGACGCCACGCCCGTCGTCAGTCGTGACAGACGGGCTCGCCGTCGCCTGTCTCCACCATCCAGCATGGAGAACTGTGACACAGATAGATAAGAAAAGAGCTTAGCAGTGATTTCAGTGGTGAAAATAGAAAGTCCTTGAATAAATACTGTGTAGCAAATACGCTTTGTGGAGTCTTGTGAGTAGGAGACGCAGAGCCTGTTGCATTTGGAGGCGCCAAGCCTGAGGGCCCTGTTGCCTGTGGAGGAAGCAGGAAGACTTCTTGCTGTGGAACCCGAAGAGGGACCTCAGTGAAGGGAGAGGCCCTGCGGGTCCGAACAAAGCTGGAGGGATGGATTGTTACGTGCGTGGTTTGAAGGGAAAACTCAGGGGCATCCCCTGTTCTTACTGAGCGCCTGCTGGGTGCTGGGCATCTTCTGTAGTCCTGCTTTGCGGGTCACGGGGGAAGCGAGCTGAGCTTTGCCGATAGGGTCTGATGAAGGACTTCGAAATCTGAGCCGTTCACCTGTTGAGGCACGATTCTACCTCAGGAACCACGAGACTCGGGGGCTCTTTATCACAAAATCTCATACTTTCCAGGTTGATCTTTGAGCTTCTACGTACGGTTAGAATTCCACCAACATTAATTGGCAGGGATCGGAGCTGTAAAAGATCATCTAGCTATGCTCATTTTTAAGCATGTGAAAACTCCTAAAACCGATGAGATGGGTAACTTCCTCGTTTGGCACGACTCCCATAAGATTCATTTTATCTAAACTTTCTTGCATGTTCAGGTGTTCTCTATAGCTTTTATGGACTCTAGCTAATCTCATAAGGGTTTTAAGAGGAACCCGTTGTAATGATGATGCCTGCCTATGCAGAACTTCCATCAAGGTGGGTGAATGAGACTTACGAGATTTTTACCCCCGGCTCAGTGGTGGACTTGTGTCTCAACCTTCTGTCTTCCAGGAGCCAGACTCCCAGCGGTGCTTTGGTGGAGTTGGACAGGGTAGGGATGTGCGTGTGTGTGTTGGGGGGGCGGGTGTTCCTGAAAGTGGCCTTGGTGTTTGTCATCAGTTCCTTCTGATGAGATCAAGTTCGGCGACTACTGAAGGCCTGACCGGTATCCTTCCGTTCCTTCCACAAGCAATTGCAGAGCAGCTGCCAGGGGTTCCGCACTCTGGTAGGCGTCGCAGACACAACAGCAGAAGGTTCCTGCCCTCGTGGCTCTTCTGTTCTAGTGCAGAGACAAATCCATGATGTTCTTGGTGGGGATGGCGCCGATGATCAGTATTTGTCCCCTATCCTGAATTCCTCCTCCAGGATTCTGCTCACCCCTGTCTCCTGACTTACCTTTGTGACTGTTTCTCTTCCTCTGTCCCTTATATGTGCTTTGCCCCGGGGTTTAGGATTCTTCTAAGCACATCTGGGCAGCTAACCCCTAGATGGGTCCTAGACCTCTGTCTCAAGCTTCTGCCTCTTGGCTGACATCAGATCCCTATTCATCAGTGGTTTTTTTGCAGGTTCACTCTTGGCTCAAGCTTGGAAAGCTTAGCATAGAACCCAGCCTCCTCCTCCCCTCGCCTCTTCCCCTTACATTTTCTTTTATTTGAAAGCACCTGTCTGAGCCTTCATGGATTCTTGATTCCTGTTCCTTTTAGAACCACTCAGTAGTTTTGTCTCCTTTAGTCTCTTTCTAAATATGATATCTTGCCCCACCCCCCGCATTCACATGGTCACTGCCCTGGTTTGCCTTTTTTGGCTGGGGGAGGGGGGTCAGTGAGGCGGGGTGCAGTTAGCTGCCTCTCAATTCTCTGAACTGTGAAACTTGCTGCCACCAGATTTATCCGACAAATCGGGCCGCTTGACCCCTTGCTGAGAAATCCCGAATGGCTTCCCAATGCCCTAAAAGTTGATACAATCCAATTGAGTGCTTAAGTATTCACTGCCCTTTTAAGTATTCACTAACTTGATGTGTTCCCTACTCTTCTGGCACCTGCCAGGATGAGCACTTTGCCACAGCCACAAGTACGTCCTTTCGTATTTTGACAATGCCATGTTTTTTCATGACGTTAGGAGGCAACTCCTTTCCCTTTATCTCTTCAGTGAATTTAAGACTAGGCTAGAACCCTGCTTTATCTGTGAGTCACTGTGAGCATAAATAGGCTTTGGAGATGGGAAGTGTTGAAAACAGGGTAAAGGACTTAATGACCAAAAGAACATGCACATTAGTTATTGAAAATGGTATGGGGTGTCTGGGTGGCTCAGCGTCTGACTCTTGATCTCAGCTAAGGTCTTCATCTCAGGGTCGTGAGTTCACAATGACCAAACCTTCAGGATAGAAAGCAAAGGTGATACTCTAAAATACAAGTACTGCTTGATTACCACAGTGTTTACAAATCAAATTCTTCCTATCCAGTGTAGAAGACGCTGACTCAGCCCCAAAATACAAGGTTCTGTGAACTAGGTGTTTTTGTTTTTGTTTTTTTTTCTTTTGAAGAAAACAGGAGGAGAGTGTCCTGGAATGTCCATGGTTTGGGGAGTGGGGTGGTGGTGGTGGTGGCTGTTTTAATAAAGATGTGACCTGGCATTTTCCATCTGTGAGGAGGTGAAGCCAGGTAGGACAAAGGAGACCTCAGGTGAGCTGAGCCAAGCCTTTCGTGACATAGTTGAGGCACTTAGAGTCCAGAGTTCTCATGACATTTAATGTCAGTCCGAGTGAAAAATCGGTCCTTTTTTTCCCCTTGCGCAATGCATTCCTGATGATGCCGTGCTCATTCTGAAAAAGCTTGCATTTTAAAAAGTGAACATTCTGTTCCTTCCAGCTTTCATTCTTAAATACCTCATCCCACTTAATAAAAGTAGCACTTTGATTTTAAAAGTTAAAATTGTGAGAGCATACTGCAGTGTCAGAGGCCCCGGATGCATAGGATATTGACGTTGGCCATCTTCTGAAGCCTCGAACTGGAAACACTGAAATCCTTAAGTTCACCCTTAGTTCCAATTCGGCGCTTCAGTGGTATTGCTGCCTCCAAGAAGCCATGTGATCTTGGGTAAGTAATTTGCCTTCTTCAGATTCCTCCGTGTAGTACAAGTACTGCTTGATTACCAGATATTTTTTTTGAGAATTAAAAAGACTATGTAAAGTGAGGGAGAATTAACAGAAATTTTTTTTTGAGAATTAAAAAGACTATGTAAAGTGACTACAATACTGCCTGGCACTAAATTAGCTGAGACTTACTTCATTTACTGTCTGCTGTTAGCCTGTCCACCTGGTTTCCTTCCAGCACATGAATAGAGTCAACTTGCCCATAACTATAAAGTTTATCTCCAAAGTAAAAAGCAGATATTTAAAATTTTGGTGAGTCTCTAATACTGAGACACAGTAAACATCAAGGATAAAAAGATAACCAGAAGTTAATTGGAAACCAAAAGACTTCTTGCCATTTTGAAACACATCCCCAAGCTTCGTCAACAGATGAAGTCTGTAGCAGAACACATTTCCTAGAAGACATTCAGTTACTTTTGTGAACAAAGCTGTGCATTCTAGAATGTATGGCCCTGACATCAGGTCTGGAGCAGGCAGTGTAGTCTGCTCTTGTTTTTGCCGTACACGTGGCACACTCTCGTACAGCCCGTGGCCTACTGAAAGCACACACGGTATAAACCACATCTGCTCAACCAGACTATTTGGTCATCTCATGGATGAAGAAAAAGTCCTTCTAAATTATTCATTGTTTAATCCTAATAAAAATAAATGACCAGGGGCGCCGAGGTGGCTCAGTCAGTTAAGAGTCTGCCTTTGGCTCAGGTCGTGGTTCCAGGCTCCTGGGATGGAGTCCCGCATGGAGCTCCCTGCTCAGTGTGGAGTCTGCTTCTCCCTCTCCCTCCCCGACCTGAGCAACTCATGCTGTTGGTCTCAGATGAAATGCTAAAAAAACAAAAACAAAAACCGACCGGTAGCATGTTTAATAAGGAGAGAGTATTGTGGCCTAAACACAGGTTTATTTTCTTGTTAAAAAAGACCTGATGTAGTCTGAAACCACTGCTGATAAAAGCATCACAAAGTCATTAGGGATCCAGACTCCAGCCAGCCCGAAACCCTCGCCCACAGATACTCTCCTCAGCATGTTACGTGGCGATGGCTTGAGATGCGGACACAGGAAAGGAAGGAAGGAATAAAGGAAAACGGACATTCTTAAGGTTTCCCATAAGTTTCATGTGATACTTGCATCCACATCTTACTGGCTGTGTTGTGACATTGCCAGAATTTGGGCAAAGAAGGCTGAGAAATTGTCATATTTGTGTACAGTGCCACACCTCACGAAACTGGGTTTTGGCCAAGGAAGAAGGGAAGACTGGATTTGTAGTAGATTAGCTATCTACCATAAGATACTATGGCCATCTATTGGAGGGAAAAAAGCTGTCCTTGAACTACTGTGGAATGGAACAAAACAAAAACCCAATCCCATGTTTCATGACCTGAGCCGAAGTCAGACACTTAACGTCTGAGCCACCCAGGTGCCTCAAAACCCATACTTTTATATTTACCATAGCCTGCTTTAAAAACCAAGCAATCTAGGTAAATGTGTGCATATGTAATTACTGATAATCTTCGGGTCCTAGAATTGCAAATGAGTTTTTTAAAGATTTCAGAGCGAGAACATGGTGGAGGAGAGGGAAAGGGAAGCTTAAGCAGACTCCACGCTTGGGTGTGGAGCCTGACACAGAGCTCAGTCTGGCAACCCTGAGATTGTGACCCCAGCCAAATCTAGGAGTCAGGCGTTTTTCCGACTGTGCCACCCAGGCGCCCTGTAAATGGGTTTTCTTTAAATTTTATTTGCATTTTCTAAAGTTGCTAGGCTGAAAAAAAATCTTTATGCTTAATGTTTTTTCCAGATTAAAAGGTGGAAAGTCTTCCACCTGATTACTTTTCTAGGAGACAGTGTTACTAGTTCTCTTACTTCCTTGGAGATACTCTGGGCATGCTCAAATGAACTGGAGTGTTGTTTGTTTTGATTTGTTTTGTTTTTAGATGTAACCATGTAGCTTGGAGATAATGTCATGCTACTGCTTAGTAGGAGAAAGAAGCTCTCTGATCCCATCTCCTGACAGCAGATGGGATCAATCAGTTCTAAGTCCCATGTATTAAAATTGGCACATGAATTTCCTGGTAGTTCTGTGTATTTCCAGTCTCTCCCTCATCCTGGTTCCATTTCCATGGGCCCAGACTTTCTTACATCTTCTCTAGCAATCCACTCCCTGCCTTACTTCTGTCAGCCCAGCATTGTAGAGTGGAAACAGGTATGGGTTTTGGAGTCAGGTTCAATTTCTAGTTTTCTGCCATCTGTAGCATCTTGGGCAGGACACCCAACAGTCTGCCTCAGTTTTTATATTGTTAAATTGTGAAAATGTTAAAAAAATCTACTTCTTAGGTTTAGATGCAGGTTTTAAAAAAATATATTTTATTTATTTATTTGACAGAGAGAGAGGTCACAAGTAGGCAGAGAGGCAGGCAGAGAGAGAGGGGGAAGCAGGCTCCCCGCTGAGCAGAGAGCCCGATTCAGGGCTTGATCTCAGGACCCTGAGATCATGACCTGAGCCAAAGGCAGCGGCTTAACCCACTGAGCCACCCAGGCGCCCTAGATGCAGTTTTAATAAGGTCAACAAAATACCAGACACAGTAGGGACTCTGTAACTGTAGGTGCTATCATTTCTCCTCAAATCACCGTATCCAAGATTCATTTACTATTGTAACTGTGGTGACTTCCATTTTGTCACTTGGTTCATTTCACAACCTTTTCTGTTCTCATGGAAACCAGTAAAATTTTGCTAATGTTACTAACCTAATGTTTGCTAAGGCTACAAAAAAGTTTGGTTTTGATAGAATCTGACCATCCCCTCCATCTCTGTCAAGGTTCTCATCAGCTGCAAGAAACGGCTAAGGCCAAAGAAGCATTGGTTAAACAAAAGATACTTGGGTCTCTGTATTGGCTGCTTGGGACAGCTGCAACAACATACCGTGAGCGGGGTGGCTTAAAAACAACAGACACTTGGCAGTTCTGGAGAAGTTTGGAATCAGGCCACGCTCACTCTGAAACCTGTCAAATAACTGTGGTGATTTGCAATGATCTTTGGCAGTCTTTGGCTTGCAGCTGCGGAACTCCTCCCTCTCCCTTTGTGGTCATGTGGTCTCCCTGTGTGTCTTCACGTGACCATCTTATATTGATCATATTGGACTAAGGGCCAATCCTACTCCAGTAGGACATCTTAACTATATCTTTAGTGTATTAATACAGATATAATACTATATCTGTATTATGCTATTGATAAGGTCACATTCTGAGGGACTAGGGATTAGGATTTCATGCCTAAGTTGAGACACAAGTCAACTATAATTCTCTCAAATTCAAAAACCCTGGAGGTAGTGGGATTAGGGTTTGTATGCAGTCATATGATGTCTGGCACCCAGATGACTTCAATCTTGTTGCTTTGCCATGAGTGACTTCTATTACTAAGAACATTTTATGGTTCAAGATAGGAGACTGACCAACAATAAAAGACAAATTACCAAACTCAGGAAAGAAGACACATAACTACTGATTCTACAGAAACTGGAAAGGATTATAAAGAAATCCTATGAACAATTTTATGCCAACTTAGGTGAAATGGAGAAGTTTCTAGAAAGCCATGAATTACCAACTGATTTAAGAAGAAATAGAACATCTGAATAGGTCTATAAGTTGAATTAATAAAATCTTCTCAAGACGAAATAGCCAGGCCCAGATGGTTCCACAGTTAGTTCTGCCAGATTTTTAAAGAGGCTTCCCCAGTTCTCAAACTCTGAAGCTAGAGAAGGAAGGATCATTTCCCAAATGATTCTAAGACCAGAATTGCCATTAAACCAAAATTAGAGAAAGATCACAAAAACAGTATTACAGACCAGTTTTCTCCCATGAACATTGACACAAAAGTCCTCAACAAAATAGTATCAAAGCAAATCTGGTAACATTCTACATCATGACCAAGTAGAACTTACCCTAGGAATGCAAGGTCAGTTTACCATCCAAATGTTAATTACTATATAACATGAGTAGAATAAAAGGCAAAACCACACAGTTATTCTAATAGGTACAAAAAAGTATATGTGTTTTAACCAACATTTTAATAAACTAGAAATAGAAGGGAACTTGGTCGTCTTGAGAAAGGGATTGAACTGAAAAGGACGCCAAAGACCGGGAGCAAGGCAAAGATGTCTGCTCTTGCCATTTCTACTCAATATTGTGCTCAAGATTCTGAGCAGTGCAGTTAGTAGAAGGAAGAGAAAGGAGAATCTGTGTTCACAGATGTTATGAACCTGTACATAGCCAAATTCCAGGCAATACATACAGAAATAACTGGAACTGATAAATGTCCAAAGGGTACAAGACACATATACAAAAATCAGTTGGATTCCTAAAGCAAGAACATACGAAATGAAATTAATTACATTCATAATAGCATTAAAATGAATGCAACACTTTGGACTAAATTTAACAAAAGTAGTGCAAGATATTTACAATGTACAACAAAAGGTATTGCTGAGAGAAAGATGATTTAAGTTCTAGGTTCTCAACCAGGGGTGATTGTTCGCACTGAGAAATTTTTGGCAATGTGCGGAGATATTTTTAGTTGCCACAACTTGGGGGAAGGGATGCTTTTAGGATCTAGTGGGTAGAGGCCAAAGATGCAGCCAAACATTGTACAAAACAGGACAGCCTGAACAATAAAAAATTATGTGGCCATGAATGTGAATAACACCAAGGTTGAAAATCCTGATCTAAATAAATGCAGAGGCATTTCACATTTATGGACTGGAAGACTCCATATTGTCAAGATGCCAATTCTCTAAATGATGTATAAGTTCAATAAAATCCTTATTCCAGCAGCATTTTTGTGTAGAAATTGATAAGCAGGTTATAAGATGTATAGGGACATGCAAGAGGTCTGGAGTAGCAGACCTCTTTTTTTTTAATTTTTAATTTTTTTAAGATTTTATTTTTTTAATTTTTAATTTTTATTTAAGATTTTATTTATTTGAGGGGCACCTGGGTGGCTTAGTCAGTTAAGCGTCTGTCTTCAGCTCAAGTCATGATCCCGGGGTTCTGTAATGAAGCCCCAAATCGGACTCCCTGCTCAGCGGGGAGGCTACTTCTCCCTCTCCCCAGCCCCCTACTCATGTTCTCTCTTTATTTCAAATAAATAAATAGAATCTTTAAAAAAAGATTGTGTTTATCTCAGAGAGAGTGCACGTGAGAGAGCAGGCCAGAGAGGGCAGGAGGGGCAGAGGGAGAAACATCTTCCCCCCAAAGTAGGGACCCCAACATAAGGCTGGATCCCAGGACCTTGGGATCATGATCTGAGCTGAAGGCAGATGCTTAGCCAACCGGGTCGCCCTGCAAAATAATTTTTTTAAAGATTATACTTATTTATTTGACAGACAGAAATCACAAGCAGGCAGAGAGAGAGAGAGAGGAGGAAGCAGGCTCCCCGCTGAGTAGAGAGCTCGACGTGGGGCTCGATCCCAGGACCCCGAGATCACGACCTGAGCTGAAAGCAGAGGCTTTAGCCCACAGAGCCACTCAGGTGCCCCAATTTTTAAAAATAAAGTGGGTGGACCGATGCTATCAGACTTTCAAACTTACTATAAACTATGGTAATCAAGACAATTTGGTATTGGTACTATAAGAATACAGAAAATGCAACAGAATTAAAAGTCCAGAAATCCTCATATCTCTATCACTTGATTTTTGACAAAGACATTAAGGCAATTCAGTGGAGAAGGAAAGTTTCTAAATCATCTTGGGATAACTGTATACGTGTATGTAAAAAATTAGATGGGCGCTTGGCTGGTTCAGTAGAGCATGTGACGCTCGATCTTGGGGTTGTAACTTTGAGCTCCACACTGGGTATAGAGGTTACTTTAATTCTTTAAAAAATAAACTTGGGCCTTTACCTCACACCATACACAAAAAACTCAAAGTGGACCATGGGCATAAATGAAGAGCTACTACTTTAAAACTTCTAGAAGAAAATTTAGAACTTCATGATTTCGTGTTAGGCAAAGATTTGCTAGATAATGAGACAAAAGGTAGGATCCGTAAGAAAGAACAAATGATAATGGAATTTATCAAAATTAAAAACTTGCACCTCGGGGCGCCTGGGTGGCTCAGTGGGTTAAGCCACTGCCTTCGGCTCAGGTCATGATCTCAGGGTCCTCGGATCGAGACCCGCATCGGGCTCTCTGCTCAGCAGGGAGCCTGCTTCCTCCTCTCTCTCTGCCTGCTTCTCTGCCTACTTGCAATCTCTCTCTGTCAAATAAATAAATAAAATATTAAAAAAAAACTTGCACCTCAAAGACATCATTAAGAAAATGACAAGATACAGATTGGAAGAAAATAGTTGTAAACCATATTAAAAAGGGAATTCAGGGGGCGCCTGGGTGGCTCAGTGGGTTAACGCCTCTGTCTTTGGCTCAGGTCATGATCCCAGGGTCCTGGGATCGAGCCCCCGCATCAGGCTCTCTGCTCAGCGGGGAGCCTGTTTTCTCTTCTCTCTCTGCCTGCCTCTCTGCCTACTTGTGATCTCTGTCTGTCAAATAGATAAAATCTTTTAAAAAAGGGAATTCAGAATATGTAAGAAATTTAACAGCTCAATATGACGAAGACAGCCCCATTTGAAAATGGGTGAAAGATCTGAATAGATGTTTCACCAAAGAAGATGTAAGAATGGCTAATAACATGAAAAGATGTTCAAAATCGTTGGTTGTTAGGAAAATGCGGACTAAATCAACAGTGACTTACTATTATATACCGGAAATAGGTAAGGGTACAGCGAAGCGGGAGCCCTCACATGTTACTGATAATGTAAAATGGTATCAGCTACTCTGGGTAAATTTGACAGTTTCTTAAAAAGTTAAACATAAATTTATCTTGTAACTTAGCAATTCCACTTCTAAGAACATATCCAAAAGTAATGAAAATTTGTCTACACAAAGGCATGTGGCCGAACATTCATAGCAGCATTATTCATAATGACTTTAAACTAGAAACAGCATAAATGCCCATCAGTTGGTGAATGGCTAAATATGTCATATCCACACAATGGAATACTATTCAACAACATAAAGGAACAAACCGATACATGGTGCAACACAAAGGGACCTCAAAAAACACGCTCAGCGAAAACAAGCCAGATGGAAATCTGAAATGTCCGCAAAAGCTAAATTTATAGATGGCAGATGAGTGGTTTCCTAGGCCTGGTGTGGAAGAAGAAATTAAGTGCTAATGAGGAGGAAGGAACTTTTCTGGCTGATGGAAATGTTCTTGTGGAGATAGACCAACTCTAAATTTTAAAAAAATCATTGAATTGTATACTTACAATGGGTGAATTTTTTAAAAAAGATTTTATTTATTTGACACAGAGAGAGATCACAAGTAGGCAGAGCATCTGGCAGAGAGAGGGGGAAGCAGGTTCCCCACTGAGCAGAGAGCCTGATGTGGGACCATGACCCAAGCTGAAGGCAGAGGCTTAACCCACTGAGCCAACCAGGCATCCCACAATGGGTGAATTTTATATCCTGTAAATTATTAGCAAAGCTATTTTTAAAACGTTCATCATGGAGGCCAGGGGATATATTGTAGAGGCGCCTAAGGCTTCCAACGCTCCCATCAAGAACAGTATACTGGCTTTCCTGATTTGTGGATTTGGGTTCTTAGATATACAGAGTCTTCAAGAACTACCATATGCATCAAGTCGGAGTATGCCTGGCCTGAGAAGGTTAAGTGGCAAAACTATTCGCAATTATACACAAAGCATTTTTTAAATTTTCGGTTCTCATGACACTGAAGCCTTCTCTTTTCCGAGGCGTCATACGAGGCTACAGAAAACAAGTGCAACCGGTAAATTCCAGTTCCAGCGTGGTACATTTCGGGAAAGGACAGGAGGACAATGTGGCTATGGGGAGGGCTGAGGCCAGATCGCGTAGATTCATCCGCTCTCTGTAGGAAGGCAGGAAAGCGTGGTAAAGAGTTCAAGCTCCAGTGGCCCGCTTGCCCCAGTTCAAGGCCCCACAGTCCCACTTTCTGGCGACCTGACTCTGAACCAGTTGCTCAGCTGCCTCTTGATTCTTTATCTTTACCTTGGGGGAGAATAACGGCCCTCGTAGGACAGTGAACTCTTTAAGTGCGCTAGTGCACGTAAGGGCTTCAGAGTAAGCACATACTTTCAGCGCTCAACATGCACCAAGTTAGCAAGAGAAGCAGCGAGCCGCTCTGCGCCGGGAGCCTTGCTCCGGTCTCCAGCTCTCCGGAGCGCCCGGAAACGCCGGCGTCGCTATGGTAACGGCCACCCACTTCCGGGAGAAGTACGGCGCGCGGCGAGGGCCATTCGGAGTCCGCGGCTCCGCGAGTTCATAGAGGGGACGCGGAGGGACGAGTTTAGTGGGCGCTGGGGGTTCTGCCTGCCGCCGCCCCCCCAAGCCAGCCCCGGTGCCCTCTCAGGGCCGCTCGACCCCACAGCCTCGTTGCCGCCGGAGCCAGCTCTATCAGGCCTGGACGCCGGGGCTGAGCGCGGGTGCGGCCATGGACTTCTCGAAGTTCCTGGCGGAAGACTTCGACGTGAAGGAGTGGATCAACGCGGCCTTCAGGACCGGCTCCAAGGAGGCGGCGGCGGGGAAGGCGGACGGCCACGCGGCCACCCTGGTGATGAAGCTGCAGCTGTTCATCCAGGAGGTGAACCACGCCGTAGAGGGTGAGGCCGAGCTGCCGGGACCGGCGTGGGGCGGCGGGCGTGCGCGGGCCCCGCGGTGGGAAGGCGAGCCCGGCCCTCCCCTCCCCTCCTGCGGACCTTTGCGGGGGCGGGTAGCCGGGGGCCGGTCTCGGCTCGCGGCCGCCCGTCTCACGCCTGCCTTCTACCCCTGGCGGTGCCATCAGGTTTCCTTTAAGTCCCAAAGAGTGAATTTCAAGAACATTAATTAATCGTCACCTGGTCCTTAAATTTGCAAAAGCATATCAAAGCGGCGTGGGAATGACCCAAATCTGGGGAGCGTTGTTTTTCAGCGGACCCTCGTGTCCTTGAAGATGGGCTGGTTTTAGCGGACCTTCATGTCCTTGAAGGTGGGCTGGCTTGAATAGAGACTTGAACCATCTTTCAAGGATAGTTAACTGAAAAATAATACACACCAGCAACCTTTTCATTAACTCCTCGACTCGATTTTTACTCACCGTATGTTCATTAGATGCATACTGGACGCCGGTCTCTCTGCTAGGCTTGGTGGGAGAGAGACAGGTCCCGCAGGGAAGTTTATGACCCAGTAAATAGAACTTTACTTTAGAGATGGGTCCAGTGTTTAAGAAAAGGCTGATGTTGGGGGGAGGGGAGCTTTATTTCACTGCAGGTTCTTTATTGTGCTTTGCCTCTAATACTCATAATTGAGCATCTTCCACACCTGTGCCCAGAAACGGGGCCAGGGGCAAAAAGTTTACCCTTCAGGAGATTGCGGCCTCGTGGGGAAGATAAACACTTGAATGACAATGAGGGACGGCTTTTCTGCAAGTAGGATCAGGAGCTATGAGAGCTGGCAGAAGCGTGCAGTCACCCCTAATCTGGGAGAATCATAAAGGGTTTTCCAACTGTGTTAGGCCTTGAAGGAAGACTTAATAGGGCAAAGAGGGAGAGGACATTAATAACAGTGATAGCAATATTTCAGTCCTTGGTATGTGTCAGTCACTCTTTTAAATGCTTTATATGTATTAACTAAGTGGTTTTCAAACCAGGGGTGGTCATGTCACCTCCTTCCAGCCCCACCATCCCCTGAGTTTCTGGGTGTTGTGGGGTGTTTTTCAGTCCTTGCAATGGGAAGGAATGTCACAATGAGGGACAGTTAGTGGAAATACCTAGCGATGCTTAGTGTCCTGCATGCTTGGGGTAGTCCTACACAATGAAGAATTGTCCTGGCCAAAATGCTAATGTTGCCCCTTTTCAGTCTATCCAGTTTAAACCTGGCAATAATCCTTGGAGGTGGGCGCAGTTATGGTTCCCACTTTATAGTTGTAGAGACTGTGGCTGAGTGAAGTCATGGACCCAGCATCGTGTTTCTAGTTTGGATTTGAACCCAAGGATTGGTCCCAGAGTTTAGGGCTCTTACCCATTATACCTTGCTCCCTCTGGTATGAAAGGGACAGAGAACAGCACACACACAGCCATGTGGGTATAAGAAGGCCTAGCTAGTCCACGGAAGAGTGAGAAATTCTAACAGAGCTGCATCAGTAAAATCAACAAACATTAGTCATTAATATTATTATTATAGGATCCCACTTTCCCCGGGGGAGGGGAAGACTTCTGGAGATAAGACAAAAAAGTAGATTGGGATGAAAGGGCGTTTTTGCCATCATTTTATTTTATTTTATTCTTTACACACAGATACACACACACACACACACACACACACACCCCCAGGGAAGGGGGGTGCAGAGGGAGAGAGGGGGAGAGAGAAAATCTGAAGCAGGCCCGATTCCATGACCCTGAGATCATGATCAGAGTGGAAATCAAGAGTGGGACACTTAATTGACTCAGCCACCCAGGTGTCCCCTTTTGGTCATCCTAAGGAGTTGGGAATTTGGCCTTTAGGCAGTGGGAAGCCTTCAGAGGTTTAAAGCTTTATTTTTATGGAAGGTGAGACAAGGGCTCGTCTGCAGTGAAGAGAGGTTATTGCAGAGGCTCAAGGGGGGGATGTTGAGGCCTCCAAATTGGAGGATTGATTTGGTCATTCATTCAGTCAACAAACATTTATTGGGCACAAACTGTTTTCCAGGTTCCAGAGATACAGTGTTGAAAAAGATCCAGTTCTAGGCGCCTGGGTGGCTCAGTGGGTTAAGCCTCTGCCTTCAGCTCAGGTCATGATCTCAGGGTCCTGGGATCGAGCCCCGCATCGGGCTCTCTGCTCAGTGTGGAGCTTCCTTCCTGCCCCTCTCTCTCTGCCTGCCTCTCTGCCTACTTGTGATCTCTGTCTGTCAAATAAATAAAATCTTAAAAACAAAACAAAAAAACAGACCCAGTCTTAGGTTGGATCAGTTAATAGATCAAGTTGGGGGCGGGTGGGGGGAACCCACAAAAACCAAACAGGGACCAGATCATGCAGGCATTTAATGTCACATTAAAGAGTTTGGATTTGATACAAAATGAATATAAAGGGTAGGTACCAGAGGATTTTTAAGCAGGGGAGAGACATGGTTGGATTTTTGTCTCTGTTTGAAAAGCAGCTGTCCAGAAGAATGGACTGTCATATAGTGGCTTTAAGTGGGGTTATGGCAGTGGGCATGGTGAGAAATGGGTAGATTTAAGATATTTTTAGGAGGAAGAATGGGAAGAACTTGCTGATGGATTGGAAGGAGGGATGCGAGGGGGAGAGCATCGAGAATGATAGCAGGTTCTTTTTTTTTTTTTAAAGATTTTATTTATTTATTTGACAGAGAGAAATTACAAGTAGATGGAGAGGCAGGCAGAGAGAGAGAGAGGGAAGCAGGCTCCCTGCTGAGCAGAGAGCCCGATGCGGGACTCGATCCCAGGACCCTGAGATCATGACCTGAGCCGAAGGCAGCGGCTTAACCCACTGAGCCACCCAGGCGCCCCTGATAGCAGGTTCTTGAGCTGAGTGTCTGTGGGTGGAGGTCCCACGCAGTCGGGAACTGTGAGAGAATTTGTAAAGAGAGGCCATAGCCCACTACCTGGATTCTGCAGCGAACAGTGTACTGCTCTGCTCTGTCACAGATCTGTCCGTTTACCTGTCCCTCTCTCCATTCATCCATCTTTTTTTTTTTTTTAAGATTTTTTTTTTTTAATTTATTTGACAGAGAGATCACAAGTAGGCATAGAGGCAGGCAGAGAGAGAGAGAGAGGAGGAAGCAGGCTCCCTGCTGAGCAGAGAGCCCGATGCGGGGCTCAATCCCAGAACCCTGGGATCATGACCTGAGCCGAAGGCAGCGGCTTTAACCCACTGAGCCACCCAGGCGTCCCCATCCATCCTGTTTTTTGATGTATTTCAAAATGAGTTGCAGACGTCAGTATGCTTTACCCCTGTACATTTCAGTTGGTACCCTGAACAGTAGAATTCAGTACTTATTTACAGCTCTTTATTTTTCAACTGAATACAGTTTACATAAGGTGAAAGGCACAGATCTATTCTGATGAGCATCATGAGTTTTGGCAAATGTGTACAGCTGGGATAACCTAAATCTCTGTCAAGGAGAATATTGCCGTTACCCAAGAAAGTGCCTCCGTTTCCCTTCACAGTAAATCCGGTCCTTATCCTCCCAGAGGCAACCACAGCAAGTGAGAGTTTTAAAATGGAGGAAAGAGGGGCGCCTGGGTGGCTCAGCCGTTAAGCATCTGTCTTTGGCTCAGGTCTTGATCCCAGGGTTCTGGGATCGAGCCCCACATCAGGCTCCCTGCTCGGCGGGAAGCCTGGTTCTTCCTCTCCTACTCTCCCGGCTTCTGTTCCCCTCTCTCACTGTGTCTCTTTCTGTCAAATAAAATCTTAAGAAAAAAAAAGTGGAAGAAAGAGTGGATTCAGTTTGCAGGGGGGAGGGTTGTGGAGAAGGAAAAAGAGGGATCAGCAGGGGCTGAAGAGTGACTGAGGTTTAGCAAGCAGAAGGTTGGGGCTATAAAAATGTCGTTAAAAGTCAGCATTGTTCAAAGTCAGTCTCTGTGTGAAAGAAATCCTTGTTCTGTCTTTGTTTTCTTAGTTTTAGAACTTTACTTGGAGTCAGTGCTGGAAACAGATTGTTATTCTATGTCACAGCTGGACGAACAGGTTCCTCAAATACTTCTTCAAGGTGTTGAGGTTCTAAGGGGCGCCTGGGTGGCTCAGTGGGTTAAAGGCTCTGCCTTCGGCTCAGGTCATGATCCCAGGGTCCTTGGATTGAGCCCCGCATTGGGCTCTCTGCTCAGCAGGGAGCTGCTTCCCTTCCTCTCTCTCTGCCTGCCTCTCTGCCTGCTTGTGATCTCTGTCTGTCAAATAAATAAATAAAATCTTAAAAAAAAAGGGGAGGGTGGGAGGTTGGGGTACCAGGTGGTGGGTATTATAGAGGGCACGGCTTGCATGGAGCACTGGGTGTGGTGAAAAAATAATGAATACTGTTTTTCTGAAAATAAATAAATTGGAAAAAAAAAAAAAAAAAGATGTTCAGGTTCCGTTCACCGCACTGGTAGAGAGAAGACAGTGGACTTATTGATTCTCCGGTGAATTGCCCTTTAAAGGGTCAAAGGGATATGCCATTAGCTCTCCCAATTCCACGTAACACATCATAGGGCCCAGAGATGTGTACATTGTAGTATGTGTTTGGGACGTTTGTTTACAACATGCAGCTTTCTTAATGTCACCCGGTCTCCTCCTGGACTTGCTAAATGAGAAACTCTGGCAGGCACCTAGAGACCTGCATTTAACTGTGCCCCAGTTGGCGCTGGCCGTCTATGGACTCTATTTCAAAAAGACCATGGAATGCGGACATTGGGGCCAGACATATGTAAGGTTTGGTTTCAGCTCTGTGAAATTCGAGGGCAATTACTCAACCTCTCTGAGCCTCAGTTTCCCAATTTGTAATAGGTGGCTGCTGGTGATTCCTGTGGACATTCAGTGCTAGAATGTTTGTAGGTCACCTGCTACATAGCTGGCATTGACCCAGTGTCAGATTCTTTCACCTCCTCTCCTCACGAAGGGACTTTCAATTTAACTCAGCCGTGGAGAAGCGTTCATGT
Source organism: Neogale vison (assembly GCF_020171115.1). Lineage (NCBI taxonomy): Eukaryota > Metazoa > Chordata > Mammalia > Carnivora > Mustelidae > Neogale > Neogale vison. The sequence goes on from NC_058104.1 coordinate 34,270,726, forward strand.
TGGTCAGGTTGATGGTTCCGTCCTTGTCAAATCACATGGCCCACGTCCGGCAGACTGGGCGGGCATGGTCCTGGCAGAGCCCACCTCCCAGCCTACCTCCTCTCCCCTCCCCATCTTGCACAGAAAACTTGTTTGGTTGGGGGTGCGTTGGGCAAAATCCCTTCCTGTCTCACGATCTGTTCGTCTTGTCCACTGGTGACCGGTCCGAGTTTCACCTTTTGTTCTTGGGTTCTTGCTACAGAAACAAGTCACCAGGCTCTTCAGAACATGCCCAAAGTGCTCCGCGATGTCGAAGCCCTGAAACAGGAAGCGTCTTTTCTGAAAGAACAGATGATTCTTGTCAAGGAGGACATTAAAAAATTTGAACAGGATACATCTCAGTCGATGCAGGTATTTCGGCTCCTGTCCCTCATGCCGATTCTTGTTTTGGGGAGACATTCACAGAAGCTCCCTCAAGACAGGCGCGTGCTGTGACACTTATGTTTCCAGTCACAGGCGGAGGCCAGAGATGGAGGAACTGCCACTTCCTTAGTGTTTGCCCTCTCGTCTCTCTTTTAGGTATTGGTAGAAATCGACCAGGTGAAGTCCAGAATGCAGCTCGCGGCCGAGTCCCTTCAGGAGGCGGACAAGTGGAGCACACTGAGTGCCGACATCGAGGAGACCTTCAAGACTCAGGTAGGTCTTGGGCGCCTGGGTGGCTCAGTGGTTTAAGCCTCTGCCTTCAGCTCAGGTCATGATCTCAGGGTCCTGGGATCGAGCCCCATATCGGGCTCTCTGCTCAGCAGGGAGCCTGCTTCCTCCTCTCTCTCTGCCTGCTTCTCTGCCTACTTGTGATCTTTCTCTGTCAAATAAATAAATAAAATCTTAAAAAAAAAAAAAAAAAAGACTCCAGTAGGTCTTTAGTTGAGGGCATGTCCGCAGGCCAGGTAGGCAGGCGCTTGAGGTTCAGAGACACAAACAAGAAAGTCATTTCCCTGAACCCGCAAGGGATTGGAAAACGCAGCACGTGGAAACACACACAGGCAAAGAGTGGGAAGACCTGCAGTTGCTCTGGGTCTTTCTACCTTCTGGAGTCGGTATCTCCCACCTGACTGAAGACCTTCTCAGTCACAGAGTTCAGGAGAGACCTCCATGGAAAAGGCAGAGAAAATGGATGAAATGGGAGTGTGGAACACAGGTTGGGGGGGCCCTTTCACATCCTGGGGCCTCTCTGTGGTTGTCTGTTCGTTGGGTTCCTCTGCCACCGCTCTGGTCATGCTTCCCGTTGTCCTTCCGCTAAACCATTGGAGCAGTCGGCATCCGTGCTGGCTCCTGGCCTCTCGCAGGCAAACTCATTCGCTCCCTCCCCTGTGCCCGCTGGCACCTGAACCGGGCTCCTTAAATTGTATCCTGATCTTACTGTCCCAGTACGCTGGGAACTCAGGGGCTGCCGTGTGAGCTTCTTTGTGTCTCAGGCATCTAATATGGTGTCTGACATGATATAGACACCTGTGGAGTGATGAAATGAAACACAATTACTAGACCTTGAATTCTTCTAAAAAACAGCATTTATTTTTCTAATTTTAAACATAATTTATGTGTGTCTTAGAAGATTTGGAAAATTCCAGAAAGTACAAGGCAGAAAACAAAATGATCCTATTCCTGTGCACACTAAGTTTTTTTAATGTGTACTGGGTATTTTTTTCTACTATTTCCATATTTGTGCTTATGTATTTTGTATATATTATGTATTACTGATATATAGACATTACATATATTCTAGTGTCTACTTTTTTTTTTTTTAAAGATTTTTATTTATTTATTTGACAGAGAGAAATCACAAGTAGACAGAGAGGCAGGTAGAGAGAGAGAGGGAAGCAGGCTCCCTGCTGAGCAGAGAGCCCGATGCGGGACTCGATCCCAGGACTCTGAGATCATGACCTGAGCCGAAGGCAGCGGCTTAACCCACTGAGCCACCCAGGCACCCCTAGTGTCTACTTTTTATCTAAACAAGATCTTACTTAATAGAAAGTCTTATTTCCCTTTGTAATTAATACTTCTCAAAAACACTATTTTTAATGTGTACACATATTCCGCATGTCATTATGAGTGACTCGTCCTTTAGGATTTAGGTTGCTTCCAGGCTTTCGTTACTACAACACTAGAATCACATTAATTAATTAGAATCCATGACTATCTCTGTGACCCTCTGATTGTTCTTTCTTTCTTTTTTTAAAGATTTTATATCTAAGTAATCTCTACACCCGGTGTTAGGCTCAAACTCACCACCCTGAGATCATGGTACACCAACTGAGCCAGCGGGGCACCCCCCCCAATTGTTTCTTCAGGACAGATTTCTAGAAAAGGAAACACGAGGTCCAAAGATGTGAGGGGTGCTTGGGTGGCTCAGTCAGTTAAGCATCTGCCTTCGTGAAGCTCAGGTTATGATCTCAAGGTCCTGAGATTTGCTGCATTGGGCTCTGTGCTTGGCAAGTCGTCTGATTCTCCCTCTCCCTCTGCACCGCCCCCTCAGCCCTTTATTCATGCGCGGCACCCTCTCTCTCTCTCAAGTACATGAGTAAAATCTTTAATAAAAAAATCGTGTGAATAATTTTCCATTTTTTTTTAAAGATTTTATTTATTTGATAGAGGCATAGCGAGAAAGGGAACACAAACAGAGGGAGTGGGAGAGGGAGAAGCAGGCTCCCCACTGAGCAGGGAGCCCAATGTGGGGCTTGATCCCAGGACCCTGAGATCATGACCTGAGCCGAAGGCAGAGGCTTAACGATTGAGCCACCCAGGCGCCCGAATAATTTTCAATTATTGATGCAAATTGCTAAATTACCTTCTAGGAAGACAGTATAGATTTATGGGACCAGACTCTTCTTCACACCCTTACCAACAATAGCTATCATAATTTTTTCTAGGGTCTTCCACTTTGTTAGGAGGAAAACTCTTGTTTAAATTTCCCTTGATTTGACTGCTAATCATACTGAACATAATAAGTTTTTGGGCCATTTTCTTATTATATGAACTGTCCTTTCCTGTATTTTGTCTGTCCTTATCGAAGTATCTGGGGTCTTTCATTTCTTTCTTTCTTTTTTTTTCAAAGATGTTATTTATTTGAGACAGAGACAGAGAGCAAGTGCACAAACAGGGGAGAGGGGCAGAGGGGGAGGGAGAAGCAGACTCCCTGCTGAGCAGGGAGGCTGACACAGAACTCAATCCCAGGACCCTGAGATCATGACCTGAGCCAAAGGCAGATGCTTAGCTAACTGAGCCACCCAGGCGCTCCTGAAGGACCTGCGGTTTTTTAAAATAAATATCTTCTGTTCTGGCCTTTCGTAGGACATAGCTGTGATTTCTGCCAAGCTGACCGGTATGCAGAACAGCTTAATGATGCTTGTTGATACGCCAGACTACTCAGAAAAATGTGTGCACCTGGAGGCGCTAAAGAACAGGCTGGAGGCCTTGGCCTCGCCGCAGATTGTCACGGCCTTCGCCTCCCCGTCTGTAGGTAAGTGCAGCCCTCTCTCCTTGATGCACACCTCCCCACAGGGGTAAGGCTTTCCAAGTCTTCCACGTTTTGAGTGTTTACTTTGGATTAAATTATGTAATTTCGAATTAAGTTGTAACCTAATCAGGGTTACCTTTTTCCAATAGTTCATATGAATATTTTTAAGCATACGGAAATGTCGAGATAAGCACACAACAAACAACATCTAGATCCTAGTTTGGTGTTTCAGCACATTTGCTTTGTCACACACCTACCCACCCATCCATCTCTCTGACCATCCAGGTTCTGTTTGGGGTGCATTTCAGAGTAACTTATAGATATCAACATACTTCACTCTTAACTGCTTCAGCATTCATATCAACAACTAGAGTTCAGTATCAGTTTAAGATTCTCTTTTGGGGGGGTGAAATTTACTTTTAAAGAAATGCACACATCTTAAGTGTCAAATACGATTTTTATTTCCTCTGATCTACTAATGTGGGAAATCATATTGATAGCATTCCTAATATCCTATTATTCTTGCACCTCAAGATCAAGCCCCACATGTTTATGAGATGTCTGTGTGGGTGCGCATGCGCATGTGTGAGTGCATGTTAAAGTCCTACTGGATATTTGATGATGCTTTATTTAGAACTTTTTCATAGAGAGCTCGTTAGTAAATATCTGTGTCAGGGGTTAGTATCATGATTGTGTTGATGTCATAGAAACAGCTGGGAAGCTTTAATTCTTCGTTATTTTTTTTAAAAGATTTTATTTATTTATTTGACAGAGATCACAAGTAGGCAAAGAGAGAGAGAGAGGAGGATGCAGGCTCCCCACCAAGCAGAGCCCGATGCGGGGCTCGATCCCAGGACCCTGAGATCATGACCTGAGCTGAAGGCAGAGGCTTTAACCCACTGAGCCACCCAGGCGCCGCTCATTCCTCCTTATTACTCTATTACGGTTTTTAAAAAAGATTTTATTTCTTCATTTGAGAGAGAGACAGAGAGACAGAGAACAGGGAGCGGGGAGAGGAAGAGGGAGAAGCAGACTCCCCCTTGAGCAGGGAGCCTGGCTTGAGGCTTGATCCCAGGACCCTGGGATTATGACATGAACCAAAGGCTGATGCGTAACTGACTGAGCCAACCAGGTACTCCAAAATAGCATTTCTGCTCTTTTTCTGTTTAATTTTCACTTTTGTGAGATCATGAGATCTATGAGAGAGATCTATGAGATCTTGTGAGATCTATGAGATCATAGTGTTTTCCCTTAAGCACTCCCAGTGTCCTTTTATATCTCATTGTGATACCTTAGATCCCCAACCCCCCTTTATTTAAAAGATTTACTGTTTTAAGTAATCTCTACACCTAATGTGGTGCTCAAACTCAACTTCAGGATCAAGAGTTGCGCCTCTGTTGACTGAGCCAGCCAGGTACTGAAACTTAGATCCTGTTAGGGAAAGCACACCATATGTAATTTCCTTAAGAGTGTGAAGCGGTTGTAGCTTCAAATTTCTTCTCTTTCCTAGGCTAATTTTTTTAAAAAAAATTTTTATTTATTTATTAGACAGAGATGACAAGAAGGCAAAGAGGCAGGCGGGGGGGCGCGGGGAAGCAGGCTCCTCACTGAGCAGAGAGCCAGATGCGGGGCTCAATCCCAGGACCCTGGGATCATGGCCTGAACCGAAGGCAGAGGCTTTAACTCACTGAGCCACCCAGGCGCCCCCCCAGGCTAACTTTTTGAAGTGCTCTCTATTTTATTTATTTATTTATTTATTAAAAATATTTTTTTAAGTAACATATCATGTATTATTAGCCCCAGGGGTATGGGGAAGTGCTCTCTATTTTAAAAAGAGTTTTTTTTTAAAAATTATTGTAAAATACATATAGCTTATAATTTACCATTTTAACCATTTTTAAGTGTACAAGTTAACGGCATGAAGTATATTTACGTTGTGCAAACATAACCACCAGCCACCTCCAGAACTCCTCGTCTTCCTCAGTTGAACTCTGTGCTATTACATACTAGCTCCTGGGATGCCTGGGTGGCTCAGTTGGTTAAGTTGCTGTCTTCAGGGTCCTGGGATCAAGTCCCGGATTGGGCTTCTTGCTCAGCGGGGTGCCTGCTTCTCTCTCTGCCTCTGCCTACTTGTGCTCTCTCTCTCTCTGTGATAAATAAATCTTAAAAAAAAAAAAAAAAATACTAACTCCTTAACTCTCTCACCCCCAGCCCCTGGCTTCTGCCATCCTCTTTCTGTCTCTAGAGATTTGGCTACTTTAGGGACCTTATAGAAGTAGAATCACATGGCATTTGTCATTGTGTGATTGGTTGATTTCACACAGCACGTATCATTAAGGTTCTTCTGTGTTTTAGCATGTGTAAACATTTCCCTCCTTAAAAAAAAAAAAATTTCCAGGGCGCCTGTGTGGCTCAGTGGGTTAAGCCTTTGCCTTCAGCTCAGGTCATGATCCCAGGGTCCTGGGATCGAACCCCGCATTGGGCTCTCTGCTCAGCGGGGACCCTGCTTCCCTCTCTCTCTGCCTGCCTCTCCGCCTACTTGTGATCTCTGTCTGTTAAAGAAATTTAAAAAAAAAAAAAATCTTAAAAAAAATTTTTTTCTCCTTTTTAAGTCTGAATATTATTCCATTATATGTATATATCACCTTTCGTTTATTTATCTGTCCACAGACAGCTGAGTTACTTTCGTCTTTTGACTGTTGTGAATAGTATTGCTGTGCACACAAGTGTACAAATACCTGGTGGAGTATCAGCTTTCGGTTCGTTCAGGTGTATGTCCAGAAGTGGAATTTTTGAATCATACGAGAATTCTACTTTTAATTTTTCAAGAAATCATGTTTTCCATAGGAGTTACATCTTTTTACATTCCCACCAGTAATGTACATGTGTTTCAGTTTCCCCACATCTTCCCCAGCACGTGTCATTTTCTGCTTTTTTGATAGTAGTCATCCTAATAGGTGTGTATTAATATCGCAGTGTGATTTTGACCTGCATTTCCCTAATGACTAATGATACTGGATATGGCCATATCCTTATTGGCCATTTGAGTATCTTTGGAGAAATGTCTATTCAAGCCTTTTGTCCATTTTTTTTTAAAAAGATTTTATTTACTTATCTCTCAGGAGAGAGACCATATAAGCAGGGGGAGCAGGAGGCAGAGGGAGTAAGCAGGCTCCCCTCAGAGCAGGGAGCCCAGTGGGAGACTTGATCCCAGCACTCTGGGATCATGACCCGAGCCGAAGGCAGACACTTAACCGACTGAGCCACCCAGATGTTCCAAGTCATTTGCCCATTTTATTTTATTTTATTTTTAAAAGATTTTATTTTTATTTATCAGAGAGAGAGGGAGAGAGAGCAAGCACAGGCAGACAGAATGGCAGGCAGAGGCAGAAGCAGGCTCCCTGCTGAGCAAGGAGCCGGATGTGGGACTCGATCCCAGGACGCCGGGATCATGACCCGAGCCAAAGGCAGCTGCTTAACCAACTGAGCCACCCAGGCGTCCCAATTTGCCCATTTTAAAATCAGGCTATTTGGGGTGCCTGGGTGGCTCAGTGGGTTAAGCCTCTGCCTTCGGTTCAGGTCATGATCCCAGGGTCCTGGGATCGAGCCCCGCATCGGGCTCTCTGCTCAGCAGGGAGCCTGCTTCCCTTCCTCTCTCTCTGCCTACCTCTCTGCCTACTTGTAATCTCTGTCTGTCAAATAAATAAGTAAAATCTTAAAAAAAAAATCAGGTTATTTATTTTCTATTGTTCAGTTGTAGGAGTTTGTTATATATTCTGGATATTAATCTCTGTTCAGATATATAAAACTCTCATTCTGTGCATTGTCCTTTCTTTCTTTTTATAGTATTTTTTGATATACAGTTCTTAAATTTTTATGTAGTCCGATATATCTGTTTTTAATTTTGTTGCCTGTGTTATTGGTGTCACAAGTGAGAAACTATTGCCAAATCCAACGTCATGAAACTTTTCTCATCTTCTAAGAGTTAATAGTTTTAGTTCTTATGTGTAACCCTTTGATCCATTTTAAGTTAATTTGTATATAGTGTAAGGTGAGTGTCCAACTTCTTCCTTTTGCATGTGGATATCCAGTTTTCTGAGCATGATTTGTTGTCCTTTCCCCACTGTATGGCCTTGACACCCTGTTGAAAGTCATTTGACTATATATGTGAAGATTTATTTCTGGGCACTCTGTTCTCTTCTGCTGATCATGTCCGTCCTTATGTCAGTACCACACCATTACCCCCACTGGTCCATACATATTGTTTTGATTATTGTAGCTTTGTTGTAAGTTTTGAAATCATGAAGTGTGAGACCATCAATGTTACCCTTCTTTTTCAGGAATGTTTTATCTATTTGGGGTCCCTTGAAGTTCCGTATGAATTCTAGGATGGGTTTTTCTGTTTCTTCATAAGACACCATTGAAATTTCAATAGGGATTGCATTGAATCCATCGCTGGTTTTGGGTAATATTACCATCTTAACGGTATTAAGTCTTCCAATCCATGAACATGGGATGTTTTCTCATTTATTTGTGTCGTCTTTAATTTCTTTCAGCAGTGTTTTGTTGTTTTCAGAGTACAAGGCTTTCAGCTCCTTGTTGAATTTTTTTCCTAAGTATTTTATTATTTTTTTTATGTTACTGTTAATGAATTTTTTTCTCCTCTTCAGATCATTCATTGTCAATATGTAGAAGAACAACTGATTTTTTTAAAAAAAGATTTTATTTATTCATTTGAGAGAGAGACAAGACAGAGAAAACACAAGCAGGGGGAAAGGAAGAAGCAGGATTCTCCACTGAGCTGGAGCCCAGTGTGGGGTTCGATCCAGGACCCGGAGATGATGACCTGAGCCAAAGGCAGATACCCAACCATCTGAGCCAGCCAGGCACCCCAATACAGCTGATTTTTATGTGTTGATTTTGTGTCCTACAACTTTGCCAAATTCACTTATTAATTCTAACAGGTTTTTTTGTGGAATATTTAGGGTTTTCTGATTATAAGATCATATCATCTGCAAACAGACAATTTTACTTCTTCCTCTTCTTTTTGAATGCTTTTTTCTTTCATGCCTCATTGCTTTGGCTAAGATTTCCAGCACTAAGGCTTATAAAGGTGGCAAAAGCAGACATTCTTGTCCTGTTCCTGATCTCAGAGTAAGAGTTTGAAATAGTCTTTCACCATTGAGTATTAGGTCAGCTGGGGGCTTTTCATTCAGGGCCCTTATTATGTTGACATAGTTTGCTTCTATTCCTGGATTGTTGAGTTATGTCATGAAAAGTGTTGAATTTTAACAGATCCTTTTCTTCACCATTTGAGATGATCATGTGGATTTTTTCCAGCATTCTGTTAAAATAGTGTAATACATTGCTTGACTTTTGTATATTGAACCATCCTTGCATCTCAGGAATAAACTCTACTTGGCTGTAGAGTATTATCCTTTAATATGCTGCTGATTTTGGTTTGCTAGTATTTCGTCAAGGATTTTTACAAAACTATTCAGGGATGTGACATCTGGGTGGCTCAGCTGGCTAAGTGTCTGACCGGTGATTTCTGCTTAGGTCATGGTCTCAGGGTCATGAGATCGAGCTCCGTGTTGGGATCTTTGCTGGGTGTGGAGTTTGCTTGAGCACTCCACCCCTACTTGAGTGCACGTGTCCTTTCTCTCTGTCAAAAATAAATAAATAAATAAATAAAATCTATTGGTCTGTAGGTTTCTTTTCTTGCATTGTCTTTGTCTGGCTTTGGATTGGGGGAGTGTTGGCCTCATAGAATGAGTTAGAGTGTTACCTCCTTTTTCAATTTTTTGGAAGAGTTTGGGAAATATCCATATAAATTTTTCTTTAAATGTCTAATATATTCACCAGTGAAGCTGTTTGGTGTGCTTTTCTTTGTTGGAAGTTGTTGGATTACTGATTCAGTCTCCTTACTAGTTTTGGATCCATTTAGAGTTCTTATTTCTTCATGATTCAGTCTTGGTAGATTGTGTGTGTCTAAGAATTTGTTCATTTCATCTAGTTTATCCAATTTGTTGGTATTTATTTATTAATTTATTGTTAATTGATTTACTTTAAAAAAATACTTTATTTACTTGAGAGAGTGAGCACGAGCTTTGGGAGGAGCAGAGGTAGAAAGAGAAGCAGACAACCTGCTGAGCACAAAGACCGACATGGGGCTCGCTCTCAGAACCTGAGCTGAAGTTAGCTGCTTAACTGACTGAACAACCCAGGGACCCTTATTTTTTTTTTTTTTTAAGTAGGCTCCATGCCCAACACAGGACTTGAACTCACAATCCTGAGATCAAGGCCTGAGATCAGGAGTTGGACACTCTACCAACTGAGCCATCCAGGCACCCCCCATAGTACTCTTTTATAATCCTTTTTATTTCTGTAAGATCAGTAGTCGTGTCCTTTCTTTCATTTCTGACTTTATTTGAAATGTCTTCTTTCTTTTTCATAATAAATCTAATTAAAAGTTTGTCAATTTTGTTCATCTTTTCAAACAACCACCTCTTGGTTTTGTTGATTTTTCTTTTTTGTTTTGCTCTATTATATTGATCTCTGCTCTGATCTTTATTATCTTCCCTTCTGCTACCTTTTGGTTTAGTTTTTTTTTTTCCCTTTTCTAGGTCTTTAGGATGTAAAGTTTAGGCAGTTGGCTTGAGATATTTTTTTTTTTTAACATAAGCATTTACAGCTATAAATTAGCTCTTAGTGCTGCTTTTGTGGCATCCCACATATTTTGGTATATTGTGTTTTTATTTTCATTTGTCTCAAGATAATTCTTAATTTCCCTTATGGTATCTTCTTTGACCCATTGGTTGTTTAAGACTGTTGTTTAGTTTCTACATATTTGTGAATTTTCTCACTGTTTTTTCTTCTTTTGATTTCTAGTTTTATTTCATAATGATCGGAAAGGATATATGATTTCCGTCTTAGTTACGCTTGTTTTCTTTTTAAAGATTTTATTTATTTATTTATTTGTTAGAGAGAGAGAAGGAGAGCACAAGCAGGCAGAGTGGCAGGCAAAGGCAGAGAGAGAAGCAGGCTCCCTGCTGAGCAAGAAGCCTGATGTGAGACTCGATCCCAGGACCCTGGGATCTTGACCTGAGCGAAAGGCAGCCACTTAACTAACTGGGTTACCCAGCTATCCCTCCACTTGTTTTCTGGCCTCAGTTGTGAGCTGTCCTGGAGAATGTTTCATGGGCACTTGAGAAAAATATGTATTCTGCTGTTGCTGGGTGGAGTGTTCTCTGTGTGAGTGTGTGTGTGTGTGTGTGTGTGTGTGTGTATGTTGTGTTAGGTCTAATTGGTTTACGGTGGTGGTAAAGTCCTTGACTTCCTTATTATCCTCCCTCTGCTTGTTCTTGAAGTGCTCTCATGATGTACCTTCTGCACGCTCTGTTCCTTTTCTTTTCTCCCCTCCCTGTGCTACTTCTGCATAGGTCCTATTGTGGGGTTTTTTTGTTTTTTTTTTAGTTTGTTTTCGTTCTGCTTATCCTAATTCTACGTGGCTGCTTTTTTCTGGGCTTGCTCTTAACTGGAAAAGAACGTGCAATCTCCTTAGAAGCCCATCCTTGTTTACCTGGGCTTTGTTGAGAGCTATCGCCTTGCCCTTGAATTAAAAGCTACATTCTGTCTTGTGCTCTTCAGCTGCCTAAAGAGAACGGCTTCAGTACCCATCTCCAGCCTTTCCATTCCATGACTTACCCTCTTGTCAGTCATCTGTCTGGAGTGTTCTCTGCCTCTTTAGGATCCTAGGACTGGAGCTGGTTTGTGGAAAGTCACCATCTGGTAGCTTTGTCCCTCCCATTTTCTCACAAATTTTTGCGGCTAGAGGCCCACAGAGCTCACGGATATGGTAGGGGTGCACCTCTGGCTACGTGGGGTTGGAGAAGAAGTTAGGAATGGAGGTGGGGAGGCGGTGGCTCCATGAATTTGAATGCTTTTCCTTTCCTGCTGAAGGGGTTTGCTGCTAGAATCAGGTTTGGAGGATGCCCTCTGGGTCAGAATTATGGGTCTTGGTAGCGAGGGCAAGCTATGTTTGATTACCTTTGTTCAGATTTAAATCAGGCCCGATTCCAGACCCACTCTCTGCAGGCAGGATGGCTCTTTTTAGCCTCTTCTGGGCTGATGCGGAACTAAGCCTTCTCCGCTGGCCTGGACCAGACCCCCTCTTTGCTCCCTGTCTCCACCTTGTCCTGCCATGCTTAGCTGCTCCCGGTGACATTCCCAGTGCTTCTGGAATCCCCACACACCATGGGCCAAGGTGACTGAATATCTGACTTCTGATTCCTTTCTCCAAAGTTCTGCAGTACAGATATTTCCCCGGCTTCAGTACAGATGAAGTGGTTGTATTTTTCTCATGGTAGTGAATTTTGGTGAGCATCAGGAAGTTTCCCCACCCCACCCAAAGTAATGTGTTCTCTCATCAGACATCTTTCCTGGTAGGCCAGGTTGCTTTTTTATCTGATGGTTTTTATTTTTTAAAAGATTATTTATTTATTTATTTATTTATTCGACAGAGAGAAAAGTTTTGCATTAGCACAAGCAGGGAGCAGCAGAAAGAGAGGGAGCAGCAAGCTCCCCGCCGAGGAAGAGCCCGATGCAGGGCTTGATCCCAGGACCTGGGGATCATGACCTGAGCTGAAGGCAGACACTTAACCGACTGAGCCACTCCGGCGCCCCATCTGCGTTTTTTTTTTTTAAGATTTTATTTATTTGACAGAGAGAGATCACAACTAGGCAGAGAGGCAGGCAGAGAGAGAAGGGGAAGCAGGCTCCCTGCTGAGCACAGAGCGCAAAGTGGGGCTCGATCCCAGGACTCTGAGATTATGACCTACACTGAAGGCAGAGGCTTAACCCACTGAGCCACTCAGGCGCCCCATCCCTATCTGTTTTTAAAGGGAAATCTCTGGAAGTACCTGGGTGGCTCAGTTGGCTAAGCATCTGACTCTTGTTCTCAGGGTCTGGGGTTCTGTTGACCTACTTAAAAAAATCAGGAGGGGAATCACTGCTAAGTTAGTACCTCCCCAACACCTTACCACTTCCCATCTCTGCTCAGAGTGACATTCTCCAACCTCATATGCCTATCTCTGTTTACATAACCAACCAGTAATTCAGTTATGTTAAAGCAAACTTTTTAAAAAAATTTTATTTAGGGACGCCTGGGTGGCTCAGTGGGTTAAAGCCTCTGCTTTCGGCTCAGGTCATGATCCCAGGGTCCTGGGATCGAGTCCCACATCGGGCTCTCTGCTCAGCAGGGAGCCTGCTTCCCTCCCTCTCTCTCTGCCTGCCTCTCTTCCTACTTGTAATTTCTCTCTCTGTCAAATAAATAAATAAAATCTTTTAAAAATTTTTATTTATTTGACTGAGAGAGACCCAACAAGAGAGGAAACACAAGCAGAGGGAGAGGGAGAAGCAGACCCCCCACCAAGCAGGATGCCTGATGTGGGGCTCAATCCCAGGATCCCAGGATCATGATCTTAGCCTAAGGCAGATGAAGCAGATTTCTTTTACTGAAGATTTTATTTATTTATTTGTCAAAGAGAAAAAGAGAAAGAGCACAAGCAGGGGGAATAGCAGGCAGAGGGAGAAGCAGGCTCCCCACTTAGCAAGGAGCCCAATGTGGGACTCGATCCCAGAACTCTGGATCACCACCCGAGCCAAAAGCAGTTGCTTAACTGACTAAGCCACCCAGGCGTCCCTGAAGCAACTTTTTATAGCAGGTTTACACATAGCAAGGAGATTCATTGATCTAAGGGATCATGGGAAAATAATAAGCATTTTAGGGGCAAAAAGCCATCTTCCAACTCATGGACTCCTGCGCATCAAAGTGAGATCTACTATCAGATTTCCAAAGTGGGATTATCATCACAATAACTGCCCTCACAGATTTTCCTTCTCAGCAAGTGTAAAAGGTTGGCTACCAGTTTGTGCAGTTAAAATTTTTCTTCTTTTCCTTCTGAGACGGTGGCATCTGAGTTTTGGCCAGAAGGGGGCAGACGAGTGCCATAGGTGGTGCTTTGGACGGCCTGTCCCAAGGCTCAGCAGTGAGCCTGGAAGCAGGGGCTTCCCTGCAGTCCTTTCCTCTGCCCTTAGGAAAATATGTAAGAAACTACTTAATATAAATGCCAGAATTTGGCTCTTAGAGTCCATTGCTGTGTGTGGAATGCTGATGTTTACCAAATTACTTACTTATTATCCTCAAGCCACCAAATATGTGAACATCTAAGCTGTTGAGTTTGTTTGCTTTTGTATAATTCCTATCTGGTGTAATTCCAAGTAGGCATTTCAAAAGGATAACTCCTTTTTAAATATTGTTTTAAAATACTGATTATGTGAGGAACAGCCCGGAATGCAAGGATGAATAAGATAAGGTTGCTGTCCTTCAGGGACTTTACAGCTTGGTTGAGGGTGAGGCCAGGAGAGAACAAGTACACAAATAATTTTATTACAAGATGGAATGTGAAAGTTGCTTTAGCCATCCCTGGGATGAGGGGAAAAGATGATAGAAAATCGAGGAATCTTTTCTGAAAGAACTAACGTGCAGAACTTTGAAAGAGTGATGAATTTTTAAAAATTTTTAATTGTTTCCTTTTAAAAAATATTTTATTTAAGATTTTATTTATTTGACAGAGAGAGACACAGCTAGAGAGGGAAGACAAGCAGGGAGAGTGGGAGAGGGAGAATCAGGCTTTCCACCAAGCAGGGAATCCTTTGTGGGACTTGACCCCGGGAACCTGAGCTGAAGGCAGACACTTGATGACTGGGCCCCCCAGGTGCCCCTAAAGATTTTATTAATTTATTTGGGAGATAGAGAGTGAAAGACAGCACAAGCAGGGGGAGTGGCAGAGGGAGAGGGAGAAGCAGGCTCCCCATTGAGCAGGGAGCCCGATGTGGGGCTCGATCCCAGGACCCTGGGATCATGAACTGAGCCGAAGGCAGATGCTTAACCTGCTGAGCCGCCCAGGTGCCCCATTGTTTCAATTATAAAGGTAACACAGGTTGTTGAGAATGGGAAGATATATACAAATATAAAAAAGAAGATGATTTACCAGTGAACTCAACACCCAGATATAATTGTTAGTATTTCCTTTTAGTTTCTTCCTGTGAGCGTGTACCTACCTGTATCTTTTAAGGCAGGACTATCCATTGAATATATACAATTTTGTATCTTGTTTTTCTCCCCGTGAGCACCATGGGATGAGCATTTTCCCATGGGTGTAGGATTTTGATAGGTGGGGAGAAATGTTTCCAGCAGAGGGAACAACATACATATGAGTAGTGTAGGAATGGGAAAACTCGGGGGCAGTTGTGGGAATAACAGTTAAGCCTATTTCAGTGGCGTGGACGTTGGGGAATGGTCAGAGATGAGCCCGGACAGGAGAGCGTAGCCGGCCTTGAACAGACTGAGAAGTTTCTTTTTTTTTTTTTTTTTAAAGATTTTATTTATTTATTTGAGAGAGAGTGAGAGAGAGCATGAGCGAGGAGAAGGTCAGAGAGCGAAGCAGACTCCCCATGGAGCTGGGAGCCTGATGTGGGACTCGATCCCGGGACTCCAGGATCACGCCCTGAGCCGAAGGCAGTCGTCCAACCAACTGCGCCACCCAGGCGTCCCTAGACTGAGAAGTTTCTATCTGGGGAAGAATTTCATGGCTGTTAGCAGTTTATTAGTAAGTCTGATGAGGGCTGTTGGCCAAGTGGAAGGAGTGTGGACTTCGGAAATGGACAGACCAATTTTGGAATCTTTGGGCTGCTGCCTCCTTTTTTTTTTTTTTTTTTTAAGATTTTATTTATTTGAGAGAGAAGGAACAAGCGAAAGCATGAGCAGAGTGGTGGGGAGAGGCAGAAGTGGACTCCCCGCTGAGCAGGGAGCCTGATGTGGGATTTGATCCCAGGACCCTGGGATCATGAGCTGAGCCAAAGGCTGACGCTTAATGACTGAGCCACCCAGGCGCCCCAACGGCTGCTGCCTGTTAGCAATGAGACCTCAATTTCCTTCTTAGAAGAGGGAGTATGGAATATACACACCCTATGATTCCTACTTTCCTGGTCCTAGGGGAGGCACTCTGTGAATGTTATTCCTTTCTTTGGACCCCCATTCAAGATTTCATGGCTCTCACAGTAACCCAAAGGGAATAAGTCCTAAGAGACCAGTCGAGAACTCATGAAGTTTCTATTTAGCTCAGCATATGGAGCTACACTACAAATTGGAATCCAGACCCACAAATGACTTCACTGGTTTCATTTTTCTATTTCTTGAATTCAGTTAAAATTTGTTCTCCTCACCAACAGTGTTGAAAAAACTGGAGGTTGAAAAAACTGGAGGTTGTTGAAAAAACACTGGAGGTCTTACTGGGGAAAAGAACAGTTTTTCCCTCTACTGCTTCCTTCCCCAATCCTGATCCCAGGAGAGCACTTCTAATTCTCAGAACTGTTTTCTCTGGCATTTCACTTTGTATTTCTGGATAAGTAAATGCACTTACTTATTTTTAAAGATTTATTCATTTCCAAGAGAGCACGTGCACATGTGTGCATGGTGTAGGGGGAGGGGAGTAGCAGTGCAGAGGGGGAGAGAGAATCTCAAGCAGAGCACAGAGCCCAGCACAGGGCTCGATCCCATGAACGCTGAGATCATGACCTAACCTGAAATCAAGAGTCAGGTGCTTAACTGACTAAGCCTCCCAGGTGCCCCTTTGCATAGTACATTTATTATTTTACTTCTTTGTATATTAATTTTAGGCATTGTCTATTGACTTCCTATTGTTGTAGCTAAGGATTTCACTCTCATACCCCTCGTGTCTCCTTTTGCATTTGCCTCGTATATCATGGTTTTTAATTGAATTAGTAAATAATGTTTCTGTTATCACAAGTTTATAAGCCAGTGCATTTTGCAGAATCAGGTCAGGTACTATGATTTTAATCTTTAACCTTAAATTTCTGGTTGCCTTTTTTTTTTTTTTTAAAGATTTTATTTATTTATTTGACACACAGAGAAATCACAAGTAGGAAGAGAAGCAGGCAGGGGGTTGGGGGGAAAGCAGGCTCCCTGCCAAGCAGAGAGACCGATGCGGGACTTGATCCCAGGATGCGGAGATCATGACCTGAGCTGAAGACAGAGGCTTAACCCACTGAGCCACCCAGGCACCCCTCTAGTTGCCTTTTTATTTCCTCTCCTTCCTGCTACCATCCATAGACCTTCATTTTTTTCCAAAATGGAAGTAAGGGGTTCTGAGTTCCTTTCCCCTTTATCCCAGAGACTTTCCTTCTGGAAGTCGCTCCTTTTCTCTGAACCAGACCAGCAGAGCTCCTGGAATTTCTTTGCTGGATCTGAGATTTAAACTCTTGCATCCGTCAGTTGTCATTTTGGATAGTTAACTTGAGTTAAATGATGCCTCAGGAACCCAACTGAGAGACGGTCTCGGTCCTTCTGGTTGTGTGATCTGGACGGGCTTATTTATTCTGATGCCAGTTTCTCCGTCTTCTGGCCTCAGTAGGGTTGCACTGGGGTTGAAGTGAGATTCTGTAAATGGGAGATGCTTTGGAAGAAGTGTGAATGTGAGAGTGTGGCAGAAGCTTCTAGATGGTTTGGTTTTTTTATGTTGTTACCTACATTGTATATCGGAGGCCTTTGATACTAGCCTCACCTCTGATGTAGTATCATTCTGATACATTCAGATACTTTCTGATACAAGATGCTCTCTTTCCCCAGGAAGAATGAGTCTAGAGAGTGGTGCATGGATGAAGGGAAGCCTTCCGGGGCAGAGTGGTGCTGACGGATGCAGTGGGGGAGATGTTTTAGGATGAGGTTTCAGAGCATTTCTCCCCATCTACTTACTTCACTTCATAGATAACTATGACAGATCTCCTATGTGCAGGGCACTGTGTGAGAAGTACTTCCATATGTCTAAATAAAATGTGAAATCATACACAAAAGCAACGTAAGCGAAATTTCCCACTGGTGCTGTATGTTTGTTAATATTACCTTGTTTATAATCCAAAATCAGTTGTTAATTTGAAATAAGAGTCCATTGGCCCTCTATCACACTGGGGGTAGATGGCATAGAGACTAGAGGCCCCATCTTATTCACATGAGGCCTCTAGGAGTTCGGGATTCTTTCACAGCAAGTAACAGAAACCCAGTTCGCACTGGCCTATGTGAAAGAGAGAGAGAGAGTCTGTTGCATACGGAACTGAGAAGTTCTGGAGTAGGTTTTGCTGAGCACAGACTGACAGACTGTGTTGTTATTAGGACCGTGTCTCTTGCCATTTCTTGATTCTGTCTCTCTGTGTGTTGGTGTTAGTTACTTCCAGGTGCCCTCTTCAGGTGGTGGCCTGTACACTTCCAGGCTTCTGTCCTCACAGCTTAAGAAGAGAGCTCAGCATTAATCTTGATTGCATTGATTGGCAGGCTTTTGCCCTTCTGAATCACTTACTTCGGTCAGGTGGATTTGAGGCTCTGGCTGGCCAGCCCTGGATCCTGGAGTAGAGTCAGCTTCACTAGAAACACTTCAATGGAAAATGGTCAAAAGATACAAACTGCAGTTATAACAAGTACAGGGCTGTAACATACAGTATGATGATTGGAGTGAACAGTCCTATAGCAATCCTATGTTAACAATCCTATAACAACCCTGTAGGAGATACCAGGGCAGTTGTTAATAGAGTAAATCCTAGGAGTATTCATCACTAGAAGAATTTTTTCCCCTTTATTCTTTCCTTATTTCCTTTCTTTTTACTGTGTCTGTATGAGGAAATGGATGTTAGCTGAACCTATTATCATTTCACAGTATGTGTCGATAAAACCAGCATGATGTATGCCTTAAAACTTACACAGTGATGTCATGTCAGTAAAACTAGAAACAAAACCAAAGTGTTCTTTCGTAAAGACAATTGACGGGGCATCTGGGTGGCTCAGTGGATTAAGCCTCTGCCTTCAGCTCAGGTCATGATCTCAGTGTCCTGGGATCGAGCCCCGCATCGGGCTCTCTGCTCGGTGGGGAGCCTGCTTCCCCCTCTGTCTCTGCCTGCCTCTCTGCCTACTTGTGATCTCTCTCTCTGTCAAATAAAATAAATAAAATCTTTAAAAAAAAAAAAAAAAGACAATTGGTATTTTTTAAGATTTTATTTATTTATTTATTTATTTTAAAGAAAGATTTTATTATTTATTTGACAGAGATCACAAGTAGACAGAGAGGCAGAGAGAGAGGTAGGGAAGCAGGCTCCCCTCTGAGCAGAGAGCCCGATGCGGGGCTCAATCCCAGGAACCTGGGATCGTGACCTGAGCCGAAGGCAGAGGCCTTAACCCACTGAGCCACCCAGGTGCCCCAAGATTTTATTTATTTATTTGACGGAGAGAGACACAGTGAGAGAGGGAACACAAGCAGGGGGAGTAGGACAAGGAAAAGCAGACTTCCCGCAGGGCAGGGAGCCCGATGTGGGGCTCGATCCCAGGACCCTGAGATCACGACTCGAGCCGAAGGCAGACGCTTAATGACTGAGCTACCCAGCTGCCCTGACATCTGCTCTGTCTTATGTATGTGTAATTACTAGCAGCTGTAAGAAAGTGCTAATGGTGGCACTTGGTAATAAAACCTAAATTTTTTGCCTTGTAAGAAAAAAACTAAAAACACAAACAGAAAAATGGGAGAAAGGGAGGCAGGCCCATGGTCTCTCAGAGAACGCCTAGAGCTCTGTCAGCAGAAGGGCAGTGGGATATGCTTGCAAAACAACACATCTGCCATCAGAACCCCACCCCCTGTACCCCCACCGCAGCACCCAGCAGATGGCCCTTCACCATCTGAGCAAGGGCTCAGCAGTGCCTTCTGCATGGAGTCGATGGTATCCCAAGAGCCTAGAAGTGTTTTATGGTTGCCGAAGTGAGTTTCCCATTTTTTTCTTTCTCTTGTCTGAATCAGGAACTTCCCCCAGTGTTACATGTTTATGTTTAATTTAATGTACTAACCTTGAAAAACTCGAATTCCTCTGTAAGGGCTAAAGATTCACATGCCACCTTTAAGTTTTCCAACGCTTTGCTGTGTGGTCAAATTCCGTTTTATTATTTGTTATTCTGTTTATTATTTGTTTCAAGAAATAACAAGTTCTACTCTGGGGTGGAAACTTTTTTTTTTTTTTTTTTTAAAGATTTTATTTATTTATTTGACAGAGAGAGATTACAAGTAGGCAGAGAGGCAGGCAGAGAGAGAGAGGAGGAAGCAGGCTCCCTGCTGAGCAGAGAGCCCGATGCGGGACTCGATCCCAGGACCCTGAGATCATGACCTGAGCTGAAGGCAGCGGCTTAACCCACTGAGCCACCCAGGCGCCCTGGGGTGGAAACTTTTTAAGTTGTGATTATATTTTTGGACTAGTAACCTTGTAGCAGTTTCTGTCTAAAAGCATTCTTTGAATATACACCAAAATGTTGACAGTGTTTAATAGAGTGTGATTGGCAGTTTTTTCTTCTTGTTTTCCATTTTTTCTACCCCGAACATACTATTTATATTTCTGAAAAGCAATGCTATTTAAAACAGTCATTAATTTACCACATTTTAGAAAAAGATTTTATTTATTTATTTGACTGACAGAGTTCACAAGTAGGCAGAGAGGCAAGCAGGGACAGGGCAGGGGAAGCAGGCTCCCCGCTGAGCAGAAAGCCTAATGCAGGGCTCGATCCCAGGACCCTGAGATCATGACCTGAGCCAAAGGCAGAGACTTAACCCACTGAGCCACCCAGGTGCCCCAACTTACTACATTTTGTGTGTGTGTACCATATGCTGTGCTAATTTCTAGGAACAGTGAGCAAAGACAGGAAAGGTCACAGCCTCATAGACCTTGTATTTCTGAGGATGAGAAAGATAACAAACTGTTATACAGGAACTAAATAGAAAAATACAGATTTTAATTAATTCTACAAAGGGAAAGATGTGATGGGGAATAAATAACAGAAGAAACCTAATTCAGGTTGGCTGATTGGGAAAGGCCTTCCTGATAAGGGAAGGGGAGAACCACACAGACAGCCAAAAGGATCATCCAAGGCCTAGTAAGTGCAAAGGCCCTGGGGCAGAAAAGAGCATGATTTGTTCTCTGCAGCTGGCAGAAGGTGTGCTGTGTCAGTATTTCTTAGTTCGTATACATATTAGATTGAGTCCTGTGAGATTGCTGCTTTTGTAGGGTCAAATGGTTGAAGAGCAGTAGTTTTATATAGTTCCATCCATGTTGTGGTTGAGCAGTCCTGTCATTGGCCTGCAAGTGACTGAAGCTCTCTGAGCTGCCCTTTCCTCCCCTGTAAAATGAGTTCGATTGATGGTTTTTCAGATGCTTTTCTGTCGCTGACATTTTATGATTTTAGTCTGGCCCAGGAGGAGGTGAGGCAGATGAATTGCCTAAAGCAAAAAATCTAAGGAGTCTCGCCCTGCCCTCGCACAACCCTGAGCATGAGAGTCTCCTTCAGTTTTGCAGCCCAGGCTTAGCTCCTACCACGGACCCCGTCCCACCCCCACCCCTGGCCCAGGCCTGATTCGAACTCATTTCCTGGTTCCTGTGGAACAATGACTTTGCTGATGTATAATCTGAGTTCCCTCGCTGAAGCGTACAGATGCGTTATCTAAACAAGCCAAGGCTTGTGGCATCTGAGTCACATATTCTGCCCTTATGCTTAACTTATTTTTCGTATCTGTATTCTCTGTGCGTGAGTTAATTCACTGTATATGTAGACAGTTCAGAAGGCAAGCTTACATATGTCCACATTTAGCCGGGGGGATTCTTTCTCTGGTCTGCAGCAGGAAGCCTGGTTCCAATGTGGCCATGTTTGATGTTCTCCTTTAGATCAGTCCAGAGAGTTTGTGAAGGTGTTTACTGAAATCGACCGGATGCCCCAGCTGCTTACCTACTACTACAAATGCCACAAGGTGAGGAGCTGGGGGTGCTTACGGTTGTGGAATGCTCACATGCTGGGCTGCGGAGCTCCAATTTGCAAGCTCCAAGGAGGAGACGCTGGCCTCTGTGCGCTCTGGCTTTTTTCTTCTGATTCGCCAGGAGGGGGCGTTCTCGGTCCAACCTGTGGATTCATTTTCGTGGCGCTGGAAAAACACAAGCCCTCCCTTTCGGCCTCTTGTAGGTTAATAGCTGAATTTCACTTCCACACTGACAAGTTGTTTAAATTTTTTGCATTTTTGTCTTTCAAGGGAGAGTCCTGTCTTAGGCCTTATTAGGCCCTCAGGAAGCGTGAAGAATTTTTTGTTTTCTGGAGTTGTTGACATGAGCTGAAAACCTGACCGCTTTCTGGGCTGACTGAATTCCTCCAGGTCCAGCGCTTGTGTGTTTTAAGCGGTGCTGTTGGCCGTGGGGCCCAAGGGCACACACGCTCCCACCTTGAGGTCTTTTCTGGAGAGTGTAGCATGCCTGGTGGAAGGACCTTGGCAGGCTTTGGGGTGACGTGGAGAGAGCAGGGAGCACCCGGAGGGCAGCGGAGTCACTCGAGTCACGGAGTCACTCGGAGAGCAGGCACCGAAGTCTTGTTTCCCTCGCTTTTGTTTGCAGTGCATGGTCATCAGGGGGCACCCGCTCGCCCTGGGGAGTGGGCAGCTCGATGTGGCTTGCCTTGCTGGGGTGGTAGGGCGGCCTATCCTGTTTGCTCAGCGAGGTCCCCTCTGTTCTGCTTCTGCAGGCGCAGCTCTTAGCGACCTGGCAAGACCTATGCCAGAGTGACCTCCCCCTGGACCGGCAGCTCACAGGGTTCTATGATGCCTTGCTCGGGGCCTGGCACACGCAAATCCAGTGGACAACACAGGTAACTGCTCGCGTGGGTTCTAGGGGATGGGTGCCTGCCCCGGGAGTGGTATCTCCCCACTTCAATGGCTGCTGGGAACATCTCCCCATTTGCTGCCCTCACCAAAGGAGTTAAAGCTAAGCCTCGAAACCCAAGGCAGTAAACCCTTCAGGGCTCCTTAAGACTCTTGTTATCGTGCTTCTCTGTATCTTAAATAGAATCTAATGGGACAGCGTTGCGTGGCGTTCAGCCAGGGAGCCTGTGGAATTCCTGAAGGCCATTATCTCCTGATCTAGAAGCAGGAGGCCCTTGGTCAGGTGCTGTTTGACCGAACAAGATTGTTTTTATCTTAACTTCGGGTAAAATGTACCTGGCCTAGAGTTAGTTTCCCTTATTCACACAGTACACCCAGAGCTGGAGGAGGAGGCCAGTTTGAAAGGTGCCCTCTGACTTAGGGGACCGATGAGGCAGAGGAACTTCATTGCCAGTGGACACTTGCCGTCATTTATTTTCCCAGAGCCTCTCGGCATGGCATTTTCCGCCTTCCGGGGTATGAACCCTGTTCCTTTGTCTTGATGCCTCCAGGTGCCCCAGATCCTCTTTCCTTCGTTGAGGGCAGAAGAAGCTGTGACTCACTGGGCCTGTGTGGCTTGGTTTTTCTGTCTGTTTGCTTTCAGAGGGAGTTGTGCGCTTGTCCTACAGTGTGCATCTGTCCCCCATTGGAATGAGCTCAGCTGTAGCTGGAGAGAACCCACCAGACAGGGTCGTGTCCCTCCCGCTGGTTAAAGCGCTCTGCTCCAACCCCCGTTGCTTTCCCCTGGAGCCAACAGAACTCAGTTAGGTCACAACAACACAAAACCCAGCCTCCTGTAGTCGTTCCTCGGCGTTTATGTGAACATCGCTTCTCATTGACCCTGTCGATGCCCACTCATTTCTGTGCCCTTGACTCTTCTGCTCTCTCTCATGTGGTGAGAATAAAACCAGTTCACGGCCGCATGTGCAAATGCCCTTCATCATCTCAGAAAAAGGATTTAGACTTTTCAGACTTTTGTTCAGGCCTCATTCTAAATTTTGTAAGGTGTGAGTTTGTGCTAGTTGTACTTTTTGTCCATGGCCCATTTCCTTTTCAGGAGGTAAGCATGATAAGAAGCCGTCATCTCCTGAAGCTTAGTACAATGCAAAAGAAAACAAAAGACACCACAGTAAATGTGTCCCCTTCTGATTTACCCCCTAGTATCTTAATATGAAAAACTTCCGACATATGAAAGAGTTGAAAGGATTATGTAGTGAGCGCCCATATATCCACTTCGTGCGCTCTGCAATGAATATTTCACTATGTTCGCTTTATTATAGACCTATCCATCTCTCCATGTATCTGTCCATTCATTAGTCTTATTTTTTGATTGATTTCAAGGAACTTGTAAACATCACTTCTAAACATGCATATTAGTAACTAAAGTTCAATATTTATTTCCCTTATTCTTTTGAGATAAAATTGTGAAATGTGGTGATCTTAAGTATGCCAGTTGATTTATTTTTGACAAATTCTATGTACCCTAATCTCTGTTAAGATGTAGAGAACATTTACCGGCACTCTAGAAATTTCTCTCACTCCTTCCTGGTCGGTCTTCATACCAGTACCCCTGAAGGCAACCACTGTTCTGGTATTTTCCCACCGTAAATTAGTAGCCTGCTACTGAATTTTCTGTAGATGGAATTGTATGGTATGTGTTCTCTCCGTAAGGCCTCTTGGATTCAGCATGTTTGTGAAATTTATTCCTATTGCGTGAATCAGTACTTTGTTCCGTTTTATTGCTAAATACTGTTTCGTGGCATGACTAGACCACAGTTTGTTTATTCATACTTATATTGAGGAACACTTGGGTTGGTTTCAGTTTGGGGTTATTACGAATGAAGCTGCTAATGAGCATTGTTCTCTAAGTCTATTTGTGGATTCACATGTTCATATCTCTTGGGTAAATACCTAGGAGTGGAATTGCTGGGTCATCAGGCGGGTGTATGTTTAGAGTTATAAGAAACTGCCAGACATTTTCCCAAAGTGGTTGTACTTTTTATACTCCCACAACAAGGATGCGAGAGTCCTGATTGCCCCACATCTTTGCCAATGGTAGGTGATGTCAGTCTTTCTTAAGTTAGCCATTCTGGTGGGTGTGTTGTAGTATCTCAGTGTGGTTTTAATTTGTACTTTCCTGATGACTAAGGCTGGTGAGCACCTTCTCAGTGTACTTCTATCTTCCTTTGTGAGGTGTCTGTTCAGATCTTCTGGCCATTACAGAAAATTGGTTTATGTGCCTTTTTCTTATTGAGTTGTAGAAGTTCTTTCTTTAGTTCAGATAAAAGTCCTTTGCCAGGGACACTTGGGCGGCTCAGTGGGTTAAGCCGCTGCCTTTGGCTCAGGTCGTGATGCCAGGGTCCTGGGATCGAGTCCCACATCAGGCTCCTTGTTTGGCAGGGAGCCTGCTTCTCTCTCCGCCTCTGCCTGCTTGTGTGATCTCCCGTGCACACTCTCTCTCTTTCCCTCTGACAAATAAATAAATAAAATCTAAAAGTCTTTTGCCAGATATATTTTGTAGATACTGCTTTCCAGTCTGTGGCTTAAACAGAGGTATTGATTTGATGAGGCTTCATTTATCCAGTTTTTTTTTTTAATTGTTCTGTAAGAAACTATCACAAACCCCCAGATCGCTGTGTTTTCTTCTAGAAGCTTATTTACAGAAATGTCTGTGGTCCGTCTTGAAATTGGTCTTGTTGTATAGTATAAGGTCAGTATAAGGTCAGACAACAATCTTGTTGTCGGGTGGGCTCTTGAGGTTGATTTCTGAAGCCCTAGTTGATAAGTTGGTAAGTCTGGGAACTTTGTGGTGGTTCTTTGACCCATGACCAGAGAATCCTTTCACCACATCACTTCTGAGGACCGGGGAACACCTCCATGAGTGTAAGCGACCCAGCATGTTTTAACTGAAATGCGTAAAAAACATGCCACTGAAGGTCTAGGATCTGCCTTCGTAGCTTCAGCGGACCCACCGGTTAGAGCTCCTTAGAACCGAGCGACTTAGTTTAATTCTTCCCCTGCCCCAGGTCATTGGAGTAGGAGACGAGAGTGAGGGAGATCCTCACCGCGCAGTCCCTCTTCTCCAGACGTGGTGAGGAGTCGGGATACCTTTTTCTAGACAAGATCCATTTTCCTTTCCTCCTTGGTTCCCTTCTGTCAGATTTCTTCTATTTCTTCTGTCAGGTTTCTTCTATCAGATGCGGACGTTGGGCTGAGCGGTATCTGAAGCTCTCGATGCTTCTCTGACATTTGCCTGTTGGGTGACAGTGAAGGGACCGCGTTGGCTGGAGACAGGAGGGTTCGTGTTGGTGCAGCTGTGTGTGTGGGCAGCGGAGCCACACGGCGGACGAACTGTGGAGCCAAGGCCGGAGCGTGGTTTTCTCAAGAAGGTAGTGAGAGTCTCGAGCCACAGACTGAGTGATGACGTTGCCGTTTTAAGGATGATGTTGGTCAGAACATCACCTGAGTAGTTTCCCTGCCCAAAAGGCTTAACCCTGAATGCTATCATGAGGAAACATGCAGACGAATTCAAATGCAAGACCATTTCGTGAAACAGTTGTCTTGGAGTCTTCAAAAATGTCAGTGTGGTGAAAGAAAAAAAAAAAAAGTTGGGGCGCCAGGGTGGCTCAGTTGTTAAGCGTCTGCCTTCAGCTCAGGTCATGATCCCAGGGTCCTGGGATCGAGCCCCGCATCGGGCTGCTTGCTCAGCGGGAAGGCTGCTTCTCCCTCTCACTTTCCTGGCTTGTGTTCCCTCTCTCGCTGTGCCTCTCTCTCTGACAAATAAATAAGTAAAATCTTAAAAAAAAAAAGTTGAGTTGATTTTAGATTAAAGGAGACCAAGAAAGAATGACAACTATATGTAATCGCAGGGTCCTTGATTGGATTCTGCATGATGACAAAAAAGCCATGTAGGGATAGTTGGGGAAATTTGAACTTGGACCATAAAGGTATTATTTCAAGATTAAGTTTGATTACTTGTAGTGTTGTGATGTAAGAGGATGCCCCCATTTTGTGGCTGCTGTTGTTTTTAAAGAATTTATTTTTCAGTAATCTATACACCCAACATGGGGCTCAAACCTGAAACCCCAAGATTAAGAGTTGTGTGCTCCACTGACTGAGACAGGCAGCTGCCCCAGGATGGCTCTGTTTTTAGGAGGTACATGCTGAGGTGCCTGCATTAGACCTGTGTTAGAGAAATAAAGCAGTTGTGACAGGATATTAGTAATTGATGAATCTTGCAATTTAAAATATTTAAAATGTAAATAAGTCTTAAAAATAACATTTAAAAAATAACGAATTTGGAGGTAGTGTAGGCAGTGATCTGATGAAGAAAGGTTGGAGACAAGGCAAGAACTTTGTCTGGCCTTGCATGATGGAAACATAGTAGAAGGCATCCAGTTCAAGAAGAGTGGACAGTTGTTAAGACCTAGTAACTGAGGGGCGCCTGGGTGGCTCAGTCGGTTAAGCAGCTGTCTTCGGCTCGGGTCATGATCCCAGGGTTCTGGGATCGAGTCCCACATCGGGCTCCTTGCTCGGCGGGGAGCCTGCTTCTCTCTCCGCCTCTACCTGCTTGTACGTGCTCTCTCTCTCTGACAAATAAATAAAATCTTTAAAAAAAAAAAAAAAAAGACCTAGTAACTGATAACGGAAAAGTCTGAGGGGAGATTTTCATTGTGTCAGAAGGGAGGTGTTACGGTCAGAAGTACACAAGTTGAGGGAAGCAGGTCTGGGAAGGTCACGGGGACAGTAATGAATTCTAGTTTGGGATACTTAAATGCCAAGGAAGAGTGGCCCGCCTCAGCTGTGCTGTACAGGAGACGGGTGGGAGACTGTCGCTCAAGGAGTACAAACTGGGAAGGTTCCCACAGTTTGGTCATTTCGTTCCTCGTTGGCTTGTTTGGTTCTTTCCTCTGTTCCTACCTCTCAGACTCCAGCAGCGATGCTTCCCAAACTAAACAGGTGTTCACTGAAGCTTTGTGAGTTCTCTATTATTATAGTAATCTTAAAAAAAAAAAAAAAGTAGTTTGGATTATGTACATGATTGCCGTAGGACCAGTGGCTGTTACAAATGGTATTGTTTTCTTAGTTTCCTTTTTGGGTTGTTGATTGCTGGTGTATAGAAACACAACTGATTTTTGTTTGTTGATTTTATATCCGGTAGCTTTGATGAATTTATTAATGCTAACAGGTTGTGTGTGTGAATTCTTTAAGGTTTTCTATATATAAGATCATATAGTTTATAAACAGAGATAATTTTTTTCTTCCTTTACAATTTAGATGCCTGTTATCTCTTTCCCTTGTTGTACTGTTCCGGCTAGAAATTCCAATACTGTGTTAAATAAAATAGCATACTTCTCTTGTTCCTGGCCTTAGGGGAAAAGCTTTCAGCCTTTCACCGTAGAGTATGATAGCTGTTTTTCTTGTGTGACCTTTATCATGTTAAGGAAATTATTTTCTAGTCCTAGTTTATTGAGTTTTTTGGTTGTTTATTATTTATCTTATTTTTTTTAAATCATAAAATGTGTTCAATTTTATCAAATGCTTTTTTCTGCATTAACTGAGATGGTCGTGTGTTTTCTTCCCTTCATTTTGTTAATGTAGTCCATTATATTGATTAATTTTTATATTGAGCCACTCTTCATTTTGGAGATCCATTCTACTTAATTATGGTATATAAGCCTTTTAATATGGTTGCTGAATTTAGTTTATTATTATTTTGTTGGGTATTGTTGATTGTGTATTTATAAGGAAATGGTCTGTAATTTTCTTTTATTATTTGGTTGGCCTTGGTATCAGGTTAATGCTGGCTTCATAGAATGAGTTAGGAAGTGTTTTGTATTAGTTTGCCAGGACTATCATAACTAAATATCACAGACTGGATGGTTTAAGAATAGAAATTTATTTTCTTACGGTTCCAGGGACTAGAAGTCCAAGATCAAGGTATTTCTTCTGAGACCTCTCTCTGCTTGCTGGTGGCAGTCTTCTACCTATGCTTTCTTTCTATTGGTGTCTGTGTCCTGATCGTCTCTTGTTAGAAAGACACCAGTCGGATTGGATAAGAGCCCACCTAGATGACCCGTCTTACCTTAATTGCTTCTTTAAAGCTCCTAGGTCCAGGGGCGCCTGGGTGGCTCAGTGGGTTAAGCCGCTGCCTTCGGCTCAGATCATGATCTCAGGGTCCTGGGATCGAGCCCCGCATCGGGCTCTCTGCTCAGCAGGGAGCCTGCTTCCCTTCCTCTCTCTCTGCCTGCCTCTCTGCCTACTTGTGATCGCTCTCTGTCAAATAAATAAATAAAATCTTTAAAAAAAAAAAAAAAAAAGCTCCTAGGTCCAAAGATAGTCACACTGGGATACTGGGAATCTGGACTTCAACATATAAATTTTGGGGCAACACAGTTTTTGATTACTGATTCTTCCTCCTTCCTAGTTAGTTATAGGACTATTCAGATTTTCTGTTTCTTCTTCAATCAGTTTTGGCAAATTTTGTTTCTAGGAATTTGTCTGTGTCATGTAAGTTATCTAATTTGTTGACATATAATTGTTCATCATATTCTCTTATAATCCCTTTTATTTCTGTAAAATTGTAATAAATGTACCCACCTTCATATCTGATCTTAGTAATTGAAAGCTTCTTTTTTTTGGTCAGTCTAGATACCAGGTTTGTCAGTTTTGTTGGTCTTTTCAAAGAATTTACTAGTTTTTTTGATTGTTAAAATTACTTTCTATTCTTTATTTCATTTACCTCTGCTCTAATCTTTATTTTTTCCTTCCTTCTACTAACTTTGGGTTTAGTTTCTTATTTTTCTTTTTCCTTAATGTGTACAGTTAGGTTATTGATTTGAGATATTTCTTCCTTTTTAATGTATGTGTTTAAAGCTATGAATTTCCCTTTTAGTGTTGCTTTTGCTGTGTCCCATAACTTTGGAGAAGTTGTGCTTTCATTTTCCTTCCTCTCAGGGTATTTTCTCCTAAAAATTTGAGTTTATTGATCTTACAGTTTTTAAGCTTACACCTTTTTTGGCCTTAGAGTTACCTAGGAATGGCGTTATATCTTGTTTTCATGTTTGTGCCTCTTTAAGTTATGTTATGATAAAACAGCAATTTTATGATAAAAAAGCATCACAGACAGGGGTGTCCATCAGAACCCCTCTCTAAATGTACTGTGTACATTCTTCCAGTTTTGCCCACAAGAGATCAGTAGTATATGAAACAGAAACGACTTTTAGCGAATAACTAAATCTGTAATTTTAAAGGCCCTGCACACACTCTTCCTGGTGGTCCTTAGAATAAAAGATAAATCCATCCTAACCAAAGATTGTGTCAAGGAGAGAGGTGGCTGTGGGCTGCTCTGCAAATCTGGCTAGATGTCCTCCAGCCCTGACTCAGCGAATTGCTCTTCTTTAATTCCATTTTGTTCCCCACCTCCCACCTCCTCCGTTTCTGCACTGTTATCCACACAGTCCTCGCTGGCCAGTTTTGGGTGGCCATCTCAATACTCTGCGTGACAGATGGGGAAAGAGGCACTTGGGGCCAGTGATAGACATGAAGTAGCCAGTTGTTCTGGACAGGTTGCAAGTTCTGCCGTTTACTTGGCCTTCTGAGCTTGCTCACGTTTGGGATAAGGATCAGTTGGGGCTTAAAGCTCTTGACCAGGTCACTTTCCAGCTGTTGGAGGGATTCCTCTGAGAGCAGCCCAAGAGACTGCTTCTTTAACAGGTGTGCTCCTCTTTGGCCCTGTGTGCTAACACCGATACCTCTGTCTCGCTGCAGGTTTTCAAGAACCCCCACGAGGTGGTGACCGTGCTGCTGATTCAGACTCTGGGGGCCTTGCTGCCCACTCTGCCCGACTGCCTCAGTTCCAGCCTGGAGAGGGCAGGGCCTGAGCTGGAGCTTCTCAAGCTGCTGGAATTCTATGACGCCACCGCCCACTTTGCCAAGGGATTGGAGATGGCGCAGCTCCCCCACCCACGTAAACATTCCTTCTGGCTTGTCTTCACTTGCTCTTTTTGAAGCTTCTGGGGCCTGGGTTTTCCTGTCTTTTAGATGACTGATCTTGCAGAATTGGAAGGGATCCTTGTTTTCCTTCTCAGCAGATACAGAAGCCGCTTCCATGAAAGCATGGCTGTTGTGGAAATGGTTGTTGCCTGTTAACCAAGCCCAGTGCTACCTAGGGGCTTTGCATGCTCTGGGGACGTGATGGGTACATCGGCAGGGGCTTAGAATATACATGAGGTAGCTGGACATCGGTGGCCTTGGATTGGCAGCCGGCTACACTGGGAGGGTGGAGTCATCTTCCCTTTGAGGCATCATAAAACCTCAGACAACTCAACCTAAAAAGTAAGTTAAGAGAACAGATAGGTTAGAGGAGCTTTTTGATGGGGGCACCAGCAAGTTCTGAAGGACAGGGTTAGGCTATGTCAGGACTAAGGGTGGTAATGGGGGAACTGGGCATTTCCCCAGCTGTATCTGGGAACAAAGCACTCCTGACTCCTATTTGGGAACACAGCAGTGGTACGTTACCTGTGTCCCCTGTAAGTCAAAAGCATCATAAACTTTTAAGTAGCACAGATCTCGTGACACATGCTGCTGTCAAATCAGGAAATCGCTTCAGGAAGCTTTGTTCTGCCATTTGGCTGCTGTGTGTCACTACCTTGGTTTATTTAATAGTTATTCTCTTTAATTACATTTGTGTATAATTACTTTGTACATTCCAGGGAGTGTGTGTATTGTTCGAGTTCAGGATGATTCATAGGTGTTCTGGCTCACTCACTCAGCAGGTCTCGGTCATGGGAGAGGCTGGGGGGATGTGGGGTACCTTCCAGGGGACCGGGATGCAGTGTCCAAGTGGCTAGAGCATAGGACATGCTGCCTTCTAGGGCCCAGTAGAATGAAGGTAGGGCAAACTACAGAAGGGCTGGTCGCCTTCCTCCCACTGGTGAAGGACGTCCTTGAAGAAGAGAGGACCACCCTCCAAAGAATCAGATGTGGAAGTGCTTTGTTAGCTAGCCACAGAAATTTCAATTTTTAAGGATTCCTATTGAGGTTTTCAAAAAAGTATTTCTTTAAATCTAAAAATACTTCAGAAACACACAAAAATAAAAATACAGAAGAATAAAACTGATTCGCTACACAAAAATAAAAATACAGAAGAATAAAAATGATTCACTACACAAAAATAAAAATACAGAAGAATAAAAATGATTCAGCACTCAGAGAGAGCCTCTGGCAGCCTTCTGTTATATTTTCTCCCAGTAATTCAAATATAAATACACATTTTCCACAAATGGAAAATATATACATGTGTAACCACTGTTAAAAATTTGGTGTGTCTCCTCAAAATATCCTTATAGAGTAAGGATTTTTTTCCCATTGTTTATCAAGTATGTTGCAGAAATATTTTCAAACTTTATATTTTGCCTTTAACATTGTTTCTATTTTAGTAATTAATGCGTGTACATGGCATGATTAGAAATACATGAAAGATTTTGCAATAGAAAAATGAAATTTTTAAGATAATTTATTTTATAATTAATAAATAACAGGATTCATTATAAAAAAAACAGAAAAGACAAAGAAGGAAGGTCATTCTCCATCTCCCATCTAGAAATAATATTTTGTGTTACATACATGTGCAGATTCTGTATGAATGACCGTGTCTCTGTATCCTTAACTACCTTTTTTAAAGATTTTATTTATTTATTTGAGATAGAGCGAAAGCAAGAGAGCATGCATTGGTGCAGGGGAGGTTGGTGGGCAGAGGGAAAGGGAGAAACAGACTCACTGGTGAGCAGGGAGCCTGATCTGGGTTGTGATCCCAGGACCCAGGATCATGACCTGAGCCTCAGGCAGACGCTTAACTGACTGAGCCATCCAGCTGTGCTTTAAATTTTTTTTTTTTAAAGATTTTATTTATTGGGGCACCTGGGTGGCTTAGTCAGTTAAGTATCAGATCCTTGATTTTTTTTTAAATTTTTAAAGATTTTATTTATTTGAAAGAGAGAGAGATCACAAGTAGGCAGAGAGGCAGGCAGAGAGAGAGGGAGGAAGCAGGCTCCCTGCTGAGCAGAGAGCCTGACAAGGCGCTTGATCCCAGGACCCTGAGATCATGACCTGAGCCGAAGGCAGAGGCTTAACTCACTGAGCCACCTAGGCACGCCAGAAATAAATAAAATCTTTTAAAAATATTTCATTTGTTTGACAGAAAGCAGGAGCAGGGGGAGGGGCAGAGGGAGAAGCAGGCTCCCTGCTGAGCAGGGAGTGCGATGCTGGACTCGATCCCAGGACCCTGGGTTCATAACCTGAGTTGAAGGTAGACACTTAACTGACTGAGCCACTCCGGTTCTGCTCCGTAAATATGTTTTGTTTTGTTTTAAAGATTATATTTATTCATTTATTTATTCATGACAGAGATCACAGGTAGGCAGAGAGGCAGGCAGAGAAGGAGTGGGGGAAGCAGGCTTCCCACTGAGCAGAGAGCCAGAAGCAGAGTTCGATCCCAGGACTCTGGGATCACGACCTCAGCTGAAGGCAGAGGCCTTAACCCCTGAGCCACCCAGGTGCCCCCTTAAATATGTTTTTAATAGAGTATTTTGTTACTGTATTAATCCCCTCAAATTTAGGGGGAGGGGACAAAAACCATTTAAATTTAATATTTACTCAGTAATGTCACCTAATACATGAATTTTTCCATTTGTTCCACAAAAGTTGTGTTTTTTTTCCCCACAGAAGTCTTCATAGCTGCTTCCCCACTTCTGCCTCCCATTAAGATCAGTTGATGCACGTTGTATCTGGTTGTCTTGTCTCTTTCATCTCTTAATCTGAAACAGTCACCTCATCTTTCTTGTCTTTCAAGACACTGACCTCTTTGAAGAATATAGGGTAGTTTTCTAGTGGAATGTCCCATATTCTGGAACTGTCTGATTGATTCCTCAAGATTAGATTTAGATGAAATATTTTGGCAAGAATGCTGCATTGATGAGGGGGTGTGTTTCCTGTGGCACCACGGCAGGAGACACATAATGTCCAGTCATTGGTGATGGTTGGATTAATCACTTAGTAGATGTATCCACTAGATCTCTCCATTATAAACGTACTTCTTCCTCTTTGTAACTCGTAAGTAATCCTTATTACTTAAGGATTACTTAAGGGTGGACTTAAGGGTGCCTGGATGCTTCAGTCGGTTAAAGTGTCTGCGTTTGGCTCAGGTCATGCAGGGTCCTGGGATTGAGTCCCACATCTGGTTCCTTGTTCAGCGGGGAGTCTCCTCCTCCCTCTGCTTTTCACCGCTTGTGCTCGCTCACTCTCCACCTGTCTCTCAAGTAAATAAATAAAATCTTAAATTAAGTAACCCATGGAGTGATGCCTTGAGCCCATAGAAATATACTAATCCTCAAAAAATATTTACCCAGTGACTTTAGCCTCCATCGATAATCCTTGCCTGAATAAACTTTTACACTGCTGATTATAAAATGATGATTTCCTAATTCTCTGCTTCCTTCTACATCTGTTTGTGGCCTTCTTTTATAAAAAAGAGATTTCCCTTTCCTCACTTTTTAAAAAAGTTTTATTTATTTACGTAAGCTGTACACCCCATGTGGTGCTCGAACTCACAACCCTGAGTTCAAGAGTTTCGTGGTCTTCTGACTGAGCCAGCCTGGTGGCCCCTTTCCTCACTTTCATATCACTGTGAATTCCTGGATTCTTTTTTTACTCATTGTGTTATGATTTGTTGTTGCCACTATTCATTTTGATGCTTGAATTATTTCCAATTTGGTCAGTGGTTGCCCCCTTTGGGCTGCCTCCTGGATCTTTTCAACGTGTCCCCATCAGTCTTTAAGTGCATTCTTGCTGTTTGGCACAAACTGTTCCAGGAACACATACCTTCCCTGCCTCAGATCTGTATTTTCCCAAGGAGTCTGGTTTCTTCTAGTGGTAAATGGTATTTAGAACAAGGTCTGGACACCGAGGGTACTCATTGTTGCTGGGCTTCTAGGGCCTTTTGTTGAACAGAGCTAGGAAATGCATGTTTCTAGTTTGTTCCAAAGAATTGGAACAGTGGATTGTTCTAGATCGTTCCAAAGCAGATCCACCACCACAGGTTCGTAGCTTCTGTCTTCCCACTTGCACCTCTGGTTCCCAACTTGTGTGTGTGTCTTTTGTATATGTAGATGTCCAGTTATTTTTCGTGACTGCTTTATAGATAGATCACAATGTATTTAATTTATTCTGTTCAACTACAAATGGACGAGTTCTGGAATGCCGGACGCTGAGGTTGCTGTGCCGAGCAAAACCAGACCGTCCCTGCCGTCACCCATCATCTGTTCCAGTGGGAGATAACCTAATGATCATAGTAACGGGTGTATAATTACAAAATGAGATGAGTACTTTGAAGAAAAACACAGTGGTTCTAGGAGCATATGTGAGCCAACAAAGCTGATCGAGCCTGGTGACTTGAGCTGAGTGAGTCCTGGAAGAAAAATGGGGAGGTGACCAGATGCCGCAGGATAAGGGAGAACAAGATCCTTCTGGACAGAAGCATCGGCACATGACCGGAAGGGAGCCCGGTGTGTCCGAGGGGCTGAGAGAAGGCTGGGGGCCAGGGGGATGGTAAAGGAGGAAAGGCTGGGGCAGTTAAAATACATGAATCAGAAAGAGCTGGCTTTTATGGAGTGTTCCCACAGGCTAGACACAGATTTTATGTAATCCCCACTAAGGCCTTATAAGATCGATGCCTTTATTAATCTTAATCTATAGTTGAGGAAACAGGCCTCCAGAGTTCTGTCATTGTACACAGTCACGTAAGTAGGAGGCAGGGGAGCCTGGACAGAAGAGCCTTCCTTCGCCACTGCCTGCCTCTTTCTCCTCCTGAGGTCGGCCTGCGTGGGTCCTTGCAGGCTAGAGAAAGATTCTGGATTCCAGCTGAGGTACTCAGAGGCTGATTAGGGAGGGACACGTCAGAAAGATTTCAGGAGGCAGCCTGCAGGGGCCCCCGCTGACCAGATTCAAAACCATTTGAGCGTCAAAGCGGATAATGACAATAGTGGATCATAACACCGTGAATATGGAAGAATTTACGAGTTCATGGGATTTATTATATTAAAGAGAGCGACAAAGGAAGATCTTTTCTTTGTAAGAGAAGACCTGCAAGTAGATCTAGAAGAAACGAGAGGATTAGGAAATCATTTTATAATCAGCAGCGTAAGTTGATTCAGGCAAGGTTTATCAGCGGATGCTGACGTCACTTGGGTGTCAGTATTCAGCCTAGAAGCTGAGTTGCTATTCTTGGAAGGTGCCCATTTCGATTTTTGGTACAAACATGCTTTGTTTATTTGTTTTTTTTTTTAAATGTAGGCGAATATAGGAATTTTGGGGATGCCTAGTATATGAGGTATCCTGTCTCTAAAGTCCTGGAAAAATATTCCAGCAGACCCTTTTCTCTGTGGCACTTCTGGAACTGGCCCTTGACTAGAGTTATCATTTGAAGTGATTCTTAGCCATGGTGGGTTGTGGGACGAAGGGAGTTGGCATCTTAGTGCTCTAGACAAATTACACCCCGAGCCCAAGTTCCTCAGAATTATTTACTGAAGTGATGGCTGCAGCTTCCATGAATAGCCACAGCACATTCACAAAATGCAGTCAGTCACCCCTAAGGTGAAGCCAGACAAGTTCCAGCAGAGTACCATCACCCGTTGCTTTCCAGCAATTTTGGCCCCTTTGTTCATTATCGATTTTAATTTTTCATCCCCTCAAGATGAGTACAACCTGGTGAAAGTCACGGAACTGGTGGAGGCTGTGTATGGTCCATACAAACCGTACCAGCTGAAGTACGGCGACCTGGAAGAGAAGAATGTCCTCATCCAGATCAGCGCGGTGCCCTTGGTAATGGCCCAGTCCCCCCCGTGGCCAGGCAGGGAGCCTCTGGTTTGCCAGCCCCAGGGAGGGGGGTGGGGTGCAAAGACTGGGAATGGGGGTGGGCGGGGGGCAAAAAACGGGCTCTAGGACCCAGTGGACTCTTGCAATCCAGGTGTAAAATGAGACCATGGAGATGTTACCGATTTTCTATTTAAAATCTCAAATAAAGGTCCAGCAGAATGAGAGGCTTAAATCTTTGGGGGGAAGTTGATGATCTCCCAGATAATGAATTCTTACTATGGCAGTCTTCCGTCTGAGCTGAAGGCCGACACCTAATGACCGAGCCACCCAGGCGCCCCCTTCTTTTTCTTTTTTTTTTACTTGATGAGCATTTACTGAGCACTTACTGCATACAGACATTACTTTAAATGCTGGAAACTAGAAAAGCACGAACAAGTGGTGTTTTCTGCCCTTGAGGAGCTTATAGTCAGTGTCCTATTTTGAGACTGGAGAATCAGGGAAGGCACCCTTTTCTCTGTGTCCTCTCTTCGTTGCTGGCAGTGGTTTCTGGCCCTGAGAAGCAAGGACCAATCCGTGATCTTAGACTGGGCTTCTCAAAGCCTCACAGAGCCTGGGTGCAGATGGGCACAGGAGCCAAGGACTCAGGGACGGTGCCCCGGGGGCAGGTTCCCTCGGACGAGCCTCCGAGGGTGAGGGAAGGCATTCCCGCTGCCAGTATTGTGGTGATCTAGCATGACACGAGTTGACATTTAAGAGCAGATCTCCCACTAGTTAAACTCTGCTGCCTCCTGCCATTTTTCCATTTTCTAGTGATGTGCCTAGAAAGTCCGCTCCGCCTCAGTTACATTCTTGCCCCTGAAGGAAGATTTTCCTTTCGCTGCATTCTTTTGGAGAGTCTGATACAGAGAATTTGAATTCTAGCTTTAGAGCCAGAGGGGAGATGCCATCTTAATCACAGAAAAAGAGGAAAGAGGTGAAAAATGGAAGGCTTTTCTTCCAGGGATTGGTGTGTGAGATCTTACTGGCCATGTAGACGTCCTGCCCTTGGCTCGGGCTCTGGAAGAGCTCCGCAGCTTTGGGGCTGCGTTTCTGCTGCCTGACCACGTGCCGGGAGGTTTGAAATCTCCATCTTAATGTTGTCTATTCATCTGTTCTTGAGTCTGAGGCAGCCCTCATTTGTCCATATTTGCTGACCAGGAACACGGGGAAGTCATTGACTGCGTGCAGGAGCTGAGCCACTCCGTGAACAAGCTCTTTGGTCTGGCTTCTGCAGCCGTCGACAGATGCGTCAGATTCACCAACGGCCTGGGGACCTGCGGCTTGCTGGCAGCACTGAAATCCCTCTTTGCCAAGTAAGGCTGGGGTGTGGGGACAGGTCACATAGAGGGTGCTGTCTGCCCCAGTTAAAAATGCGTGTGTTCTGTGTTCCTGCTCTGAGCCCTGGAGTAGCACATGTGCCTGAGCCCGGGGCAATCTTTATTTGAGAGAGACAGAGATAGAGCATGAGTGAGGAGGAGAGGGAGAAGCAGGCTCAGTACTGAACAAGAAGCCTGACCGGGGGCGGCGGGTGGGGGGGGTCAGTCCTAAGACTCCGGATCGTGAATTCAGCTGAAGGCAAACACTTAACCAACTGAGCCACTCAGGCATTCCCCCCGCCTATCCCCCGAAGGGGCAATCTTTGTTTTTATTCCCCCTGAGGGGGCAATCTCAAGGATATTCCTTGTAGCACCATTACTGATAGTGGAACATTTGAAGCAACCTGAATGTCCATGAATTTGGCAATGACTAAATAATGTACATGTTCATACAAGGGAACTCTGGCTGTTACAGCCTTAATTAGATCAACATATATCCACATTGATGGATCTCCAAAATGTGGTGTCCAGGGAAAAAAACAAAGTTGCAGAATATTATGTAGAGTCCAATACAGTATGTAAAAAATACAAAAAATAAGGTATCTTTTCCATAGTGGGGTTCAGCGAGCTTTTTCCTCAGAGGGCCAGATGGGTAAGCATTGTAGGCTTTGTGGGCCGCGCAGTCGGTAGAGACTTTTGTAAATGACATGTAAATGAATGGGTGTGACCGTATGTCAGGAAAACTTTTTCTTACAAAAAAGTCAAAAGTACCAATCCCTGTTCTGAATCTGTTTTAATGCTTTAACATGCGTTATATATTCCTGTAGAATGGGTGTCAGCAAACTAGCTCAAGAGCCAAAGCTGGCCTGCCCTCTGGTTTTGTAAATAAAGTTTCGTTGGAATGCAACCGTGCCCCTTCACTTACCTCTGGTCTATGAAGGTAGAGTTCAATAGTTACGACAGACCTTGGGCTTTGCAATGCCTAAAATATCTGGACCTTAGCAGAAAATTTTGCTGAGCCCTGAGGTGTGGAAGGTTAGGCCACAAACTCAAAACATCAAGAGGGATGGGGAGGCAGGGAAGGATTAGGGTGGTGTTCATAGGGAATTCAGCTTTATTTGTTGTTTTCTGACTTTTAGAAGAAAGCATATGTTCACACATTGCTTACGTAATTAAAAATACAAGATGAAAAAAATATAAACATGCTAAGTGAAGGAAGTCAGTCATAAAAGACCATGTGTTTTATGATTCTGTCTATATGAAGTGTCCAAAACAGGCAAATCGATAGAAACAGAAGATAGACTGATGGTTGCCTCGGGCTGAGGAGAGGTGGGCACCTGAAGGGGGTGGGGGGTGACTCCTAAAACGGACGGGGCTGCTTTTTTGGGCGATGAAAATGTTCTGAAGTCGACTGTGGTGACGGTCACATAGCTCTTGACTACGCTGAAAACTGTTGAATTGTGCTCTTTACATGGGTGAATTGTGCAGTGTGTGACTTACATCGCAGCAGAGCTGTGTGAAGGAAGAAAGAAGAGGATGCGAAGTGACGTTTAGTTGGGGGACAGAACAAGCGAGCAGGCTGCGTGAGGCTGGGTTCTCGGACCCGTGCAGTCCGGGCGCCACGGCC
Source organism: Neogale vison (assembly GCF_020171115.1). Taxonomy (NCBI): domain Eukaryota; kingdom Metazoa; phylum Chordata; class Mammalia; order Carnivora; family Mustelidae; genus Neogale; species Neogale vison. The sequence goes on from NC_058104.1 coordinate 34,309,912, forward strand.
ACAGGTGGTCAGAGCTGCGGTCTCCGGCTTGCACACAGACACATTCTCGGGCTCTCCAAAGCCCTTCTCTTGGTAGCTTGTTCTAGATTATAGTTGCCCTCAGTCTTAAGAAATTTATTTTTATTTCTTATTTTTGTTTTAGAGAGAGGGAGAGCATGCAGGCTTGGGACGGGGTGAGGGGCAGCAGAGAGAGAGAGAGAATCTTAAGCAGGCTCCGTACTCAGCGTGGATCCTGACGCGGGGCCTGATCTCACGACCCTGAGGTCATGACCTGAGCCAAAATCAAGAGCCGGATGCTCAACCAACTGAGCCACCCAGGTGTCCCACAAGAATTTTTTTTTTTTTTTTAATTGAGCAGAATGCTGTTTTCCTATAGTAAGCTCAGGGAGCTCTTGTCATTCCGAAATACTGGGCACGCCCCTGTGACCTCTGAGGTCCGTGGAGCCAGAGCTCTCAGTCCCCGCAGCCGGTGGTCAGCACCATCGGAGGGCAGCTCACGGTGGAGGCCGTAGGGCCGCCAAGGACACAGGCGCGGATCTCAGATCGAGGAGTAACCAGATAAACCCAGATGTGTGCCCGCAGAAAGGAGTATGAGCAGTAAGTCTCATTGGACAGAACTGGCCAATTTCTGTCTCCACCACCAACCAAGATCTTGTGGGTAGAAAGAACTTTTTTATTGGGATCTAAAAATTTTATTATGAAATAACAAAAATAATACATTAGAGTAATTTTTTTTAAATTTTATTTATTTATTTATTTGAGAAAGAGAGAGAGAGAGACCGTGAGAGAAGGAACACAAGCAGGGGGAGTTGGAGAGGGAGAAACAGGCTTCCCGCTGAGCAGGAAGCCCCATCTGGAGCTTGATCCTAGAACCCTGGATCATGACCTGAGCTGAAGGCAGACGCTTAACAACTGAGCTACCCAGGCGCCTGCATTAGAGTAATTTTTTAAAAACACGTAAACGTATAAAAATGTGAAAGTCTTGGGATGCCTGGGTGGCTCAGTTGGTTAAGCCGCTGCCTTCGGCTCAGGTCATGATCCCAGCGTCCTGGGATCGAGTCCCACATCGGGCTCCTTGCTCTGCGGGGAGCCTGCTTCTCCCTCTGCCTCTGCTGCCTCTCTGTCTGCCTGTGCTCTCTTGCTCGCACTCTCTCCCCCCCCCCCCTGGCAAATAAATAAATAAAATCTTTAAAAAAGAAATGTGAAAGTCTTCCTCCCACCCTTAGTCTTTCTGCTAAAAAAATACCTTTTTTTTTTTAAAGATTGATTTATTTGACAGACAGAAATCACATGTAGGCAGAGAGGCAGGCAGAGAGAGGAAGGGAAGCAGGCTCCCCGCCAAGCGGAGAGCCTGATGCGGGGCTCGATCCCAGGACCCTGGGACCATGACCCGAGCCGAAGGCAGAAGCTTTAACCCACTGAGCCACCCAGGCACCCCAAAATACCCACTTTTGAACATTTTGCTTTTATTCCTTCAAAAGAAGACATTGAGCTCTTTCCTCCGTACTTTAAAGGAGTTTTTTAATCAACCTTAACTATTATATCTTTTTTTTTTTTTAAGATTTTATTTATTTATTTGACAGACAGAGATCACAAATAGGCAGAGAGGCAGGCAGAGAGGGAGAGAAGAGGAAGCAGGCTCCCCGCTGAGCACACTGGGCTCAATCCCAGGACCCTGAGATCATGACCTGAGCTGAACGCAGACGCTTTAACCCGCTGAGCCACCCAGGCGCCTCATCCTTTACTATTGTATCTTGAGGAACTAATGTATATAAGACTGTTCCTCTCTCTTATCCCCTGCTTTTCTCAGCTGTTGTGAGTGAGATGGTTCTTCTGTTGGTTATTTAGATTACTTCATTAAAAAAAAATAACACAAATCTATGTTAAAAATTCAAACCGTAGAGAGGGGCCATGGTGAAACTAGGTCCCCTCGAGAAGGGAAGATTTGGAAGCTACCCCAGCAGCTGCTGTCTGTAGAATGGGGACAATCAGTGTGAAGCTAACCCGAGCGGGGTTGAGATGGGAAACTGTTCAGTCATAGGGAGGGGTATTGGGGACGGCAGGACGGAGCATGCAGGGGAGGCAGGAGGGGCCTGGCCTAACTTGAACCAGAGTGAGTTCGAAGGGTATAACAGGCGAGAAGGGGTTTCAGAATCAGGGGCTTTCCAGCTCTGCCGGGAGTGTGGGCTCTGGTGTTGGAGCCCTGCCAGGCTCACGGCTCTGATGCTTGCTGCTTAGGATGTCTTGGTGTCCTGACATCTTTTCTCCGAGTGATGAGGCTCTCCCCATGGCGTTCGTGGCTAGTAAGTGAAAGCAGGTAATTAAAGCCCCCAACACAGCGACCCTTACGTGGTGGAGACACCTGGAGATGTTGATCATGAGAGAGAATTGGAAAATCTGGGCATAAATGTGATGAAAATGTGATGTGATACACACTGGCTGAACGGGAGACCCCCCCACCCCCGCTCCAGTGCTCTGCTGCCCACTCTGCAAGCTGGGAACACCCATGAGCTGCTGCCAAGCAGGTCCAGCGGCAGGTCGCACAGCCTGGTAAGACACGTTTGTCATAGTCGCGGGGTGGTGGCCCAGTTGTTCAACCTGCCGCTGAAGCATGATTATGTTCCTCAGCATCCCTCTGTCAGGTGGTCCTTGAGGCCCCTCCCCATCCACCAAGGACCGATCTCCCCAAGAAAGCTGACTTCAGGGCTGTGCCCTGCGGGGCACAACCCACCTTCCTCACTTAAGGTTTGTGGTTTGGGAAGGGAGCAAGGTCAGGCTTCTTGTGATGCACACAGATGTCCTGGGTTTTCAGGGAGCCTCGTGGTTTCCAGAGAATGAGACCCCTGCTCACCCGGTCCTCCTCACCGTACCCTCCCAAGGACGTGCACACCTTCGCTCACGTTCCAGGAAGTGTACGTCTCAGAAAACAACCCCCCAGCAGCTTTCCTTTTATTCTTTTCAAAGAACTTTTGTATATATTATTTCATCTATTTAGTTTTTAAAGATTTTATTTATTCATTTGCAAAAGAGAGCAAGCTTGCTCGAGAGGAAGGAGAGGGACAAGCAAACTCCACACTGAGCGTAGAGCCCGATGTGGGGCTTAGTGTCATGACCCAGAGATTGTGACCTGAGCCAACACCAAGAGTCTGACGCTTAACCGACTGAGCCACCCAGAAACCCCTAGTTCATTTATTTGATCATCACAATTCCTTGAGGCAATGTAGAAGACACCATTCCTTAAGTCCATTTTAAAGATGAGAAAACAGTCCCAAAGACACCCAGATACTTTCTCAGGGCCCCAGTGCAAGTCTTGCATTCATCCAGGAACTGTTTCCAGGTGTCTCTTTTGTTCCCAGCTCCGTGCTCCTTCCTGGGGACACTTATGAGCCACAAGGACATAGTCCCTCTTCCTCTGGAGCTTCTAACCTGGTGACAGCACATACATTAAACACACACAGGAAAGAAGCGGTGGACTTGTACTTGGGCTGCGTGCTGGGCAGGGAAGCAGCTGGGGTCTGGGGAAGCAGACAGCAGCCTGGGCGGGGAGGGAGATGCCTCAGCTTCGAATCCATTTCACATCCTGTGCCATTCAAGCTGGGAACCTGCCTGCTGTGGAGCTTGGCTGTTTAATCTAAACTGGGGGCCGGGGAGGGGGCCGGGAATCCTGCAAGAGTACCCTGTGCGTTGGCGAGCTGCCTTACAGTGTGCTCGGTGGCGGTCAGGTATCATCACGGGCCTGTGACATGTCAGGGCAGTTCTTTGGGCCGGGGAGGCGTTCTCAGCACCACCTCTCACCTGGTGGGTCGCCAGAATCTTCGTCTTAGTGGCTCTCTCCTTCTGTCTCGTCTTGAGCATCTCCCTTAACTCTGCCCTTCCAGGTGAAAAAGATGGTCCAGCCATACAGAGAAGACCCTGCTATGGTCAGATTTTACAGGCCTCTAAAGAAGCTCTCAGGGTCCTTAGCCCTTTTCCCAAAGCCACATGATTCCAGGTGTCTTTAGAGCCGAGGAGTCTATGCTGACATCCCTGTCGGGTTTTTTTTCTTTCCGCATAGGTACGTGTCTGATTTCACCAGTACTCTCCAGTCAATACGAAAGAAGTGTAAGCTCGATGACATTCCTCCCAACTCACTTTTTCAAGAAGATTGGACAGCTTTTCAGAATTCCATCAGGTAAAAATGAGGGCTGTAACTTAAATGTGTGCCCCATGTAGTAGGCAGAAACATGCATTATGGAATACGTAAAATTGATGAGCGTGTTTTTTTTTTTTTTTTTAAGATTTTATTTACTTATTTGACAGACAGAAATCACAAGTAGGTAGAGAGGCAGGCAGAGAGAGAGAGGGGGAAGCAGGCTCCCTGCTGAGCATAGAGCCCGATGCGGGGCTCAATCCCAGGACCCTGGGATCCTGACCTGAGCCGAAGGCACGGCTTAACCCACTGAGCCACCCAGGTGCCCCTGCTTTCTTTTTTTTTTAAAGCAAACTCTAGGGGCGCCTGGTCATGATCCCAGGGTCCTGGGATTGAGCCCTGCATGGGGCTCTCTGCTCAGCAGGGAGCCTGCTTCCTCCTCTCACTTCTGCCTCTCTGCCTAATTGTGATCTCTGTCTCTCAAATAAATAAATAAATATATATATTTTTTATGGTTTTATTTATTTATTTGAGAGAACATGAGCGAGGAGAAGGTCAGAGAGAGAAGCAGACTCCCCGTGGAGCTGGGAGCCCGATGTGGGACTCGATCCCGGGTCTCCGGGATCACGACCTGAGCCGAAGGCAGTCGTCCAACCAACTGAGCCACCCAGGCGCCCCAATAAATAAATAATCTTAAAGCAAACTCTAAAAACAAGCCAGTTAAAAACAGCAGCAGCGGCAACAGCAGCCCAGAGAGACCCCCCCTCACTGTTCAAGCATTTTAGTCTGTGTATGTCTCATCTCCTTAGGGGACTTATATTTTTTTATATTTGGCTTGAGATTTATTTTCCCCTTAGCGTATAATTTTTCAGGCTAAAATAACTTGGAACTTATATTTTAGAAAATATGTAGCTAATTAGATCCTATTTTTATTATTTTTAAATTTTAAAAATTTTTTGTAAGGTTTTTTTTTTAAAGTAATCTCTACACCCAACTTGGGTCTCAAACCCAGAAGCCTGAGATAAAGAGTCACACCTTCCACTGACTGAGCCAGCCAGGGACCCCAGATTTTGTTTTCTAGATCTAAACGCCATACCACTAAGTGGTAAGGCAACATTATCTGGCCTTAAAGGACCATGTTAGAATTCATAACAGGCTTTGTGGTCACTCTTCCAAGTGGTGGTTGATGGCTAGATCCTGGGGTAGCCCCTGTGACCTGTGGGCCACTAGATAGACCCCATTGCCCCAAGCCCTGAGCCCTGGTGGGAGTGTGATCAGCAGTGGCCTGCAAGGGTTTGGCCCTTGAGAAGGTCCAGCCAGAAAGTGTAGAAAGTGTAGACTGCTGGCCTGTGGCCAGACCTGACCTATGGACATGGTTTGATCACATCATTTACAAAATTTGGGGTTCGTTGTCCACATTTGTAAACCAGATTTAACATAATCCAGATTTCTAACATCACCTAAACACTGGAAGCCCTAGAAGCAGTGGGTTTGCATCATCTCCCTGGCGCTGGTCGCTGAAGTCCCCGCCAGCCTGGCCGTACGTTCTCTTGTGCCGCTGCTCTGCTACCACGTGGGGCAGCGGCTCTTCTCTTCGGCTGAGATGAACGACAACCCGGAATTTCTTTTCCTTAAAACCACTCTTCATGGTTGTACATTCCGAAGAGGGCGGCTGACCTTCACCCTCTCGCGTGACCCCTGGCCTAGGTAGTGTGCGCAGGGTGCCTCGACGCTTGTTCTCAGTGTGGTGGTCCACACCAGAGCACGTCCAGATCCTCTGAGAGCTGTCTTTTTTTCTTTCTTTCTTTTTTTTTTTTTAAAGGATTGATTTATTCTCTGTCAGGGAGTGAGGGAGCGAGGCAAGGGGCAGAGGGGGAGGGACAAGCAGACTCCATGGCATGGAGTCCAACTCCGGGCTCAATCCCATGACCCCGAGATCATGACTTGAGCTGAAACCAGGAGTCAGATGCCCAACCAGCTCAGCCCCCTGGCACCCCTGAAAGCTGTCTTTAATCAGAGCAGATCCAGCACCTCCCAGGGCCATTCGGATAATTTCTTCATGGGCTCTGATCTGGACTTCTAATTTTGGGGGATGAAATTTAATATTCTCGATGCTAACTGTATCCCCCTAGCATGTGTGGCGGCTTGGTACACTGGAAAATACTACATACCAGGTTATTCTGTTGCACTCGAGGCAAGTGGAAAGTGGAATATTTCATTTTCTCATAAACCTTTCTTATGATGGAATGCCTAGATACCCTGGTGATGGATAGGCACTTGCAGAGAAGTTAAAAATTAACTAGACTTAAGATGTTTTTAATCCTTGGATTTGTCCTGACATTTATAGTTTGGTGTTGAAGGACTCGGTCGCTGGACTTTAGGGCCTCGCATAAAATTACTTGAAAATTAAAAGATTATTAAGTAAAGGTATGATGGTCATTCAGTCTTACCTCTGAGAAGCCAAATGGATTACTCTTCATCTGCCTTTCATGGGATCAGAGAGAGACACAGTATAAAACCAGTTTTCTTTGTCTTGCAAATAGCAGACATCTAACAAATACTAAGTAATGACTTTTGGTTTTTAAATTTTAACTTAATTTTTTTTAACCCCCTTTCTCTGTTTCACCCATCCCTCCACCCTCCCCCCACCCCGCCCCCGCAGTCATTGTTTGTTTTCTGTACTCAAGAGTCTATTTGTCTCTTTTGTTTTGCTTTGTGTCTTAAAATCTACGTGTGAGTGAAATCATACGGTCAATTGTCTTTGACTTACTTCACTTAGAATAATACCTTTAGGTTCATTCATGTGATCGCAAATGGCAAGATCTCATTTCCTATGGCTGGGTCCATTGTCCATCTGTGTATCACACACTTTGTCCATTCATTTGTGCTTCTGTATCTTGGCTATTGTAAATAACATTGCAGTCAACTTAAGGATGGGTATATATTTTGAATTAGTGTTTTTGTTTCCTTTGATATATACCCAATAGTGACATTATTGGAGCATATGGTAATTCTGTTTTTAATTTTTTTAGGAAGCTCCGTACTGTTTTCCAGAGTGCCTGCACCAGTTTACATTCCCACCAACAGTGCAAGAGGGTTCCTTTTCCTTCACATCCTCACCAATACTTTCTTTCTTTCTTCCTTCCTTTCCCTCCCTCCCTCCCTCTCTTCCTTCTTCCCTTCCTTTCTTTCTTTCTTTCTCTCTCCTTTTTCTTCCTTCCTTCCTTCCTTCCTATTTTTTAGAGAGCGAGAGAGCGAGCGAGCATGAGTTGGGGGAAGAGGCAGAAGGAGGAGAGAGAACCTTAAGCAGGCTCTGGGCTCAGCACAGAGCCTGATGCGGGGATCAGTCTCACGACCCTGAGATCATGACCTCAGCCGAAATCAATAGTTTCGGCTATTGACTAACTGACTGAGCCACCCCGGTGTTCCAATGCTTATTATTTCTTTTATTTTTGATCGTAGCCATTCTGACAGGTGTGACGTGATACCTCTTTGTGATTCTGATTTGTATTTCCCTGATGATGAGTGATGTTGAGCGTCTTTTCATGTGTCTGTTAGCCATTTGTCTGTCTTTGGAAAAATCTGCTCTGCTCATTTTTTAATTGGATTATTTCATTTTTTTGGTGTTGAGTTGCATATGTTCTTTATATACTCTGGGTGTTAACCCCTTATCGGATATATCATTTGCAAATATCTTGTCCCATTCAGTAGATTGCCTTTATGTTTTGTTGGTGGTTTCCTTCGCAAAAAGCAAAAGCTTTTTATTTTGGTGGTGGTGTCCCAATAGTTAAATTTCACTTCTGTTTCCCTTGCCTGAGGAGACCTATTTAGAAAAATGTTTTTATGGCTGATGTCAAAGAAATACTGCCTATATTTTCTCCTGGAAGTTTTAAGGTTTCGGGCCTCACATTTAAGCTTTAATCCATTTTGAGTTTATTTTTGCATATGGTGTAAGGAAGTAATCCGGTTTCATTGTTCTGCATGGGGCTATCCAGTTTTCCCAACGCCATTTGTTGAAGATGTTTATTTATTCTGTCTTTTCCCCATTGTTTATTCTTGCCTCCTTTGTCGAGGATTAATTGACCATATATGTGTGGGTTTATTTCTGAGCTCTCCATTCTGTTCTGGTGATTAGTCACTGTTACTGTGCCAATATCGTACTGTTTGGATTACTCTGATATATCTTGAAATCTGGAATTGTGATCCCTCACACTTTGTTCATCTTTCTGAGGGTTGCTTTGGCTATTTTCAGGGTCTTTTATGGTTCCATATGAATTTTAGGTTGTTTGTTCTAGTTCTGTGAAAAATGCTGTTGATATTCTGATAGGGATTGGATTAAATCTATAGATTGCCTTGGGTAGTGTGGACATTTTAACAATATTGACTCCTCCAACTATGAGCATAAAACTTCTTTCTATTTGTATCCTCTTCAGTTCCTTTTATAAGTGTTTTGTAGTTTTCAGAATATAGGTCTTTTTGTCCGTTTGATTTTTAGTTCTAGGTGTTTTATTATTTTTGGTGCAGTTGGAAATTTTTCACTTTCTGCTTCTTCATGATTAGTGCAAGCAACAGATTTCTGTATACTGATTTTGTATCCACTGACTTAATGGAATTCATCAATCAGTTCTAGTGGTTTTTTGGTGGAGTCTTTAGGGTTCTCTATATTATATTATGTCACCTGCAAATAGTGAAAGCTTCACCTTGTCCTTACCAGTCTGGTATTCTATTTCTATTTCTTGTCTGATTGCCGTGGCTAGGTCTTCCCAGTGCTATGTTGAATGAAAGTGGATAGAGTGGTCATCCTTGTCTTTTTTTTTTTTTTTTTGCATTGCACTTTTTAATTGCACAGGTAGTTTTAAATAAATGGAGAAAGCACCTTCCAAAAATTACACTAGCAGGGAAAGATTCCATCAGGCATTTACACAGTAAATTTCCATAGTTTTACACAAGATTCTTGATCTTTACGTGAACTGTACATGAGGGAAAGGGCCCCCTCAGGTAGGTTCTCTGCTTGCAGAAGCAAACTAAAGACTTAAAATTGGAGGCAAGCCTGGGATGCCAAGAAGGAGTAAAAGAAATGTTAAAGGGCCACTCATAAATTTCATGTCTAAGATGCTTGTGTGATGACCCTTACGTAAGAATTTTAGGGCAGACTACTGCCCTTAAGGGTACAACCTCAAAAACTGTAATTCTGGATTGTAGTAATATATCTGAGTACCTTGGACTGCTGGATGACAAAGACAATACTTGGGGTGACCTATACAGTTTAACAGACAAATACTTTAAGGGAATTCCCTAGCACTGTACACCCTGTACTTTGGCTTTTTAAATGAAGCACAGGCTTCTTTGCTATCTTCCAGGCAGTATAATGGTCAAAAGAAAAGGGTAACAGCACTGGATCATTCCTTAGACACTAATCAGCTGAGGAAAGAGTTCGTTAGCAAAAGTGTCCTCCCAAGAATGGTCTACACCAAGCAGAGAGGACATGTCGCTCAAGGGAGAAGGGGAGCCCTCATATCCACAGTCACTATAAGCATCCAATAGACAGGAAGATGGCTTCAGGCAGTGGCTGGATGAAAGCAGATCTGAGGTGCTCAGCTCTGGAATGAAGTCATCTTCTACAAGATCTTCCTTCACTGAGACAGTGAATTCAGGGTGATCTTTCTCTGAGGGGCTGAAAGGTGCTTCCTCAATTTTCACTACCACATTAGCTTGGCTCTCTGTCTCAGAGGGTATCTCTAAGACTAGGGGCTTGGTGTATACGTGATCAAAACGAATCAGTTCATTAATGGCTTCCAGCTTGGCTGATGACGTCCCCAGTGACAGAAAAGGGGAGGTTGGTAAGGAACTGGGTCCTTCTGGATGGGCTTCTGGATGCTGCTCCTGGCTGGGAGACTCTGGGGAAGGACATCTGAAGAACATGACTGGCTCCAAGTTGAACAGAATGCCCAACAGGATATCAGACTCAGAGTCTGAAGAGTCAACGCTGTCAGAATCCATGGGGAGATGTTCTGGAGGGGTGACAACTGGGCCTACACCTGCTGCGGACTCAGCAGACCCGGCCACCGGCCTCGCTCCATTCCCCTTGGTCTGAGTCTCCACCTCCTCTTCAGTAACCAGGGCATCCAGCCCCAAGCGCTGTCTTTTTTTTTTTTTTTCCAATTTATTTATTTTCAGAAAAACAGTATTCATTATTTTTTCACCACACCCAGTGCTCCATGCAAGCCGTGCCCTCTATAATACCCACCACCTGGTACCCCAACCTCCCACCCCCCAAGCGCTGTCTTAACTCCTGGTTCTCAACTACAAGGCCATGAGTTTTCTCTTGCAAAAGTTGATTTTCTAGCAAAAGTTTTTGGTTCTCTTCCTCCAAATCTCCCACTTGCTGTTCCAGCTCACTCATTCGAGCTTTCTTTCGGTCTCTGGCAGTCTGGGCTGCTACTCTGTTTTTCAGTTTCCTCCGCAGCGCCTTCTCCTCGGGGCTCAGGTGCGTGAGGCGCTGTCGCTTGCGTGCCCGGGGCGTCCCCCCACTTGCCGCCTTGGGGCTGGCCCCTCGCGGGCCCGGCACCATGAGTGGCAGAGCCCGGCCGGCCGGGGCTCTGGCGGCGGCGGCGGCAGCGGGCTTGCCGGACAGAAGCAGCACTTTGGGGGCCCCGGCGGCTGGGCCCTGCGCGGGTGCCACCACCACCGTGGCCCAGAGTGTCTACGCCAGTGCGCGCCGCCGCCGTCCACCCTCCTTGTCTTGATCCTTAGGGGAAAAGCTCTCAGTTTTGCCCCATTGAGGATGATATTAGCTGTGTGTTTTTCATTTTTTCATAAATGGCCTTTATTACATTGATGTATGTTCCCTTTAAACCGACTTTGTTGAGAGTTTTTGTCATGAATGGATGTTGTACTTTGTCAGATGCTTTTTCCGCATCTCTTGAGATGCTTGTATGATTTTTATGCTCTCTCTTGTGGATGTGATGTATCAGGTTGACTGATTCGCAAGTATAGAACCACTGTTGCATCCCCGGAATAATCCCACTTGATTGTGGTGAATGATTTTTTAAATGTATTGCCGATTTCTAAATTTTATTTATTTATTTGTTAAAGCTTTTAAATATAAGTAGTCTCTACATCCCAGGTGGGTTCCGACTCACTACCCCGAGATCGAGTCACATGCTCTTCTGAGACTGAGCCTGCCAGGTGCCCGTTTTTAATTTTAGATATGAACTATTTCCAACCCATTTTATTAAGGACAAAGCCCTAAAGCACACCTCAGTATTTGGGAAATGTAAGATTATTGGAGACGTGTGGCACAGAACTCCCGATTCCCAGCAGAGAGGTCTCGAGGATGTTAGAACGAAGTCGAGTTTCCCTTCTCCACGAATTACTGATTAGTGAGACATGTCAGGTAGATTGTCCAATGGTTAACCACTTCTCCAGAACCCAGCACCCCCAAAAGGAGTGAATAGTTAGAATGTTTATGAATGAGACAGTATTTGTCCGGTAAATGTCAACATTCCAGATACTTGAACTTGAAGTGCTTTTGTTTTGTTTTGTTTAGGATAATAGCCACCTGTGGTGAGCTCTTGCGGCAATGTGGGGACTTCGAGCAGCAGCTAGCAAACAGGTAGGCCAGAGCTGTGGGCGATTCCCCGGGATCCTGGCTGGGGAAGAACCTGATACAGCCCACAATGACGACATGCGGTCAAATGTGAAAGTCACAGGCTCGAGGACTGTCTGTACCTAGATACAAAGTGTCATTATGTCATCATTAAACATTTACTGAGCACCTGAAAAGGATAAGGCTCTGAGCTCCTTGGGAGTGGTCACAAAGTTTTTGTTAGATATGGAAGTTGCAGCCCAAATGAGACCATACGCGTTGTTTCCAAATTATAAATGGGCTGGGTTCCCACTGCTTGTTGCTAAGTGAATTACTGGGACTCTTAAGTTTCTCCATAGAAGCAGCATTATAGGTAGTGGTGAAGGCCCTGGGGCAGCCGGCAGAATCGGGATTCACTCGCCAGCCTTCTGGGTTCTGCAACGGAATTCTGTGCTGCCAAGGGCAGTCTGTGTCAAAGGAGGATTTCCGGGGTCAGCCCTAGGAAAAGTTTCTTCCCCTCCTTTCTCTGTTCTGATACCTGCCGGGGTTTCCCTTGCCCTGAGGTCATCCCGTTCAAACTGGTTTTCCCCTCAAAGGGCTCCAGCCTCCCAAATTTCCCTCCTTCCTTTTTCCACCTAAATCTGTCAACTCCTTGGAGCCGATGATTTCTGTGTTCTCTGGGAGTTGGGGGGAAGAAGTCTCTTTTGTACGGTTGTCTGAGGGCCTAGCAGCAGCCCCGTCACCTCTTTCTTGGGTACTTCCTTATTGTCCTAAAGTGATGTGGGTGGGAGGGAATTTCTGGCACTGGTCCGCGTGGGGTGCGCTGTACACGGTGACTCAGCCGCCTGGTGGAAGGTGGGGTGAGCGGCTGAGTGGGGTCAGTGCTCCAAGGCAGCTCTTTCTCCGTCCCGCCACATTCTGTCTTTCATTTCTGAGCCCAGGGACTGTCTTCAGGTTCACCGTCTCCCACGGTGGTTCCTGTTCTGGGCAGTGTCTCGCTGCGGGGTAGAACGGGCAGCTGCTGCTGTCCGGAACTCCGGAGCCGGGCGGAGTAGAACCCAAGCAGCACAGGCGCATAGTGGAGTGTGTGTAAATAATATAAACGCCGTGAACATAACCCCCCGCACACGCTCATGCCGACGTGTGCACACGTGTGAAGGGCGCCTGTAGTGGAGGGCGAGTGGGCCCGAGTTTTCCGAGGACTCCTGGGAAGAGCTGAAAGTGTAACATTGATGTTTAAAGGAAAGGCCTACCACTTCTTACTTTCTCAAGTTCAGTAGTAATTCTAGCCTGGCCCTAGCTCATGGCAAAAATGAGAACAGTTCACGAGTGTATGAAATAAAAAGGGAAACCACTCACCCTCAATATTCTCTCTGGAAGAAACATTATTAACATCTGCCCCCACCTATAATATTTATTGAGCTCTGATATTAGGGACTTTCCAGGAATTAAATCTTTAATCCTCCCCGTGACCAAAGAGGTAGGTACTATCCGTCTGTAATTTTACAGATGAAGGAACATTGAGGCATCAAGTCTGGCACAGGTAGTAATTCAAGTGAAAGAAATGATCTGTGGAAATAGCTGCGTCTGAGGTCACGGGACCACGAGGCAGTGATTCGAACGTGGACGTGAGCTGAGCCGTCCAGAGTGTGAGCCCTGCACTGCCCACACCATCTTTCCCACAGATTAGTGTCCCACCCTGGACTTGGGTTCCTCTGCCTGTGTACGGCAGACATCTTTCCATGTCAGGACATACAGGCTTTCCTCAATCTTTTAGTGAAGGTGAATATTACATTCTTAGAGGAAGAGAAGGGTCTGGTTAGGAAGTGGACCCGGTAGTGGTAAAGGATGAGTCTCTCTATCAGCATTTTGCAGCCCAGAGAAGCTGAAACTCTCACCCAAGCTTTGGCATGAGATGAGAACGGACCGGGCGTATCCAGGGGAACTTCTTTAAGAGGTGACATCATTCTTGGAAGCACTGAGCCTGGAAAGGGAAAATGGCAGCAGTCACCATCTGTGTTCCCATCGGGAGGCACAGGTGTGGCAGCTGCCTATAAAGCTTATCTTATCTGCCTGTCAATCTCCCCTCAATCTCCCCTGCAGAACCCAGACTCCCTCGGCCCAAGGACCACGCCTCCCACCACCCCTCAAGGTGACAAAGGCAGTAGCTCAGAACACTCTAGATTACTTTGGCGACAAGAGTGACATTGGCTTTGGGGCTCTTAAGATCACTTCCTTGCAGAAAAGGATCGTTTTGTGATGTATGGGCTGAGTGCCACTGGAGGACTTTCTGGTGCACTGGGCAAGTCGGGTGAGCTACAGAGAGATACTCATGGCTCCTCTATACTTTCATGGCACAGTGATGGTTTCACTGGGAAAAGGTCTTAGTGGGAGAGTTTAATGGGAAAATCAGGTTTGGGGGATCTAGTGTAAATTTACAAGTTTCCATGACTTGTAAAGAAGTGGGTAACAACCTCCCGTGAAAGGAGATGAGTTGAAGTGGTTGGAAGTGTGACACTGGGTTCTCCCTCCTCTGTGCGTACCCACTGCTGTCTCCCCGAACACTCGTTAGCACATTAGTGCAGGTCGGACTCCCCCCTTAATCCGTGAGCTTCTTGAGGGTGAGGACTGTTTACTTATCTGCTGTCTCCTGTTCCAGCAATGAGAGAACATTTCTTTGTGAGTGTAGAAATCAAGTGTTCATTTCAGTAAGGTTTAGCTCATAGTACTAGTAAACACACATCCTAGGAAATCTGAGTCTAATGATTAGTTCATCTAAGAGGAGGCTAGGGAGGAAGAGATATGGTTCATTCCTTGGGAGTTGGAACCGATTCCACCTTTTTTTTTTTTTTAATTTGATTCTCACTTTATTTTTTTTTTAAAGATTTGAGAGAGAGATAGCAAGAGAGAGAGCATGAGCATGGGGGAGAGGGAGATGCTCAATCCCAGACATGAGGCTCGACCCCAGGACCCTGAGATCATGACGTGAGCCGAAGGCAAGACGCTTAACCGACGGAGCCATGCGGGTGCCCTGGTTCTTATTTTAGAGCACACTGTTCTAACATTTTAAACTGTAATCTTTAATACTTAAAACATTCCTGACATACCTATTTTTCTTCAGCGTGGTTGGCATACTGGTGCCAGTCTCCTCCTAGATGACCCAGGGGAGGCACAAATGACTGTGACCTAACAGGGGGAGCTGATTTCCCAGAGGCAGTTCTCAGCTTCTTGCTCACCAAACCCAGGGTCAGCCCCCATGGGCCAGGCCCTGTGCTCCGTGCTTGGAATTTAGACGGGAAGAACACCCTGTTTGGTCCTCACAGATTGTGAAGGCTTAGAAGAAAGGGTAATGGCAGGAACAGGCCGCGGTTTGGCAGACAAGAGACTCAGCTGAAGCCACCTGGAGGCTTAAGCATCAGGGAGAACCGTAGCTTAGTGGCAGAGACAGGCGGCCGCATGTGTCGGCTGTGGCTCCCCAGGAAGGCCCTATAAATGCGTTCGTTTGTCTGCAGGTAAACGTGTTCCTTGACAGGTTTCACTGGACTTGTTTTTTTAAAAAGTGAGTTCAACCAGAAAGCTGCCAGGGCGATCCTTTTTCTTGACATGTTATGGTCAGGGAGGGGTCGGGGAGTCAGCCACACGTGGGATGTCCTGCGTATGTTCACCTGGTTCTGGGCGGTCCAGCTGCGCTCAGGGAGGACAGCAGAGGCTTTGCAGCATCTGTCAGGGAAGACTGTCCTTGTTGGAAAGAGAAGATAGAGGTGCAAGCCCTAGAGGTTGGTCATCACCTAGAACGTTCTCCAGGCGTTTTTCTTCCTGAGAAATGGGACAGTGCTGGCTTCTCACAGTAGATCTCTCTGTGGCACCTAAACCACAAAAGTAAACTATACAGGGCAAGTGAACACGAACCCCACACCGGCCCAGTCGTGTGACGGTGAGTCATGTGGCTAGCGGCGTGCTTCGAGCTGCTGTCCCCACTCTCCCACGACCGGCTCCCCCGCTGCCGGTGGCTCCCCATGGGTTCATTCCAGATGGTGATGCCCGCGGAGCCAGAAAGTGCTGCACAGAAAATGCTCAGTGTCCCAGATCGTAATAAACTGATGAAGGCCCCCGTGTAGGCTGTCTGTCACGTTAGGAAGGTGGCAGGTGCTGGCGGACTGAGTGTTAAATAGGAACTAAAAGCACCTGGGGTCTCTTGTGCACCCGAGGTCCAGCTCGTTCCTCAGCGGTGTGGGATGTCTTCCTTTTCTTAGCAAATGGACCCGAAATAAGTCTCCCTCATCAGGATATCCTGGGATTTAGGAAGGAGCAAACTGAATGCTCCCAGAGGAAGGTTCGGTACAAATAGCTCAGGGCGTAATGGTCATCACTTTCATTTCAGGATTTTGTCTACAGCTGGCAAGTATCTCTCTGACTCCTACAGCCCTCGGAGCCTGGCCGGGTTTCAGGATAGCATCTTGACAGACAGGAAGAGCTCTGCCAAGAACCCATGGCAAGAATATAATTACCTCCAGAAGGATAACCCTGCTGAATATGCCAGTTTAATGGAAATACTGTATACCCTCAAGGTATGAGACCAGACTGATGGCGTCTTGTCACCCGTTCCCGCATCCAGGCTTTTCGGCTCTGCGTGTGGACCGCAGTCTGCTGTGTGCCCTACTGCTTCCTCTCGGTCTCATTTATGTTGCGTTTTAAGGAGCTAAAACACTAAACTGGGTGGGAACGAATGGACGTAAGGGTGTGGAGTTGGAGAAGTGGAGCTTTATTACTGACAGGAGGCGGTAGAGCCCTCACGGACAGCATGACTTCAGGTGTGTGGCGATGGGCTTGCCATACTGCCCTCCAGAGTCAGATTTGCCAGGAGGGTGGCTGGGTAGCCCCTGACTCCAGGGCAGGGACAGGCCCCTGTTACTGAATGGCAGAGAGGGAACCACAATGTGGACTGCCCGCTAGTGGGGAGAACCCACAAAGGAGGCCCCCAACCCTGCCAGGAGGGAAATTGATCCTCCTCGTGGCAGTAGGAGGACCTGAGGGTAAGTGTTCCCTTCTGGCCATCCCTTTAGCTTAAGCTCTTGGTATGCCTATGGCAGTGCTGCTCTTTGAGCTCTGGGCCCCTTGGGGCTCCAGGGATGGAAGAACCTCCCAACACGTGGAGTGAACCATGCAGCAACCTATGAATGGCCCCAAGATCCTAAGTGGACTGTAGCATCCTTTCCAGAACCATCCCCCCACCTGTCTTGGTGATAGGTAGAGAAGACATTGCCATTCCCTTGAAACCAAATGCAATCTCATTGTGTCCTGGTGGGCCTTGAGCTCTGGGGTGAACGGCCCAGTGAGCCTCTGGACGAGTCTGAGCCTTCATCTGCCCTCACACGGTCTCCCCATCTCCGTGCACTTTGGCCCGCCAGTTGGCTGCACTAGAGCTTGACAAACACTTAAAACAGTTGTGCAGGTTCATTCATCCGTGTTTCCGTGATTAGGTTAAAGCAACTCTGTTTATCTTTATTGCTGATCTGGTTTAGTTTGTTGTAATCGGCTCATTTATAATAGCAAAACTAAGGTTACATTTTCCACCTCTGTATTTTCTCAGGCTGTTTGGAATTCCTTGGAACTCATGTAGATTGTGCGTAGTCTGCCGTACGACCGAGTGTAACTGAGCTGACCTCGCTGGGAGGTCAGGCTCCTGTCCCTCAGTCTTATTTATACCTGACACTTCTGATCATTTTCTCCCTCTGCCTCTATCCCTGAGGGACACTCACCAGTTAATTTTTTCCTAAACTGCCAGTCCCTGAGCTTGTGTTAGCAGATGCATCAGAATTACATGAAAAAGTGAGCTAAAATGCTCCCTGCGCCCCAGAACCCTGCTGGGCTCTGATTCAGTAGCTCTGAGTGCATCTACAGTCCCGCATCTTCCACAGCGGGTGCTGGGGCACAGACGGTCTTGGGAACCACTGCTGTACTGAACCACCCCCTCATTTTTTTCCTTTCAGGGGCTTTTCAAAACGTTGAACGAGCTGATCGCCTTGGTTAGAGCCAGGCCCTAACATTCTTTTGCATTATCTCGTCTTAGGAGAAAGGGTCCAGTAACCACAACCTGCTGTCTGCGTCTCGCACGGCCCTGACTCGCCTTAACCAGCAGGCTCACCAGCTGGCTTTCGATTCCGTGTTCCTGCGCATCAAACAGCAGCTGCTACTCGTTTCCAAGATGGACGTGAGTTTCCCACGGACCACAGACATCCCCCTGTTGGGCCCCGGCTCCTCCCCTCATCCCCCAGCTCCCCCCCCACCCCCCCCCACGCCCTGGCCCCCAGGAGCTTTAGGAGGAAACTCTAACTCTCCTGACTTAGAAGTCCCACCGTGCAGACTCACTGTTCCCTTGCAACTCACTGCTTAGCAAGAATGTCTTATCTTAATTGGAGTCACTGTGATGCCTTATTTTCATCCTGCTTCGTGGGATGATTATTATTGCTTGATTAACTTTCACCTTTCGGAGCAGTGTAGCTGTGCCCTCTGCGGGAGAAGTGAGGGAGATTATGTGCCACTGGATAGGTTGGGGCAGGTCAGAGGAGCTAATTGTCCCGTGAGATTGCATTCATTTCATGAGCATTAGTTCTGGAACTTTGCCCAGGAGAGTGTCCTACCACATCTGATCTGGTGATTTTGATGGGGGTTTGAGGGGGCCTGCTGTTTTCTGTCCTTGATGCCTTTGCTCTCTGGCTCTTCCCGGAGTGCCTCCCTTCCCTCACCTTACACCCTTTTCTGCTTGTCCTGACTCCTTTAAGGGATTACCCATCAGTCGTATCTCTACCTGCTCTGACTCCCGTGGCTCTGGTCTCTTCACTGCCATTTGGATTTCTGGGCTGGGGTTTTGAGAAGGATCCAGTTGTGGGCCTTTAATAACTGGGAGATCCTTTGTAGGAGGCAGCAAGAAGCCATAAGGCATCATTACAAGTTCTTTGCTTCTTGCTGCCTTCTGGAAAGTATATAAGACCAGGGCTCAAGGGGCACTCGTTTCTTCACCGTATGACCTGGGTCCATGTGGATCTCTCTGGATCTCAGAAATCCCATCCATGAAACAGTGGGGCTGGACAGTGGATTTTCCCACAGAATGCCATGCGATCTGCTGCAGTCAGCTCTGTGTTTCTGGCGGGGACGGACAGTGCGGGGGTGGGCAAAACTGGAGAAATGATGTCCCTGACACGGTCCCATTGGCCTGGCTTCCGGTGTCAGCCTCATTAGATGGGGACACACTGATTCTGACCATGCAGATGTGTGGATCACATGACATTTCATGGACGATGGGACTTAGCCCTACAGCTGCCGCAGTGTACATGCTTAATGGTTGCTGGTTTCCTTTTCTCTGTGATTCTCATTTTTTAAGAGGAATGACAGTTTTTTAAAGTAAAAATTGCACACACTCCTTTTCAGAAATTCAGGCAATACAGGATAGTACAATGAAAAAAGCAGTGGGACGCCTGGGTGGCGCAGTTGGTTGGACGACTGCCTTCGGCTCAGGGCGTGATCCTGGAGTCCCGGGATCGAGTCCCACATCAGGCTCCCAGCTCCATGGGGAGTCTGCTTCGCTCTCTGACCTTCTCCTCGCTCATGCTCTCTCTCACACTCTCTCTCTCAAATAAATAAATAAAATCTTTTAAAAAAAAAAAAAAAGAAAAAAGAAAAAAGCAGTAAATCCCTTCAGAATCCCACAGCGTAGAAATGCCACGAACGTGTGGTACTTATCCCCCAGATGCCTCTTCTGCTGCACGGCCAGATGGGCACCACTGGACAGGTAGATCTGTAGAAGAAATGGAACTGGACTACACGTGCTGTTTTTTTAAAAACCAAAATATATACAATATAACATTTATTTGAACTTGACTAGAAAAGGGAGAAAGGAAGTGAAAGGAGTCGTGGAGCCCGAGATAATAGGCTCTTCCCAACAACAGGTATCAGCACCCAGAAGTTCTCTCCACAGCTGCACGAAAAGGATTATGAAAACGGTTAAGAGGCCAGGGTCCTTGTTTTGGGTTAGTCACCCTTCCGTGTTCCGGAGCTGCTGGTGCTCGTGGAGCTGCTGTGAAAGTTGAGGCCCTTCGCATTCTTCATACTTCCCATCCCCAGTCCCCAGAGCTGGCTGCTTTATTATTTTTCTTAGAGCTTAAAAAGGAATTTTTAACTTTGTCCAGTCATTTTATTGCTAGTAGTAATGCCATTGTAGTTTTGAAACGATTTCATGTGGATTGTAGGATAAAACAAGTGATTCGTGGGAATGTTAAGAACCAGGATATTTTTTTTAACCTCTTTTTTACTGCAGTGTAATTAAGATACAGTGTTACATGAGTGTCAGGCGTACAGTACAGTGATCAGTGTCCCCGGCTCAGTGCTCCTCGCGAAAAGTATGCTCTTGATCCCCTTCACCTGTGTCACCCATTCCCCCACCCCAGATCCTAATGTCGTGACCTTCTGTACTAGAAGGTCATTTCTTTCTTTCCTTCTTTTTTTTTTTTTTAAGATTTTATTTATTTACTTGACAGAGAGAGAGAGATCACAAGTAGGCAGAGAGAAAGGGGGAAGCAGGCTCCCCACCGAGCGGAGAGCCCGATGGTGGGCTCGATCCCAGGGCCCTGAGATCATGACCTGAGCCGAAGGCAGAGACTTAACCCCCGAGCCACGCAGGTGCCCCTGGAAGGTCCGCTCTTCCCGCTGCTCTTCCACCCCCTCTCTGTGCTTGGGCTCTGGGTCACTTGAATCTGACCTTACTTCGGCCGCGCTGTGACACGGCAGGACCCTGGGAACGGAGACAGGCAGCTCAGAGATTAGGAGGAGCTCTCCCAGAGTCCCCAGGGGGAAAGCACACAGCACAAACGCAAACACTTCGGCCGTAAGGATTTGAAAATTAAACCCTGGTCGTTCAGTGTTTGCTTTTAATGTTTGCCGGTAAATTGTATTACCCTTTCACATCTGAAGAATATAAACCAACACTACAGTCCATTTCAGAATCGACTGTTGACGTTTACCCACATCACCTGGTGACAGATGAGACAGAAAAGCCCCTATGAAGGAACTTTTCAATAGATTTTGAACAATTGAAAAATACCCTGCAGCATTTCCCGGCCGCCCTACTTGCTAAACACCTCCCTGGTTCGTCCACTGTCCGCCACCCGCCCTTCTTGCAAAACCCCCTTTGTGGCTGCCCCCCACCCCCGCCCTCTGCCTGGCCACTCTCCTCCTGCCTCCCCATGGAGCCTTCCCAGGGCCTCCTGCCCGCTGTGCTCGTCCCCTGCAAGTTCTTGGGGGACACTGCTCCTTCCCTGCAGCCCAGCCCCGAGGTGTGGCTCCCGTTCTCCCAGGCACCGTCCCTCTCCCACACCTCTGCCTCACCGGCCTTCCTGTCTCTGCCTCATCCCTACAGCTCCCCGGGCCCAGGAGAGCGGTCTGTCTTTCAGAAGTATATTAGGGAAGTTTTCACACAAACGTAGAGCGGAGAGGGGCGCCTGGGTGGCTCAGTGGGTTAAGCCGCTGCCTTCGGCTCGGGTCATGATCTCAGGGTCCTGGGATCGAGTCCCGCATCGGGCTCTCTGCTCAGCAGGGAGCCTGCTTCCCTTCCTCTCTCTCTGCCTGCCTATCTGCCTACTTGTGATCTCTCTCTGTCAAATAAATTAAAAAAAAAAAAATCTTAAAAAAAAAAAAAAAACGTAGAGCGGAGAGAAGAGTATAACAAACCCTGTGTCGTCATCACCCCCTTCGACATGATCAGCTGGTCATCTGTCTTGTATATATATCCTTTCTCTAAAGCATAACAACACTAAAAATAATCATAGGACCCAAATCACCCCTCAGTTAGAAATGATTTCTTAATACCATTAATCAGTGTTCAAATTTCCAGTTGTCATAAAAGTCATAATTTCACTGTTTGAGGCAGGATCCAGGTTTGTTCTGCACGTTGGGATTGGTCCATGTGTCTTTTATGACTTACAGGTTACCTTCTCGTTCCCTCCTTCCTTCTCTATCCCTTCCTCCCCTCCCCTTCTCTCTGCAGTTTATTTGTTAAAAATAAAGCCCTTTCTTAGCCCATTCGGAGCTGTGCCTCGTCCTTCTGGTCTTCCCTCTCTGCCCCTCAGGCATCCTGCAGCCCACTCCTCCTGTACTCACCGGTACTCACGGCATCACACCTCGCCTCTGCCTCAGAGAACTCCCAAGTGGAAACCTGGGCACGTGCACATGGGGGAACGCATTGGGGTGCACAGCGCGGGAGCGTGTCACAGGCTCTCGGTTTCCCAAGGAGCGCAAGCACCAAGTCTTACATCTTTTGGTCTCCTCTCCCCCACGGGGGGCCCAGGGCTCTGCGCATCGTGGGCACGCAGTGTGTGGGGGTGATCACAGTGCTTCCTCTCCGTGGGTGGGAGTTAACTGATGAAAAGTAGGCTATTTTGAAACAGAGGAGGATTCTCGAACAAGAACAAGGAGTTTAGAAAACTAGGGGCGGAGGTGGGGAAGGAAAGAACTTGTCTCAAGCAAAGAAAATAAGAATTGAGCTGCTGCTGGGGAACACGGGGAGGGAAGCTGAGGCTTAGGCTGGGCTGGGAGCCCAGGGGTGGACGTGACTTGACCATGACATTCCCGGAACGTTGTTTAAAGGATCAGGCAGCCGGCTGGCATCAGGTGGCTGCGGAGGGCAGCTACAGGTGACCTGGGAGTTACTCCCGGGGCACAGCCAGAAAGGGCCTTGTTTTCCAGGCTGGCTTTAGGGTGACTCAGATTGGAATTAAGCAACTAGATTTCTGTGAGGTGTGCCAGGCTGAACTCTGTAACCACGTACATGCTGGTAATTTGCCTGGCTCTAGAGAGCCCGTTGGGAGGGCTCACAGCGCGATACCGTAGACAGTCTGTATTTGAAATGTCGGAAGGAAGAGCATCTCCCCAGACAGAGGGGTCACAAAGAGGACAGGGGCAGCTGGTGGGGTTTGGAGGTTCCCTCCCATCCCTTTCCCTCTGAGCCCTGAGTCCATTTAGAAATAGATCTGGAAGGCAAGTAGAAATAAAAGCAGTAAAATAGTGTGGGGGAATGTGGGATTTATGTGGGGTCTCTGTGGAGGATTTGGGGCACTCCTAGTCTCTTTAGAGTGCTGAGGACCCAGGCAGCTCTTAACCTGGTGTGCCCACCCAAGTAGAGAAACTCAAACCACAGGGTAACTGGCTCTTCGCTTCACGGTCTGCGTGGGAGCAACAGGCGGGATCTGTTCTCATCAAGTAGTTCTGTTGAGAAGGCAGGAGCTCCCGTTGGATGGGTCTGCGGGAGCTCGGAGAGAGAGGATTATTTTCTCCGTGGCGGGCTTCAGGGTGATGACTTGAAGAGAAATCCCTGGTCTCTCGAATAGTGACGATTCCCACGACTGTCACTGAGCAAAGGCACCTCTAGGAAGGCTGCATTCTTCGAGTATTTTCCCGGCATGGGGTGCTTTCCCGGGCCTCCTGGTTTCAGTGACCTTGATCGCTTTCTCTCCTTCCCACCCTAGAGCTGGAACACAGCAGGCATTGGCGAGACCCTGACCGACGACCTGCCCACCTTCAGTCTCACGCCACTGGAGTACATCAGCAACGTAAGAGCCGCCGGGCGCTTTCCTCCAGGGCAATTGTAACCTTGCAGACCTTGCCCTGTCTTTGGATTCTGGCCCTTTGGGAAAGGCATCATTACCACATTGGTGCTTGTGTGAACCTTCACTTTTGGGTTGTTTCCTTCCATATCCAGGACTTTAAGGACAGGCTTATTCAATCAGTGGGCGAAACACAGGCTGATTTCAAAACCTAACACATACCCCTCCTCCCTCTCCCCCGATGAGATGTGGCTGGCACCTAAGGGCATCCCAGTGTGAGTGCACAGAGGAGATTCTTGGGAGGACAGGAAGCAGGTGGCCACATTCTTCTCCGCGACTTTTCAGAGGAACAATGTGTATGTAGTTCTGAATTCAAATTCAGCCAATGTGTAGTGACAGCCACTGTGCACCAGGCATGGTGTGGAGTGTTCTCCTGAGTAATTTCACAACAGGAAAGATATC
Organism: Neogale vison; assembly: GCF_020171115.1. Lineage (NCBI taxonomy): Eukaryota > Metazoa > Chordata > Mammalia > Carnivora > Mustelidae > Neogale > Neogale vison. The sequence continues at coordinate 34,333,685 of NC_058104.1, forward strand.
TCTTAGGAATTGTAGTTCTGGAGACTCCATATTAACAAAGTACAGAATAAACCCTACAGGGGAGCTGGGCTCTTGGAGTCCTTTTCCTCCTCCTCCGTTCACCCCTGGGAGGCGACAGTCCCCCTACACGTGACCTTTCTGGTTGCAACTTCCCACATCCAGCTCGGCTGCTCTTAAATACCAGGTAGGAGTAGAATACTCCAGCCATGGGCACCTCACGCTGTGGGAGACTTCTGGACTTCTCCAGGGCCATTCTGAGATAAGCAATTTCTTTTGCCTAAGGCTATCACTTAGAACCCACTGCTTTCTAAGTTATGAGTCTATTGTAAGAGGTACAAAGGAATTTTAGATTTTGAAAATAGCTGTGGTACGGTTGGAAGTGTCTGGTGATCCCATGGGCACGGAGGTTGGCATTGTTCTCTCTGTTCACTGGGAGCAGCGTCGAGTTCAAAATGGCAATCACTCTCCTCCTGTTTCCCAGGGCATGACCTCATAAAGCTATACTGATGAAACTATGAAGATGAGGGTTGGTTCTTCCAACCAATGGGAATCCTCTTATTTTTAGAACTGAGACGCTATGTGTTACAGTCGGAATGGATTGAGGAAATGATGTTGCTGGAAGGGACTAGAGAGGTTATTGAACGATTTTACAGTTGAGGAAATTGAGCTGTTGGAGGAGTAGGGGAGGCCCGGATTAGTATCCAGCCAGGGCCCTTTTCCACCTGCCGTAACCCCCCATGAGTTAAGGTTTGTACCTGGGGGCTGATGAGCTGAACTCCGGAAATGAGCACTTACCGGACACACACTGTGTGCAAGGACAGTGCGCGGCTCGTGTCACTGCCGTGAGGTAGTACATGGTCCACACAGACTTTTATCTTGACAGCAACGATGTGAGCTGGTTGGCGGTAGCATTCCACGGGCAAGCAGTGAGGTTCTGGGCAATGGAGAGGGGCCGCTCTGTTAGGACGCCAGGCGCTCTGTGCACATATCACACATTAGTGTCATCCTTGGCACAGCTGTCTGAAGTCAGGATGGGACTGTCCTCCTGTCAGAGATGCTGATACCAGGAAGATCACACAGCAGCAGAGCCAGAACTCAGACCCAAGGCTGTCTGACCACAGAGCTCTCCCTGTGCCGCTCTCCCTGTGTCACTGAGCTTACCCAAACCGAACAGCAAGAAGTGTGTATTGAATACGTGGGAATAGCAGACAAACGTCCTCATTGAGCTGGTAGGCATCCCTTTCCACACTGATTGCAGAAAGTTGAGTGTGGACAGAATTCCCGAGGGAGACCTGGAGTCGTGGGGTCTGTCTAGGAACCACAGTGGTCCCTACAAGCTCAACCAAGCAGCTGAAGTTTGAGATGTCAGATTATTGAAATTTTGCCCCTGAACGACACTCTGCCTCGCCGGTGATGCCCTTTCCCGCACAGAGCCGCATGGGCACTATAGAGGAGCACCATGGGAGATAAGACTTTGAAAAATGAAAAACGACATAGATGTAAGGTATAACGATCCTGACATCTCACTGCAGGTAAAACTGGGTGTGTGGGTTTAGCCAGAAGGTACGGCCCCAGAGGAAAGCTGTACCAAACACAGGAGTATGCCTGGGGTCCTTGCACGTAGTAGGTGTTCAGGAATGCCTGCCACGTGGAATTAGAATGGAGGGATCCAAGCACAGAAACCAGCATCTGTCTCTTCCTCCAGCCTTGTGGGAAAATGATGCATTTGGTGCTGTGCTCGAGCTGCTGTGTACGGTGACGGCTGTGACTAGTGAGGAAAGTGGCCCAGATGCCTAGTTTGAGTAGGAGATCATACTAAGGAAATGCAAAGAAAAAATGCTGATTGAATTTATGTTACCATCCATGTGCCTCCTTAAAGGAAGAGCAGACTAACCCTGTTTCGTTAGCATGATGGACTAGAGGATGTTGGGACTTAACTAGAGTCAGCCCACGTTCAGTGTTTGGAAATGTTTGGGATCTCCCTCTGGGCTGGGAGATTTGGGGAGTCTGGGTGTGTGTGAGGCCAGGTCAGGAAGAGCTCACTTGGATAATCCTAAGGCTTTTAGTTGACAGAATCAGTATCAACTCTAAGTTTAAAGGTATGGAACAAATATGGAACCAAAAAAAAAAGCAACAACAACAACAACAAAATAAAACAAAACAAAAAGCAACAGGCTCAAAGACCTTTTTTTTATTTTAAGATTTTATTTATTTATTTGACAGAGAGAGATCACAAGTAGGCAGAGAGGCAGGCAGAGAGAGAAAGGAGGAAGCAGGCTCTCCGCAGAGCAGAGCGCCCGATGCAGGGCTCGATCCCAGGACCCTGAGATCATGACTCGAGCCGAAGGCAGCGGCTTTAACCCACTGAGCCACCCAGGCTCAAAGACCTTTTTTTTTTTTTAAAAAAAAAACAAAAACAAAAGCAGTGTGTTGTTGTAACCTGAAAATCAACCTTATTTTGAAACAAAAACATATACTTACCTTAAAACACAAAACAGGAGTTTGAATAGAAATTAGCGTCTGAAGTATACCCGTGGTGACAGTCATGTGCATCCGACAGATGTGACAAACACTGTGGTATTTGTGGGCTTATCCCAAATGTCTCGTATGCCTGTCTTCTACAGTTCCCCACCAGCCAAGAAGGCATTGTCTATGTTTATTTCTAGAGTCTGTATTATGAAATCAGTAATGTTCCCTCCAAATTAATTTATAATTCTAAATGGCATTTCTTCCCAACAAAATTCCTTCCTTCTCTTAGATCCCTTCTAAAGGGGAGACACACAGCCAAGTTCAGAGGACAGGATTCAGATTCTTGCTTGGCTGGGCACCTCTGGGTGTTAGCACTTTCCTGGTTTTGCACCCATGAATAGTCATCATTTATATTTATTTGCACAATTACTTGTCAGTGTCCATTACCTCATTTCAGGTAGAGATTGCACTGAGTGCATTCCAAGAATAGTGGGGCCATGAGTGTGAGGGTGAATCTGTGATGTCCATGCAAATTGCCGTTGATTTTTGTAGGGTCCTGTCATGGCAGTATTAGCACAGGCTGGAAAGATCAGAGTTGGGGTTGCCCCAGGCTTCATGCTTTTGTCTGCCCCCGGTTTGCCTTCACACGAACATGCTGCAGAAATAATGACCGTATGTGGCAATGTGGGGCTGAAAGTGCTTTCTTCTGTTTCAGATCGGGCAGTACATCATGTCCCTCCCCCTGAATCTTGAGCCTTTTGTGACTCAGGAGGACTCTGCCTTGGAGCTGGCTCTGCACGCTGGGAAGCTGCCTTTTCCTCCTGAGCAAGGTGAGCAGGGCCTGCCTGGAGGCCAGGAGGGGCTCACTGTAGCCCCATGCAAACCTGGGGTCCACCTGTTATCCCCCTGGGGAACTTCTGCAGCACAGAGTGGATTAGGGAGGAATTCCTGCAGTGCCCCTCAGCTGGGGAGGCAGGGGCAGGAGGTCCCAGGGCAAATTAGATGTACCCATGGGAGGTGGAAGCTAGCTCTCCAGGCAAGGGTCCCACCTGGCCAGTGCAAGCCCCCTCTTTGGACCATGTGCCGAGTAAAATAGCCCCCGTAAGAAGAGTTTTCCTCATTAGGACAAAAACAAACTCTTCACTGTAGAAGTGATGTTTTCTGTCCAGACGCCTCTGGTTGGAGCTTGTTCCTAGCTCTCCCGAGGCTCCTGGATCTCTAAACTGACAAGAAGATACAGTAATTAAAACTATCCCTTTTTCCATTATTTGGGCCCTGACAAGTTTGAACAGAGACCACATACTTTCTGATCAAAAATCCTCTTATTCCTAATATGGGATTTTATATGCCTCCCTTCATAAGGCTGAGCGAACAGAAAAATCACATGGTATAGAAGAGATTTCAGCAGCTTACAAGAAGGTACAACCCTGAGAATAAAATCACACTGAAAAGTTTAAACGGTACAACCCTGAGAATAAAATCACACTGAAAAGTTTAAACGGATGCTAAAAGGCATACCATATAAATGCAAATAAAAAGAAAGCAAGAAAGTGATGTTGAATCAGAGCAAAAGATAACAGATGGGACCAGAGTTAGTCATTACATTGATAAAAGGCAGGTCCCACAGTGAGCCTGTGACAGTCAGGTACACTTACATGTCAGGTGCCACAGCACTGAGCTCTGTGAATGAGAAGCTGCCCAAAACAGGAGAAACTTTTTTTTTTTTTTTGTTAGATCAGCCAAACATATTTTATTGCATTTGATAAGCATTTGAAATCCAAGTTGTAATTAAAGCTGATTTGCTGCTTTTGTTTTTGAAGGTAAAATAAACAATTTTAGGGACACCTGGGTGGCTCAGTTGGTTAGGCAGCTGCCTTCGGCTCAGGTCATGATCCCAGCGTCCTGGGATCGAGTCCCACATCGGGCTCCTTGCTCGGCAGGGAGCCTGCTTCTCCCTCTGCCTCTGCCTGTCTCTCTGTCTGCCTGTGCTCGCTGTCTCTCCCTCTCTCTCTGACAAATAAATAAATCTTTAAAAAAAATTTTTTTTAAAAAATCAATTTTTATATTTTGGTATACATTACATTTTTTTGGTTATGTTGTCCATATGACAAAAATTTTTATTATTAGCAAGTTATATTAACTATAAAAAATTGAAATTAATTAAATTGAAATACAGAAAATGAAACAAAACTAAAGATGGAAATTACACAAAAGGAAAGTGATTTACTGATACATTTTACGCCAACTTGGTTATTCCTATCCCATTAAACTGTTTGGTGTCATAATCCTAAAATTTTATGATTTCGAGAGACAGAGCCACGTGAGTATTGAGAACGTCGTGCACCTCTCTTTCAGGCTTTGAAAGGAAAATTAATGAGGCTAAAAGAGGAATTATTCAGAATAATCAATACACTTGATCACATCAATACATTGGGCTTTTTAATCCCACAGAGAATAGGCATTGTCAAATTTCTGTAAATCATTTGTGAAGGTGTTACAGATAAAATCTCTGTGAGTTTCATAGGGTCATACACATTAAGGGAACTCATCATTTTGGGAAAAAAGGATAATTGTATACAAATTTCACAGTTTGCTACAGTACGAGTGAAGAGCAACTCAGGGGTAGGGAAGGGAAGACTCTGAAATGAAAGCTGGAAACTAACGGAAGTTGAAAGGTGAACGTGAGAGACTAGAGCAGAGCAGCGACTCGGCTGGTAGGTGGCAGTTCATACCCTTGTTGTAGAAAAGTGCCCACGGCCCAGTAAGAAAAAGATGACACCCCACGGAAAAATAAGTAAATAACAGGAAGGCATTCAAATAACCTCCGAACAGGAAGAAATGTGTAACTTTAGTGATCCTCAAATGGCTGTGAGGAAAGTAACGTATGCCTTTATTTTTTTCAAAGTAGGCTCCACGCCATGTGGAGCCCAGTGCAGGGATTGAATTTACAACCCTGAGATCCAGACTCGAACTGAGATCACGAGTCGGACACTTAACCGACTGAAACACCCAGGCTCCCTGAATGTGTGCCATTTTGTGACCTATCATACTGACTCTGTAGAAAACATATACAGATTTATATATACACACATATGTCTGTTTGCACCGAATATTGGCAAGCACAGAGGAGAGCCGTTTAAATTATGCAGTTTGGATTTTTGGAGGTTGATACACGTGCACACACATGCCTACACACAGACCCAAACACGCCGGGTGTGAGACCAGTTACACTGGAGTCCCAGGTTCTGCTCGTCTGGCTTCCAGAACGGCTTCTTGTTTCTTCTTTTTTTTTTAAGATTTTATTTATTTATTTGACAGATAGAGATCACAAGTAGGCAGAGAGAGAGAGAGAGGAGGAAGCAGGCTCCCTGCCAAGCAGAGAGCCTGATGTGGGGCTCGATCCTAGGACTTTGGGATCATGACCTGAGCCAAGGGCAGCGGCTTTAACCCACTGAGCCACCCAGGCGCCCCTGGCTTCTTGTTTCTTATGTTCCTCTCATATTTTTTTCAAGAATATTTAAGTCAAATCCCAGGCATCCTATTATTCCACGCACAAATACACCATCATGTATCCGAGATCGGACACCCAACCAACTGAGCCACCCAGGTGCCCCACCAACATGTATCTCTTATTGATGCAGATTAGGTTCAAGTTCAAATTCTTGGACAAGAAAATAGTGGTGCTGTGTCTATGTCTGTTATAGCACACCAGGGTGAGCGTAAGGCCTTATTGTCCCATTGCAAGGAAATAACATACACATTTAGTTAAACTGCAGTTGTTTTCAGTCATTCATTCACTTACCAAACTGTTACTAATTGCTGGGCATTTGTTTGGGGCATTGTCAGGAGGGAAAAAACTCCAGCCATAAAGTAAAATTGTAGCAGGGATGGAAAAAAACAACAAGCCCTTCCAGGTATTTCCTTTTTTTTTTTTTTTAATCCCTTCCCTTTCAACATCATATTATGAAAAATTTCAAACATAGAGAAAACTGGGAAGAATTAGCCAGGGGATTTCTAGCATGTTAACATTTGCACATTTTAAGAACTAGATGGTAAGCCGCCAGTAGGAGCTTTGAGGCTTAGATAAATGGCTTTTCATAATCAGTGTAGTTAGAAGGTAGTTTTAAAAATCCTTACAAGTCTTTTTCCCGCAAGGAAATGGAACATTGGGAACTTTGAAGTGATGTGTCCAGAGGTCACACACAGCATGTGTTAAAGCAGGGGCATTTGCAGGGAAACTGCAATCCCTGTGCCCACCACGTCCGCGCGCTCGGTGGGGGTGCCGAGGATGGGCTGCTGTGGGGTGGGGTCCCCCAGAGGTGGCCCGCACCTGCCGGATGCAGGGCAAAGGTGCTGCCTAGGTGTGGTGCTGGGCCCCCTGGAGGCTTCCTTCTCGGTGGCTGGGGTTACGGGCAGAGGGGACAACTGGTAGGCACTGACACAGAGTGGCCCTGTGGGGAGGCCCAAGAAGGTCGGGACTACACCATTCCCACAATCAGACACAAAAGCTGAGCCTGATGCTTCATCTACCTGGCTTTTTAACACCCTCCTTTTTTATTTTTATTTTTTTTAATTTCATTTTTTTTTCAGTGTTCCAAGATTCATTGTTTATGCACCACACCCAGTGCTCCATGCAATACAAGCCCTCCTTAATACCCACCACCAGGCCCTCCTAACCCCCTTCCCACCTCCCCTCCAAAACCCTCAGATTGTTTCACAGAGTCCACAGTTTCTCATGGTTCTTCTCCCCCTCCAATTTCCCCCAGCCCACTTCTGCTGTCCTTCACCCGATGTCCTCCATGTTATTCCTTATGTTCCATGAGTAAGGGAAACCATATGATAATTGACTTTCTCTTCTTCACTTATTTCACTCAGCACAATCTCCTCCAGTCCCATCCATGTTCATATAAAAGTTGGGTGTTCATCCTTTCTGGTGGAGGCATAATACTCCATTGTATATATGGACCATGTCTTCTTTATCCATTCGTCTGTTGAAGGGCATCTTGGCTCTTCCCACAGTTTGGCGACTGTAGCCATTGCTGCTGTGAACACTGGGGTACAGATGGCCCTTCTTTTCCCTACCTCTGTATGGGGTAAATACCCAGCAGTGCAATTGCAGGGTCATAGGGGAGCTCTGTTTTTAGTTTCTTAAGGAATCTCCACACTGTTTTCCACTGTGGCTGCAGCAACTTGCATTCCCACCAACAGTGTAAGAGGGTTCCTCTTTCTCCACATCCCCTCCAACACTTGTTGTTTACTGTCTTGTTAATTTTGGCCTTTCTAACCAGAGTAAGGTGGTTTTGATTTGAATCTCCCTGATGGCTAGTGATGATGAACATTTTTTCATGTGTCTGTTAGCCATTTGTATTTCTTCTTTGGAAGACGTGTCTGTTCATGTTCTTCTGCACATTTTTTAACGTGATTATCTGTTTTTTGGGTGTTGAGTTTGAGGAGTTCTTTATGGATTTTGGAGATCAGCCCTTTGTCTGTAGTGTCATTTGGGAATATCTTCTCCCATTCTGTGGGTTGCCTCTTTGTTTTATTGGCTGTTTCTTTGCTGTGGCAGAAGCTTTTGATCTTGATGAAGTCCCAAAAGTTCATTTTCGCTTTTGTTTACTTTGCCTTTGGAGACATCTCTTTTATTTTTTATTTATTTGACAGAGAGAGAGAGATCACAAGTAGGCAGACAGGCAGAGAGAGAGGAAGGGAACCAAGCTCCCTGCCAAGCAGAGAGCCCAGCGCAGGGCTCAATCCCAGGACCCTGGGATCACGACCTGAGCCGAAGGCAGAGGCTTTAACCCAGTGAGCCACTCAGGCGCCCCTGGAGACATGTCTTGAGAGAAGTTGCTGTGGCCGATTTCGAAGAGGTTACTGCCTATGTTCTCCTCCAGGATTTTGATGGATTCCTGCCTCCCGTTGAGGTCTTTTATCCATTTTGAGTTTATCTTTGTGCATGGTGTAAGAGAATGGTCTAGTTTCATTCTTGTATGCATAGCTGTCCAATTTTCCCAGCACCATTTATTGAAGAGACTTGTCTCTTTTCCACTGGATATTTTTTCTTGCTTTGTTGAAGATTATTTGACCACAGAGTTGTGGGTCCATATCTGGGCTCTCTGCTCTGTTCCACTGGTCTATGTGTCTGTTTTTGTGCCAGTACCATCCTGTCTTGTTGATCGCAGTTTTGTAGTAAAACTTGAAATCAGGCAACCTGATGCCCCAGTTTTTTCTTTTTCAACATTTCCTTATCAATCCGAACACCCCTCCTTCTTGAGATTTCTTTTCTCACCTGCATTTTGTGTATCTTGCTCCCATATCTTGCTTCTTGTCCTTGCCCTCTAATTATTCCTGCCTGCTTAAAAACCCACAGATCCCCTAGAACCTACGGGATGAGATCTAGCTCCTCCCTGGCCCACACTGGAGACCCTTCTCAATCGCACGCGGTCACAGTGCACAGCCCCATCTCCCGCCCCGACGTGCTCACACCCCAGCCACTCAGAGGATTTTTTTTTCCTGAGTAAAAGTCTCCTGCCCCGAAAATCCCACTAGCATCCGAGGAGTGATTGCCCGGGGTGCCTCACTCTGCAGCTCTGTGTGCACACGCATGTCAGCAGCAGGAGGACCATTTCCCACGTGCCCTGTTCGTCCCGCGCGCTTCTGTAAACCCGTGTGTGCGCCGTCTGCCCGACTGCCCTTTCTCCTCCCGTGTGTCTAGGAGACTGTCCCTCGTGCTCAGGAAGCCCGGGGATGAGCTCCCACTTCCGGGCTCCTGTCGGTCTTTGGCGACGCCCTGGCTACAGCCCCGACATGGCTGCGTGGTGGGGCCTTGTCTGTCCCCCGGCCAGAGTGTGCCTTCGGGGCCGGGGGCAGTGTGGACCCGGCAGGCCCTTAGACGGGACTCGTCCAGTTAGCAAGCAAGCAAGTACCTGCCACTCTCTGGGTCCCGCGTGGGCGCCCCGTTCCCCACCCCACAGTGCCGCCCCAGGCCTGGTAGGTTTATCCTTTCCTGGGCCAGGGTCTCAGGGAGGGAGGGTGATGCCCCAGACCAGCCACCCTGCCTGGCTGCGTTGCTGGCCACACGAGCACCAGGCCAGCTGTCCATTTCCGGGGTGGAGGCCCTAGACCTCGTGTTCTTAGCCTTGTGCTCAGTTATGTTCATCCTATTTTTGGTTTTTAACTTTCTGGTTTGTTGTACAGATGCTACATGTAAAACAAGGTCACAATTTTAGAAAGAAGAAACCATGAGATCCCATCGGACACGATGGTGTTTCCGTTTTCCCGTGTGCGGATGGTACTTGACATGTAGCTTTGTGTTCTGTATTATTACTGTTGCTGTTACTGGTCGTGGTGTAGCAGCATTTTGCTTATCTTCTCCTACATGTATTTGTTTTCTCTACTTGTCCGCCTGCTTTTTTTTGTTGTTTTAATATCAGGCCTCAGGGTGCAAGGCCTGTCGGGCTAGGATGGCGGCTCCCTCTCTCCATCTCCCTGCCCCAGCCTGACAGGCTCTCGCGACCTTGCTGTTGACCTACAGTCATTGCCTGTTTGCCCTGAGATGGGGTTCCTACGATTCTAGGGGCACCCTCATTGACCCAGGCCTGTTCCCCCAACCCTGCCCGCTCCTGCTCTGTATACAGACTCCTCCCCCTTCCCCACAGGTGATGTGACACGGAGAGTCACCATGTGTGCGGCACTGGGAGTGTGTCACACACTCCGTGCTTGAGGCCCAGACCAAGGCGTCACGTGATTCTCACCACAGCCCCGCAGAGCTGGGCTCTCAGAGGCTGGGGAGCACGGAGCTCATCCATGGTGGAGGGCTCTGGTCCGGGTCTCCCTTCTGCCGTGGTGCCTGTGTGTCAGTCGTTGCCATGGGTCTGTCTCCTGTAGGCCGTGCTGGCTCGCCCACCTTCTCTGCTCATATGGGCTGCCTGTCCTCTCACAGGGTCCCCCTCCTGCCCTCCCTCCCGGCCTGCATGGCTGCACAGAGTCCTTCGCCTTCAGGCACGCAGAGATCACTCTCCCTCACCTGAGTGCGCCCTCTCCTGCGTCATCCTCGTACTCCGTCCATACCACTTGGTCTAAGACGTAATTGTTCTCTGTCCCCGTGTTGCCCATGGAGACTGCAGCTCCCTGGTGTGTGTGGGCATATGGCCCCCGCCGTGGGCCTGGCCGCCTGGAGGCAAAAGCTGCTGCCGGTGGGATCCTCCCGACCGCAGTCGTTTCTGACGCCCTTCCCTCCCTTCCCAGGGGACGAGCTGCCCGAGCTGGACAACATGGCCGACAACTGGCTGGGCTCCATCGCCAGAGCCACGATGCAGACCTACTGTGACGCGATCCTGCAGATCCCCGAGCTGACCCCGCACTCCACCAAGCAGCTGGCCACTGACATCGGTGGGTGCCCCCCGGGGCAGGCGGCCGGAGGGATGGCTGTGGCCCATGGCATCTGTCGGTACCCCCCACCCTCCAGCTCTGGGCTTGGCTGCGGAGCTTGTTAAAGATGCAGACTCTCTGGGCCTCGTCCCCAGAGATTCTGACCTGGAAGTCTGGGTTGAAGGCTGGACATCTGTATTTTGAAAAACGTCCTGGGGGATGCTGGTAGGCTGCCCTTGAGGGGCGCTTCCGTGAGGTGGGTTGAAGTGAGTGACACAGACTTGCCTTTGCTGCCTGGCCTGCTGCTGCTTCTGTATAATTGCCCGAACCAGTGCTGATTAGGCTGCCACTGTGTGCCAGGCATGCCAGGCACTGAGCCAAACCCTCGTACCCACATTGAAGGCCACCTTCAGGGCCCCCCTGTGAGGTCGGTGCACAGTGGAGGTCCCCCCCCCCCCCCGCCCAGTGCTGGTGAGGACATGGAGTCATAGGACAGCTGAATAACAAGGCCACATATGATGCCTCTGTGCCTCCCCGGTCAGAGGGCCACGTGCCCACCTGCTCCTGCTGGCGCCCGCCCCCCCGCAGGCGGGGCCCTGAGGTTGTGGGTGCTGTGGGCAGGAGGCAGGGGAGTCTCCCCAGGGTCTTGGTATCCTTCCGTGGACCCGTCTCCTCTTTATTACCTGAAGCAGCTCTGGGGTGGTGGGGAGAAGGTTTAGGAGCCTTCGAGATCAGCTCCCTGGGGACCCAGACAGAGCTGTGACCTGGACAACAACAGGGCCAAACCAGGCTATTTTGCTACAGAAGAACTAGAAGTGAGGTGCTTTCCTCCGGGTCCCGGGGCCACTAGGGATGGAGCCAGGCCTGGAGTCCAGTGTCCTGACTTCACAGTCAGCTCTGCGCAGTCCCAGAGAGCAGCCAGCTCTTCACTGTGGCTCTGGGCTGTGTTTAGGGCGGAAGGGTGAGGCGATCCTGGCGCCCGGAGGTGGCGCCTGTTGGTACAGGCAGGCGCACTGAGGACGGAACCAGTGGGGACGAGCGAGATGCTGGCGTTGCCTATAGATTCCGGGAGTCCCTGTTCTTTCTCCCTCTGTGTTCAGCTCCCTCTGAACCTCTGGTCCCGCTCAGCACTGACCAAGCAGCCATTCCGTGCGAGCCGCAGCGCTTGGAGCCTTAGCCACTCCCTGGGCTTACTGAGCTTCCGCAGCGGGGAGCATGGCCGGGGCCGGGCTCCCGGATGAGCGGAGCTCAGTTTTACGGATAAACTCATGCGGGTGACAGGTGCTGGGACACCGCTCGGCCTGAGTTGGACGTGAGCCAGCCAGCCCGCCAGGGCAGAGCAGGCACCTCCGGTGGGCTGTGGCTGGAGCCGGCCATGGACAGAAGGGCAGCAGGGGCTTTGGTGGGGGGGGGGTGCTGTCTGCCGCCCTCGAGGACGGGGATGAAGGCGGAGCCAGAGGACGCCACAGAGCACTCCTCCCCTCAGGTCTGGCTCAGATCTGCCCTGGGGGGAGGAAGTCAGGGCAGCACTTACTTGTCACCTGTGACACATCGGGTGCTCCTGTGGCCTTTGGCCCATTTCATCCTCTTGACAGTGCAGCATCGATGGATGGATGCAGGGACTCAGAGACGAGGGGTTCACCGAGTTCACCCCAACCTTGGAAGCCAGTTTTCACCTGCCGCACACTCTGCCAGTGTCGCCCAAGCTTGCCTGGTGGTTAGAGTCGTGGGGCTTCTCTTAGAAGGGGGGGTCCTGGGCCCTCTCTTGGAGTTTCACCGATGTGGTCTGGGGCGGGCTTGGGAATATTCTCTAGCTCGGGCCCCAAGGGGTGAAATGGGAAGTGTGGGAACGTGCAGCGCACCAGGCCCCCAACCCAGACCCCGTCCTTGTCTTCACGGGGAGCTTGTGCTGGGGAAGTCTTAGTCGCTGCTCATATAAGCCCGTGTGTCCCCGGACTCCTTGGGGTCTCCATGTGGTCAGTGGGGTCCACTGGGGAGTGTGGTCAATAGCTCAGGGGTCCCAGTGTAGCACTGGGGGGGGGTGGGCTCGTTCAGCTGCAGAGCTGAGTGTGCAGTGGGTGGGTGGGTGGGGAGGGCCAGTCCTATATGCAATTAGAACTCCTAGATTTGGGCCAAACTGATGGGGTTTCTTTTCCGTTCTTCTTCTTCTTCTTCTTCTTTTTTTTTTTTTAAGATTTTGTTTATTAATTTATTTATTTGAGAGAGAAAGGGCAGGGGAGCGGGGAAGAGGGGAAGAGGGGCAGAGGGAGAGAGAGAGAGAGAATCCCAGACAGACTGTGTGTTGAGCGTGGAGCCTGACGCGGGGCTCGATCCCAGGACCTGAGCTGAAATCCGGCATCGGACGCTCAACTAGTTGGGTCCCCTGGGTGCTCCTAAGCTGACAGTAGGTTTAATCCTCTTGGAAAACCGCTCAGAGTAAAAAGGCCTGGCTGCTCGGGGCAGAGTGGACACCTGGCATTTTGGGGGGTTCAGGGTGGACGTCTGTCTCCGTCCTACTTGGTGCTCAGTCTGTTGAGCTGTGTGTGTCTGCTCCCCATCCGTACAGACTACCTGATCAACGTGATGGATGCCCTCGGCCTGCAGCCGTCCCGTACCCTTCAGAATATCGTGACCCTCCTGAAGATCAAACCCGAGGATTACAGGCAGGTCAGCAAAGGCCTGCCCCGTCGCCTGGCCGCCACAGTGGCTACCATGCGGAACGTGGACTACTGACGGCCCCCCAACCCCCCAGCCTGGTTGAGAAGAGGCCCGGGGCTGGGGTTCCGGGGTCACAACAGCTCTCCAGAATGGATTTGTTCAAAACTTCTGCCTGGGATTGGGCACGATTCATTTCAAAAAGACTTGTTTTGTTTGTATAATCAAAAGGGGGGGGTTGTAAATTAGAGGCGTATTATTTATTAGAGCAGGATTTTCAGATGATTTTCTGAATGATCCGGTCTGAAGATTGATAAATACCGTGAAATGAAAGAAGGCTGTTTTCTTTCCTTTGCTCAGTGACTATTTGGGTGCCTTCCATGTGCTGTGCTCCAGGCCCTGGGACACAGGCCAGAAAGGAGGGGGGAGAATCACCAGAGAAACCAGCGAAGAAGAGGCCTCAGGGTGGAGGGCAGCCCCCAGACCCACAGATCAGAGCCATGCCTGGCAGCGAGGGACCAATGCAGACCAGGCCCTGGGTCACATCCAAGGTCAGCGGCATGGAAGTAGGAAATCAGGTTCGAGGGGAGCTGGGGGTCAGATCGCGGAGCAGCCTGTTGGCCATGATGAGGACTCAAGCTTTTACTTTGTCTCATTCGAAAACTCAGGAGATGATGGGGACTCTCGGGTGTTTTTGCCAGTGGCTTCTCTGTTAAGACAAACAGAATAAGGTAATTTGAGTGACTCAAGAAAATAGCCTTTGAGCTTTCTCAAGAGCAGGAAGTCCTGTGGCGCCAGCTTTGGGCACTAACTCAGTGGCCGGAGGAATCAGGACCAGGACCAGCACTTCCCTGTGATTTTGACCTTTTCTACCCGTGCTGGCTCCTTCCTCCGGGGAGGGTGACTCTTGTAGCTGCAGACATCACGCAGCATTCCAGGGGGAGGGACGATGGCAGAAGGGACACCGTCCCTTCACCCTGGAGGCAAAGGCCTCCCGAGGGGCCCCCATGGCTTTCTCCTCGTTTTCTCTGGTGGGTTCGTGGTCACCAGGCATCCTCCTAGCAGCAAGCAAGGCTGGGAGCGTGGGCAGCGGAACACGTCTAGCCGGGGTTCTCTTGGGCAGGATGGTTGCGGGGCATTCAGTGGCATCCCTGGCCTCTGTCCACCAGACGCCAGTGGCACTGTCCAGCGGGGACAGCCAGAAAGGTCTTCCGACCTTGCCCAAGGGCCAGACTCCCCTCCAGCATGGAAATCCTGACGTGGACCAGGCAGGACTTATTGCCTAGGCTGGGCGGCCTGATGCCATGAGCAGGCCCGGTTTCTCTTAAAACAAGAGAAGGGGGCACCACGGTGTCTCTTGGGGTCCTTTATTGGAATTGATGTGTTAGGTGTTCCTGCTGCAGCATAGGCTTCTTTCTCTCTGGGGGGAGGGACGTCTCTCAGCGGCCCCGGGGATTATTCCCATCTTACACACAAAGGCATTAAGGTGTGGGCGGGTTAGGGGCTTGCCTGGTGCCCGCGGCGCCTGTGCTCCTAACCACGGGACGCAAGGTGAGCACAGGACACCTGTCCTGGCCAGGACAGTCAGCTTGTGCTGGCCCTCCGAAGTGGCACCACTGTGCCCACAGCCTCTCGGGAACTGGCCCTCACAGGCTGCCGGGGCCAGTGCCGTGCTGTTCCTATCATCTAGGGTTTCCCCACGTTCTGTCCCCACATCCACTGGCCCTGAAAGAACCCGCACCAAGAAAAATACTGTGTTTTCTCATGTGGTGGATCATGGGCTGTCCCTGGCAGGGATCAAGCCTGGGTCCTGCCTTGAAGAAGTGAGAGCTGGAAACCCGGACGGCAGAATGTACTATGCAAAGTGGAAACCTCTCTGGGGTGACCTTTGTGCCAGTGTCCAGGAGAGCTGTTTGATTCTTGGCTTCACCACCTCCCGACTGTGTGACCTTAGGGAAGTTGCTTGCCCTCTCTGAGCCTCATTTCCTCTTGTGAAAGATGGGAGCCACAGTAGTACCTAATCAGGGTCATTTGAAGAACTGGTGAGGTCCAGCAGGGGTAAGGCACGTAACAAGGGCCCCCTTCCCACTCCTGCTTCACAGTGTCTCTGAACAGAACCTCTCACAGCTCAGGATGAATGTGTGTCCCAGGCTGATTCAGTGACCTCCATTCTTGGGGCTTTTGCTGGGACACTGTGAAGAAGGTTTCTTCCCACCATATATAGTTGCAGAGCTGAGGGAACGGAGCCTGGAACCGTGCGGGGAGGAGCAGCACGTGGAGGGAACCTGTTTGCGAGGGACATCAACATGGAAGAAAAGAGAGCCCGGAGCTGGGGAAATCACCAGATCTAGGTGAACCCCAGGAACAGCCGTACTTGAAATCACTGGACTTCTATTACAAGAACTAACGGACTTCCTTTTTTAGCTTAAGTCAGCTCTAATTAGTGTGACCCAAGACCCAAGACGGAAAATATGAAAGCTCTGGACTCCTAGAAGGGTATTCTTGTGATGCTGGCAAAAAGGGGATGAGGCTGGAGTTTCACCTTCGTCACCTAGTGGGGTAGTGGTCTGGGGCACCTGACTTCACCTGAGTCTCCATGTGCTTACCCTTAAGATGGGATGATAATGCTTCTCAGTCATTCTGAGAATTAATTGAAAAAAGACGTACAAAGTACTTGGCCTAGTGCTTGGCATGTGGTGTTTGATACAGTGTAGCCATTGTTTGATAACGACAACAAATAATCACTGTGTGGTGACAACTATCCCTAGTAATAAAAGTAGTAGTCGTGGGAGTTAGCGTGGCAGCCACCGAGAACTGGACTCCCGCCTGCAGACTCGCCTGTCCCCGAGCTGGGCAACCCTGTTCCCCCAGGCCCTCCCCACACAGTGCTTCCCAGCGCTGTCTTTGGCTGGAGTGGCACCAAGTCTGGGGCACCGCCTTCCTCCACAGGTGCCACTGTGGGCACTTAATGGGAGGTCGGCTTGTTTGCCTTCCCAGCCACGGACCCAGGTGTTCCCCAGCAGCAGGGCGGGGCCCTCAGAGGTCCAGGCTCTGCAGCCAGCTTTGTGACCGGGGCTGGCAGGTGGTCCGCTCTCCGCACCTGACAAGCCCCATGCTTCTTTGGTAACAGCTCTCTGGTCTCTCTTTGGAGAGCCATCAGGGTTCCCAGGCCTAGCAATTAAAAATACAGGACACGCAGCTAAATTTGAATTTCAGAAAAACAACAAATGATTTTATTAGCATAATATGTCCCAAATATCTTTTTAAATTTTTAAAACCTGTTTATTCATTTAGAGAGCGAGCGCACACACAGGGGCAGAGGAGGAAGCAGAGAGAATCTGAAGCAGACTCCACACTGAGGCAGAGCCCCATAAAGGACTCGATCTCACAACCCTGAGATCATGACCTGAGCCGAAATCAAAAGTCAGCCACTTAACCTGCTGGGTCACCTAGGTGCCCCTGTCCCAAATACTACTTGGATATACTCACACTAAAAAAGTCAATTCATAGTCTATCTGAAATTCCTATTTAACTTGGGGGCCTGTATTTTATCCGGCAATCTTTGGCCTGGTGTCCCCACCACCTGATTCTGCTGGGGGCCACCTGGCCTCAGGTATGGGCAGGGTCTGGCCCATCCAAGCAGCCGGTCACGCTGATTGGCTCAGAGGCAAGCATGTGACCCAATCAGTGACCAATGAGAGTCAGCCTAGGAACTTGCAGAGACAACTGGGAAAGGGGTCCTTACCCGGTGAGGTGAGTTTGGCCTCGCGGGCGGACTTTGAGTGTGAGGGGAGCCTGCCCAGGAAAGCTGAGACCCAGAGACACCGTTTGCGGTCCTTGAGATTCTCTCTCTTAAGCCAGCTTGAGTCTCATTCTCTTTCTCTCTGTCCTTGCCACCCCGAGAGGACTGGTGGATGGCGCTGAGTAAGTCACAAGTAGGCTGTGGGGACAACGCCGAAATCACCTGCTTGAGAGCCTTACCGCGGCCAGGCCCTTGCTTTCCAGCCACTATGGATGCTTCTTTTATTTTCTAGAACAAAACACGGGCCACCCCGCAGCACGTCCCCCCACCCCCGCCCCTGCCCCCGGGCCCGATGCTCTTCCTGCTCTCCACAGTTGCTCACCTCACTAAACCCGCTCGCAGAGGTCAGCCAAGACTGTGGGGACAGACAGCACGGCCTGCCGGGCCGTTTGTCTCGGGAGCAGACAGTGCACTGGGAAGAAACTAGCCTGCCTGCAGCGGACAGTGTCCCAGGGTCTCTTGAGCCAGGCTGGGGACATCCCAGCCAAGGATCAGGTCAGGTTGGGGGTGTGGGCAGGAACCAAATGAGCACATATTTCCCACATCTGTACCCGCAACATGACCCTACAGAGCCCTCAGCCTGGGACTGGCCAGGAGCTGCTGGTCTCTCTGTAGAGAGACACAGACTCTGGCCTTGGATACCCACTGTCCTGGCCCTTTGGAGAGAGCACCCCAAAGTGTGAGTTCTGGTTTCCCCGGGTCTAGATGGCCTCGCCCTCACTGTCAGACTCGATGATGTCCAGCGGCTGCAGACGGAGGGAGTCATAGTTGGGAGGTGGGGTGCCCGGGATGGGCACAGTCTGCTCATCAGGGTAGGTCCCGGGGTCGGGGCCAGGCCTGGCCACATCAGGCTGGAAGCCAAAGTTGGTGTGAGCCTCCACCAGCTCGGCCACGGTGGGCGGCGGGCCAGCATAGCGAGCCTGGGCGCGTCTCTGCCGCAGGTTCTTGGCGAAGGCCACCAGCTTGATGACGGTGATCCACACAAAGTCGATGAGGATCTCTCCGAATTCGATGAGGCACAGCACCGAGCCCCCCATCCAGAAGCCAAACTGGCCACCCAGGTTTGAGAGCAGCCAAACAATCTGTGGGGAGCAGGGGGTGGACGGCCTGGTGAGGGTGGGGGTGGGGCCACAGGTTCCTGCCTTGAACCCCACCTCACGGCTTCCTGGGAGGTAGGCCATTGGCCAGGAAGGGAGGGCAGGGGGACTGACTCGACCCACGGAAACCATTTGGGACTCCAGGACTCTCCCAATTCCCCTGTAGGGATCAGGACCCTCCCTCAACCTCAGGGTGCAGGGTGGAGGGGCAGCGGGGCAGGGCTGAAGTGTCGGGAGTCCCCAGACTCACATTATTGGCTGCCGACTCCTCAATGGTGCGATAGTTGAATTCTTGGAAGTAGATGTTGAGCTTGACCACTCCCTTCCTGTAGGAGCAGCAGGAAGGACTGGTGTCCCCTCCCCAGGACACACACACACACACACACCCATATGCGCACGCATGCACACACAGGAAAGAAAGCCAAGGGGCTGCCCCAGTCTTCTACCTTGAGCTGCTCACATGTCCACTCCCAGGATGGGTGAGGTCCAGCAAGGGCCCAAAGTCTGGCCCTCCCTGGCCACTCGGAGCGTTGGGGCCACGAAGGGCATCTCTGCACAGCATCCCCTCTGGGGGCCCCAAGGACTGGCTCTGAGCTCCCCTCTCCCATCCCCAGGGGGGAGGGGCTGCAGCACATACACAGTAGGCTCTGCATGGAGTCCTAAGCCTTGTTCCTTCATCAGGGGACCTGGGGCCCAGGCCGCTGGCTACGTGGGCTTCCCTTTGGCACCCAGTAGTCCTCAGGAAAGCCCCGCTCTCTCACACCTCCAGTCTTCTCCCTGAACACCTTTGCCTCTTCTTATTTGTCTGAACAGTTCCTGTCCCTCCTTGGAGAGGTAGCTCAAGTGCCGCCTCCCTCTCCGGCCCTCCCTATCTCTCAGGCACGTAGCTTCTTCTGTGCTGTGCTCCCAAAGGAAAGGTCTTACACAGGCTCCCACCCCCATCAGCCCTGTGGGCCTATTTCTGTTCTCTGCACTGGCGCTTCTTCCCAAGAGTATGGACCTGCATCTTCTGTGCTCAGTTCGTGTTTGTGTTGGATGGATGAAAAGGAGGAGGAATGGATGGACGAGTAGTTGATGGAGGGATGAACGGCTGGATGCATGGATGCGTGGAGGAGCAAACGGATAGATGGACGGGTGGAAAGATGGATGAATAATGGAGGGTTGAATGGATGGGTGGGGGGGGGTGAGCGGGTGACATTTGGAGGACAGGCTCTCCTTGGGGAAGTGGCAAACCCTGAATTCCATGCGCTGGCTTCTCTCCCATTCCCAGGGTCTCCTCCTGGACCTGACCAGTGTGAGGTGTCTGAGTCGCGGCCCTGTATCCAAACCCCTCCCTCGAGGCTCTGGTTCCGCCCATTTTCTGCATTTCCCCAGCCCCACCCAGACGCTAGGCTCACCTGCTCAAGGTGATGTTGGTGCTCTGGTCCCGCTCCTGAGACAGGACGTGGAAAATCCAATCCTGGAATCCAAGAAGGCAGCTGAAAAAATGGTACCTGCAGCACCGCCTCCCAGTCACGGGCCCTGCCCCCAGTCAGGGACAGACCACAGCCCCGAAGCTTCCCGAAGCCCCCTGGGACTGTGCTGGCACAGAGAGGAGAAAAGTTAGAGTGCACACTGGCTGCTGCTTCGGGGAGAAGGCACTCTGGGCTCCAGACAGCTCCCCCAGAAGCCCAGCCATGGCGCTGGCTCTAACCCACCTCCGGCCCTCCCGTGCACTGCGCCTCTGCCCGCGTCCTCCTCCCCAGCCCACCGAGGCCAGCTCGGCTCACGCTGCAGCTTTCACTCAAATGTCGCCTTTGCTGGGAGGTCTTCCCTGACCACTCCGACTAAAGTGGTTTCCCCTGGTTACTCTCCGCTCACCCTGTCTACTTCCTACCCTCATCAACTTGGAGATGATCTAATTTCTGTGTATTGTTCATCTCTGCCACTAAAATGTAAGCTCCCTAAGCGCAAAGGGCTTTGCCTCTCTCCTTCACGGCTGTGTCCCCAGCACAGTGCCTTGGGAGACACAGGTGGAGGGACAGACAGCCTGCAGACCTGTGCGCAGACCTGTCCCCCAGCCCAAAGGTGGGCGGCCAGGAGCCCGGCCACTCCACCGCCTCACCTCAGAGGCCTCGGAAGGCCAGTCGGCCATGGAGATGGTCATCTTATACTGGGTGTCACTGGAAGAGAGAAGGCAGTCCTCTGGCTGTCGCCGTCCCTGCCAGCGCTGCCCCCCACCCCGGCTCCCCAGTCCCCATGCCCCCCACCCTTGCCCCCCAGTTTCCATGCCCCCCACTCCGGGTCCCCAGTCGCCGTGCCCCACAGCCCTGCCCCCAGAGTCTCCGTGCTCCTCACCCTGGCTCCCCAGTCCCTGCACCCCCGGCCCCTGCCCCCCATTCTCCGTGCCCCCCACTCACTTGCAGGACTCCTTGCACATGTTGATGCAGGTCTCCCTCTGGGCCACACTCATGCGCAGGCGTGAGTAACAATAGGCTGAAAAGGACGATGCGGGGGCGGGGGGGGGCAGGCAGGGAGAGTTAGAGGCAGGGCTTTCTACATGTTCTCCTCTCCCTCTCTGGGCCTCTGGCTGTCCCCTGCCTTCCTGGCCACGGCCACCCAAGGCCAGTGGTTCAGTGGGAGGGGGTGTTTTCTCCGTCCAAGCTCTCCTGCCATGGAGGGTCATGCCCTCCCATCCCGCACCCCCTGCCCCCCCATGTCCAGCCCTTTTGCCCCAGCCTGGCTTTGGGGAGCCTCGACCCGAACATCCCAGACTCAGCTCAGCAGGATGACAGCAGTTTTCCCTCTGTCATCCCCACGTAGGCCTGGTGGGCAGGGTGAGGGGGTCATGCACGAAGTATGAAGTGATGGGTGATGGGAAGGGAGAGTTTCCCCTCTCGGCTGCATATTTCCTTGGTTTTATGAGGTGGTGGGGCTCTCTCTGCTCCCCAAAACATCCATCATATTTGGACTCCGGGGCTTCTCCTTCTGTGGCTTCAAACTCTTGGAGGCCACCTCGGTCTCCCCACCCAGCAGCGCACAGAGAGACCCTGTGAGCTCACACACATGGACACACATGCTGAGGCTCATATGTGTGGCACTGTGGTTGCACGCATGCGCACACACACGTGGGCATGCAAACCAGCGAGCACAGCTGCAGACCCTGGAAGCAATCACACCCATGCGTGAACACACATGCAGACTCGGTCCCGAGTGCTCCCGTGCATACATGCAAATGCCCTCTCCCGTGCATGCGCGCACACACACACACACACGTGCCCTCACCAGCCACTGCACGTCAAGCTCATGCGTGTGCAGACATTTACACGGCACACAAACACAGAAGGGAGGGGAGCCTGGGCTGGGGCAGGACGGGCCACCACCCCCGCCTGACCCCGCCCCCGGCTCTGCGGTCAGAGCCCCAGCTGGCCGGGCAGCAGTGCCCAGGACTGTGCGCTCACCCCAGTCTGGGAACTCCCGGTTGTTGCAGTATCTCTCCCCGCGGGGCAGTGGGTACAGGTAGTGGGCACAGCTGCAGTTCTGGATCATGTGCTCTTGGAAGCAGGAGCGAATACAGGCCTGCGGTAGGAGGGCAGGAGAACACGGCCGTGACTGCGACGCCCCGCCCCAGCCCCAGAGGGTAGGGGCCCAGGGCAGGTCATGCCGAGGCCAGGGGAGCAGGGGAGCCAGGGAAGAGGTCCCTCTGGCCAAGGAGCTGCACCTCCTGATCCCTTGCAGCCTGGGCGTGGCTGTGCTGCTCCGTCCCTGGTCCCCACGGAGGGACTCGGACAAGACCCAGCTCTCTGAGGATGGCCCCGCCACCTTGCAGGGCTGGAGCCCCACCCAGGACATGGGGAGGGGTGGCTTGGTCCAAATGCCAGAGCCAACTCTTGGTAGTTCTTAATAACCAGGCTGCCAGCCTTGATGGAACAGTGTCCCCTCGTGGGGACAGGGGAGGAAGAGTGGATTTGGCACCCTGGGATTGGGTAGGATGACTCCACTTGTGCTGGGGTCTCAGGTCACCCTGACCTGCTTCCAGCGCACTTGGAGGCCAATCGCAGTCACTCATGGGAGGAGCAGGGTGACAGCTGCCCCTGTGGGCTAAGGTCAGGGGGGCCTGGCACCACATGGGGAATGAAGCGGCTGGTACTCCTGTGTCTCCTCTTGTCCAGCTTCCCGAGTCCGGGGCGTGAAGGAACCCTTGCTCCAACCCTTGCTATTCCCTGCTCTGGGCTCTGCCCCGCCAGGCACAGAGCCGGCCCCTTCCGTCCCAGCTTCTCCTACTCCCCGAGCTGCTCCTTCCCAACCTAGCACGCCCTGTCCTGTTCTCTCTGACAGGGCCACGGCCTCCCTATGGGCACAGCCGGGAGGAGAAGAGTGGGAGTGAGGGGGCCAGCGGGGTCGGACGAGGAGCTCTGATCTGGGGCCAGGGTCTCACATTCTTCCAGACCTCACCGTGTCACCTGGAAAGGAGGAATCCTCTCCAGGCCCCACAACAGAGGCTGGGCGGGGGGGGGGGGCGGGGGGGCGGTGGGAGGATGCAAGCAGAGTACCCGACCAGGGCCTTGGTCTTTGCCAAGGTCTCTGACCAGAGGGACGGCTGCATAGGACAAAGCAAGAGTGGAGGTTTTTCTGGAATGGGGTCTCTAAGCCTGGGCCTGATGGATGTCTCTGTGGCCCCCCTCTCCATGCTCCCCACCTCCCTATGCTGCCTGTCTATGCCTTTATTAGCTCAGAAGGTTCCCCCAAGTTCCCCGTTGTAGGCAGAAGCGCCTCCAGATAGAAGGTGGCCAAACCAGCCGGGGCAGGGTGTGGGGCGCACAGGTCAGCCGCACAGGGTGGGCCGGAGGGTTGGGTGGTGCGCGATTTTCAGAACTGGGGCAAAAGGGAAGCCCACACCATGCTCAGAGCTCACAGGCACAGAGGCAGGCCCTGGAGTTCCCCTCATCAAGCCTCAGTTTTTTTTTTTATCTGCAAAGGCCGCCCAGGCTGGGGGAGAAGGGTCAGCCAGGGTCACGTTCGTCACCTGCGTGGAGGCTTTAGATGGCCCTCTCCGCCGGGGCTGGGTCTTGGGACAGGCCCCCCAGGCTGCCCCTGAAGGTCGGGGCGAGAGGGAAGCCCCAGCTACAGCAAGGGAGATTGAGGCCGGATACGAAGAGGGACTTTTCAGGTAAGGTGATGAGACCTTTGTATTGGGGCCTGTACACCCCGATTTCCTCATTCCTATAATATCCTCTACATCTTAGCGTCGCTGTGAGGATTGAATGAATCACTGAATGTAAAGGGCCTCAGCAGTGCCCGCCCAGCGCACGATGTGCCAGATCCTCTCGGGATATTAGGAATTGTAGCAGGTAAGTGATCTGTATAATAAATGCTGTTACTGTCCCGTGGGGTGTAGACGGGAAGAAAGGATCATGTAATACACGCGAGGCCTCAGCACAGCCTGTCTCCCACGCAAGCGTTCTTCTTGGGAGACCCCAGAGTGAGATCCCTGTGTTCTGGGCATCCCCAAGGGCACAGCTGCCTGGTGGGGACGAGCAGTGGCTGGCCCTGGGCCCTTGTGAGCACCCAGGGACAGGCCCGGCTTAGTCCCAAAGGCCACAAACCCCACCGAACTACCCTGTGGTCACCCACAAAAATCCAGTACAGCCAGTCCTGCCCAGGACCAGCCACCCCCACCCCGAGCCCTGAGGCCTTGGGCCTGCTTGATGCGGACTGCCAGGGTTCCCCGGTCCCCAGGCCCGCACTGTCTTCCCACCTGGATAGAGTAGGTCGTGTTGTAGTTGCTGTAGAGGTTTCGCACGGGGACGTCGGAGCCATTCATGGTGCACTGGCTGTAGGGCTCGCCCATGCGCTCCAGCTTGTCCTGTGTCCAGAGAGGTTGCTCTGGAGGCCCCGCCCCCCGGAAGCCCCCTTTGTACCTCCCTCCCAGCAAGCACGGGGGTCGGGGGGATGCCACAGGCCCAGTCGGTACCAGGCCGTGCCCACCCTCCCCCACAGCATGGTGGTCCTGGTGGGGGTTCTGGCCAGCAGACGCGGCAGGAACGAACCACAAGGAGGCTTCCACCCTCAGCCCTGCTCAGGCTGCCCTCGGGCCGCGGCCATACCACCAGCACCCCGATGGATGTCTCTGTCCCTGACATGGCGTAGATGCCCTCGTCTTTGATGAAGGGGTAGGACCTCTGCTCGTGGAGCAGCAGCCGGGCACCGGCCGTGGACGTGAGGAAGGGCACATAGTCCTCTTGGCCTATATCCAGGATCAGCTTCAGGCCTGTGGGAAGGTGAGGCTAAGGGCTGCCTGAATTCGCTCCCCATCACCCACCTGTCCAGGCCTTGTCCCCACCCTCCCAAGGAGACCTCTACAGCCCACCTAGGAAGCTGGTTCTGCCTTGCGAAAATGGAGACTTCTTGCCTTCTCCAAGGCCCCCCTCCTAGCTCAAGCCACCCTGGCTCCCCCCAGCTCCACAATCTCTTTTCCATGAGGCAGGGGAGCAGGACTGCCCTGCCCCACCTCGAATCACATCATTCTTCTCATTCAATCCCTGTTGGCTTCCAAGCTCCTTCCTGCTGCTGGGCCTTTGCTAATGCTGTTCCCTCAAGGATGCTGTTCCCTTACTCTGGAATTATGTCCCCACTTTCACCCTTCCCCTAGAACCTCCTGCTTTTCCTTCGGATCTCAGCCCAAGTGTTGCCTCCTCCAGACGCCTTCCCTGACTACCAAGACTAGGTCTCCTATCTCTGGAAATTTCCTCCCCAGCACGTCCCTCACTTTTATGACTCTTTTATTGTCTGTCTTCCTTCCCTACTGGATGGCTCCCTTCTATTTTTTTTAAAAGATTTTATTTATTTATTTGTCAGAGAGAGAGGAGAGCGAGCGAGCACAGGCTAGACAGAGTGGCAGGCAGAGGCAGAGGGAGAAGCAGGCTCCCTGCCGAGCAAGGAGCCCGATGTGGGACTCGACCCCAGGACTCTGGGATCATGACCTGAGCCGAAGGCAGCCGCTTAACCAACTGAGCCACCCAGGCGTCTCCCTTTTTTTTGAATTAATTTATTTTTAAAAACATTTTTTAAAAAGATTTTATTTATTTATTTGACAGACAGCGATCATAAGTAGGCAGAGAGGCAGGCAGAGAGGAGGAAGCAGGCTCCCCGCTGAGCAGAGAACCCGATGCGGGGCTGGATCCCAGGACCCTGGGATCATGACCCGAGCCGAAGGCAGAGACTCTAACCCACTGAGCCACCCAGGCGCCCCGGATGGCTCCCTTCTTGAGGGTAGACTAGACCCCTTATCTTCTGTACCAGAGGGCTCTGCTGAGTGCCTAGGACAACAGGTTAGCATTCACTGAGCACTTGCTATGTGCCGAGTGCTGGGCCAAATGCTGTTCTGTACACGATCCCACTGGTGCCCCCAGGAGCAAAGGCATTACAATCCCCATGTTACA
The DNA here is from genome assembly GCF_020171115.1 of Neogale vison. Taxonomy (NCBI): domain Eukaryota; kingdom Metazoa; phylum Chordata; class Mammalia; order Carnivora; family Mustelidae; genus Neogale; species Neogale vison. Next base: position 34,359,496 of record NC_058104.1, read on the forward strand.
GGTGAGCAAACTGAGGCACAGAGAAGGGAAAGGACTTGTTCAGGGTCACCCAGGGAAGAAGGGGCAGTGTTGGGGTTCTAACACAGGCGGCTGAGCTCCTTGGTCCGAATCATCTGTCCCTGTGAAGCGAGTTGACCAGCACCTCTGTGACACACGGTGAGCTCGGGGGCACGGGGCTGGGTGAGGGGCGGTCAGCATCCCCTGTGGGCCCCCCTTGACCAACAGCCCTGACACTTAGAATGACAGCCTGACTCCCAGAGGCTGGGGAGGTCCGAAGCTGATGGGGTAGGGGAGAAAGGGTCGCCGAAGCCCTCCTGAGGCCACCATGACTCTTTCCCCAGAAACGGGCCCACACAGCGGCCTCTGTCATCAACCACTTCTGGCTTCACCCCCTCTCTGTCTTGCTCAAGAACTGTGTCACAGTGAGACTCAGTAAGCGTACGGGCTCTGCCATGGGCCAGCTGTGTGCTTGGGCAAGTTCTTTAAGCCTTCAAAGACTATTCAGCATATACTGAGCACACAGGGCTTGGCCAGCCTCTGTGTTAAGCGGGCGATAGTATTACATCACAGTGACTCCGTGAGATGTACTTGTTAGGCTCTCCTGGGCTACATATACTGTCTTTGAACGGGGCAACCAGGGCTTCCGGAAGTTCAGTCTTGAGCTCAGGCTCATGGTGGGGTGGGGGGGGGGGTCGTCCGTGGTGGGGCTGGGGTTTCACCTGGGCCCAGGAGCTTGGGCTCTGATCCCTGAGCTGTACTGCTTCTGAATCCTTGCCTTGCTCAGCAGGAAAATGGGAGCACTGGTCCCTAGCCCAGACATTTATGGGAGTTCTGGGAGGGTGATACAGGTGATTTTTGTTCTACGATTCACCGGCCCTGCTCCTGGGCTCCCAAGGGAAACTATAGTGTAACAGTCACCAAGGTCAAAATGACTCCATCGAAACCTCGGAGGCTCTATTTCCGCCCCGGGCAGCCCACATTGTACATCTCCTCTGTTAAAACAAATAATCAAAAGGGGCATTCCAAACATAAGGGGAAAAAACCCAAACAAACCCTGATTCCCATCAAATTAAAGGCCTATAGACTTGCACATACTAAAAACACAAGATAATGTCTATAACTTTCTGGAACGGCCTTGCTCATGATAATTTGTAACCCTTTATGTAAAAACCATATATAACCCCGCTCCAAACGTTCCCTTCCCAGAGCACTCTCTTCCTGGTGAAGACTCTGTATCCCCAGCAGCTCTCCTACCTTGGGCTTGAATAAAACTCTTCCTTTCTTTCAAAAATTTTGAAAGGATTTGTTCATTTTGCAGGGACAGTGGAACAGCTCGGCGCACACAGAAGAGACCCGGCCGTGGGCCACCTGCTGTCTCACCCCGGCCCTGCCCCTTAACAGCTCCTGGTCACTAGGTCTTTTAGCCCCACGTGGTAGGGATTTCAAGCCCCCTGGCTCTGGCCCCAGGGTGAACCAAGGCTTACCGAACTCAGCTCCGGGGTTGGCCGAAGGGAGCGCCTTCTCTGTCATGCCCCAGTTGAAGATGTAACAGTTGCCATAATCTGGGTGGAAGATGGACGTGAAGTTCCTAAAAGAAACACCATCAGCTGGAGAGCGGGGCCCACCCCAGCTGGTGCCTCCCTGACACCGTCTGCTGTCCAGGACGCAGGGTAGAGGACAGAAGGCGGAGGGGAGCCACGGAACCCAGCCAGGTGCGCTGCCCAAGCTGGGAACTCACACAGAGAGGGAAGTGGCTGACACAGTGGGGGGGAGAGGGGATGAATCAGGAGAGGGCACCCCAGAGGCTGAGGAAAGGCACAGCTTGATAAGGAGGCACGTGGGGACCCGACGCAGGGTCCTCTCTCATGTCCTGGAAATGTTTCCTAAGGAAGTAAGTCAACTACCACAAGAAACGTTTCCAATAAAGATGCTCATGTCAGTAGTAGTGGTATCCTGCAGTTTCAAAGAATTCAGTTTGAAAAAGACTCTCTTGGATACAGAACATTTCAAACACAAAAGAGTTGAGACAGTGAAGTCCACCACCAGCTTCAGGAATCCTCACGGCAGAGCCACTAAGGAACCCTTCATCCCTACCCGCCGCACCCCATCTCCCTTCCATGTGGTTCTCAAGCAAACCTCAGACATCATGATTTTGTCTGTAAACATTTCCAGATGTACCTTGAAAAGTAAGAACTCTTTTAAAAATACTATTACCATGTTAAACATAACTAACAAAAATTCCTTCATGTCGTTAAATAATCAGTTTGAAGTTCTAACCATCTCCTACGTGTCGATTTTTGTTTTTACAATTTTTATTTTTTTATTTATTTATTTATTTATTTTTTTTTTAAGATTTTATTTATTTATTTGAGAGAGAGAGACAGTGAGAGAGAGCACGAGCGAGGAGAAGGTCAGAGAGCGAAGCAGACTCCCCATGGAGCTGGGAGCCTGATGCGGGACTCGATCCCGGGACTCCAGGATCACGCCCTGAGCCGAAGGCAGTCGTCCAACCAACTGAGCCACCCAGGCGTCCCTGTTTTTACAATTTTTAAATCGGGATTCAAATGAGGTTAATGTGATTGGTTGACGGGGCTTTTGAGCTTCTTCTAATCTATGGCTCCCTCCATCTGTTTTGTTTTTCCTTGTCATATAGTTGTTAAAACAGTTCTGGTTTGACCCAGCTCATTATTTGAGAAGCAGTGAAGGGATCAACATTCGCACCTTGGATGAATGAATGGCTTTGGGCAATGCCCACCGGTGGTGGCCAGTGCTACTCCTCTCCTGATGGATGAGCACAGGCTGCCGAGGAGGTGCCCTTGCCAGTAAAACACAAAAATCCTCCCCGAACAGGACCGAGCATCTGTAACCACCATCTACAGGAAATACTGGAGACAGAGGAACAGGTTCAAAGACACCAAGGAAAAGTCAACTTGTAAAATCCAGACCTTGGGGAAGTCAACAGGATAAATATCCCAGTTTCTTCAACAAACACCCTGTGAGAGAGAAAAAGGGAGAAAACCTACAGATGAACAGAAACTTTAAGACTTGGGTTGCAACCACAACATGCTGCCTTTAGTTGGATCCTAACTCACACACACAGACGAGCAAAAGGTAGGACATTGATGAGCGTGGATGTGACTGGATAGTTGATGGTATTGAGGAATTATTGTTAGTTTTCTTTTTTCAGGTGGGATAATTGCACTGTGGTTTGGTTTAAAAAAAAAAAAAAGTCTTTCTCTCTTGCAGATACATTCTAAGCTTTTTAGAGGTGAAAGACCCCGGAGTCTGGGCTTTGCTGCAGAATGGACAGGACAGGGAGAGGGTAGCAGCTCTGGAATGGGGATGGTGCATCCATGTGAGGTCATCGTGCTCTGTTCTGTCTGCAGGTGTGTCCTCGGGTCTCTGTTAGGAATCGCTTCACGAATGTCTTTGCATGATTTTATTTAGTTTTTCTTGTCTTATTAAAAACAGGAAGGAAAGGGGCCTGATTGCAACATGGTCTTCTAATCCCTGGATTTGGAAACCTTGACCGTGCAACTTTTAGGGGCCAGCCCGGGTTGCATAGTTCTGCATGCATTTTCTCATTCGATCCTCAAAGTAACCCCGTGGTGAGGTCAGCGGTTATTTGCCCCAATGTTCAGGTTAGGAAACCGTTCCTTCCACCTCTGTCCCCCCCAAGCGCTAGCAGAACATGAGGTGGGTCCCGGGCAGGCTGCCACATCTAAGCAGGGAGCTGACCCTGGGCACATTGTGAGCGCCTTACTCCACGCCTGGCCTTCGTTGTCCTCAATAGTGAAAGGGAAATCAGAACAAAATCACATTTCTTCACTCCACAGGTGTTTACTGAGGCAGATGCTGGGTTGGGCACAACCGAGGTAGACAACAGAGTCCTGGCCTGGACAGTCACCGTGTAGTGGGGGGACCCGGCATGGCGAGAGCAGCGTTCTGTCCATGCTCCCCTTCCAGAATGTGCCTCTGGCTTGTCCACCTGTCTCCATGGCTGAGGCTCCCCCTGCAACAGGGTTCAAGCCACCAGCACCCGGCCCTGCTCGCCTCCTACAGGAGCCTCCGTCCTTCCCCTCTTGTTCTAGTAGTGGTCCTTCTAGTAGTCTTGTTCTAGTTCTAGTCCTTCCCCTCTTGTCCCCCTCTTGCTCTGCACGGCGGTCAGGGTGATGGTTTGAACTGTGAATTGGAGAAGGGCTCCAGAGGCTTCTTGCAGTTCACAGAAGAAAACACCAATGCCCTACCTTGGTCTTCCCCTCCTTGTCTGTCACACTCCGGCAGCACTCCAAGGTGTTTCCAAATTCAAGGTCCCTGGGTGCCCGGAATATTTTCCGATCAGTTAGCCCAGTAAATGGCTTCTCCTCATTCTTTGGGATTCACCAGCTCTGAGACCCACCCCCTGCACTCTCCGGGCAAAGTCACTTCCCTCCCCAGTTACCGGATCATTTCTACCTGCTTATTCCCTGATAGCATGAGTCCAAATTGGAAATTATCTTCTTTAGTTAACTGCTATCAATGGCCTCCTGATTTAGAAGGTAAGCCCAGGGAGGGCAGTTATCTGTCTTGAAGGAAGAATCACATTTGGAGGCTAAGATCCCGGGCCTGGGAGCCAGCCTGTCTGGATTCCAGTTTCGGCTTTGTCACCGAGTTAAATGGTGAGCTTGGGCTCTCCGAGCCTCGCCGGCCCCCCTGTCACGCCGGGATAGTTAGCAGCACCCATCCCACAGGACCAAGGCGAGGGCTGGATGGCGAGCGTATTGAAATACTCAGCAAGTGCTGGGTTACACACTCTGTCCTCAGAGCCTGGCCCGCACTAGACAGATACTCAGTAAATATTTGTTGGGTAAATTGTAATATGGGATAAGTGGATCAACAGAGATAAGCTTGGAGGAGCGACACCTCATTCTCGCTGGGCTGTGTGTGGGTGTGTGGGTCATGGCAGGGTTCTTGGAGGACGGGAGGCCCGAGCTGAGACTTTTAAGGATGGCTAAGAGGTAGACGAGCAGCCTCGGGGACAGAGAGAAGAAAGGGCACATCAGGCCGGCAGCACCACACAGGCGAAGGCCCAGAGGGAAGGAATCGCTCTGGGCGGGTACTAGCGAGTCTCATCTGCGGATGATCGGGGCTGTGGCCGCGGGAGGAAGAGAGCAGGGCAAACCAGCTGAAGCCGGGCACTGTTCTAGAAGGAGGGACCCCGCCCCAGGCATGTGGGGACACAGTGTTCCCAAGAAACCGTCTTGGACAATTGCGGCCCGGGAGCAGCGGCGGCCGCTCAGGGCGTGGCCAGATCCCCTCCTGCCCCGGGCTGAGCTCTCCGTCTCGCTGTGTGCCAACTATCTGCTTGTTGACTGTGCCCTTTACCTGGAGGGGCTGCGCCCAGCACCTGCCGACCCTTGCTCCAGAGCCAGGCTTTTTCCCAAAACACCCTCCTTGGGCAAGCGTAATGCATTTGGCCCCAGACCGGCGCAAAACCTCCAGAAAAGACTGAGAGGCAGAGCATCCTGGCAGGAAGAAGTACAACAGCGGTGGTACTGTGTGGTAGGGGTTGGGAAAGGCTCCCCAGGGCGGAAGCTGGTTAGCCGGCCCCTAAAGCAGTAATCAGAAGCTGCTGCTGCTGGCACATACATGCCTAGATCTCGGTTTCTAAATACCGTTCTCCAGGAAAAGGAAGCAGAGCTCCTCAGAGAAACGGCGGCTTCTAGGGCTGGGGCATCATCAGGGGCCAGAAAGCAAGGAAGTAGACAAAAAAAAAAAGAGAGAGAGAGAGATGGGGATGTGTCAGAGACAAGGAGCCCAACGCAAGGCACTGCTACTAGTCAAAGCTGGACGAATTTGAGTAAGAAAATAACGTGGGAGGGATCACAAGGCAAATATATACGAGTCGGTACCAGTATAAATGATTGAATAACATGAAAGAGCAGAGAAGACGGAACTCTTCCCCGCAGAAGAATTCCAAATAGTCTATATTCCTGCCTCCAGGAGACCAGGAGCCAAGTGCCCCTTGCTCCCTGTCACCCCATCTCCCCCCGAGCGTGGGCTCCACTTCATCATTTGTTCCGCGTGGAAGGGAAGGCGGCCCCCACCCCGTCCCTTAACCAAGTGAGGAAGATCAATATCCTGGGCGGTGTCCCCCCTGCCGGAGGAGGCCGTAATGAGGTGAGCACCTCACCTTTGTGCTTTTCTTCCCGCAAACCCATCTAATCTGTATAAACCCAAATCAAGGACCGTCTATAACACAGCATCTATGTCCTTCCATCCCCACGATAGCCCTATGAGGCCATGGCACGATCCCCATTTTCCAGATGAGAATACTGAGGCCCAGAGAGGCCAGGAAGCGTGCCCAGCAGCACACAGAGTGGGCATTCAAATCCAGGCACTGTGGCATCGGGGTCCTAATATGGCTCCTTGTTTCCTAATTACAGCTGCTGTTTCGTGAGCCTTTGTCACGGTCCAGGGAGAGAGGATGGAGTCAGAAGGACAGTGAGGAAGTGAAGACGGAGCGTTTGGAGCCTGGCATTGGGAGGCCAGAGGGCGGTATGTGTCCTCTGGCACCACATCTGAGGCTGACTCGAGAAGGCAAGTGACAAAGAGCAGGCTTGGGAGACGTGGGTGGGGAAGGCAGATGATGATCTGTTTTTCTGATGGCCCAGACTGCCGGCTCTGCCACGCACCAGCTGTGTGACCTCCAAGACGTTGCTTAACCTCTCTGGGCCATGGTTGCCTCCTATAACATGGGCTGACATAAGAGAACCTTTCTCATGGGCTTGTGGCCAGGGTTAAATTAACTTTACACCTGTGAAGGGCTAAGAATAGCATCTGACACAGCAGCAGGGCTCCATCCACGCTAGCATTATTGTTGGATAGTGAGTTCCTGATCAAATGGGGGTTGAATGGCGGTAATAGCTATTATTTATTGAGGCCAGCACTACTGTGGGCACATCACCTCATTTAATACTCAAAATACCCGCACCGAGTAGACATGTTACTACCCCATTTCACAGAAGAGGAAAACCGAGACCCATCGAGTTTAAGCTTGTTGAGGGTCATATGGCTTTGTAAGGCAGGGCAGGGATCTGAGCCCAGTGGTCTAACCACACAGCCCGGCCTTGACCCCCTCGCTAGAGCTACCCCCTGGCCACAGCCATACCACAGACGTGGCGTGGCCGACGCTGGGTGTTCTGCCTGCCCCAACACCATCTGTTCCCCCTTCTCTGCTAAGGCTCCTCTGCTTCTCTTTGGGGGACCACCCATCCCTCACTCTCAGTCTTGGGGCCCCCACGGGACCTGCTTTGTGGAGGGTGCGGGGGCAGGAGCTGCCCAGGATGGAGCCATGCCTTGTGCACAGTGCAGGCCCCGGGGACCTGAGGGTAGAACCCAGCAGACCCTAAGGGACCCCTCTCCTTCCTACCTCACCCCCCCCCAACAGCCAGGTCTCTCCTCACTGAGCATAAGGACCCCAGGCTTGAAGGCAGAGGCTGACCCCTCTCTCTAGCCGAGAGGGCAAAGGTGACCGCGTCAATGTGACACGCTGGCCCACCGGCTCCCTGCGGCCTTCTGGGAGGGCTGCCAGGAGTGGCTGACCACGGGCACGCGGAGCAAAGGCCACTGGCTGAGAGTGAGGGGCTGGCATCCAGCCAGCCACCAGCAGGACGCCTCTTGTTAGCAGGGACACTGGCCTGCCTTTCCCGCCTGCGGGCCACACCTTTCTAGCTCACACCACGCGGCCGGGTGCGCAGATCTGGCGCCTCAGGGCTCCGGAATCCCCAGCGCTGCCTGCAGAGTGCCTGCCCCTGTGCGTCAGGGGGACAGAGGGTCCCCCTGGCATTCGGCAGACTCTCCGTAGAGCTTCCTGGAGGCTCATGGGTGGAGAGAGCTCCAACCCCGGGAGGGTGACACCGGAAGCCTGTCACTCATGACATGTGGCAGGACTCCGTGGACTTCTCCAGGGGCCCGAGGTGCGAGGCCGTGGAGCCCGGACCAGCAGGACGCCAGCACACGTGGCCCCGCAGAGATCTGGTCACAGGGCCCCGGAGGGGCCACCTGGCTGTGGCAGCTCTGCCTGGGCGGAGACTTGGGCCGCGGTCCTGCCCCAGAGCGACCAGGGGCTCGGTGTGTCAGAGCAGGGGTGGTGAAGGAGGGGGGACCTGGGCACCCATCGTAAGAGCCGCAGGCTATTCTCCCTCTGCCCTCCTCTCAACCTTGGGGCGTTGTCAGGGATGCTGGCGAACTCTCCCAGGGCCCGGCTCTCAGTGCTGAGCTGAGCCAACTCAGCTCTCGTCCCGGGCGGGTGAGGTGGTGGGACAGTCAGGGAAGGAGAAGCGAGGCAGGGGGTACCGCGTTGCCCGCCCGGGTCCCTCAGCCATTGGGTGTTGGAGGCCAACGGCTCACAGCTGCCCCCTCTGCAGCCCCCTTGCCTGGGACGTGAGGGGATCTCAGCCCATCCCCCACGAGGTACTGATGCGGCAGGGACAAAAGGCCGGCCCCTCAGGGGGACCATCCTGTGTGCCTAATGCTCCGGACGCCCCAGGGATGGGGCCTCCATGTCACCTGGGACCATGGCCTCCCTGCACTCTTTCCTCCTTCCCTCCTCCTGCTTCCCTTTACACACATGTCCTAAAGCGATTCCCTTTTATGTCATGGACCCTCCCCACATCCCTGTCTCAGGCTCTGCCTCCAGGAAATGCGACCGGAGACCTCGAGGCACAGGACACCGTGCTGGTTCGTGGCCACACCAGGCTGTGACGGGGCAGGGAGGGGTGTTGGGGGGCCGGGCGGCGCTCACCTGTAGCTGCAGGGCTCGGACCCGAACAGGCAGGCCAGGATCAGCCGCTCGGCGGGGTAGCTCATCTCCGCCAGCTTGTGCGTGGGCACCTGCGAGAAGATGTTGGTGGCCTGCAGCTGGTACCACTCCGTCACGGCGTGGGTGGCGCTGGTGAAGTTCCGGAAAGTGCACGCGGTCCCGTTGAGGCTGCACTGCAGGGGCCGGGAGGGGTTCCGGTGGGCACAGGCCGGGCTGGCTGGGCCCCCGCCACCGTCCCCAAGACCAGGTGCCCTTGGCGCGGGGGCAAGCGGCTGCAGAGCCAGTGGGGGATGTGTTCACACGCACACGCGCAGGGCTCGGGCGCTGTCCCCTCACACACGGCTGCTCAGTCACAGGGTCTCACACAGTGTTGCCGGCCTCCCGTATACTAGCCCAGTGCCTGAGCTAGTACGCACACGTGTGCACACAGACTCACCCACGTCCTGACATCCACAGCCCCACGATGTCACGGTCACAACCACACACACTCATATCCAAACGTTTTCCCCCGCCCACATACCCCGCTGACCCACAGTCATGCTTCTGTGGCCCACAGACAGACAGACACCCCAGGACCCTCCACTTTCTTCTTTCCTGGCATCCTTGCAGACTTCCAGAGGCGGTTCCTTGGGGACTGTGTGGACCACGAAGGACTCAAGGCTCAAGGCTCCCTCCTCCTCACCAGGGAAAGGACCTGGGCCTTGTCAGCCTGAGCCCGGTGAGGCGTGCAGGGCCCCCCTCCCCCTCCCCACAGACGGCCCACCACAGCGGCCAGGTCACTATTGTAGACGCTCAATGGAAGCAGCCGCAGGACTCTGGCCTCGGCCACTCTGCCTCTGTCGGCCCTCACAGCGGGCCTTCCAGTGGAATCCAGGAGGCCAGGAGGAGCTTCTCCACATTCTGAGAGTCCCCTCCACAGGGCCTGCTGCGGGCACTGTCCTTGGGCCCATTCCTGGAGGTCTCCTCCTCTCTCCTTAGGGAGAGGACAATAGTACTTGACACTCGCTCTGTCCCAGACTGTGTTCTGAGGACTTTCTATTACCGCATTCGATTTGTACAGTCACCCTACTCCATCATCGTGAGGAAACTGAGGCCAGCAGACCTCCTCCCACAACCCAGGGGTGCGCGCGTGCACGCGCACACACACACACACACACACACACACCATGCACCACATGCACACACATAGGGGCCTGACCCCGCGAGCTAGGGCAGCCAGCAGGAACAAGCCTGCTTCACAGACGAGGAGCAGGACATAGGAAGCCAAGTAACAGCATCAAAAATCAGTAGGGCATGGGATCAGAGTTGGCGTGGGGACTCTGGAGCCTCTAACTGTTCGCTGTTTTTGCAGAGACATACGGGGAGCCCTGACCCGGTAGAGGTCAGTGATCTCCTCCTGCGCAGTGTATGGCCACAGCCCGGGTCCCCAACCAAGGGGACCATCTGGATCACCAGGGAGGCTGTTAATACAGATTCCTAGGCCCGTTCAGCTTTCCTGGGAGTGGGGCCCAGCGATCTGTCAGTTAGGGAGCTCCCTAGACTGAGAGGCACAGACAGGGAATCTTCTAACCCCTGGCATGCTGGCAGGCGTCCCAGCAGAACCGCCCAGGGCAGTTACGCTCTGGCACTGGACGGCACTGCGCGGCTGTGGGTTTTCACCTGCCCAGTACTTATGCCCTTGTCTTTTGATAGTAGGACTTAATTCCTTCTTCAGGAAAGCACCCTTTTCTGCCTCACTGTGTCCACGTGGTAGAGGCTGACATCACCCCAGCTCCAGGGCGCATAACCCAGGACTGGCCAATCATGAGAGCGCATTCTCCAGCGCACAGTGATTGGTTGCAGAATGAGCATGTGACCCAATGAGTCCCTCCCAGGACTTCTGCTGGGGCCATTGGGAAACAGGAGTTCTGTTTCTTGGAAGAGAGTGCTGAGCTGATGGGGTGTATGTCTGGCATTGCCAAGACCCTCTGCATGGAGCAAGCCCGACAGAGAGTAAGGTCAATGGGGAGAAAAGCTGAACAAAAATAGAGAAAGGTAGTGTCCTGATGACAGCATTTGAATGCCTGGATCCAGCCATACCTGAACCCATTCTACCCCTCACTACATCAGCCAGTGAATTCCTTGTTTAGCTAGTTTGACCTGGATCAATAGCATCCAACAGTGTCTTGACTAACATACCAGCTCTTTCTATTAAAACAAAAAAAATTGAAACTTTGTAAACATACAAAATGGGCACTGGCTTCCAGCCTACCTTTCCCCAACAAGACCCAGATTATTAAAGGAAAGAAACTCCCCTCAGCCTCCCTGGGTAGGGTGCGTTGCTCCATGTGTGCCCACTTACTAGTCTCATGGCCACTTTGCACCCCTGGGCAGTGCAGGTCCTTCCTGGTGCTAGGCTGCTGTCTGCTGAGCCATTGTGGACGTCCCCAAAGAGGTCAAGGACCACTGGGCGGTGGGGGTTCTGCTCATCGATCAGAACCAACGGTGTGTCGTTCCAGATGGTGAAGTTCAGGGTCCTAGTGGCGTTGGCATAGCTCTGCTCGGGAGCTAGGATCCTCTCCAGGACCGCTTCCATGAGCTCATCCAGATCCTTCAGCAAATGCTTGACTTTAGAATACCTGGGTGGGGAGGGGGCCAGTCAGGGGGGCAAGGGCAGCTGAGGGGCAGCTGAGAACAACCCCAGTCTGGGCCGCCCCCACCCCCAGCGCAGCTGCCAGCCACCATGTGTGAGGAGAGCGCTGCACCCAAGCCCCTGCCTCTCTCCCCTCCACAGGTGACCATGCCTCCTTCCATCCGCCAGCTCACGTCTTCATCCACCGAGTATGCAGTGAGCGCCTACTAGGTACCAGGCATTGCGCAAAGCACAGAGGATATGAGAGCGAACAAGCCACATGCGTTCCCTTTCCTTTACGAAGTTCACACTGTAACGAGGAAGACTCCTAACAGCTCCTGGCTCCAACGCTCCAGCAGCGACTTTGGGAAGAAGAGGAAGTCTCAAGAGGGAGAAGGTGGTGACTTGGAAATGGTGACTGGTCAGTCTGGCAGAAATGTGTCTGGACCAGGGAGGGTCCCCACCCACAGGCCGGTCAGCTCTGGCTGGAGGACAGCCTGCAGGAGTGTGTGTTTAAGCCTGGCCACAGACCCACGTCCTGCTACAAAGGGGTACAGCAGCCCGACCTGAGAGTGGCTTCAGCTGCGGACACCTCCCGTCCCCAGAGCGTGAAAGCAGCCACCTTTGTGTACACAGCAAGAGGAGGGTTCGGGGAGGGCGGTGGGCTGTGGGGGCGGGGCTGCTAGGATAGCCCGGATGTCCGGAGCTGCCGTTGAGCCAGGTGGGACGGCGCCTGAGGACTGGGTTCGAATTCCGACATGTCACTCGATATCTGACCTTGGGGCACGTTAGCGTCTCTGTGGCTCTGCTCTCGCCTACAAGGTAGGGGGATGAAAATATTGACCCTGGAGGGCTGTCGGGAGGCTGCGGTGAGGTGAGGTCTGTACAGCGTGGAGAACCGGGTCGGACCAGGGCAGTGCTGTCCTGAGCTGACTGCGGGCTCTCTGGAGAGGCCCCAGGGATCCACCCAAGCAGGCAGGAGCACAATCACGAGAAAGAACGGACTTTCTGATCACTAGGCATGTAATCAGGAAGTATGAGTTCCCTTCCAGGACCTTGTTTCAGGCAAGAATGTTCCCGGGGACTCAGCCACACTGGCCCTTTCTGCAGTTCCTGGAAAGCACCAGACTCCATCTTGTCCCAGGGCCTTGGCAGCCATCCTCCACTGGGGGCCTCTCTGCGTCCCACCTAGCTGGTGTCTGCCCATACCTGGGGGTGTTCTCCTCTGGCTGACCCCCTGCCCCTCCTCAACCCCAGTCAGGCCGGCTGCCTCGCCGTGTCCTGTTCGTAGGCCTTTGCCATCAGGTGGCTGCGCAGTGGCAGCTCTGGAGTCAGATCTGGCCGGGGTTCCGATGCTACGGTTGTTCGCTGTGTGTCTCCGGGTAAGTTCCCTCGCCTCTCTGAATCTCCAATTCCCGACCTATAAATCTATAAATTGGGGCTAACACGGTTGTGCCCACCCCTAGGGTGGTCGTGTGGATCAGAATTACATAAATCAACCAAAAAAGACGCATGCTCTACTGACGGAGCCAGCCGGGCGCCCCTCTTTAAGCCTAGGAAGTTTATGAATTTTGAAAGGTCCTTGCTGCAAAGGGATGATGCAAAGGAGAAAAAGGAGGGAAGGGGAAGAAGGAAGGCGAGGAAAGGAATATGGAGAGAAGGGAAGGAAGGAAGGAGAGAGAGAAGGGAGGAGGGAGGGAGGGAGAGAGAGGCGGGAGGGAGGCAGGGAGAGTAGGAGAGGCAGGAGAGAGGAGAGAGATGGGGGAGGGGTGGGGAGGCGGAATGAGGAGGGAGAGAGACAGAGGGGGAGGCAAGCAGGGGGAGGGAGGCAGGGGGAGCCAGCCCTGCTCTCCAGGGACCACCTACTGGAAGGGGCTGGCATTGCAGATGGTGACGGCGGGGAAGTCCATGGTCTTGAAGCCGAGGGAGAGGGACACGCTGACCTCCCAGCTCAGGTAGGTCCGGATGAAGACGCCCCACTGCCAGCAGACCAGGGAGGTGAAGAGCAGCGTGATGAGGAACCACACGGCCTTCTTCTTGGGCCCCTCGCAGATGATGCGCTTGGGGCCGTGGGTGTTGGTGTTGTTGCAGTACCACAGCAGCAGCTCCTTGTACGAGTAGCCCGGGCCCTTCTGCAGCCGGTGCAGGCACTTCACCAGGCACTTCTTCACCAGCATCACGGCCCCTGCACGGAGACACCGCAGCCAGATCCCGCGTCCGTCCTGCTGCCCTGGCCGCCCCATGCTGGTCCCCATCCCCGGCCAGAGCAGGGGCGGGGGTGGGGGTGGGCCAAGGGGGGCACCTGGCACCGCTGCTGGGCTGCCCATCCCGGCCCTCCCGCCCTCCTTGCTCTCGGCTCCTTCCCTTCCTCCACACCCCCGTCTCCCCATCCCTCCCTCCTTACCGCCTGCCCTTTCCCTCCCTCTCCCCCTTCCCCATCCCTCCCTCCCCTTCTTCCCTCCCTCTGCCCCTTCTCTCCCACCCTCCCTCCCTACCATCTGTCCTCCAACCATCCAACCAACCCCAAAACATGTATTGAATGCCTACTGTATGCCATGCACTGACTTAGTCCCTCTGGACTCAATGGTGGGCAAAACAAACAAGGTTTCTGCCCTCTGGGAATTGTAGCCTAGGGGGCAAGTTCCTTCTTAGGTGCCAGCTGCAAACTGAGGACAGTTGTACCTCATTTACAGAATTACTGAGAGGGTGAAACTAGGTGATGCACAAAACGTGCTAAATACGGTGCCTAACTCAGACCAAGTGCCCGACACGTTGGCTACCTTTATTTATTGTACTTATGTTTTATTTTATTTCATTTTATTTTAAATTAATTGTTTTTTTGAGAGAGAAACCATTGGGGAGTGGGGGTGGGAGGGGCAGAGGGAAAGGGAGCACACCCAGCGCTGAGCCTGGGGCTCGATCCTACGATCATGATCTGAGCCAAATCAAGAGTCTAACACTTAATCGATAGGGCCACCCTGGTGCCCCATCAGCTACCCCCTCACTCACCTGGTGGGTGAGACAGATGTCATCAAATGATCTGCCCAAAATGCGTGGTTATGAAACAAGGTAGGAAGTGGGGGGGGGGGACCCCGTGCCCTGAGCTCACAGAAGCAGTAAAGGTGATAAGGGCCAGGTCTCCGGAGCTGGAATGTCTGCTTTGCCTCTCAGCCCCACCACTTTCTAGCTGTGTGACTTTGAGCCGGTCACTTTCCTGGTGCCTCAGTGTCCTGCTCCGTCAATGGGGATAATAATACCTCTCCCTCAGAGGTTATTGTAAAGACCGAATGAAAATATGTCGCGTGTGGACAAATGCTGGGCGCCTGTTAGCTCTGACGCTTATCGAAGCACCCCCTCCCCAGGCCTGAGAGTCCCGGAGAAGCGGAGTTAAAGAACAGAGTTAACTAGCTGAAGAGGATGGGGGGGGGTGGCTCTCGGGAGGGGACGGCAGCAGAGGCTCTGAGCGGGATCTGAGCGGGAGGAGGGAGCCTTCAGGAGTGAGTAGGACCTTGTGGGCCACGTTCAGGACCTGGAGGCACGAGCTGTGGGTTGTTGAGGAATGTCTAATCTTTCTTTCTGAGACTCTGTTTCTCACCTGCATGCGGACACAGGGTTCTTGTGAAGAGGAACCCTGTCACAGAGCCTGGCCCCTGATGGCTTCTCAGGCACTATGCGTTTCCTCCCTCCTTCTCCTCAGACACCGAAGGAACCTGCCCCTGCAGCAGCCCAGATCTGTCCTGGGGGCCCTGGTTGGCCAAAGGCCACACCTTCCTGAGCTGTCCTGACTCCCTGGCTGGAGTGACTCTCATCCTCCTGTCAGAGCCAGTGCCTTTCGGGGGGCACTGTGGTAGGCAGTTCAGTGGCTGCTGCTCCAGCATCCTCCCTCCCCCCACACCCCACCTGGGTCTGTGTGTCCTCAGGGAAATGCCCCTCCCCCAATCTCAGTTGGTGTGAGCTGCACCCCTAGTCTGAGGGGTACTCACATGAACCCAGTGGGGATTGTTAAGACTCAGTTCTGTTATTTTATACTGGTATAACTGAGGCAGAGACTTTTTTTTTTTTAGCTAAGACTACTCGGTAGGTGGTATTTGGTGCCACAAATGGGGAGACTGCCCGAGAATTAAAGCCAACACAGAGGATAGCAGAGCCCAAGATGGAGAGAGTGATTTCTGACAACATTTGAACACCAGGATCCAGCCGCTCCTGAAGCCATTTATTCCTGGACTCAGCAGGTACAAGAAGCAATATTCTTTCTTTCTTACTTATGCTGATGCAAATTGGGTGTCTGTCATTTGTAGCCATTAGGATCTTAACAAAGAAAGAAATTCACCTCTCCCTACCCTGTGTCATACTTACTTCTGCCTACTTCTCATTCCTGGGAGATCATAAGCCCTCTGAGGGTAGCAGCTCTGTATTCCTGATAAGCCCAGCATAGCGCCTGGTACTCCACTGAAGAGCCAAGTGGATAACGCCAGACTCTCATATCTAAACTGAGATCTTAAACTTACTCAAGCATGTGTTCACTGCTGACCTAATTTTCTGACACAGTAATATCTCCCACCTTCCTGGCCAAAGCACTAAAGCCTTTCCCCTCCAATGCCCCTGCTCTCTGATGGAAATCAAGCTCCGTGTACCTGCTCAGGCCATCATAGCTCTAAGATGGACGTTCACAGATTAACCCAACCCCCATCTTCCCCTAGAGGGCCCATTCCCTGCTCTGGGAAAATAAAGTTACAGTGATCAAAGCAGTAACAAGTCCAAGGGCACCATCAAAGTACTACGTGTTTACCATGATCGGGGCAATGCAAGGTGGTGTGTGTGTTATTTCATTCTTAGAACACAACTATAAACTTGGGAAGAACTGGGGCTTTGTCTCACTTTATAGTCCAGCACCCCAAAGCCTGATAGGTGAGCAGCACATGAAGCTCCAGTAAACTGCTACAGAAGAACCAGACAAAGGGCCTCTCTTTGCCGGTCTCATTTAATTAGTCTGGCTCAGCTAAGGAGAAAGTCGGCTAAGTAGGGACAGGTATTTAACCCCTGCTAATCTCCCAGATTAACAACAAGACCTCAGGATCAGAACTTTACCAGGCAACAGTATCTGGTTGGAATTCACATCATTCTGTTTTCACTTCTTTTTTTCTGTAAAGATTTTATTTATTTATTTATTTGAGAGAGTGAGAGAGAGAGAGCACAAGCAGAGGGAGCTGCAGCAGGAGAGGGAGAAGCAGGCTCCTCGCTAAGCAGGGAGCCTGATGCGGGACTCGATCCCAGGACTCTGGGATCATGACTTGAACCGAAGGCAGATGCTTAACCCACTGAGCCACCCAGGCGCCCACTGGGTTTCTTTCTTTCTTTTTTTTTTAAAAAGATTTTATTTATTTGTTTGACAGAGAGAGATCACAAGTAGGCAGAGAGGCAGACAGAAAGAGAGGAGGAAGCAGGCTCCCCGCTGAGCAGAGAGCCTGATGCGGGGCTCGATCCCAGGACCCTGAGATCATGACCTGAGCTGAAGGCAGAGGCTTAACCCACCGAGCCACCCAGGCGCCCACTGGGTTTCTTTCTAAGAGGGATCTCCTATTCATGGCAAGAGATACTGGCCTTAGCTTTCTGTTCACAAATACACTTAAGTTTAAAAAAAAAAAAAAGGAGGGGGGAATGTTCTTAAAATTATCCAGTGAACAATACCCTGCCACACAGTAAACGCCACTATAGGAGTAGCTGAGTAACAGAACTTGGTGGGTCCTGGCTTATCTCCTTCCTTGTTTGCTCCCTTGGGCCATTAACCAAGTGAAAATCAGTCAGTGCTACAAACAACTTTATGCTGTTCCCATCAGATTTCCCCCCAAGGTGATAGATGGTCTGTGTTTGGGATGTATACACAGCTTGTTCAGAAAGGTTTAAATCTGCTTACGGCTTAAGCCACCCCAAACAAGCCAAGGGGAGATTGGGTCCACTCGTGGACCCGGGAACGGTGGTCATGCTTCAGAGAGTCCCGGACTGCGTCAACACCTTGGTCCGAACTGGTGGTAAACGTTCCTGACCTCAAACACAACAATGAAGGTTGTGGACAGCCGATTCTGATTTCTCCTAAGAGGAAACACACACTTGCTTTCAGAGACAAGTTTGTCCTGAGATTTGACTCCATCTCTCGGTGGGAGGACAACTGGGAACACAGGCTCGTGTCTTCAGCTATTATCTGGACGAGGGGACATATAAATGCGCTTCTTATGCATTCTTCCGAACCTTCTGAGCGAGAGATCGCAACCTGTGACCCTGCGTTGGGTTTGCAAATGTAATTTTTGTTGTGGGCACAGTATTCGTTTTTAGAATTCTCACTGAGGGGCGCCTGGGTGGCTCAGTGGGTTAAGCCTCTGCCTTCGGCTCAGGTCATGATCTCAGGGTCCTGGGATCGAGCCCCGCATCGGGCTCTCCGCTTGGCAGGGAGTCTGCTTCCTCCTCTCTCTCTGCCTACTTGTGATCTCTGTCTGTCAAATAAAGAAATAAAATCTTAAAAAAAAAAGAATTCTCATTGAAAGATAACAGCTTTATGGAGCTATAATAATTCACATAATTAGATATAATTCATGTAATTAGATAACTCATCCATTCAAAGTGTAGAAATCGGTGCATTTTAGTGTATTCACAGAGTTTCACTGCCATCCCAATAAATTTTAAAGCATTTTTATCTCCCCCCAGGGAAACTCTGTATCCATTAGGGTCACTCCTCATTCCTCCCTCCGCCCTCCCCAGCTCCAGGGTTGGTCTCTTTAGATTTGCCTCTTCTGGACCTTTCATATGAACGGAGCCATAGCTAGTGTGGTCTTCCATGACTAGACTTTTGCACTTAGCGTTCTGTCTTTCAAGTTCATGCACCTTTCAGCATGGATCAGTACGTCCTTTCTTTCTTTCTTTCTTTTTTGCAAATAATATTCCATATCATGGAATAGATCACATTTTATTTATCCATGCATCGGCTGATGGATATCCGTATTGCTTTAACTTTTTGGCTAGTTTGCATGACACCGCCGTAAACAACCCCGTACATGTCTCGGTGCGGACATATGTTTTCATTTCTGTTGGGTAGATACCTAGGTGTGGATAAACCCACTGAATCGTAGGGTAATTCTATGTTTAACCTTTTGAAGAACTGACAGACTGTTTTCCAAAGAGGCTACAGTATTTTCAAATCCCATTAGCAGTGTACGAGGTTCCAAGTTCTTCACATCCTCTTTCACACTGTTATCATTCAATAAAAAAAAAATTATTCTAGCCATCCTAGTGGGGGTAAAGGGGTAACTTATTCTGGTTTTATTTGCATTTTCCTAACAGCTAATGATGTTGCCCATCCCTTCATGTTCTCTTGGCCAATATATCCATCATGTGGCTAATATATCTTTGGAAAAAGGTCTATTCAGGCGCTTTGTGTGTGTTTTAATTGGGTTGTCTTTTTATTATTAGGTTGAAAGAGTTATTTATATATTCCATATGAGTGCTTTATCAGAAATAGGATTTACAAAAATATTCTATTCTGGGGTTATCTTTTCACTTCCTTGAAGTACAAACGTTCTAAAAAATTTTTTTAAAGGTTTTATTTACTTATTTGACAGAGGGAGAGATCACAAGTAGGCAGAGAGGCAGGCAGAGAGAGAAGGGGAAGCAGGCTGCCCGTTGAGCAGAGAGCCCAATGTGGGGCTCGATCCCAGGACCCTGGGATCATGACCTGAGCTGAAGGCAGAGGCTTAACCCACTGAGCCACCGAGGCACCCCAAAAGGCTTTAATTTTGATGATGTCCAATTTGTCTGTTTCTTTGGTTGCTTGTGCTTTAGTGTCATCTCTAAGAATCCACTGCATAATCCAAGGTCATAAAGATTTATTCCTTTGATTTATTCTAAGGGTTTTATAATTTTACCTCTTCTATTTAGGTCTTTGATCCAATTTGAATTAATTTTTTTAAAGTTTTATTTATTTACGTAATCTCTACACCCAATGTGGGGCTCAAACTCACAACCCGGAGATCAAGAGTCACACGCTCCTCCCACTGAGCCAGCCAGACACCCCTTATTTGAATTAATTTTTGTATGTGGGATGAGGTGGAGGTTCAAATTCATTCTTGGGCATGTGGATACCTACTTGTCTCAACGGCAACACTATTCTTTCCCCCATTTAATTATCTTGACATCCTTAGTGGTTTTTAAAAAAATGTTACTCAAATTAAGGGGCACTTGAGGTGTCTGACTCTTGATTTCTGCTCAAGTCAGGATCTCAGGGTTGTGAGATCAAGCCCCATGCTGCAGTTCAAGCTGGGTGTAGAGATTGGTTACAATTCTCTCTCTCCCTCTGCCTTTCCCCAACCCCTTAAAAAAAAAAAAAAAGGAAAGAAAGAAAGAAAGAAAGAAAGAAATCCCTCAAATTAAAACCTAATAGAAAGATATACCACGCGGCGCCTGGGTGGCTCAGTGGGTTAAGCCACTGCCTTCGGCTCAGGTCGTGATCTCAGGGTCCTGGGATCGAGTCCCGCATCGGGCTCTCTGCTCAGCGGGGGGCCTGCTTCCCTCTCTCTCTGCCTGCCTCTCTGCCTACTTGTGATCTCTGTCTGTCAAATGAATAAATAAAATCTTTAAAAAAAAAGATATACCACGTTCATGGGTCATAAGACGCAATACTGTTAAGATGTCAATCCTAAATTAATCTCTAGAGTTGATTCGATCCTAATCAAAATCCCGTAGACTTTTTGCTGAAATCGACAAGTTGATTCTACACTTTATATGCAAAAGCAAAAGAACAACACTAAGAAAAAAATAGTTTTAAAAAGGGAGAACAAAGTTGAAGTGCATATACTACCTGATATGAAGACTTAGAACAGAGTACAATCATCGGAGCAGTGTGATACTGGTATCATGATGGTCATCTTTATCAATGGAATAGAAGAGAGAGTAAGGACATAGATCTACAGGTTTCCAAGCTGATTCAATGCAGAAAGGATCGTCTTTTCAACAAGAGATGTTGGAATGAATGGAGGTCCATGTAAGAAAAAGTGAATCTCAACTATTACCCCACATTATACAAAAATTAACTTGAAATGGATCAGAGACCTAAAGCCTGAAAGACACAACTATGGACATCCAGAAGAAATGTAGGAGAAAATCTGTGCAATTTAGGGTAGGCAAAGCTCTTTTAGATAGAACACTAAAATCATGAATCATGAAAGGAAAAAAAAAACCTATAAATTGTACTTTATTAAAATATAACATAAAAATCTGCTCTTCAAAACACAATGTTGAGAAAGTGAAAGAGCAGGACACTAGGAGAGAATTATTACAAGAAAATACTTGTAATAATATGTCTGACAAAGAATTCATATGCAGAATAAAGAATTCTTACAACCAAATAAGAAGACAAACAGCCTAACAAAATAATGGGCAGAAGATTTGAAAAGACGCTTCATATAGGAAGATGCATGAATGGCCCATGAGCACATGAAAAGATGCTTAACATCATTAGTCACAGGAAAATGCAAATCAAAACCGCAGTGAGATGCCATTTCCCACCCCCTGGAAGGAGGGTCAATACCCAGTGTTAGCAGGGATGTGGAGCCATTACGTCTCTTCCTATCCACTGGCTGGGATGCAAAATGGTACAGTTCTGTGGTTGCCCAGAGAGCTAAATGGACACTTACCCTATGACGTGCCAATTCCACTCTTAATTATCCAAGAGAATGGAAACATGTTCACACAAAGACATGTACATATATATTCACAGCAGCCTTATTCATTAATAACCCCTTGGAAACAAGCCAAACAGCCACCAGCAGGTGAATAAATAAATTGTGGCAAATCCATACAATGGGGTACTATTCAGCAGTAAAAAGGAACCGACTATCCAGACACACACCAACACAGGTGGATAGAACCAAAGGAAATGTGCCGAGTTTGAAAAGCAAGACATAGAAGAGTACGTAGCATCTGATTCCGTTTAGATGAAGTCCTGTGAAAAGACATACTAATCTCTAGGGCCAGAAAGCAGATCACTGATTCCCTGGGTCCGGGGTAAAGACTGGATTGACTAGAAAAGCACACAAGGGAACTTTTGGGCGGTGATGAAACTATTCTCTATCTTGGGTGAGATGGTGGTTAGCTGGATGTATGCATTTGCAAAAACTCATCAAACTATGTATTTTTTCAAACACTATATTTACAATGGAGGTGACGTATTGTGCATAACACATTTAAAGTTCTAACGAAACACTTAAATCCATTGCCGTTTGAAAATTATGAGAATGCCCATCTTAAAAATCTTGACTTTTCTTTAAAAAAAAAAAGATTTTATTTATTTATTAGAAAAAGAGAGAGAACACGAGGCGGGGGAGGGTCAGAGAAAGAAGCAGACTCTCCACTGAGCAGGAAGTCCACCCGAGGCTTGATCCCAGGACCCCGGGATCATGACCTTAGCTGACGGTAGTCGCTTAACCAACTCAGCCACCCAGGCACCCAAAAATCTAGATTTTTCTTTATGTTTTGAAAAACCACAAATATCTGATAGTTGTCCCCAGGGGGCAACATTCTGCTGGAACTGAACAGTGGCAGCGCCCCCTTGAGATGGAGTATATACTGCTGGCCCATCCCAAATCCCCTCCATTTCCTCTTTTCATATGCTCAGCTCATTTCTTACTCATTTTTTAAATTCCCTGCTTTGGCTTAGGCGGACATCTGACTTTGTGACCCCTGTAAATTGTAGGTCACATGCTTTATTAAAATCCCCTGTACTTATTTTTTGCAGTAAAACCTCAATTATCCAAGGTTATCAGGGAATACAAGTTCTGGGCAGCTGGATTTTTATAGTTAATTGAAGATTAGCCTGAAAATGGACTTGACTCTGGTTATTGAAAAATCTTTCATGTTTCTGCCGGCACTCGGGCAGGCAGCCTCAGAACATGACTGACTCATTGTTCTCAAGCACCTGGTCAGGATCGGAGTCATGGATGGGACTCAAGGTACCAGGCTGGAGACGGTGAAGAGGATTTTTTAGGGGAGTGGTCAGAATCCTTCCAGGGGCCAGGACATACCCTGGGCATCATTTGTTTATTAATGCAAATATTAGGTGCATTCCAGGCACCCAGATTTTGGTCTCTAAATACCATTCCTGACGAAACGGAACCGGGGCTTCTTGGAGAAATGGTTGACACCAGTTTTGGTGCAAGGAAATGTACAGGCTGAGCCTGGGATGCGTCATATCAGAAAGCAAAGGAAGGGAATCAAAGACTCCTGGGGCCAGTCAGAAGGACTCCCTGAAGGGGTCCTCACTGGCAAAGATGGGAGAATTTGAGCATCTTCTAAAAAAATGCAATTAATTGAAACATATTCAATGCATAAAAATCCATGAGTTCATTACAACACTGGAAAAAGGGGGAAGTGAGTAGAACATTAATGTTATTAATAAATAAGAGTCGGGGGACCTGGGTGACTCAGTCACTTGTTTCTGATCTCTGTTCGTGATCTCAGGATCCTGGGATCGAGGCCCATGCCAGGCTCCTGCTCAGCAGGGAGTCTGTCCCTCTGCCCCTCCCCCTGCTCATGCGCACTCTCTCAAACAAATAAATATAATCTCTATCTAGCTCTGCCTCTGGCTCACCTTGATGGTGGGTGGCTGGGGGCACAGGCAGGGAAGGAGGCCTTTAAAATCAGAGTGACTCCTTCTGCATTGAGTCCATGTTTCATCTATTCATTTATCCGGTCCGCAGATACTTATGAAGCCCCTACTGCGAGACAGCACTGTTCTAGGTGCCAAGCAGTAAACAATAGCAATAAACAAAGGGTAAAGAAATCAATCAACCCCGCCTCTCTACAGCCTATATGCCCCCAGGAGACAGAACCAAAAAATGAAAAAGAGCAACTACATTTGAGAATTTATGCTGACTGGTGTTCGGTCAAAAAAAAAAAATCTGCATAGCATCCCTTAGATGATATCGATTTTAAGTGAAATCTATTTTTTAAAATATTTTATTTATTTATTTGACAGAGAGAGAGAGAGATCACAAGTAGGCAGAGAGGCAAGCAGAGAGAGAGGAGGAAGCAGGCTCTCCGCTGAGCAGAGAGCCTGATGCGGGGCTCGATCCCAGGACCCTGAGATCATGACCTGAGCTGAAGGCAGAGGCTTAACCCACTGAGCCACTCAGGAGCCCCTTGCATAGCATCCCTTAGATAGAGAGATTAAATGTTTTGTAACACCGGGCGCATCGGCCAAGCTTTGGGGAAGAGCCCACCTTTGCATGCCGCTGGGGTCTGAGTTGGTGTAGTCGTTCGGAGAGTATCTGGTAGGCTCTAGTGCATTTAAAATGTGGCAGCCGGGACCCTGAGGTTCCACTCTTGGCCCGTGCAGATGTGCATGCTTGCACTGCGTGGCTATGCGCGTGTTGTACACCGTTATGGATGGTGATGGCGGCCCTGGAATCCCCCCAAGCTGGAAACGACCTCACAGGCCCAGTGACAGGCTGCTGGGAAGTGGGTAGGGTGCAAACCGCTCTACCACGGGGGCAGGGAGCACCTTCAAAGAGCGGAGAGAAGTCCTCAGCCCAGATAAGCTCATGCCACAGCCCTGGGCAGCCCAGCAAATGCTGGATGTTAAGGACCCAGGAATGACTTGGATTCCCATCAGGGGTGGATGGCGTCAGACCCCAGCTCAGGCCTGGTTCCACTGGCTCCTCAGGGGAGGGCCTCGATCCATGACAATAATAGGTTGGCCCTCCAAATCTTAATTCTGTCATCTGTAAAATGGGGATAACAGTACCTGTGCCTACTAGGTTGTTGTCAGGATTCAATGAGATAATTCATGGGAAGCACTTTGCACAGTGCCTGCCATATAGTAAGTCTTGAGACTTGGTGAGTGTGATTACGATCATCATCATTGTTCTTTTAAGGAGCAGAATTATTATTGCTGTCCTGGGTTGCTGGGCCTGTCACTTGTGGAGAAATGACCCACTGGAGAAGTGGCATGCAGACGGCTTCCTGTGGGAATGGGTCCTTCCCTGGAAATCCCAAGGTCCCTGGATCTCTAGTGGTCCCCAATGGCTGGCAGCTGGCTTTCCAGACAACTTCTGTAAAGAGCTGCACCTTCACCCAGCCTGGCCAGCACCAGCAGCCAAATACACAGCACTGACAGTGCCACATTCCTGTCCCATGGGAAGGAAGACCCAGGAGGCTGGGGGTCCCTCCGCTGGACTAGAGCCCTCACTACCTCAGCAGGTATCCTGGCCCCCAGCGTGCCTCCATGCAGGATGGTGGGGAGCCTTGGAGATTAGAAACATCTCTGCTCTGCTGACTTTGGCCTTGTGGGTTTCCCCACAAAGCCCCTTGCTTAACCCAGACCTCGTGATGGTGTAGATTCATCCCAACCCTCTGTGCGGCCAGTCCTGCCCTCAAGGATGCAGGTGGCGAGGCCAAACCCGGACCTGGAATATAGCATCCCTTCCTGCTTGCCAATTCTGAGCGATTTGGGGACAGAAATTCTACGGCTCCCTGTGGAAGGTTGGCTGTGTCAAGCTGGGGGATAGGGGACCCCACACCTGCTGGGACATCCTGCAGATAACCCCTGTGTCTCCAAGCAAAATGAAACCATCTTTCCTGAAGAGACCAATGAGGACACAGACCTTATGATCTGGAGTGTTGGGAAAGGAGAGAAGCCCAAGGGCCAGCCTTGCAGGCAAGTGAACACAGCCCAGGAGAGCTCAGAACAGCAGTGACCCTGGACGGTAGGCAGCACTGGGGGCGTGGGGTGTGGACAAAGTGTGCGGGGCAAGGGCTTGCCACCGTCTCCACCCTAACCCCACACCAGGCTCCATCCTGTCCACCCGCCAGCTCTGAGCGGCCTTGCTGTGCCAGTCCGGCTGGTCCTGGGATGGGAGATGAGTCATGGCGTCGGATAAGTGCTCCAAGCTGCTGCTGGTGCAGAACACGGGCCACACCTCGCAGGGAGCAGAGTCTTGGAAACCCAGTCTGGTCTCCAGACCTGACGCCGCCACTGAGGTTCTCCCCTTGCCCCACCCCCCACCCCCACCCCTGCCAGCTCCGTGGAGGCCTGGGGCACTGGAGACCCCACTGGTCAGAGCTCACACGCCATATGCCTGTGCCACTCAGACACTACATGAGAAGCAATCACAGCCTCCAAAAGAAAGAGGCATGTGGGAGGAAATGCTTGGTCCACACTCATGGTGGACAGACCCTCTTGGTGGTAACAAGGCAGCCAGGGCCCCAAGAACAGCGGCTCACAACTGCTTGCCTCCCCAACTATCAGCGGACCCAGGATGATTATACAGGCTCGTGGCTCAGGACATAGGTGCTGGAGCCAAGCTTTGGGTTTGAGGCCAGCTTGTTGTGCAACCTTGGGCAAGCTACACGGCGTGTCTTTGCCTCCCTTTTCTCATCTGAATACCGTGGACAGTATGACACCTGCTTCTGAGGGTGCCTAGCACTGTGCCTGGTTCACAGCAACTTACAAGCACCAGCTCTAATGCATTTTTTTTTTTTTTTTTTAAATTTGAGAGAGAGCATGAGAGGCGAGAAGGTCAGAGGGAGAAGCAGACTCCCCATGGAGCTGGAAGCCTGATGCGGGACTCGATCCCGGGACTCTGGGACCGTGACCTGAGCCGAAGGCAGCTGCTTAACCAACCGAGCCACCCAGGCGCCCCTCTAATGCACTTTTGTTCTTTCAAGGGCCTGTGCGAGTGAAAAAAAAAAAACACGACAGCTTTCCAAATATGGAAAGAAAATGGCAGCCATTAAGTACAGTATGCGGCGTGATGCCAACCACACAAATGCACTCCGCTTTTCGTGGTGATGTGCAAATGGTATGGGAACTCATTTTCTGGATGGTGAAAGTTAGAAAGATTACAGAGACCCCAAGGACGAGGAAACTTGAACTGCAGTATATCCTGAGGGCACTGACCTGGGGACCTTCTTCCTGGTGACTGTCCACCACCCGCTTCCCAAGAGTCCCCTTTACCAGCTCCAGCCAAGAACTGAAGAGTCAAAAGCCTAGAAGCATCCCTTTTTTTTTTTTTTTTTTTTTTTTTTAAGATTCCCACATTCATAAGTAGGATCGTCAGCAATGGTCGGGAAGCCCCCTGGGACCTCTTTACATGCCAACGTGACAACGCAAAGTCTAAAGAAAATCTTCAACCCACAGATCCATTTAAAAATCTCACTTCCATGGGGTGCCTGGGTGGCTCAGTGGGTTAAGCCGCTGCCTTCGGCTCAGTTCATGATCTCAGGGTCCTGGGATCGAGCCCCGCATCGGGCTCTCTGCTCAGCAGGGAGCCTTCTTCTCCCTCTCTCTCTCTCTCTCTCTCTCTCTGCCTGCCTCTCTACCTGCTTGTGATCTCTGTCTGTCAAATAAATACATAAAATCTTAAAAAAAAAAAATCTCACTTCCAAAATAAATGCTCCACTTGTGGCACGGATGACAAAACCATCCGAGGCAGTTACCATGACGTGGCAGAGCAGGACTGCCACGTTCCAAAGTGACCGGACCAGACCAGCTTGCAGGTTTTAGGAACTCAGATGATGCGTCTGTGCCGACCGTTTCCAGTACCTTCCAGATTCTCAATCCAGCTTACACTGGAGGAGGGAAGAGGTTTTGAAAAGCTGCCTCTGAAGACAGAAGCCTCTGGTGGCAAAAGCAAGTTAGGAACAGGGCTGAGGAAGGCTGGCTGGCTCCCTGTTCCCAGGATGAGCTCAGAGCAGAAGGGCCCAGGCGTTGGGAGCTGCCTTCACAGAGTGCGCCTTATCTGGGTACCATCTTTCTGTACGTTGACTCACTCTTGTTTTTACTGAAAGACTTAGTTCAGCTTTGTCCTAAGCCAGAGTGTCCACAAAATCACGGGTCTGATGTCACTAATTATATATGTTTTCTAAGACATTTCAATATCAGCAATCCCTGATGAGATGAAAGACTCATCTTTGCCTGCGCACCATCTGAAAACCATCTGTCCACGCCACACTGCGCAGGCAGAACAGACTCAGCAAGGATCCTCCCTGGCCTCAGAAACTCGCCAGATTAGATTAAATACCTCACCGTTGGCAACTCAAAGACAGCCCCCTAGCCGTGGTGCCTGGCGGTGGGTAGGTTTCTCCCCACCCAGGTCCCTGTCCCCGGGGAAGCTTGTCCTGCCGCCCCAGCCAGAAGACCACGAGCTCCAAGACAGTAGATGGACGAAGCTGCCAGAAAAACCCTCTTTCTTTTTGAATGGCTTTTTTTTTTTTCCTTCTAAAGATTTCGTTTATTCATTTGACAGAGCGCACAAGCAGGAGAAACGGCGGGCAGAGGGAGAGGGAGAAGCAGGCTCCCCGCTGAGGAGCTCGAAGACCAGAGGCAAAGGCAGATACTGAACAGAACAAGCTCCCCAGGTTCCCCCTTGACGGCCTTTTAAAGGAGAAAGAAGCATTCATCTGACCTTCTGGCCAATATGCTAAACCTTGGAGGACCTGGGGATCCTGGTTTGTCATTTCCTTGCTCTGCCGCTGACCTAGTGCCACAGGATTGAAAAGGGGATTTATCTTCCTTCCGTAAGGATAAAACTCTCACTGCCCGGCTTCTCTGCAGGGACACAGATGCCCTCAGTTAAGAAAACCCAAATGTGGGCGCCTGGGTGGCTCAGTGGTTAAGCCGCTGCCTTCGGCTCAGGTCATGATCTCAGGGTCCTGGGATCGAGTCCCGCATCGGGCTCTCTGCTCGGCAGGGAGCCTGCTTCCCCCAACTCTCTCTCTCTGCCTGCCTCTCTGCCTGCTTGCGATCCTTGTCTGTCAAATAAATAAATAAAATCTTTAAAAAAAAAAAACCCAAATGTACAACAGAGCAGAAGGGTGGACCAGAGTACCGTTGAGGCACACAAGGAAACGCTGGAGAGTTGTTAAGAAGGATGGTTAATTATTTCTGTTTAAAACAAAAGTATGGGTTATAGGTAACTGTGTGTACGGGAAAGGAAGTTTGGTGAGATCAAGCGAAATGTTTGTAGTGGTTATGTTTCAGTGGAAAGATCCTGGGTTATTAAAAAGAATGTTTTTCATTTAATCTGTGCTCTGTAATGTTTTTACAATGAACCTATCTTGCTTGTATAATAAGAATATGATTTTTTTATAGAACCTGGAAAACGGCTTATGAGAGAATGTCACTGGATAAAGGTGATATCCTAACCACAGATCTCTCTCGACTTACACTGGGGTTACGTCCTGATAAACCCACGGTAAGTTGAAAATGTTCTAAGTCAAAAATTCCTTTAATACGCTTAGGGCGGGCGTGGGTGGCTCAGTCCGTTGGGTGTCTGCCTTCCACTCGGGTCATGATCCCAGAGTCCTGGGATCGAGCCCAGAGTCGGGCTCTCTGCTCCGCAGGGAACCTGTTTCCCTTCCCCTCCCTCTGCCTGCCTCTCTGCCTACTTGTGATCTCTCTCTGTCAAATAAATAAATAAAATATCTTTAAAAAAAAAGCTGCATTTGATACATAACCTCCAGAATATCACAGCTTAGCCTAGTTTGCCTTAAAGGTACTCAGAACGCTGACAATTCTGAGTTTACAATTCTGCAAAATTGTTTAATGCAGAGCCTGTTTTATACTAAAGTGTTGAATATCTCCGTACTCGATCGGATACTACACTGAAAGCAAGAAAGAGGCCAGTCGTCGGGGTGTAGAAGGGTTGAAGCAGATTGACTGTTTGCTCTCAGGATCGGGTGGTTGACGGGACTCTGTGGCTTCCTTCGGCCACTGCCCAGCATCATGAGAGAGGATCGCACCGTGGATCACCAGCCCGGGAAAAGATCCAAGTTCAAAATTCCAGGTATGGTTTCTACCAAATGTTTATCACTTCTGCACCATCGTAAAGGCAAAAAAAAAAATCAGAAGCCTCACCCTTGTGTACGTGGAAACATCGACTGTCAGGAAAAGTGGTAATTAGGGCATTGGGAATTAGGGAATACTTTTTTTTTTTTTTTAATGCAAGCTTCCGAGAATGTAGATGGAACTCTGGAAAAGAGTGGGATTCTGGATTGGCTGGGATCAACGCAGGCTTGCTAGGGAAGCTCAGACTGGATGTACACTTAAGCTAATGTTCTAATATTTATAAGAGTTTTCCAAAATTTTCTGCTACTTACAGTTTTTTTTTTTTTAAATTCAAGAATATTGAATAAACCCCCAAAGCAAGGCTTTCCTATCCACTAGGAAAATCTGCCTGGGGTTCCGGGCGGCCTGACCATTTCTTCCACAATTTCTGCAGGAGGACCTTTCCTTTCCTCCTGGGAAGGGGGTGAGCCACGGATGGATTTTAGAGGAGGGGGCAGCCTCAGAGCTTGCACATCCTGGATGGCTCCTGTCTTCCAGACTCTTGTTGACAGAGTCTTCACGCTGTGTTTGGTTTTCTTATTGTTGAGGACTTGGCTACACCAAGCTCTTTATCCTGTACGATCACAGTTACATGAGAAAACACCTCACCCACCAGGCCTGCTGCCAGGAGCTGTGTCACCTCGTCCTAAGGGGGGAATGGCTTGGAGGGTGCCAGTGGTGAGGCCACGAGCCCACGGCTCCGCCCCTCCACCAACAAGCAGGTGGCCACTCGCCCAGGGTGGGTGATGTGTGTTGACAGCCGCCAGGGAAGAATGTGGTCCGTTTCATGTGCTCCCTGCCAAGGGTGGAGGCGATTACAGTAGGCAGTCTCCGCCCAGCCCTGGAAGGCGCCAAGGGTGCGGGGAGGGGGGCAGGCAGAGGTGGAGTAGGAGTTCCTTATTCTACTGGGAATAAAATGCAGTGCTCCCGACTAGACTCCGAAAGTAATATCAACCTGATAATATCTTGAGGCTCACATAGTGGGTCCAGCTCTATAGCCTCTCTCTCTGGTTCCTACTGGGACACACAAATTATTCTATTAATTACCAAAATGGTGGACTTTGGAGTGAGCCCGCCTTGGACCTGCATGGCATCTTGGACCTATCCTGTCTCCTCTCTGAGCCTCTGTTGTCTCCCCTGTAAATGGGGCCAGCAGTAGCATTGCCCTCAATGGGCTTTCATTTTCAGTGGGGATTATGATGAGATCATGCTTGTAAAGCCCTTGATGTAGTGTTGACTAAATGTTGGCTATTATGAAGGGAAAGAAAGATGAAAACAGGAGGGTGGCTGCTAAGGTTACCTTCTTCTAGGCGAGGCTGCTTTAGAAAGGACAGGTGCTGGACGGGGAGTTTCCCTGGCTTGCTAAATGAATGATTCCGCTTCGGGACTGCACTTCCCAGAGGCTCAGCTGCCTGGGTCGCATTCCTGTGACAAACTTTCAAGGGCTCCAGGTGTCTGCAGAAGGAAGGCTCAACCCTCAGCTGGCTTTGAAGATGCCCTTGCGATACGGCCCCAATCTACACGTCCCCTCACTTCCCTTCAACATGGGGTAGTGTTTAAGAGTCTGGGTTCGAATCCCAGCTCTGTCCCTTTCTCGCTCTGGGACCCTGTTGAATTGCCTTCTCCTCGCTGTGCCCCCGCTGTGCCCCCACTGTCCCCTCTGTAAAACGAGCAGAGACTAGTAGCTACATCCTTGGGTCTGGTGTGGAGATTAAACTGTAAATATGAAGCCGCTTGAAGAGGGTCTGGCCCCCAGAGAGGGACGAGTGTCTGTGGGCAAGCCTCGAACACCCGCATCCGGTGGGACCCCTCGCTGAACAGCACGGGTACTCCGGATATGCCCATCAGCACACGTTTACTCACGCTGCTTCTCCCCTGGAGGGCTTTCCCTCAAGCCCAGCTCGAATGCCACATTGTCCAAGAAGTGTCCTTTCCTCACTGACTGGAAGGCATCTTCCTCCCTCCATAACCGAGTATTTTCTGCAGACCAACCCCCCCTATTGCATTTGGTCCCATCTGCCTCATATCATGGCTCTGTATACCCCTCTCTAATCTATCCTACGGTGGGGAGGTGCCTGGACCGATTTTCACATGAACTTGGAACTCTGCATATAGTAGGTGCTCAGTGAAGATGTCTGGACTTCAGGGTTTGGGGGCAGAGTTGGCAATCAGCTGCTTTGCCCTGGTTGGGTCACAAGGGTTGTTTATGGCTGGAGACCTTTCCAGCTGGAAGGTGACTTTCACTTAAACTTTCCAAATATCACCATTGCTTGTAGGTGAGGGGAGAGGAGGAAAACACCTGGTCCGCCCCTGTCCACCTGTCACTCTGAGCTATGTTATGGGCTGAACCGTGTTCTCACAAGATTCAGATGTCGAAACCCTAACCCCCAGGACCTCAGCATGGAACTGTATTTGGAGTTATGGTCTCTAGGGAAGCGATGAAGTTAAAATGAAGGCAGGAGGGTAGGTCCTAAGCCAGTCTGACTGGTCTCTTTATTTGGACACCCCAAGAAACACGAGGGATATGCACTCCCAGGGGAAAGACCAGGTGGGGACACAGAGAGAAGGCAGTCATCTGCCAGCTGAGGCGTCTGGGAAACCAACCCTATTGACCTCTTGACTTTGGACTTCCAGCCTCCAAAACCATGGGAAAATAGTTTTTTTGTTGTTTAAGCCACAAAATCTGTGCTATTTTGTCAGAGCAGCCCTAGCAGACCAATAAAAGTAGTAAAAAGAGAAATGGCCAGTGGGCATGAGGGTGAGAAGTCCAAGGAGTGAGGGACTGGCAGACCCCATCCTGAACTTGGGACTGGGAATGACCAGATCTGGAAGTCCGCCCCGCTGCCCCCAAGTAGGAATGATTTATGCTTAGGAGTAAAGCTAGTGGTTCCCCACCCCCCCAACCAAGGGATGCTTCAGAAATCTTTCTTTCCAGGTGAAAGGCAACTGGTGCTGTGGTAACTTAAATTTTTTTTTTTTTTTAATTAGGCAGAGACAAAGGTGAGTGTCCAGCACTTTTGGCAAAAAGTCCTTGTAGTTTTCCTTCTACCAGCCTAGCAGTGGCTTCCTACCACGTTTAGAGTAAAACCCAAACTTCTTACTATGGCCTCAAGGGCTGGTGAGGCAGCCTTTGGAGGGGGCAGCCTGGCCCCTGCCCCCTCCAAACTCACCTCCTACCCCTCTCTCCCATCCACACTTCTGCTCCTCTAATATGCTAGGGTCATTCAACCTCAGGGCCTTTGCACTTGCTGCTTGTGCTGAGTGGAACAGGAAAGCTGGCCATGCCTCAGGTTCGCTCAGCAAGCTCTTAGGAGACATACATGCCCGAGCCTCACACAGTGACTCTGGCTCCGCAGGGGGAGGCAGGTCTGGCATCTGTACTTTTTATTTTTTTTAATTTCTGCCTAGAGTCTGATACACAGGCAGAGTTGAGGACTATCACCCAAGATCTAGCTTCCAAGGGCTAGCTGCTTCTTTGAAGCCTCAGCTCCAGTGCCACCTTTCAGGGGTGACCTGACTCCCAACCCCCTCCCCAGAGTGCCGCAGCCCCCAGACCTATTTACTTTCTCTGTAGAACCTAATGCCCTGGGAGACTCTCATCTAGTCATTCGTTTCCTGTCTGTCTCCAACCAGCCCCGAGGGTGCTCCCTGCATCTCTCTTGCTGCCATCTTCACCCCAGTAATGGAGCTGCTCTGTCGAGCACAGAAGCCGCTACCACACCCGGCAACTGGGGAGGGCTGGAAACTCCGCTAGTCCAATGGAGATGTGCTCTCGGTGTAAAAAAACCCAATTTGGATTTCAGAGAAATCATACAAGAAACAGAGACTTAAAATATTAATGTTTTGCAAGATGAAAAGGGTTCTTAAGATGGACTGTGCAACACAGATGTACTTAGCAGCACTGTAACATACACTTAGTGATGGTTAAGAGGGCAAATTTCATGTTCTATATTTTCAGCACAATTAAAAATGTTTAAGTGATGTGCTGAATATTTTTAAAACCTCATTAGTGAGGAGCTTGGGTGGCTCAGTCAGTTAAGCATCTGCCTTCAGCTCAGGCCATGGTCCCGGGGTTCTGGTATGGAGCCCTGAATCCTGCTCCCGGCTCAGCGGGGAATCTGTTTCTCCCTCTCCCTCTGCCTGCCTCTCTCTGTCCTTCTCTCTCTCTCCCCCTGTGTCAAATGAATAAATCTTGAAAAAAAATTTAAAAAATAAAAAATCTCATTAGTAAGTCTAAATACAGATGACATGTTCATGTTGCTCATCCTTGGGATGTATGGGCTCCGCAAAACATATTACTGAAATTAATTTCACCTGTGTCTTTTTTCTTTCTAAAAAAAGTACAGCCCTCAGGAAAATTTTAAGTTGCATATGTGGCTCAGATTTGTGACTTGTGTTATCATTATTATACTGGACAGTGCCCACCTGGAAGCATGGCCGGCACATAGAAGGCACTTAAGTAGGAATTGAATAAAATATGAATATAGTTGCTTCCAAATGGGTGTGGGGTTTTTCTGTTTTTGTTTTTTGGTGTTTGTTTGTTTTTGAGTGTAAGCAAGGTTCTGTCTTCCAGGCTGCAGGAAAATGGGAGGCAGACCGCAGAACGGTTTACACAACTAAATGATCACAACTAGTATCTACTATTATGCTGACGATAGCAGCTCCCATTGGTCGAGCACCTAATGTGGTCCAGGAAAGGTCACAGGATTTTACCTGCATCTTCTCCTTTACTCAGTCCTGCAAGGAACCGCAGCCTCTATGGCCCGGCCGATGGCTCCAGGCTGCCCGGGAGGTGAGTGGAGAGCTGGAGCTTGCACAAGGACTGGGACTTGCACAAGGACTGGGACTGTCCAGTGCGACTTGAAGGCTCTGCTTGGGCCTGACAGTAGGCGGGAGTTTCTGGTTTCTGGAGGTGAAGAGCTCCTGAAGTCAGAGTCCCTGCTCTCGAGGGTCCAGGAAGCGAGTGAAATGATTCATAATCTCTCATCTTCTTAAACTCACCCATCCAGATCCAGCTGCCCGCCCTCTCAAGTTCAAGGACTTCAGGGCACTGGCCCTGGCCTGGGTGGTCATTCTTGTTCAAGGCAGTCATGGCGGATGGAGCTGGGCGGATGGAGAGAGCCCTGCCCACATCCCTGAGGCGACAACAGCCACAACCGGTGGCTACAAGCCTGGAGCTGAAGGCCTGGGCCCACCTAACCAACCCCCCCCGCACCCATCCCGGGGGGCTTGGGGCTCCAATCTGCTTGAGCAGGGCTCCCCCAACCTCCCGTGGTAGCTAATGCAAGACCTCCCTGGAGGTGGCCTTTGTGGTAAAATGCCCAGATCGGAATCCCTTGGAATGGGGAAGAGGTTCACAACACGCAGAAAGTTCTCCAGGCCCCTCTGCTATGTCTTTAAATGGTGGGCCTGAACTTGAGGAAGCCGCTTGGGTCTGGTCAAAGAGAAAATCGACCAAAGCAGACAACAAAGACCTTATTCCCTTGATAACAGCTGCGTGTCAAGGAGTCTGACCTCTGAGGGGACATCTGGCCATCTGGGGGACCTCGGAGGACCCTCACCCCTAGTGAGAGCCGATGGGTCCTGCACACAGGGCACAGCTGCGAACAATGTCTCTCAGAGTCTGCTCCCAGGTCAGTGGCAGCCGAACCAGCTGGGAGCTGGTTAGAAAGGCAAGTCCTCAGGCCCTACTCCAGACCTCCTGAACCAGAAACTCTGGGTTTGAACAGCAGCCCAGGAGACTCGGGGCCACGCTGAAGTTCGAGAATGAAGGCGTTCAGCCTACTACTCAAAGTATGGCAGCAGGACCCCAGGTCAGCATCCTCTCGCCACAACATCCTAGCCCCACTTGCCCTACTGGATCAGAGTCTGCACTTGCCAAGACCCCAGGGCACGCATATGTGTGTTAAAATTTGAGATGCGCTGGCCTGGAGTTCCCTACCGGTAAGTCAAGGAGTCTCATACTCAAATGCTTTCAGGGGCCAAGCAGGTGACGCACCCCAAAATGAAGCCAGCTGGCACACCAGCCTGCAAGTGTGCTCACAGGACTTGGGGCAGGAAATGTGCCTTACACTCTGGGTAAGATTTCCTTGCTTGGCCACAGCCCTCCCAGGCATGGCAAGAGGCACACACCCAGCAAAGACTCAAGAAGGGCTGGGACGGGGGTTCTCAAACTCGGCAGCATAAAAGAATCACCTGTAGATCTGGGCGAAACGCTGACACCTGCCTCCCAACCCCAGATCGCCTAATATGCTTGAAAAAGCCCCCCCCAATTCCAATTAATTCCCATGAGCAGCAGTCTGGGAACGACCAGGCTATAGCCAGTCTGCAAACTTGTTCAGTAAAGGGCCAGATGGTGCTAGCTCAAGTTCTGCGGGCGTCCAGGTCCATCACGGCCACCCCAGGCAGCCACGATAGTGCAGAAGCAGCCAGAGTGAAGAAGAAATGGTAGAGCGCAGCCGGTGTTTCAACAGCACTTCATTTATGAGCGCTGCATTTTCAATTTCGTTGTATTTGCACCGTAATGGAATATTACTTTTCTCTTGATTTTTTTCCTTTTTAAAGATTTTATTTATTTATTTTAGAGAGAGAGAGTGAGCGTGGGTGAGCAGGGTGGGGAGCAGAGGGAGAGAGACAAGCAGATTCCCCATTTAGCGTGGAGCCCAGTGCAGGGCATGAACCCACAACTCTGAGATCGTGATCTGAGCTGAAATCAAAGAGTCGGCTGCTTACTGAATGAGCCACTCAGGTGCCCCCTCTTGATTTTTTTTTTTTAAGATTTTATTTATTTGACAGGCAGAGATCACAAGTAGGCAGAGAGGCAAGCAGAGACGGAGGGGAAAGCAGGCTCCCCGATGAGCAGAGAAGCCTGATGCAGGGCTCGATCCCAGGACCCTGAGATCATGACCTGAGCCGAAGGCAGAGGCTTAACCCACTGAGCCACCCAGGCGCCCCTCTTGATTTTTTTCAGGAGCAGAAAAACCATGCTTAGCTCATGGGCAGCACAGAGACAGAGGGTGAGCCGAGCCTGGTCTTGGGGCCATAGTTTGCTGATCCCTGGGCTAGAGGAAAGAATGGAGGGCACGAAGGCCAAGAGTGCAGGCCTTCTCCTTCCCGGTATTTTCCCACATGATCTCCCCTACACAATCTCTGCAACCTTAGTAGCTCGTGAATGTGAAAAGGTTGTGTTGACAAAGCCCCATCAAGTGGTGGCTTGGTCTGGCTCTCGGCCATGGACTTTAGATTGGGCCCCCAATCCTTCATCACCCTGGCAGGATTTCAGAGAGCTGCCTTCCAATGGGCGACTCCGAGCCCTACTCTCCAGGCTGGTGGCCTCACCGAGGTTTAGCATGGAGTGACCAACTGAACTGTACGGCAGGCACCGGACGGAGAGCTTGGGTCATCTCAGGTCCTCACAGCAGCTCTGTGCCAGAGAACTAGTACATGCCTGTGCATATTATCAGATACCCGGTTTTTTGTTTTTATTTCTTATTTTTTAGACAAGGAGACTGAGGCACAGAGATGTCAGATGATTCACCCAAAGTCACACAGCAAGCGTATTAGAGCAGAACTGAACCCATGTCTGTCTGACTCCGGAGCTGCTTTCATAACCACTTTGCTTTACGGGTTCTCAATAATCTATGTTAAGGACAATCAAAAATCCATCACCAGTCACCACAATGCCAGACACAATCTCCTTAAGCCTCCTAACAAGCCTTAGCTAGCACACTTGGTCTCTCTCTATCTCAGTTGGCATCTAGACACCACTCAGTCTTCTCTGCCTTGAATTGCAGCCAGACCTAGGGCACCAAAGAGGGATCCAGCACCCTCTCCAGGAAGAAGGAGGCTCAGAGAGCTGCCCTGTACAGCTGTGCAGGTTGTGTACTGCACAACTCTAGGTAGTATCATTCACAGTGTATTCTATGTGAATGACACCCATGGACCTGTGGAGCACACAGCCCACCTAGCCATTCACAGCAGCCTTGGAAATGCTCATATTCCTTGGCATAGGATTGACCTTGGATGCTCACCTATTACTGCTGTCTGGAATTATATCATCAAAAAGGAATTAGGGCCTAGCAGGATATGACACCTTGGATGGTAGGGGCCAGGCTGGCAGCTTTGGGGAAGGCTTTGGGTCAGAAGCAGGAAGAGGCTGATTCCTCCTGGGACCTCCTCCTTCCATCCTCCTCCAGTCCAACCTCCAAGTTGCCCTGAGCTGGCCCTCCAGTGCCCGTTCTCACGCTGGGCAGCACCTGCCCCTCACCATCCAGGGCTGCTGGGAACTCCTAAACAAACACTCAGGTTCTCCCCTTACCACAGTGCTTCCCTATGTTTGCTTTGCTTTTATGATCTGAGCCAGGCCCTGTGCCAAGGCTTACCCGCGCCAGCTCGTGTGACCTTCATCACAACCCCACGAGGCAGGAACTGGGATCCCCTCCATTTTACAGACAAGGACGCTGAGGTTCAGAGAGGTTAAATCACTGGCTCAAAGTCACACAACTAGAAAGTGTCAAGCTAGGACTCAAATTTGGGCCTTGGGGACTTTGGAGCCCAAACTCTTAACCAGCTCTCTAGGAGATGGATGTGTCATGTCTTCTGAGTCTGGCTCCCCATCTGCATGTGGGGTCTTGGGTCTGGGAAGCCATGCAGGTGACCATGATGTTGCTGCTGGTGCTGATGGAGATGATGGTGATGATGGTGATGATGGTGATGGAGATGATGGTGATAATGGTGATGATGGTGATGATGGTGATGGAGATGATGGGGATGATGATGGGGACGCCTGGGTGGCTCAGTGGGTTAAGCCTCTGCCTTCAGCTCAGGTCATGATCCCGGGGTCCTGGGATCGAGCCCCACATCGGGCTCTCTGCTCCCCTCCCCCTGCCTGCCTCTCTCCCTGTCAAATAAATAAATAATCTTAAAAAAAAAAAAAAAGAAAGTGATGATGATGGTGGTGATGACCGTGATGGAGGTGATGACGGCGAGGACAGCAGTACTGTCACAGCGTGCTGTGCAGATTAAATGAGCTAAGTCAGGCCAAACGTGGCTCGCTGTGTCTGTCCTATGTCCATGCCCTGTAAGTGCTGGGTCATCTGGGCTCCTCGTGCCCTGGATCCACAAAGTGGGTTCCGCTGCACTGGAGTTTATGAAGTGTACACCTTCCTCCTCAAATGCCAGGTGAAAGGCATGAATCAAAGATAAGAAAGGGGGGAAAGGGCCCTTGGCCTCCTTTTTCCAGCAAAGCCTGCATTTTCTGCCAAGCTCTAAAATCCGGCATGGTGTTCTAGGCCTTGGGCCTGAGCTTTGAAACAGAGTTG
The DNA here is from genome assembly GCF_020171115.1 of Neogale vison. Classification (NCBI taxonomy): domain Eukaryota; kingdom Metazoa; phylum Chordata; class Mammalia; order Carnivora; family Mustelidae; genus Neogale; species Neogale vison. The sequence continues at coordinate 34,398,099 of NC_058104.1, forward strand.
CTGGGAGGCAGGCCCAGCCCCTGGGCAGGAGGAAGCCAGGCCTCCAGGAAAATTTAGAGGCTATGAATTGGGTGCCCTGGAAGGTGAGGGGCTCCTGCCCTAAGAGTCAAAGCCCCACGCAAGCTGGGCTCTGGGCGGCCCCTCTCTGTTGGGAGAGATTGGAATCCTTACCCGCACGGTGACCCAGGGCAGTTCCTGGGAAGCAAACAGCTGAAACCTTAGACTTGGCCGCAGGTGAGCCAAGGGCTTCAAGAACCAACTCAGGGAGTAAAAATTTCCACTCCTCCGCACCCACTTCTCAAATGACACCTGGAAGCCCGGGAGAAGCAGAATGGGGAGAGTAGAGTGGGCTCTGTGGTCAGACCGTTTGCTTGGCTTTGAATCCCAGCCCCACCGTCCGCCCGTTCTGTGTGACCTCGGGCAAGTTACTTAACCTCTCTGAGCCCATTTTTCTTATCTGCAAAACTCAGACAGTGACACCTCCCGTTTCACTGCATTGTGCTCAGTGTCCCCTCACTGCCACATGGGAGGAAGACGGGTACCGACCCTTTATGGCTGCTGAAGGGATTCTGTGAAATCATGCACGAGCCTGGGACGGCATCTGCGCTTAAAAAACACCGTCCGTTTTTGTTATCGTCACTGTAGAGAAGAAAGCCACATGGGCCTCAACAGTGTTTATCTGACGAACCGTATCACGTGTTGGAAGAGACGCCTGAAGTCAGTTCACCCCCACGTGTAAGGTGAGCAAAGCAGCACAGTTCCCTGGTGCGGTGGCCACAGACCTGGAGGGAAGGGCAGGCTTCGGGGAGCGGCCTTTAGGCTGGGGCTTAATTTAGCCAACCAGATCCTGAGATCCGACAAGAAGTCATCCCCGCCCGTTCAGCCAAAGGTGGGCCCCCGTGGGAGTTCAGGAGTCGAAACAAGGATGGAGAGGGAGTCTCCGAGGAGGGACCAAGGGGTTTCCTGGGGGCTGGGAGACGCGGCTCGCTCTGCGCCGCAGGTCCAGTGCCTGGCCCACTGCTGCAGTGGCAAAGCGGTGAAGAAAACAGACAAAACCTTGCCTTCCAGAAGTCTAAACCCCGGAGGACGAGAGTTGCAGCCTTCAGGAAGCGCTCCCTACGTGCTTGAGATGTTTCCGCTGCCTCTCAACCACCACCCTGCTCTTCCAGGTTCTGCCTTCTGTATGTGTGTCGGGGGGAGACCTTCTCACCGGGCCCGTCCCCCGTGGCCGGGCTGCCACCGGTGTTATCCCGTGTCAGAGGCGTCATACCGGCCCCTGTTCCAACAGCGTGTGAGTTGCTCTGCACTTGAACATCACCCCTCCCTGGACACACACAGCCAGGCCCCGATTCTGATCTTTCAACTTTCCCTGAGCTCTCCAGGTGAAGGCGCTCCTCCTGGCCTCCCACGGCCCCACCCTCCTCCGTTCTGGAAGCCCGGCAGAGGAGCACTGCCTTTGTGGAGTTCACTGGAGCAGGGAGAGGGGTAGGGCCGGTGACTGAGGGACCCCTGGCCCTGAGCTAAGGTGCGGCACACTCAGCTTGCCCGGAGCCCTCGCGGGAGGTGGTGCTCCGATCCCCAGGCCACAGGCCAGTCCTGGGGCTCCGAGGCTAAGTGTCAAGCCCAAGGTCACACAGAGCCCAGCTCCAATGCCAACTGCTGACTCCCAAACTCAGCCCTTGGACAAACTGCCTCTCGAGGACTCCTGGAAAACCTCAGTGCTCATGCTTTGAGGACCTCTGAGGACAGGAATGGCCTCCCCCCCCCAGCAGCCAGCCGTAAACCAGGACTCCCCTGGCCCAGTCTGTGGCCCCTCCCTCCATTTGAGAGGTCCTTCGTGGTCCCTCTCCCCAAACTCAGCAAAGCCCCCGCACAGCTCCTCAGTGCAGCACAAACCGTGGAGGAAGGACAAAGATGATCCTTCCTGGGGTGGGAGGTGGTGACTTCCAACTAGAAAATCAACAAGGTCCACACGGGGAGCAGAGGTGAGAGACCCACAGTGGAATTCCAGGAATCAGCCTGCAGAGGGTGGGGCAGCTGGTCTGGGGAGGCAGCCCTGCAGCCCCACTCTCCAGCAGCTCCTGCCCGAGGGCACACCAGCCTTGCCAGATCTTAGCCTTCCTTCCAGACCTGGGCTTGGGAATGAGCTCCCTGGCACATCAGGAGGAAGCAAGGCTGCCCGGGTTGTTCCAGAAGTTTGCAAGGAAGGGGGTTTGTTTGTTGTGGGGGTACCACTGGTCCACGACTCCCCATGCCCCGCAGTCCTCAAAACTGTCCGTGTCGGGGGCGCCTAGGTGGCTCAGTGTGTTAAAGCCTCTGCCTTTGGCTCAGGTCATGATCCCAGGGTCCTCACTTTTCCCACCTGCAAATGGGGCTGTGCAAGACGGTCTGGCTCACAGGAACCCTGCAAGGATTAAAGGACTTTGTCCTCGCAAAGTGCCTTCTCTGCATCTCTGGGGCTATCATAGGAGGTCAGGATGAGGACGACGGGGACACTGGAAAGGCCACTGGAGCAAATACCAGGACCAGCAGGTCCAGATGGGGACAGGGTCTAAGGACTTTGCAAAAACACCATCTGTTTTTTATTTCACTTTGTATTTGCAAAGTTAAAAAATTCTGTTTCTATAATGTAAATTACAAAATATAAATGGAGAAGAAATCTTCCAAGCTGGTAGGAATACACAAAAGATGCAGGGATTCTTAACCTGGGCGTGCTAACCTCCAGAGGTCAGAATCCTGGCTCTCTACTTCTCCACTGTGTGACCGGAGGCAAGTTACTTAAGCTCTCTGTGCTTCCCTCCCCAAAGTCAACCACTACCACAGGCTTCCCGAGTGTCCCCCAGGGTTTAATGTGTGTATGCAAAAATCTACATATATATGCTTAGCTTGTCTTTTTGTAAAGGGACTCTGTGCACAGATGGCGGAGTGCTGTACTGTTCCATACCCTGCCTTTCTCTTTTATCAATAGATCTGGGAGATGGTTCCACACCCATACACAAAGAAGCTACTGCTTTCTTTGAATGGCTGCATCGTATTCTGTTTCTCTTTTTTTTTTTTTTTAAGATTTTATTTATTTATTTGACACACAGAGAGAGAAATCACAAGCAGGCAGAGAGGCAGGCAGAGAGAGAGGGGGAAGCAGGCTCTCCACTGAGCAGAGAGCCCGATGCGGGGCTCCATCCCGGGACCCTGAGATCATGACCTGAGCCAAAGGCAGAAGCTTTAACCCACTGAGCCACCCAGGTGCCCTGCATTGTATTCTCTTGTGTGGCTCTTCCCACACCTACTGGACTTCGCTCCTTTCTGATGGGTGTTTACTTTGCAGCTGTCTGCTCTTATGCACGACGCTGACTATCTTTGCTCAAACATGCTGTGCCCAATGCAAACATATCCACTGGGTAAATTCCTGCAGGTGAAATTGCAGAGCCCTGAGGTATGGGCCTCTTAAATGTCAACAGTTTCCTAACTTCCCCCTGCCCCGAGGGTACCCCAGTCTGTGCTCCCACTGGCAGAGTTGGAGCGTGCTGATCACCCCCACCCCCATTTTCAACATGGAACGTAACCCAGGGATCTGGCAGGTGGAAAACAGAATCATGGTGGTTTAGCTGTGCCATTCTCTTTTTTTGGAAGATTGGTTGAGCATCTTTTCGTCTGTTTGAATTTATGCTTCTTTCTATGTACTTCTTTTTACACGAACAGCCAAATCATATCCTTTTCTCTCTCTCTCTCTTTTTTTTTTTTCTTTTTTGGATGGGATGCTTGCTTTTTGATTTGTAAGAGCTCTTTATCCGTGAAATTAACTCTTTGCCATAGAAGTGATAGATTTATTCTTCTTATTATTTTTACTAGTTTGATATGCAGGCTGATGGGTGCTTTGGGTTTGGGTCATACAGGAAATACTGATTTTTAAGTAGGCAGTTTCAGCAACTTTGATCTTTAAGGCCAGGCCATGCTTCCACATGTTAGGCTAAACTGCCTCCCATCCTTTTAAAAAAAAAAAAAAATACTTATTTGAGAGAGGGAGAGAGAGAGAGAGAACACGAGTAGGGATAGGGAAAGAGGAATGGGGACTCCCAACTGAGCCGGGAGCCCGATGTGGGGCTTGATCTCAGGACCCTGAGATCATGACCTGAGCCGAAGGCAGACTACGCCCCCCCAAGCACCCCGAATTCCTCCCACTCTTCATTAGCGCTTCAAAGAGGACACATGGAAGGAGCCTGCTTCTGGACTGGAGGTCCTCTACAGTATGTTACTGTCCCCAGCCTGGACTCACTTCTCTGTCACTTGACCTGGGACTTCCTTAATGGCTCTTGCTGCAGAGTACTGGGGTCATTCCCCACCGCTCAGGACTCCTGCTTGGACTTATGTTCTCAAAGGGGCAGAGGAGGAAGGGATGGCCCACTGAGCACCCCAGGCACAGAAGGGTCTCTAATAACAGGCTTTTTTGGCAGGGGAGGGGATGGTCCTCAGCTGCCTGAGGTATCCCTTACTTTCAGCTCCTTAAAAGCCAAATCTTGCCCCAGACCCTCAAGGTGGGCAGACTAGAGGCTGTAAAACTAGAAAGGAGAGCAAGTTTCAAAGAATAAAAGCCCCAGGAACTCCACTAGGCCCCTCAGGAACTGCCCAGCATGGAGGGGGACATGCTTCTGTCTTGGGACATATCCTCCAGCTTTGGACTTTCCTGCGGAGAAAATTCTAGTGGGAGGTGGACGCAGCTGGCTGAAGGGGGTCTCATTTGAAGCTTTCCTCTAGGCCAGGGATCCTGAATATTTCAGCACCCATAGAATCACCTGCAGAGTTTGTCAAAACTCGGGCCCCAGCCCCGGTCTCTGATTCCGTAGGTCTAAGGTGGGTCTGAGAATTCACACTTCAAACCAGCTCCAGCTGATGCTGACGCCGATGTTTCTGGTCCACGGACCACAGTTTGAGACCCGCTGGCTCAGGCCATTCATTCACTCCCTGGACTCCCCCAACTGGTATGAGTGAGGCTAAGAGGTCTGGAGAAACACAGGCTTTGTTCCAAGGAAAATAACAGCAACTGCTCTCTGCCAGGTCGCGTGCCGAGGTCTGTGCCTTAATTTTCTCATCTAATCCTCAAAACAGACCTGTGCGGTAGGTTTTGATAGGACTATCTCCACTTTAAGAGGAGAAACCATGGTCAGAGGGGGGTGCATGGGCTTTAGAATCGGACAGATCTGGGTCTGACCCCAGCTCTCCTACTGACCCACTGTGCAAGCTCTCAGGCAAGTGCTCACACCGCTGAGCCTCTGACTTATCAGTAAATGGGGGATCACAGACCTCGTTGCCAGGGGCGTTGTGAGGGTGTGCACTGCCCCCAGCGGGGTGATGATTAAGAACAGCTGCACACAGTAGGTGCGCAAAAAATGTTCATCCCCTTTCCTGCCATAAGCCCCATCATCGTGATCTCAAGGTCCTTTCCTGTCTCCTCTGTGGGGCAAAGCCTTTTTCACCCTACAGCTCCAGAGAAACTCCTATGCATCCTTCAAAACCCACCTTACAATCCCCTCCCCTTATCTTTCCCTGAAAAGCTGTCCTCTTCCTGTCTTTGGGAAGAAAAAATATCAAGGATGGCAGCTTCTTATTTGAAAAAGGGGCTCAAGCTTTGTGCAGTGGCAGTATCGTAGCCAATGAGGTTTATCCGAGGCGCGATTATTGCTAATTGAAAAAGAGGCTCAAAGCATTCCTTTCCTTTCTTTCTTCCTCCCTCACTTGTGTTTCCAGATTGTTTATTTGTATCAAGCGCACTCAGGAGTACAAACTCTGCTATCACAGGGACTGGGGTGGCTAACTGCTAACAGCATTATCAACGCTTAGCGAGGCCCGTACACCACACAATGTTTTAAGAGGCTTAGGTTGTGGACTCATTTGATGCCTAAAATAGCCTTTTGAGGCAAGTGCTCACGAAAAGCATTTCCCTTTTGGGGAAATGGAGTCACAAAAATGCTAAACGATTTCCCCGAGACCACACCACTGGTCTGTGGCTGGGCTGTGAGTCTAGGTTTTGAGTCGAATTCTGTGGCATGCTGTTCTTTACGAATGAGGAGTGGGCCAAGTAGGGACTGTGTGGACGGTACCCATCCCTTTGAAGAAGGGGGTAGCTGAATGTTGGGCCTGGAGTTGTCTGCTCTTCTGATTTCTCGAGGGGATCCGGACGTACAGTGTTTTATGTGACGTCTCCTACTTTTTTTTAAATTTTAGAGTAATCTAAAATGTAAAAAGCGGGATGGGCCTCCCAAAGGCTGCCCACAGGTCTCCTTGGCAACTTCTGCTGTCTCTTGTATCTCAAAGATGGGGACCTTGACTCACTTCACGGCTGTGCCCTCGCACGGGGCAGGAAGCACAATTCACCTGCTGCTTCTGGGTGCCTCTGAGCTGAGCCTGGTGCTCAACAAGCAGGAATCATCCTCCAGCCCACTCAGCACTCAGGATTCTCCATCCTGGCCTCGGGGTGTGCACAAGAAATGACGGCCCGGTGGTGACTCGGAGCGTCTCAGGGCCCAGGGCCCAGGGCCCATCTCAGGGTCTCCCGTGTCCAGGACGACACTTCCTGCTTACCGAGGACTGACGATACCCTGGGTGAGTGTTTTGTTTCGTCATCCCACTGATGCACTCCGCAGTTTCGGGACGTTGCCCCGTCCTCAAGGTGCGGAGGAGAAAGCTGCGGCTCATGCAGGGGGAGGGCACTGCCCCGGCTAGGAAGCGGTGGGATGGTAAGGCGAGCGCCACCCGCTTCCAGCTTCTCCCCAGCTGGCTGTGTTCAGGCATTCCACCAAAATGCTGACACACGTTCCAGCACATGCACACTCACACGCTCATCCCCCGGATGGGAACGCAAAAGTGTGTGGGACACAAATAAGACCCAGGACATTCCCATCTGCCAGCCACATTTCCTAATTACCCTGGCTCCTACTGGAAGGTGAAGGCGGTGCTGGGGACATCCAGAGAGGATCCCTGGAGGCTGTCCCTTTTGGGAACTCTGCCCACTGGAGCCTGGACAGGCAGAGCTTGTGGCATGCCTCAGACCCTGGCCTCTGGGCTCAGCAGAGACGGCAGGTGGTGCCATGCTTGTCCCTGCCCACAGGCAGAAGTGTGCTTATGTGCACCTGCGCCTGTGGACGTGGGTGTGCTTGTGTGCAGTGCATGCACATGTGAACACATGTGCGTGTATCGTGTAGACCTGCATGAAAGCATGTATACGCAGGCACGCAGGTACACGAGGTGTGCGCGTGAGAATGTGTGTGCACCCGGTGCACATGTGTGCATTCGTGCACACGTGCAATGGAGAAGAGAGGATGTTGGCCTGCAAACAGAGATCCTCTGAAGTTAGTTTAGGACAAAGCACAAAAATCCTACTTAACCCAGAGATGTCAACTTACAGAAAAAGCTGAAATCTAAAACAGCCTCTGTGGGGCACTGGGTGGTGGTGTGGTCAAGCATCAGGCTCTTGCTTTTGGCTGGGGTGGGATCAGGCCCCCACTTCTGGGCTATGGGCCATCGCTGAGTCTGCTACAGTTTCTCCCTCTGCTCCGCCCCCCCCATTCTCTCTCTCTAAAATAAATAAATCTTTTTTTTTTAAAGGCCCAATTAAAAAAAAAAAGATTTTACTTATTTTTTTGAGAGAGATTGAGAGAGAGTACAGGTAGGCAGAGTAGTAGGCAGAGGGAGAGGGAGAAGCGGGCTCTCTCCAGAGCAGGGAGCCTGATGTGGGGCTGGATCCCAGGACTCTGGGATCATGACCCGAGCCAAAGGCAGCCGCTTAACCAACTGAGTCACCCAAGTACCCCAAGCCCCCTACTTTTTATGACCAAGTTAGATTTATATGCACAACATAGGTAACTCTGAAAGAAATGATTGGGGGGGGGGTCCAAGTTGCAGAATATGGACAGATTATCCCATTTCTGTTACATATTCTGCCTACAACATCACTAAGCATTTTATATATTTTCTGTAGGTATGCACATATGTGACTGCATAGGTGTAGGAAAGGTCCAGAAGGAACACCCCGAGTTACAAAGGTGGTTACCTTCGGGAAGCAGGGAGGGCAGGAGTTGGAAGGTTACAGCCAAAAGGGCTGGGTGGACGGGTCCCTGTGTTCCTGCTGGAATCACAGTTGAGTCACTGTGGATGCCAGGTGGGGGATGCTTAGTCCTCAGGTAGGCATTTCCACAAGTCCCCCAGTGGACTCTCAGAGGGCTCTGCTGCCTGAGGCAAGCGCTGGCTTCTGGACCGGCTCCCGGGTGGGGATGAAGTGAGGAAGCTGTTGTGCCTCTCACGCGTGGAAGAAGTTCTGCTGCTTCCTGCCTAAACTTTCCGTGCCTCAGTTTCTCCCTCCACGCTGCAGTGGGAAGGGCCTGCTCCCTGCTGCCCCACACACCCACCGTTCCCAACCAACTCCTGCCTGGGCCAGCGGAAAAGTTAGGACTACAGGAACTCCCAGGACAAAGCCCCTCTGGGGGAGAGGCAGCAGGCCGCTGGGAGCCGGCCTCCTCCCCTGCAGGGGGCCACGCAGAGACCTGGCCCAACCCTGGGGCCCCCAGGGGCCGCTGACAAGGGAGGCCAAGACGCAGGCTCTGGGGTCAGACTTCTGGGCTCAGTCATTGTCACCCGGACACCAGCAAGGTTGGCCACACTCTGCCCCTCAGTTTCCCCGTCTGTGAAATGGGAACACCACAGAGGCCCATGGGCCTGGGATGCCCTGGGGCTGAAGTCTCGCCGTTCTGGTTGACGACACGCGGCGGTGAGTAGGCGCTCACGGGTTTCACGGGTGTCACCCTCCCCGGACGACAGCTCACCCCGCCCCTCCGCGCCCAGGACACCGTGGCCCTCTCAGCCCTCTCCGGCACCGCGACCCTCCTGGGACTCGCCGCGTCCTCCCCTTCCCTCCGCCTCCCGCTCCAAGGTTTTCTGTCACCAGGCGGTCCTCCCCCTGTGCCCCCAAGCCGGGTCGCTGCGGCGCCCGGGCGCCCCCACCCACCCACCCACCCCGGGAAACTGAGGCGGGGCCGACGGAGCGCGCGGGGGAAGGCGCCGTGGCAGGGCGCCCCCTGCGCTCGCCCGGGGTCGCTGTCATACCTGTTTCCCACAGCGGCTCCGGACGGCGAGGTGACAGCGGCGGCGGTGGCCGGGGAGGCTGTGGCGCCGGGGCTGGGAGCGCGCGCGGCCACGGGGATGGGGAGGGAGCAGCCGAGGGGGCGGGAAGCCCGGGAGCGCCCGCGGGCGGAGCTTGGTGGCGCCGACTGCGGGCCACCCCCGCGTCCAGGGCCCGGGCCGCCCAGCTCTGGTCCGGCACACCCACTCGCACCCACGTGCCACCCCCACCGCCGACGTGCGCACCCCACACTCTGCGCACGTCCGGACCCCCACGGCACCCACGGAAGCCGCAGTATGTGCGGGTGGGTCCCCTGCCCCGGCTGTCCTCCCCCAGCACATCGCAAGCTACATACACCCTAACCGCTCGGAGCTACCCCACGGGGTACCCAGACGCAGCACAGGGAGGCAACACACGGCACCCCTGTCACTTCCGCCCAGCCCCCACCCCCGCACCCCCGCACCCCCGCACCCCCGCAGATTGCCCTCTGGGCCAGCTGAGGATTTTAGAAGCTTTGCAAGGACAGACTCCTACAGGTGATTTCCCCCAAACTGTCCCTGAACTTCAGCGGACCTACGAGATGGAATTAGCTCACCTCTTCTCTCCCAGTGACCTTCTCTTTCTCTCTGACTCAGCCGCCCCCTCCAAGGTCACTCCTGGATCCCAGCCATTCCCTGAAGGCCCCGCCTCTGCCTTAGAAATTCAAACAGCCTACCCGGCCGCTGGGGCCTCGGGGCTTCCTCCCTTGACTCCTACCGCACCCCCGTTTCAGCCTCCACTCTCGGCCAGGCCCTCCCCTTTCCTCCTGTCCTCGCTTGTTTTCCCCCTCTATTCTCTTCAGCAGGTCAAGGTTCCAAGGAAGATCGTTTCAGCCACTTTCTTGCTATCCTCGACACATGGTTCACACATCCTTGGCAAACCCCAAAAGTTCGCCTTCTCCATCCCACCTGTGAGAGAGACTGGATTCCTTTTCTCTCTTGCTTTAACAAATAAGGACAAATGTATTAGCTTAATACACATGAATGTATTATGTTACGGTCCTGGAGGTCAGAAATCCGACACCCCTAGGGCGCCTGGGTGGCTCAGTGGGTTAAGCCTCTGCCTTCGGCTCAGGTCATGATCTCAGGGTCCTGGGATAGAGGCCCACATCGGGCTCTCTGCTCAGCAGGGAGCCTGCTTCCTCCTGCCTCTCTGCCTGCTTGTGATCTCGCTCTGTCAAATAAATAAATAAAATCTTTAAAAAAAAAAAAAAAAGAAATCCGACACCCCTAAAATCAAGAAGTGGGTGGGCTGTGTTCCTTCTAGAGGCTCTAGGGGAGAATCTATTTTCTTATCTTTTCTAGCTTGTAAATACTGCCTCCATTCCTGGGCTTGTGACCCCTTCCTCTATCTTTAGAACCAGCAATACGGAACTGAGCCCTTCTGCACTATCTGTCTCTCTCCTTTCTTTAAGAGATTTTGTATATTTATCTGAGAGAGAGAGAGAGAGCACAGAGGGAGAGTGAGAGGGAGAAGCAGACTCCTGCTAAGGGAAGAACCTGATGTGGGGCTCAGTCCCAGGACCCTGGGATCATGACCTGAATGGAAGTCAGAGGCTTAGCCCACTGAGCCACCCAGGCGCCCCTAGTTTTCTCCTTTCTGTACCCTCTTCCACTTCTACAGACCCTCATGGGTGCATTTGGCCTTCCTGAATAACACAGGATAATTTCTCCATTTCTAGGCCAGCTGGTTGCCTAACTTAATTCTACCTGCAATCTTAATTCCCCTTTGCCACGTAATTTAACAGTTACAGGTTCTGGGAATGAGAACATAGGCATCTTTGGGAGGGTTTTGTTCTGTCTACCAGAGAGACTGAACTTTCTAGAGGCTGAGCCCTGCTGGAGAAACTGAGTCAATCAAGAAGATTTTTGACACTAAATCTGTGAACCTTTACAAGTAGAAGGAAGTTTATTATCACCATTATTTGTAGTAGAGAAATAATAAAATAAAATGTGGCATGTTTATTCTACGGAATACTATATAGCACTTAACAAGAATAAAGTCTACGTATATGGATGTCCACAGACTTCAAACCTCATGGGGTTCAATAGGTATCCCTATTTTTTTAAAAAATATTTTATTTATTTAACAGAGAGAAATCACAAGTAGACAGAGAGGCAGGCAGAGAGAGAGAGAGGGAAGCAGGCTCCCTGCTGAGCAGAGAGCCCGATGCGGGGCTCGATCCCAGGACCCTGAGATCATGACCTGAGCCGAAGGCAGCAGCTTAACCCACTGAGCCACCCAGGCGCCCCTAGGTATCCCTATTTTACCGATGAGGAAAGTGGTGTAGATAGGCAGAGTAATTGCTCGAGGTCACACAACTGGAAGTGTCAGAGTTGGGATTTGAACCCAGATAGTCTAAATCCAGAGCCTGTGTACTTAGCTGCAGCAGATGGCTGTGTACAGTATTAGTTACTTCAAGTAAAATTTTAAAAATACCTTAAGGAGGGGCACCTGGGTGGCTCAGTGGGTTAAAGCCTCTGCCTTCAGCTCAGGTCATGATCCCGGGGTCCTGGGATCGAGCCCCGCATCTGGCTCTCTGCTCAGCAGGGAGCCTGCTTCCTCCTCTCTCTCTGCCTGCCTCTCTGCCTACCTGTGATCTCTGTCTGTCAAATAAGTAAAGTCTTTAAAAAATATATAAAAATAATAAACCCAGTACATGTTAATGCAATTAAAATGCTTTTATGAAAAATATTTGTCATAACAAAAAAATATTAGTGGGAAGAATGACATTGGTTTGAATTTTTGCAAATTTCTTTTAATATCTGGCTTAATAAATAACAACTAGATTCTGGCATCTGCTTTTGTATTCGGTCTGTTGCCTTATGTGTTTTCGTTGAAATATTATGAAGGAAATAATAAATGAAGGAAATACAATTTCACATAATTTTACCTACCGTTGCTTTTGTCAGCACAAATGTCAACATGGAGAAAGGGGCAAATAACACCTTAGTATTATTATGAAGATAATTTTGATCTTATGTTTCTCTTGACCGGGTCTTTGCCCCAACCCCATAAGTCTGTGGACCACACTTTGAAAACCACTGCTCTAGTAGATTCAGTTGTGGCCATATGAAATTGTTAATATTTTATTATCATTGACCTACATAATGGCAATCTTATATGGTCCAACCCAATCCATGTTCTATGGGAGGGTTTTCCTTTTGGTTCACACCCTGGGTTTTCCTGGCCAGTTTCTGGTGGTGGACATCATTGGGATGTATCTTCTCCAGGATGGTATTATTGTGGGCAGCTTTGTACAGATGATGTGTCTGTCTCTGAGTCATGATGTCCAGTGTGGGAGGAGCTGGCATTGGGGTGTCTAGGAACCATGGACTGGTGATGTTAGGCTAAACAATTTTAAGATATGTATTATAAACAATTGTGAACAAAGAGAGTTGTGTTCTCTCAGTTGGCTTGAGGTCGTGAAGATTGAACTTGGGGCTTTTTGGACTGGGGCTCTGGTCTTAAGGATATCAGAGGACGTCCACGTGGGCTTTCACTAGGTGTTAAGAACTATGGATCATGTGGCCAAATTAAAGAAAAAAAAAAGACTTTTACTAGTTGAAGACCTATAGCACAGTTAGATGAATTCATGTCTGGGTGGATTCATGACTGGACTGGAAGGTCTCTAAGTACCCCCCCCCAATTATATAGAATATTTATGTACTATTATAGAAGAACAGTTTTTATGCTTTCTTTAGTCAGGTGAATGCATTTGTGGAAGATAATAAGATAGGAAAGGGGATCCAAGATCAGCCAAGCCAGACCTGGTGATCAATGGGGTGTTTGATGCTGTACTATATAACCACTATTTAAACAAAACTTTGCATAAAAAATATGGTTATTTATTTATTTATTTATTTTTCCTTTTCAGAAGGAGTGAGGCACTGATCATCCACTCACTATTCTTCAGGCAGCTGCACCTGATTTAGCTCTAGGGTAATCACCACTTCCTCATCCCTCGACCATATTTTGAGATATTTTGAGATGTTCATTTCATTCATCCACCAGCCCATTCAGGATTGAGACGCCCCAGCCCAGCGATCAGCACATTATACTCCTCTTGGGATGCTGATTGGTTCAAAGGAGGGAACATGACACAAGTCAGATTAAGCCAGTGAAAGTCTATACTGAGACTTCTCCTTTGGAGTACCACTGGCTTCTGAGTTGTTCAGACGTGGAGCTGCAGCTGTGAGGCTGATTAGGAATGAATCCCAGCTGGAAAGATGACAGGTCATCTAGGTCCCGGCTTGGTCATGTGACCCACATCAAGCACAACCTGAAGGTAGCCCTACCCTTGGACCTTGTAGGTGCCTGGAGCTATACATTTCCCCTTTTTTTTTTTCAAGCCATCTTGGGTTGGGGTTTCTGTTGCTTGCCCCTGAAAGACTCCTGATTCTGGTGAAAATGTTATCCAAACTACAAAAGGAACCAGGAGGGACAGTTAGTACTTTTTTTTTTTTTTTTTTTTTAACAGAACCTTGACAGTCTGGAATGTCCAGGCCCAAATTAAATTAGATAAGCTAAGACAAGCGCAGATGTAAAATCCCACAGTTAAGCTCAAAGAGAGGAGGGAGGTGTTTAAGGACAGGATGGGAAGTGGCGGCTTCGGACGTGCATTTCCCTCTGAGACAGACAGCTTCTCGGAGATGCAGCGCCACCTTCAGGTCTGGAGGCCCCGATTGCGGGAGCTCTGGCTTGGTTGGCAGTTTGAGTCCATGGGTGGAAAGCGGATGTCTGGATCTCCGGGTCTCATTCCCGCAGTCCATAGCATGGCTCTGACCACAACACACAGCTGACACCATGCTGTCCTTTTTGTTATTCTTCTTTCTCTCCCTTCAATTCCCCCAGGCCCTCTGCCCTTCTACCCTAATTACTGCAACTAGCATTATGGAACTCTGGTACTACCAGCCAGGCACATGTATGCTAAATCTCCTTCATCCTCCCAAACGATCTTATGAGACAGGTTCTATTTTCATTCCCATTTTACAGAGAAACAGATTTGCAGATGTCGAGGAATTTGTCCAAGCCGTGGAAAAACCAGGCCTCTCAGCAACCAAGGTCCGCGTTCTCATACCTATTGCTAAACCACAGAGCTGTAAGCTGGTAGTCCTATACTGGGGTGTGTGGGGAATGGGGGAGATCCAGTTTTCAAACATGTTTTGTCAGACCACATGGGATTAAAATAATTTTTGAGCCCATGTTTAAAAGTCAGGAAATAGCACGTAAAAATCAACTTCCTGATTCTCTGGAAAATAAGCCGTCAGGTAGACTGGTGACATAGGGCTTCCATTGCTGCTTGGCCTGGGCCATCTGCAACTGCATGGCAGCCGAGTGGGCCCTGGTTCCCCATGACCCCCACTCCCATGGTGCCCAGTGTTGACACAGCCGGCCTGCCCACTTGTCTCTGCCCTGTGGGCATAGGAGTGCGGTTGTCCCTGCTTGGCCTTGCCTTCCAACCAGCCTCAAAAGCTTCTGGCCCCTGCCAAGCCTGGCAGTTTTCACTTTGTTCCCAGAAATCTAACCACAGAGCCCAGATCCCACAGGGCACAGCCAGGCTGGCGCTCAGGGTTCACCTGGTCACTCAGAGCACATACCTTTCCATTTTTCTCTCTGCCCTGGCCCAGAGAAAAAATTTAATCTGCTCCCCGGGACGCCTTTACCTAGGGAAGAAGATCTGAGAACAAACTTCACAACTTTGCCATTGAGGTTTTCAGTTGCATCCGGGAATCCTGAGAAAGGTCAGATTGTGGCTTGGAAACTTGAAAACACTGTAACACTCTTATATGCTAGGGAGCGAAGACAGACAATAAATAAGACAGTCTTTTTTCTACATGGTAATAACTGCTCTGGAGGAAAAAAATGCAGGCCAAAGGAGATTGGATGGAGGTTGAATTTTAAATAGGATGGTCATCCTACAGGAAGTGAGGAAACTAACCCTGCAGATATCTGGGAGAATGTACCAGGCAGAAGGAACAGCAAGTGCAAAGGCCCTGAGACAGAGAGCAAGCCTGGTGTGTTTGAAGAGCTGTAAGAGGCCAGTGTGTCTGAAGTAGATGTGAACTAGGAGAAGAGGGGGCTGCAGGAAGTTGGGAGGGGGGGTCAAAACACGGAGGAGGGCCAGTGTAGGAACTTCAGTCCTGAGTCATGAAAAATTTTTAATGTATTTTTTTTTCATTGTGATAAAATATATGTAAGATAAAATCTGCAACTTTAAGCATTTTTAAGTGTATAGCTCAGCACTAAATATGTTCATGTTGTTGTTTGACCGTTATCACTACCCACCTCCAGAACTTTTTTGTCTTCCAAAACTGAAACTCATTAAACAGTAATGTACCCATTAAACAATAATTAGCCAGGCCCCTGTCCCTCCAGCTCTGGTAACCAATATTCTACTGTCTCCATGAATTTGACTACTCATGTAAGTGGGATCATACACTATCTGTGCTTTTATGTCTGGCTTATTTCACATAGCATCATGTCTTCAAGGTTCATCCATGCTGTAGCATGTGACAGAACTTTCTTCCTTTTTATTTTTTTTACTTTATTCCTTTCTAAAAAGATTTTTTTTATTTACCTTAGAGAGTGTAAGAGCATAGGAAGAAGCAGAGGGAAAGAGAGAGACAGACTGTTGTTGAGCACAGAGCTTGACGTGGGGCTCAATCCCATGACCCTGAGATCATGACCCGAGCCAAAATCAAGTGTCAGCCACTTAACTGACTGAGCCACCCCAGTGCTCCAGAACTTTCTTCCTTTTTAAGAGTGAGTAATATTCCATTGTATGTATATATGACATATTTTGCTTATCCATTCATCTGCTAATGGACATTGGATTTGCTTATTGTGAATAATGCTACAATGAATGTGGGTTTACAGATATCTGCTCATGTCCCTGCTTTCAGTAATTCTAGGTATATCTGACCGGAATTTGAAGAGTCTCACTCTATAAGAATTATTGACAATGGATCATAGGAAGGCAAGAGCTGAAGCAAGGACCAGAGTGAATGACATGGAGGTAGTGAGTAGTAGTTAGATTCTGGGTGTATCTTTCAGGGGTAGCTGACATAATGTGCTGGGTGTGAGAAAATTTAGGACCAAGTCTTCTCAAACAATTGGGTGTTTAATGAGTCAGTCTTTGCCGTTGTTGTTGTTATATGCCCTTTTATTTTTAAAATGATTATTATTTTATTGAAGTGTAATTAACACACAATGTTACATTAGTTTCAGGTGTACAGTATAGCGGTTTGAAAACCCTATACATTATGCTCTACTCACCACTACCGTCTGTCACCGTACGATGATATTCCAGTATCATGAGATCAAGACCCGGGCTGGGCTCCGCCAAGGGGGTGCAGAATCGGCTTGAGATTCTCCCTCCCTCCCTTTGCCCCTGTGCTTGCGTGCTCTCTCTCTAAACTAAATAAGTAAATAAGTAAATCTTTAAAAAGTAGTATTACATATATCACTCATATAATTAAAAACCTGAAAATACTAAAAAAATAAAAAATAAAAGCTTGAAAAACCCTAATAAACATAGTTTACACTTTAAAAAAAGAATAGGAAGGGCTGATTTAGTTTAGGACCAAGTCCTCTCAGACAGCTGAGTGTTTAATGAGTCAGATTCACTTTTGAAGCTACTTAATTGCTACTAAGGTGGCCTGAAATCACAGTTTCATGCTGGGAAAGAAAACAGGAGACCTTCCTTTGGCTCCGTCTACCGAGAAACAAAACCCTTCTGGCTAGTATGGGGCCACAGCCAGCAACAGGCCGGGCAGCCTTTTAAAAAGCCAACAATTATCTGGCCTTAAAAATTAAGAGTTTAGGGGCATCTGAGTGCCTCAGTGTGTTAAAGCCTCTGCCTTTGGCTCAGGTCATGATCCCAGGGTCCTGGGATCGGGCCCCACATGGGGCTCTCTGCTCAGCTGGGAGCCTGCTCCCCCCGCCCCCGGCCTGCCTCTCTGCCTACTTGTGATCTCTGTTAAATAAATAAATTTTTTTTTTTTAAAGATTTTATTTATTTATTTGACAGATCACAAGTAGGCAGAGAGGCAGGCAGAGAGAGAGGAGGAAGCAGGCTCCCTGCCGAGCAGAGAGCCCGATGCGGGGCTCGATCCCAGGACCCTGAGATCATGACCTGAGCCGAAGGCAGAGGCTTTAACCCACTGAGCCACCCAGGTGCCCCAATAAATAAATTTTTTAAAAAAATCTTTAAAAAATTTTAAAAAAATTAGAGTTTAATCACATATGGGACAATAACCATTTCAACAACAAAAAAATGGCAGCAGCCAACTGTCTACTCTTACATAGTACTGTTCCTAGAGTCAGATTTTGGGGCCCACAATGACAGAAAGGAGACCAGACCCCCAAAATCAAAGGCACAGGATTTACTAAGGCTCCCGCCCCAGCTGAAGGAAGACACGGCACTAAAAGGACTAAAAGGACTAACAGGACGGACACAGCAGTCCCCAAAGAGTCTCCACTTAGCTCCAGTTCAGGATCCCACTCCCCGCCAATATGCTAATGAGGAAAAAAAAGCCTCCTTCTGATTGGTTGGTAGGGCCTTGTCCTGATTGGTTGGAAGGGCCTCGTTCTGATTGGTCGATATTGGCCGGTTAGTCAGGCGGCTCCCTGGGACTTTTGGAGCCGGGGTCCTACGGTTTAAGTCCCGCTTGTCTTCCGGGCCGCGTCCTGTCCGCAGCCTGGTTCTGCTCTGTAGGAGTTGCGGCTTTACAGTAACAGCCACCAGAAAGTGCTCCAGGTGGGTAATGTTTTTCACTTGGGGCTTGTTTTCACAGCCTTTGTCTCAGTATGGTGTTTAAGTCATAATATTTAATATGGAGGTAGCAAACGATGAGGCTGTGGCAATGCTTACAGCAGGCTCCCCTGCCCTGTAGTTTCCACACAGCAGCCAAGAATAATCCTTTTATGCTTTAATAATCCAGCTCATACTGGGATGCCTGGCTGGCCCAGTCAATAGAGCATGCGACTCTTAACCTCAGGGTCGTGAGTTCAAGTCTCATGTTGGGCGTGGAGCTGCCTTAAAAAAAAAAAAAAAGATTTAAATAATCCAGGTCAGACTGAGCAAACAAATGAAACTCAACAGTCACCTCTGGAGGCTGCTGGGTGGGGCAGGACAACCGTAGGGTGGCCCCCAAAGGTTGCCTCTTAGTGTTAACACCCTTAGTGTAATCCCCTCCCCCAACCAAGTCAGTGAGCTCAGAAGCAGATCCTTCCCCAGTGCAGCCGTTCCGTGGGACCACAGCACCCACCAACATCTTGATCACAGCCAGAGGAGAGACTGCAGCAGAAGACCCAGCTGAGCAGGCTGGGATTCTTCAGCCACAAAAAGTGTGAGATAATAAATATGCATTGTTTTAAGCCACGATGTAGGTAATTTGCTATGTGGCCATAGAGAAGGAATGCACTAGGGAATTAATGCATTATTTTGAAAATTTATAAAGGGAAAGAGTCAGGCATGTATTCTGCCTGGCCTGTGCAGGGTCATCAAATAGCTGATGCAGGAAACTTTTCATATTGGTGTATTCCAGCTAATGAAAGAAGGAGAAAATGAAATGCCAATACTTTGTTTTTGTTTTTGTTTTTAAGATTTATTTATTTGACACAGAGAGATCACAAGTAGGCAGAGAGGCAGGAAGAGGTGGGGGTGAGCAGAGAGGCAGATGTGGGGCTCAACCCTGGGGATCGTGATCTGGGCGGGAGGCAGAGGCTTAACCCACTGAGCCACCCAGGAGCCCTGAAATGTCAAGATACACCATTTGTAGCTGCTTTTATAATGACACAAGGGCAATCAAACATCATACATCTTCCAACAAAAGTGCCCCAACATGATCGATGAAATAATCCTGCCTCTCTGCCCCCGCCAAAAAAAGTAAACTTGAATCTGATGAGGTCTCTGGATATAACTACCAATTTATTTAAAAAATACAGAGGAATGTGTTAAATAATACCATGGAGATATAAGCAGGAAAATTCAGATGGTAGGAAATTCTATAGGACAAATGAACCAGTTTTTTCAATAGAAAAATAAAACAGAAACATAGATTTGCAGGAGAATCCTGGATCCCCAAAAAATTAGAAGGAGAACTACCACATGATCTGGAAATTTCACTACTGGGTATAAATACAAAGGAGATGAAATCACTCTATCCAAGGGATATCCGCACCCCTATGTTTGTTGCAGCGTTATTTCCAACAGATAAGACATGAAAACAACCCAATTGTCCATTGACAGATGAATGGATAAAGATGTTGCAGTTTATATATGCAGTGGAATATTATTCAGTCACAAAAAATAAGGAAAGCCCGCCATTTTCAATAACATGAATGAAACTTGATAGCATTAGACTAAGTAAATAAGTCAGTCAGAGAAAGACAAAAACTGTATGATTTCACTTATATGTGGAATCTAAAAATAAAAACCAAACCAAACTCCTAAAAAAAGAGATAAGATTTGTGGTTACAAGGCAGAGTGTGGAGTGTAGGGGAAGTAGAGGAAGGTAAACGAGATGTACAAACTTCAAATTATACAGAAATACCAGGGATGAAGGTACAATGTGATGACTACAGTTACCAGAGCCATAGGTATATTTGAAGGGCGCCTAGAGAGTAAATCCTAAAAGTTCTTATCACCAAAAAACAAACAAACAAACAAACAAAAAACCCAAATTTCCTTTCTTCCGTCCTTCTTTTTTTTTTTTTTTTTTTTGGCATCTATATGAGATGATGGATGTTAACTAAATTTATTGTGATAATTATTTCACAGTTTATGTAGGTCAAATCACTATGCTGTGCACTTTATTTTTTTCAAGATTTTATTTATTTATCAGAGAGAGAGAGATAGAGAGCACACAAGGAGGGGGAGTAGCAGGCAGAGGGAGAAGCAGGCTCCCTGCTGAATAGGGAGCCCAGTGTGGGACTCGATCCCAGCACCCTGGGATCATGATCTGAGCCAAAGACAGATGCTTAACCCACTGAGCCACGCAGGAGTCCCTGCTGTACTCTTTAAACTTACACAGTGCTGTACGTCAGTTGTATCTCAATAAAAGTGAAAGAAAAAAAGAGAATCCTAGAGAGTAAAATAGACTCAAGAGCTTTTTAAATAATGGTGATTCTTTCTTCTTATTTGGATGCTGATTCAAACAAACTATGAAAATTATTGATAAGACAGTTGGGACAATTATTGAACACTCAATAGTTTACGATATTCAGGACTTACTCATTTTTTTAGGTGTGATGGTGTTTTTGTTTTTTTAGGTGTGATGGTGTGTTTGGTTTTCTAAAAGGAGCCTTTATGTTTTATTTATACATATATATAAATATATGTATAGGTGAGATGGTACGATATCCGGGATTTACTTCAAAATAATCTGTTCTGGTGGTGAGGAGGGTGTGGGGGACTCCACGTGAACCGGAGATGAAGCTGTGTGATGGGTATGTGAGTGTCGTGTACTGTTCTCTCTACTTTTGTGTGGTTAGGTATTCCATACAGAATAATAGCAAAAAACTCTTAAGTCCGATTATGTCCCTCCTTTAATGGTTTCCATCTCACTCAGAGTCAGAGCTGGAATGGCGTGTAAGTTCCCCTATTATTTCTGACCCTCCTTCTTCACTGCTTCTCTGAACTCATCTCCTACTGCTCACGCTCTTGGCATTCCTATGTGATCCTCATGCGTCTCTTTGTTGGCTTCCCGAATGCCCCAAAGCATGCCTCTACCTCATGCCTTTGCACTTGCTCTTCCTATGGCTCTTATTTATTTATTTTTTAAAAAAATATTTTATTTATTTATTTGACAGAGATCACAAGTAGGCAGAGAGGCAGGCAAAGAGAGAGAGGAGGAAGCAGGCTCCCTGCTGGGCAGAGAGCCCGATGCGGGGCTCAGTCCCAGGACCCTGGGATCATGACCTGAGCCGAAGGCAGAGGCTATAACGCACTGAGCCACCCAGGCGCCCCTTCCTATGGCTTTTAAACCCTTGCTCCTCTACCAGGCATCTCAGCGGCTGTTTTTCTCACTTTTAGGTCTCTGCTCAGATGTCAGCCCCTCAGAGAAGTCTCCCTCCATTATCCCACATAAAATAGCAATATCTACCCAATATCAACGTTCCTCTTGTTCTTATTTTCTTGCCCTTGTTCTTCTCTGTAGAGCTTGTCAGACATTACACTTTGACATGTATTAGAGTTTACCTGCTTGATTGCTTGATTCTCTTTCTGCCCCAACTGGGTGTAATTCCAGGAGGGCAGGCAAGGACTTAACACTTTTTTCAATCAGTACAACCCCAATGCGTAGATCAGTGCCTGGGACATAGTAGGTGCTCAGTAAATATTTGGGGGCTAAGTGAATGCTTGTTCAGCCTGCACTTGTCTTTCGTTCTTTATTATGAATAATTTCAAACATACAGAAAAGTAGAGTCGTGTATTGAATATCTGTATATACATCACTTTTTATATGCATCTCCTTTTTCTTTTTTGGATGAAGTGTTTGAAAGTATTTATGGTCAAAATACCATTTCATCCCTAAATATTTCAATAGGCATCCTTTAAAAAAAAAAACCAGACCCTTCTTTACTGAGCCACGACACTATTGTAATACCTAACAAAACGAACCCCAATTCTGTGCTCTCATAGACTCCCTCCATATCCACAGTTCCCCCAAATGTCTTTTACACTTGATTCAAACCAGGACCCAATCAAGGTCCACAAATTGTGTTTGATCATATCTCCTAAGTCTCTTTAAGCCTGGAATCGCCTCTCCTCCCTTTTTCCAGGTCATTGACTTGTAGGAGAAAGGAAGCCCATTGTCTTACTGGTAGAACGCTCTCCCTTCTCAGCTTCGGCTGGTTGCTTTCCTGCCATGTACTTAACTTGACCCTTTTGCTCCTGTATTTGCGGTACACTGGAAGCTAGATCTCAAGGTCTGATCCGATTGTGGCCAGACATTTTTGGCAAGAATTCTTCCTAGTTGGTGCTGTGGGTGTCCTGTTGAATCACACCAGAAGGCTCGGAGACGGGCTGTCTCATTACCAAAGCTAAGATTGATGAGCGGGTTTAGGCGGTGAAAAGCTGGATCCCTGCATTGTAAATTTCTTCACTTGTAACCAGTAAGAGCTCTGTGGGCCGATGATGGCAGCACATGATTACCCAGCCTTCCTTGAACCTTTCACCTCATGGTTTCAGCTTCTGGAGATGATGGATCCTGAGCCAATGATTTCATCCAGGGTTGTAAAATTCTAGTGCTAGTCTTCATTCATCATTTATGAGGGGACATGGTTCTGTCAGGAAGAGCTTCCTCCCCTCATTGACGAGGGCAGATTAAAGTCTTTCCCTGTAAGGCCATCTGGGCGGCTCTGTCAGTGGAGCTTCTGACTCTTTATCTCAGGTCTTGATCTCAGGGTGTGAGTTCAAGCCCCGTATTGGGTGTGGAGCCTACTTAAAAAAAAAAAAATTTCCTTCTCTCTCTTTTTTAAAAAGATTTTATTTATTTATTTGACAGAAAGAGAAATCACAAGTAGGCAGAGAGACAGGCAGAGAGAGAGGGGGAAGCAGGCTCTTTGCTGAGCAGAGCGCCCGATGCGGGAATCGATCCCAGGTCCCTGGGATCGTGACCTGAGCTGAAGGCAGAGGCTTAACCCACTGAGCCACCCAGGCCCCCCTCATTATTTTCTTTAAATAACCTTCGATTCTGGAGTAATTTTAGATCTATAGAAAAGTTGCAAAGATAGTACAGAGAGTTCCCATATGCTTTTATCCAGGTACCCTAATAATAACATTTTACGTTACTGTGGTTCCTTTGAAAAAACTGAGAAATCAGTATTGATACATTACTATTATCTTTTTTTAAAAAAGATTTTGTATTTTTAGTAATCTCTACTCCCAACATGGGGCTCGAACTCGCAGCCCCAAGATCAAGAGTCACATGCTCTATTGACTGAGGCAGGCAGATGCCCTGATACATTACTATTATCTTTTTTTTTTTTAAAGATTTTATTTATTTATTTGACAGACAGAGATCACAAGCAGACAGAGAGGCAGGCAGAGAGAGGGAGAGGAGGAAGCAGGCTCCCTGCAGAGCAGAGAGCCCGATGTGGGACTCGATCCCAGGACCCTGAGATCATGACCTGAGCCGAAGGCAGCGGCTTAACCCACTGTGCCACCCAGGCGCCCTACATTACTATTATCTTAACATCACAATTTTATTTAGGTTTTGGTTTTTTAGTAATGTCCTTCTTCTGTTCCGGGATCCATTCTAGGATCACACATTCATTTTTTCTTTTTGATGCTTAAAAATGACCCAGTTCGGGGCACCTGGGTGGCTCAGTGGGTTAAGCCTTTGCCTTCGGCTCAGGTCATGATCTCAGGGTCCTGGGATTGAGCCCTGCATTGGGCCCTCCGCTCAGTGGGGAGCCTGTTTCCGCCCCCCCCCCCCCGCCCCTGCTGCATTGCCTACTTGTGATCTCTCTCTCTCGCTCTCTGTCAAATAAATAAATAAAATCTTTTTTTTTTTTTTTTAAATGACCCAATTCAGTCAAGTGGGAGCCCTGGCAGCCTGGCCCTGTGTCCTCTTGACTTGACCTTGACCCTAAATAGTCTTTGGTAAGCTCCCCTTTGCTTTCTGGCCCCCCAAGATGTTGCAGGCTCACCTGGATTTGGTTCCTTTGCCAGTATTTAAAAAGTGGTAGATTTATGGACGCCTGGGTGGCTCAGTGGGTTAAGCAGCTGCCTTCGGCTCAGGTCATGATCCCAGCGTCCTGGGATCGAGTTCCACATCAGGCTCCTTGCTCGGCAGAGAGCCTGCTTCTCCCTCTGCCTCTGCCTGCCACTCTGTCTGCCTGTGCTCGCTCTCTCTCCCTCTCTCTCTGACAAATAAATAAATAAAATCTTAAAAAAAAAAAAGTGGTAGATTTAACTGGCTGGGGAGGATTTTCAGTTTTTCCTGAAAAGTCAGCCGATCTGGCAACACTGAGTCTGTGTTCCAGCTTGGCAGAGAGGGGCTGCAGCTTTGTAGGGCTGCCCTGTTTAGAAGGGGTGTGCACGGTCCCCCAGTTTGACACAGTCCACACCACTCCCTATAACCAGCTTGCACCATGCCTTCGTGGAAGCTGCCTGGATTCTGTAGGCATCTGAGGTTGCTCCCAGAGGTTCAGAACAGCCTGCTTCCCACCCCACCCCAACTTCTGTCTTGCCTTCATATTTAGGAAGTGTCTCCTATGTGCTGACCACTATGTGAGGCGCTGTGGTTCCGATGACAAGACAGTACGCAGGTCACTGTCCTGTTCCATCTTGGGTCCAGTCCCTGATCTTTTGCAAGTGAAGCTGAGAGGGCCTTTCCGTGATGCCACCGCCACCTGCCCCGCTGACTTCCAGCTAAGTTGAGGCAAAAAAATGGAAGGGCAGGAGATGGGATGGTGGGACAGAGGAAGGAGCTGGGCCGTTCCGCTCTTCCCAAGTTCAGGGGGTATTTGCAGCAGAGGCTGAGTCCCCTCTACGGCTTAGCCTCTCACCTGGCAGCCCCGGCTCTGCTTGCTCCTCCTCGATGGCCCCAGACAGGGGCGCCACCTGCTCTCCGTGCCCTGGCCGGGAAGGCAGCCACCAACCCCTACGTGGCTTCTCGGCTGTTGGCTCATTTGTGTCATCCATTCCATGTGTGAGCGTCCCCCTGGTTGAAAGCCTAGAATTGTTTCTGTTTGTCCGATACCGTAGACCGTAGACCTGGCTCCTGACCTCACAGCATTTACCCATTCCTTTATCTGCGTTTACTTGCTTCCTGAATCTTGGACCAATTATTTCATCCCTCTCAGCCTCCGTCTTCCTTATCGGGAATGTAGGGTAATGAGAGTACGCATCTCGTAACCCATCTCGTACTCTTTTTTTTTTTAAAAGATTTTATTTATTTATTTGACAGACAGAGATCACAAGTAGGCAGAGGCAGGCAGAGAGAGAGGAGGAAGCAGGCTCCCCGCTGAGCAGGGAGCCTGATGTGGGGCTCGATCCCAGGACCCTGGGATCATGACCTGAGCCGAAGGCAGCGGCTTGAACCCACTGAGACACCCAGGCGCCCCTCGTATTCTTGTAAGGATTAAACCCGATGCTGCCTATAAGGTGCTGAGCTCAGTCCCTGGAACATACTATGCCTTCAACAATGCTACTTATTCTTATTCTAGGCTACAGCGTGCAAACTACCCCACCAGGGGACAAGCAAAGACTTCTTTCTCTTTGGCTCCACAGACACACAGCTGGTGTTTACGGAGTACCTTACTGTCACCAAGGTCTTGTTTAATTTTGATAAATATCTTTAAGGAATAGGTATTACTAATCTCCCCATTTTCTAGAGGAGGAAGTAGGAGCACAGAGAGGTTGAATAACTTGCTCAAGGTCTCACAGCGAGTCTAGAAGAGGGGGCATGGTTGGAACACGAGTGAGCTGCCTTCAGGGCCCAGGCCCTTTAACCTGTATATCAGGCCCACCCAGTATGTTTGACTCCGTTTGTTAGAATATGTGCAAATACATCTCTGCCCTCCAATAGCTCACAGTCTAGCTGGAGAGACAGGCTTGCTAATTGCTAAGCGCGTTGCGATGTGGTGATGTTAGTCATTCTTTTGTATGCTTGTTCATTCAATTATTCATTCATTCTGCAAGCTCTGGCCACCAATGATATGGCAGTTGCTGCGCTAAGGGCCGGTGAGGAGGCTGGTGTTGGGGGACCCTGACCTTCACACCTTCTCTAGTCACTGAGTGCAGGGTGGTAGAATGGGAGGCTTCTGACATTTCCTGTTTGTATTCCTCCAAAGCACAGGACTTTAGAGTCAGACACATTTGAGTTTGCCTCCTCCTTCTTGACTTACTTGCTGTGTGACCTCATGCAAATCACTTAACCTCTCTGTGCTTCTTTAAATATGTAAAACTGGGGATAAAAATAATACTTCACGAGTTTAATGTTAGAATGAGATGATGAATACAAAGCTCTTAGCAGAGTTCTGGGCACATAGGAAGGGCTTAATTATTAGTTGTTAGTGCTATTTGTTGATGACGTGGTTGATTACCCATGAACCCCAACGATGGAAAACTTTTCCAAATGCTGTGTCCCTTAGTTGGGCAGTGTTTTGCTCCTCTAACAGCCAGATGTGTTCCTTCTGGCTTTTCAACTGACAAGTCTCAGCAGGGTGAAAACAATGCTAGCAGGCATGGCCGACAAATCGTTTTGAAGACACAAAATCACCTCTTGGTTTCCAGGTGCTGTGCAGGGGCCCTGGAGAGAGCTGGAAACTCTGCAGCCTTCCTCGCCCTCCCAGCAAGCCCAACCCTGCCTGGCTCCAGATCGGTCATGCCTGGATGGGTTTAAAGAGCCGCGATCCATTCTGATGGAGAAGTTATAAACTTCATTCTGCAAGCTTGGATAAGATACAGGTAAGACTGTTTACCTTTCTGTAACAATGTAATTTCTTTTTCTGGCTGCTTCTTCCAGGAAGCAGAAACTTAGTATCAACCAGTTTGAAGTCTAAAGATGAGCTATATGCTAAAGACTCCCCAATAAATATCTCCAGCATCTTCCCTGAGATTTTTTTTTAAAGATTTTATTTATTTATTTGACACAGAGAGAGATCACAAGTAGGCAGAGAGGCAGGCAGAGAGAAAGGGAAGCAGCCTCCCTGCCGAGCAGAGAGCCTGATGTGGGGCTCGATCCCAGGACCCTGAGATCATGACCTGAGCTGAAAGCAGAGGTTTAACCCTCTGAGCCACCCAGGCATCCCATCTTCCCTGAGATTTAAGCACACATTTCTCTGTCTTCTTGACAGTCTCACATCGATGCTTAATAAACATCTTCAAATGAATAATCACCCCAAACTGAACACCAGAATTTTCTTCCCACCTCTGCTCCTGTGTCTTCTCCATCACTGGAACTCCCAGCGTTGTGGGGGAGAAGAATGTTTTTTCTTATTCATAATAGGCCTTTCCAAGCAGATCTGAGTCTATGCCAATGAGCTGACTCTTGGTGGGATACTGAGAGCTTCAAATGGGGCCGGTGGCCCAGGGAAACCAGCCCTGGGTTTAGAGGATGGGAACTTTCTGCCTTATTCCCTCCCTCTACCTGCTGGGAGGAGATAGGGGCTGGGGATTGAGTTAATCTCCAATGGCCAGTGATTTAATCAATCATGGCTAAGTAATGGGACCTTCATGAAAACCCCCAAATGATGGGGTTTGGAGAACTTTCGGGCTGGTGAGTACATAGGGATGCTAGCTTGGGGGGGTGGCCCGTTCTGAAGGACATGGAAACTCCGAGTGTTCTCCCCCAATGCCTTGCCCTGTGCTTTTCGTCCAGTCATCTGTTTCAGAGATATATCCTTTATAAAAAACCAGTAAATGGAAACAAAATGTTTCCCTGAGTTTTATGAGCCCTTCTAGGACATTATCAAACCTGACAGGTGGTTGCCAAGTTGGACAGAAATGTCGGCATTGTGGGCACTGGTCACTTATAACTGGTGTCTGAAATGGGGCAGTCTTGTGGGATTGAGTCCTTAACCTATGGGATCTGTGCTAATTCCAGGTAGCTAGTGTTCAAGTGGAATTAAATGATAGGATAGCCAGTGCAAGTCCAGAGACTTGGAAAATGGGTTGATATGGGGAAAAAACTCCCATGCATTTGGTGTCAGAAGTGTTGTGAGTAGAAACATCTTAAAGAGTACTGCCCCATTAGAAGGCACGTTCAATAAGTCGGGGGTCTGGGGATGCTGGGGACAGTGCTGTAGTCCCATCTGCTTAAATACCAGCAGGGGATGGCCTGTCACGTAGTAAGTGCTTAAGAAATATTTGTTAAATTAATGAATTTGGGATTCACTACTCTTTTCTCCAGGATAGTGCTTAAGTTCCAAAGAACTTACAAAGTGCCAAGATAATCAAGGAAAGGTGTCTTCCTTTCTTCCTTCTGAAAATGAAGAATGCCTGCCGCTGGCAGATCAAAGACCCCTCGGACACTGTCCTGAATCCCTTCCTTCCTCTTCAGCCATGCCCTGTTTGAGCTGCGCAGGCGTCTGCCTGCGGCGACCCCCTTCTCCGCAGTCCTCTGCAGTCTGATGGTCGTGAATGTCACTGACTTCCCTGAGGGATGGACCGTTTTCAGCTCTTCCTTTACTTTATCCTGTGGACCACTCACACCTTCATGAAATTATTTCTTTTCTTGATTTTCATGATGCAATGTGCTCGTTTTCTTCCACTGGGTCTGAAGACCCAATGATAATTGCTTGAAGGGGATCCCTCTCTACACGTTCCCTAGACACCAAAATTCAACAAGGCCAACATTTAAAAACACTCCAGATAGCCAGGGTTGCCCTTCCTGGTAAATGGAATCACGGAATCACCGACCGTTTACTTTTCTGAGATGGAAACACAGCCCTTGTCCTCATTCCTGTCTTCTGCTTAGTTGTACACCTAATCCATCATGAGTTCTAGAAATCCCATTTTTTCCTATCTGGAACTGTATACTTCTTCCTACAGCCACTCTTGTAGCTGACATTGCCATCTTTTCTCAGACCATTGCTCTTCTGGTATTTTTTCTGGTCACCTTCCAATCTCTTCTTCACACAGAAGCCAGAGAGATTTTTCTAGAATGCCAACTTGATCCTCAGTTGAAAAGCTTTCTGTGGGTCTTTGATTATTGGGATAAATTCCTTAACCCTTATGATAACTGCCCTGACCCAGCGCCACCACAGCTTCCCTTCTGCCCTGTAGACAAGCAAAACTTTCTTTCCCTTTAGCTTGCCATGATTGTCAATGTTATGCATTCCTAAAGGAAGATAAGAATTATGCCTTTCTTTCTTTTCTGTCTTCCTTCCTTCCTTTTTAAAGTTTATTTATTTATTTTTAATAATTTCTACACCCAGTGTGGGGCTTGAACTCACGACCCTGAGATCAAGAGTTGCATATTCCTCTGAATGAGCTAGCCAGGCTCTGCATTCTTTTTTTTTTTTTTTTTTTTTAAGATTTTATTTATTTATTTGACAGAGATCACAAGCAGGCAGAGAGGCAGGCAGAGAGAGAGGAGGAAGCAGGCTGCGTGCAGAACAGAAAGCCCGGTGCGGGGCTCGATCCCAGGACCCTGAGATCATGACCTGAGCCGAAGGCAGGGTCTTCTCTATTTCTCCTTCATCTCCTCCATTTCTTCCCTTTATCTGGCAGATCTTCTGTAACATCCCGCCAGGTATCAGCTTAAAAACCAGCTCTCCAGGAAGTCTTCCCAAGTCTGGTGCAGCACCGACTGCGATGTGTTCACTCGCATGCAGGTGGTGGGGCCGTGTGACTCATGGCCACGGCTTGAAGACCTATTCTCCAATCCTAATCAATTAAAAACCTCCTAGGTCACCCTCTCTCTTCAGTCTGTCTTTTCCTCCTCTGCCAGGTGGATGCAGGGGGCCCCATGGAGAGCGCTGACTGCGCGGGAGGGCAGCGGACCCCTTGGAGAAAAGGATTCTGGATCCCTGAATGACTGTGTGGAGCAGAGCCCCACCTGCCCTCAGATTGCAACATGAGTGAGAAATAAACTTGATCGCATTGAGTCACTGAGACTTGGCGGGTGGTGTATTAGCGCAGTGAGCCTACCCCGATGCACGCAGTGGGATGAATCGTTCTTGCCTCCCCCACCCCCATTCTCCCATAGAATTCTTTACCTCCCACCAACGCACTTAGCAGAGCGCATAGCAACAGCCTCTCTCCTGGCTGGCTCCTCACCTGACCAGGAGCTGTGGGAAGGCAGGGATGGCCCATGCCTGTCTCGTCCTCCAGGTAAGCTGCCATTCAGCTCCGCACCTGGCTTGTGGCAGCCACTAAATAAATATTTGTGGAGTTGCTTTATGGGTGTTGAGTTCTCCGTTCCTGAATGCCTATTTTGGTCACCTGCCCAGGACTGGGATTCCTCCTGCATCTTGCCAGGCTCCTCTCCTGATGCCCAGACCCACCTCTGAACCAGTCCCATGCCGGGGCTCCCAGGTGACACAGCCCCTGAAGCCGGTCTGCCTCCTGGAATTCCCCGTATCCCCATGGTTCCCAGGCCTTAGCTTCCGCCCACCTGTCAGGATCCCTGAGCGACCTGCTTTATCTCATGCCTGCTGTCTGGCCTCGTGGATGTCACATTCCTTTTTGCCGGACTGGATTTCCTCTCGAGTCTTGGAACTTTCCCAGCTGCATGCCGAGGCTCTGGCCGTGGGGGCCATCACCGAGCTATGCTGTTAGCAAAAAAAAATCAGGGTATGGAAAGGGGTATACAGTGCCTAGTAGTTTGGGAAAAAAATAATCAAAACACATCAGAAAACTGGAAACGGGACAGAGGTGGGGGATAGGGAGTAGAGACCTGGGAGTTGGGGAGAAGGGGGAGATCCTCCTCCCCAGGATGTCCACATCCTAATTCCCAGAATCTATTACCTTACTCGGCACAAAGGACTTTGGAGCTGTGATTCAGTTAAGGACCTTGACATGAGAGATTATCGTGGATTTTCGGGGGGTGGGGTGCTCAGTGTAAGCACAGGGGTCCTTATAAGTGGAAAGCAGGAGAGCCGGGATGAGGGAAGTGGAGGTGCCGTCGGAAGCTGGGTAGTAGGGGGAAAGGGGTACGCGTGTGCGCGCAAGCATGTGAAAAGTGAAGGATTGTATGAGAATGAAGGAAACTGTAGGAGGTCCCACAGCTGGTTTTTATGGGTTGCCAGGGAGGGACCTGGGGGCAGAGGAGAATGCAAGAGGGTGAGAGAACCACAAAAATAAGAACAGAAAAGACTGCACTAAAAATGCACAACGTAATTCCATTTATGACTCCATGGAAAACCAGCCCGCGAATGTGGGTAAACATAGAAGGGGAGAGAGAACCTACCAAGCACAAGTCCACAACGATCACAAAATGTTTACCCGGGGTGGAAGATAAGGAAAAACATGCAAGAGATCACAACAGAGTGGAAATTCGGGCTCCAGCAGAACTGATGTGGACGATGATCCTGGTTCCATCCCTTTCCTGCCGTGAGACTCTGGACAAGTTCCCTAATCCCTCTGAATCTCCACTTCTTCCTCCCCTGGCAAACGTGGGTTTTAAAAGAATCTTCCTCAAAGGGTCACAGTAAAGCGTGAGCAGGGAATGAGGTCATGTCCAGAAGGCACCTAGCACCCATGCCTGGTATGCCATAAGGGTTTAATAAGTGGAGGTCCCAAGCCTTCCAGGGCCAGCCTGCCACGAAGCTCGGGCCCGCACATAGTTCTCCCAGGCTTCGTAGCATGGCCAAGAGCAGTGGTCCAGGTGGGTCCCCCCGACAACCGCAGACCTGCCGGCCTCAACACCACGTCCCGTGGTAGCAAGGACAGACTCTGGGGCAAGCTTGCGCCGCAATTACTAGCCCTGGGAACTTGGATCAGGTTTCCTTCTTCCTCGTGGCTAAATAAGATGCCATTGCATATATACCCCATGCTCTTGTCCTCTGATTCTCCACGTCACCTTGATTGTAGCATAAATTCCCAAGTCTATTTGTGTCCGTGTCTGGGCCATCTGCTCTGTTACACTGACTTTTTATTTCTGTCCTAATGCTGCACCATTTAATTAATGTCATTAATATTAGGTTTTTACTAAAGGGCAAAACCCCTTTCACTACTTGTGTTTTTTCGGGCTGTGCTGGTCCATGCTTATCTTTTTGGTCTTCCAGATGAACTTTGGATTCTAGGTCAAATCTATATCGTTACTGCTCTGAAATAAGAATTCTTTTGGAGTTTTGTTTGGCGTATCTTTGTTTATACAGTGCGGATGTTTTGAGAATTCTTGTGTTCCTGTTCAGCAAGATGGAGTGTTTCTCCATCAAGCGTTATTTGATCCTTTTCAGGGGCGCCTGGCTGGCTTTGTCAGTGGAGCGTGCTACTCTTGGTCTCACAGTTGGGAGTTCAAGCCCCACGTCGGGCAGAGAGCCTACTTAAAAAAAAAAGTTGATCCTTCTCAATAAAATTTCTTAGTTAAAAAAAGATTTCTTAGGGCGCCTGGGTGGCTCAGTGGGTTAAAGCCGCTGCCTTCAGCTCAGGTCATGGTCTCAGGGTCCTGGGATCGAGCCCCGCATCCGGCTCTCTGCTCAGCAGGGAGCCTGCTTCCTCCTCTCTCTCTGCCTGCCTCTCTGCCTACTTGTGATCTCTCTCTGTCAAATAAATAAATAAAATCTTTAAAAAAAAAAGATTTCCTGTACATTTTTGCTAGAAAGCTGTACAAAATTTGCATGTGGACGTTTGTGGGAAATACTGATAGTTTGTCTACATAAAAATTGCCAACCTCCTCGTGGGAAAAAGTACCACTATCACAATTAGATGGCCCTTGAAAAACTGGGGGAAATTCTTGCAGCATGAATGACTGAAAAGGGTTAATGTCTTTCCATTCCTCTTTGTTAAGAGCTCTTGTAAGTAGACGAGGTGTACTCCGACAGACAAATGGGAAAGTATGTGAACTCGTAATTCACGAAGGAATAAATACAAGTAGACAACAAACATATGAAAAAAATCTACCTCAAAGTTATAAATTAAAACATCAAAGAAACATTTTTCATCTAGCATAGATTTTAACCTTCTATTGTCAAGTATTTGGGAAAAAATACACACATAAACCAGTGGGGTTGTTCAACCTTTCTGGGTGACAATTTAACAAGATAGAAAGCCTTAAACATATTCTTGGTCTAGTAAAGGAAGTGATAGGTGTGTCCAAACATTAATCTAGAAGGCTATTATCTGTAATAGCAATACATTGGAAACAACCTATTTGTCAAATAGTAGGATATTGTTTAAATAGACTCTGGTACATGCTGAAATGTAATGCCCCAGTAAGAATTATGCGGTAGAAGTTTCTGACCTGGAAAAATATTGATCATGTGCCATTAAATCAGTGGCTCTCAGTCCCAACTGTATATTACAATCACCTGAGAAACTTAAAAAAAGAAAAAATGTCACTGCCTAGAACCCCTAGCCACAGATTCTGATTCCACCGGTCTGAGCTAGTACCTAGTCCTGAGCTAGTACCTAGTACCCAGTGCTGGTATTTTTAATTTTTTCTTTCTTTCTTTTTAAAGATTTTTAAAAATTTATTTGACAGAGAGAGATCACAAGTAGGCAGAGAGAGAGAGGGGGAAGCAGGCTCCCTGCTGAGCAGAGACCCCCCCCCCCCGATGTGGGACTCGATCCCAGGACCCTGAGATCGTGACCTGAGCCAAAGACAGAGGCTTAACCCACTGAGCTACCCGGGAGCCCCTGTACTGGTATTTTTTAAAGTTAAATTAAAATTTTAACTTGGAGTCCATAGTCTCTCATGGTTCACCTCCCCTTCCAATTGGGTGTGGTGAAAAAATAATGAATACTGTTTTTCTGAAAATAAATAAATTGGAAAAAAAATTTTAACTTGGAGATCACTGTAGATTCACATGTAGTTGTAATAAATAATACAGAAAACCCCCGGTTTCCCCTGATGGTAATATGTTGCAAAATCATATTACAATATCTTAACTAGGTATTGACACTGATACTATCAAGATAAAGAACATTTCCATTGCCACAAGAACCCTTGTGTTACCCACAGAGATCTATTTCCTTTTCTTGCCCTATTGTACTGTCTAGAACTTTCTATGTTGAACAACAGTGGTGATTCTGAGATCTTTGCCTGGCTTCAAGGGGGAAGCAGTCAGCCTTTCACCAGTAAGTTTAATGATAGCTGTAGGTTTTTATAGATATCTTTTATCAAGTTAAGAAATTTCCCCTATCTTCCTAGTTTTCTGAGTTTTTTTTTTTTTATCATGAACGGGTATTGAATTTTGCAAATGCTTTTTCCACATCAATTCTGAACATCATGTGATTTTTTTCCTTCTTTAACCTGTTAATATGGTTGATTACATGGTTTTTTGAATATTGACCCAGTACTCATCTCTAAAACAAGCCACATTTGTTCGTAGTGTATATATATTTTTATTTATTGTTGAAGTCTTTTGGCATCTGTATTCATAAGGGATATGAGTCTGAAGTTTTCCATCATTGTGCCATCTCCGGTTTTGATATCAGGGTAATACTCGCTTCCTAAAATAATCGGGAAGCATTCCCTCCTCTTTTACTTTTTGGGAGAGATTATGTAGAATTGGTGTTAATTCTCCTTTAAGTGCTGGAACTCTGCCCAGTTGTTGTTGTTTTTTTTTTTTTCCAGGCTATTTTCTCTCTTGTTCAGATTGAGTAATTTCTCTCTTTGGTTTATCTGAAATATCACTTGTATGACAGCAAAAATTTTTGAAAAATTACCCTCCTGGACTCTGTGCTCTCTGCCTCCTGAGATCTTTCCCATGCATTTACTTCTGATTCCGTTTGTCCACAGGACAGGAGCTAGTACCTAGTACCCAGTACTCCCTCCACAGGAGAGCCAGGGGAAGGAAGCTACAGACCTTTCACCGTCCTGGAAATTCATTCCTTCAACGCATTTTTTGCATGCCTACCATGGGCTAGGAATCAATGAAGAGTAAGCCCCAATTTACTTTTTATTTTTTGTATGTTATGGTGGTTTGATATCTTAAAAGCCTTTCTGGGTGGGGTAAACTGCCCTTCTTGGAGTTAGACAATTCTTAGAGATAGCAAAGGGCTCAGCCGGAAGCATGCCTTGGAGATGCAAACTAATGAACCCAAAGCCATATTTCCTCTATCGGGCCCCTATCATCCAAGAAGCAGTATTTCTGGGCCTTCATCACCCCAGGGCCAGATACCGGGCAACCAGGAATCAAGTCTGTAGCTGGAATTACTCAAACTAGCCAGTCCTGGCCAGACCTGCCTTCGCTCCTGACGTCTGCCCCCTGACCTTGCTGAGGCTTCCCCATTTAGCCTTGCGAGGAACGGCATGCCTGCTCTTTCTAGGACTCGGGATGGAAGAGAATCTGTTTTCCTGAGACTCTCCTGTGTTCCCTCTTGTGGGTCCACAGTGGAGCACCCAACACAGTGCACGCGCTCGTGCATGAGACCGACAGGGATGAGATAGTGCTGTGTGTGCAAACGTGAAACGGGGCCACGAGGAACCCCTGTGAAGGAATTCGTGGTGCTCAGATTTGGCCCAGGTGGCCATCAGAAAAGGTCTCCTTGGGGAGGGGACATGCGGGCGAGATCTGAAAGGATGATCGGAAGAAATGAACTAGAGACGGGGAGGAAGTTTACTCGGGCAGAGGGAACAGCATGTGCAAAGGCTTCCCAACGGGAGCCAGGGCGTGGGGTGACCAGGCATCCTGCTGGGCTGAGGCTGGGTGGGTGGGGGGTGGTTGTGGGCACCGGATTTTCAGTTTGGAGAGTGGGACAGTTCTGGGCAAAGCGTTCTAGTCCTCCAGGGATGGGACGTGCAGGTCGGGGAGGAAAGGTAGTTCCTGGGACACAGGAACCTCATAACTAATACTGGGAAACCCGTGCACAAACCGGGATGAGTTAGTCACCCTGCATGGCACCTTCAGGAAACTGAAGACGGCTCTTAGAGTGATTGCCTTTAGAAGCAGGCCCTGGGGGCTGCCTGGGTAGCTCAGTGGGTTAAGCCTCTGCCTTCAGCTCAGGTCATGATCTCAGGGTCCTGGGATCGAGTCCCGCATCGGGCTCTCTGCTAGGCAGGGAGCCTGCTTCCTCCTCCCTCTCTCTCTCTCTCTCCCTCTCTGCCTACTTGTGATCTCTCTCTCTGTCAAATAAATAAAATCCTTAAAAAAAAAAAAAAAGAAGAAGCAGGCCTCGGGAAGAGGATTCAGGTGCAAGTAGTTTATTTGGGATGTGGAAGAGTAGGGGAATGGGAAAATGAGACGGAGGAGGGAACGCAGCCCGTCAAGGGTACACCCTTGTATGGGTTATCTTCTCCAGAGAAATGCAACCCACAGGAGAGAGCGAGATGACAGATGGGAGCCAGGTAGATAGATAAATAGAGGAGATGGGTGTAGATACTCACATGAATACGGGGCTAGGAAGTCCTAACTCTGTAGGGTGGACTGATAGGCTGGAGACTCAGGCAGGAGTTCCTGCACTCTTGAGGCAGAATTTCTTGGGGGAAACCTCAGTTTTTGAGGTTTTAGACCTTTTAGACCTTCAACTGATCGAATCCCATCCATATTATCGAGAATAACATCCCTTACTTAAACCTCCCTTACTTGGGTGGCTCAGTGGGTTAAGCATCTGCCTTCCGCTCAGGTCATGATCTCAGGGTCCTGGGATCGAGCCCCGGGTTGGGCTCCCTGCTCAGTGGGAGTCTGCTTCTCCTTCTGTCTCTTCTTCTTTTTTTTTTTTTTTTTAAAGATTTTATTTATTTATTTGACAGAGAGAAATCACAAGTAGATGGAGAGGCAGGCAGAGAGAGAGAGGGAAGCAGGCTCCCTGCTGAGCAGAGAGCCCGATGCGGGACTTGATCCCAGGACCCTGAGATCATGACCTGAGCCGAAGGCAGCAGCTTAACCCACTGAGCCACCCAGGCGCCCCTCCTTCTGTCATTTGTCCCTGCCCCTACCCCTACTTGTGCTTGCTTTCTCTCTCTCTCTCAAATAAATACATACAATCTTTTTTTTTAATAACTATTTTTTTGCTTTATTCCATTCATAGGTGACAGCCTCAAACACGACACTTGGGTTTTTCTCTTTTGACTTTGCTATTCTGTCACTACCTAGGTCAACAGAGTCTTCCTCCCAATAGTCTATGCAGTTTGATGCTCAGCAAGTAGGGTACTGGTAGGTCCTCAGAGATCACGGCTCTCCAGCGCCAGGATCTGGGTCCTCCCCTTTGACTACACTGTCTGTGCTGGGGGCTCTGCCCAGGTCCTGTCACCCCTGAGGTGTCCTTAGGCCAGAAAGGCCAAGCGGGCTACATGTCACGTACCAACTCTGAACAAACCCAGGAGTTGCTTAGAGCCCAGGGTCAAGGGTAGTATGGCAGGCTGTGTCAGGGGTCTATTACAAAGGGATGGCATGCTTGACGAGTGATGTCTGCCGTGGCAACACCCTCTAGACTGTCTGGAACAGAGACCCAGGGGAAGAGGCTGCATGACAGCCACAGGCTCAGATAGGGACAAGGCATGCGTCCCATTCTTGCCTCGTTCCGCTTCCCAAACTACATTGTCTCACAAACCACGTGGCTGGGGAGGCATTCTGAAGGCCATGAAGGTTCAAGCGGCTTCCTTAGGCTCTGGAAGGAACAGCCTAATCCCCAAGCTAGAGGAGGCTTGGGAGGACAGCTCACGCAGGGCCCCGTGGGGGCATTAGCTCCTCATCTCCTGGAGTCTGTTTCATCCGGGGAAAGAGCTGGCTGACTGTCAGAGTTAGATGCAACATGGGAGGTAAAGACACTTTTCTGTGACACACAGAAATAACCTTAACCTCTGGGTAAACTTGCAAAAATTTCCAGTCCAAACTAAAAAGGTTTATCGTCCGTGCTACTGACAAGCCAAAATAGAGTAAAAGGACAGTCATTACTTTAAGCAAGTTCCAGAAAGAGGGCATACTGCTTTGGAAAGCACTTGTCTCAGCAGAAGACGCAAGAGTGTGTGTAAAAGTATGTTTCTAGAAAAGACCAAAGGCACCAAACATAACCCTAACTTTGCCTTCCAATTCCCCTTGATGCCACTCCATACCCTGGGTGGGGAGGCTACTTCGTCCAGCTGACTTTGGGAATGTCATCGTGCTCCATGAGGGTGTCCAGGTGTCTGTTGAAGTCCTCCACTCTCTGCTTGTGGGTTTTGCATGCTTTCTTCAGGATCCTTTCCATTTGCCGCTTCTCTTGCATCTTTTGTTCGTTTGTCCAGGCCGCGCCTCTTCTCCTCCTCATTCTTTTTGCTCGTTCCCATCGCTTCCAGGAGTTTTGCCTTGTCTTTGTCCTTCTTTTTCTTCTTTCGCTTGGTGACGCCAAGCTCTGCAACGCCTTTTAGTTTCAGGGGCCCTTTTTTTTTTTAAAGATTTTATTTATTTATTTGAGAGAGACAGTGAGAGAGCATGAGCGAGGAGAAGGTCAGAGAGCGAAGCAGACTCCCCATGGAGCTGGGAGCCTGATGTGGGACTTGATCCCGGGACTCCAGGATCACGCCCTGAGCCGAAGGCAGTCGTCCAACCAACTGCGCCACCCAGGCGTCCCTCAGGGGCCCTTTTTGAACTTGCTTGTAGGCCGCCATGATGCCGATCGCTGTTTGTAGGTAAACTGCCCACATAAAACCTTAAAAACAACAACAACAACAACAACAAAGTCAACAGTGAATCCCGTCTACCAAATACCTTCAAGCCCCACTTCGATTGACAGTTAATTGAACAACTGGGTGCCGCTGGCTGGCCGTCGCAGACGCACGAAATTCATCATCAGAACTCTCAAGGGCATCGCAGTGGGCAAGGGGTTTAATCCTGCGGGGACACGCTGGGGGCACACACACACCTCAGAAGGATCAGGATCCTCCCAGGTGAGGATCCTGGGCGCTTACAGCATCCCCAGCCCCGCTCTCATCAGCCACTGTCTGGGGGCTGTTTGGGGGGTGGGAGACGGCTGGGCTGGCAGTTTCAGAGACCAGACGAGTCGCTTAGGCAAGAAGAGCGGGCCGGGAGCCGCAAGTCCGCAGATGCGCGCTGGAGTGCGGGGCACGCGGGGAGGGGTGCAGCGGGCGCCACGAGACGGCCTCTAGCATGAAGCAGGAGAAGAAGAAAGGTCTCGAGCATAAAGGGTCTTGCAGGCCGTGTGAGGACTGAAGTCCTAGATTAAGGACTGGGGAAAGGCATTATATGGCGGGGTGGGGCATGAGCAGCTCTCTGTTTTAAAAAGATCTTCAGGAAGGGGCGCCTGGGTGGCTCAGTGGGTTAAAGCCTCTGCCTTCGGCTCGGGTCATGATCTCAGGGTCCTGGGATTGAGCCCTGCATTGGGCTCTCTGCTCAGCAGGGAGCCTGCTTCCTGCCTACCTCTCTGCCTACTTGTGATCTCTCTCTCTCTCTCTCTCTGTAAAACAAATAAATAAAATATTTAAAAAAAAAAGATCTTCAGGCTGACATGAAAAACAACGGGTCAGAAGGGGGCAGAGAGGATGTGGAGCCACTGGCTGGGAGCATCTTGCTGGAGTCTAGGTCGGATGGCGGCATCGGGCGGGGGGGGGAGGTGGTAATAGGCAGGACGGAGAGAAGACGGATGCTGGGCCATTTAGGGAACTAAAGCAACAGGCCTGGGTTATGGATCTGGGGTTATCAGCGGTGTGAGAAAGGAGTGTATCAAAGCTAGCCCCACTCTAGTTTTTTTTTTTTCCCGTAAAAGTTTTTAAAACTTTTGTTTATTTCTTTATTTTGATAGCTGGGGCTCTGGTGTGGACCCAACAGCCCAGAAGTTGCCTGCAACCAGTTGAAATGACCTGAAGCTGACCTTACCTGCTGCCTGACCTGTTTCTACATCCTAAGATGCTTATTGCACAACCAGAAACCTCCTGTCGAAAATACAGCTGGAAGCCAGCATAAATGGAGGGTAAGCGTGGAAAACATTCCTCGGGTCCCTCGGCGGGAGGGCCCATCTCGTAATGAGACCAGTGGTGGCAGGAGGATGAGAAATCAGACACCCAGGGCCTGTCACCTTGAAACAAGCACCCCCTAACCTTCTCACCTTAGTTTCCCCAAACACTGGATGTTCATTAAAAACCACCTGTTTTCTGCGTCCTCATTTTGTTTTGTCTACTGTGCAGAACAAAGAATGGATTTACGCACTCTGGGGTTGGGGGGAGGGATGGGAAGAGCAATGTCACATTAGGACTTTTGCAGTTGTCCTTGGTTTTAAGAAGCCAGATATAATGGGAAACCACGAAATGGTGGTGGTATAGTTGCCCGGAACCGAAATCTCCTCACCCCTACGCCCAGCACCATGAGAGTCTCCTTTGGAGGGGACCTTGGCCTAGCTGGCAAGTAAGAGATGGGAACAAAGCATCATGAGTGGACCATAGAAATGACTAGAAAACCAGACTGCGCTTTCCTTTTCATTGGCACCTGAGCCAAGGTGGTAGTGTTTATCCCATCAACTCCAACCAAGGAGCTCAAGCTGGAAATCTAACGGGGTGTGCGTCGAAGGCCCCCTAATGTCCACACATCGTAGTACTCACGTCCTTGGGTAGTCGTCTCCCACGGTGTCCCATGATGGGTCTGTGCGGGGGACAGAATTACAGTTTCCAAAGATTTCCTGTCTTCATCCCTGGGACCTGTGAATATGTTATGTTACGTGGCAGCGGGGAACTAAGGTTGAGAATGGAATTAAGTTGCTAATCAATGGACCTGGAGATGGGGGGAGATTATCCTGGATTGCCTGGGTGGGCTCAGGGCCATTATGAGTGGCCTCGAATGGGGCAGAGGGACACAGAAGAGTCAGAACCAGAGAGATCACCTCTTCAGGAAGAGTCTGCTGGACATTGCTGGCTTTGAACAGGGAAGAAGGCATGAACCGAGAAACTCAGGCAGGCTCCTGAAGCTGGAGACAAGGAAATGAATTTTCTTCTATTCCTCCAGAAGGAACACAGCCCTGCCCACAGCTTGACCTTACCCCTCTGAGACCCATTTCAGATTTCTGACATCTAGAACTGGAAGATAATAAGTCTCTGTTGTTTTAAGCCACCAAGCTTGTGTTAGTTTGTTACACGAGCAACAGAACGCTTGGGGTAAGGGATGATAATATGGAGGGCACTCGATAAGTATTTGTGAAATGGGATGAATGAAAAGTCTCTCTGCTCCAACAAATCCCGGGCTTTGTGTCACCCGGGGGTGACTGAAAGCCTCTTAGAGACCCTCATAACCCTCAGCCCACCACTTAAGCCCTGTTGGCTCCCTGGCTCCTGGAAGGATCCATTTGGACATCTTGCTCCTCCCCAACTTGGCCGTGCCCTCCTGTGCCTGTTCCCTCCTCCGGAACCCCCCTCCCCTTCCCCACCCCAACTTGAGAACATCTCACCCTTCAAGAGTGAGTTCAGATGTTCTCTCCAGACAACCTTCGCTAGTTACTCAGATAGGAACTTTCTATAGTGTGTCCTGACACTCACTACCTTGTGCCGTGTCAAGCTGCCTGCCCCTCTGGCTCCAGCGCCCTGCAGAGAAGACCTCCACAGGTGGCACAGGAACCCTACCCACCCGTGCATGCACTTGGGATGAGGAATCCGGGAGGGAACTCTTCTCCCAAAGACTACAGGCTAGCCCAAGCATCCTGGTTTCCCCCTTCCTTGAAATCTCTTTCAGACGTTCAGTTCATCTCTGAGTCACTTCTTTTTTTTTTTTAAGATTTTATTTATTTATTAGACAGACAGAGATCACAAGTAGGCAGAGAAGCAGGCAGAGAGGGAGAGGAGGAAACAGGCTCCCCGCCGAGCAGAGAGCCCAATGCGGGACTCGATCCCAGGACCCTGAGATCACGACCTGAGCTGAAGGCAGATGCTTAACCCACTGAGCCACCCAGGCGCCCTCTGAGTCACTTCTTAAAAAAGAAAAATAAAGACACATGTTAGTAATCTTTTCTTGATTATAATAGTAATCCTCTTCATGGTCTAGTACGGAATTAACAGAAATCTCCAGAGAAGAAACTAAGTTCCTGCCGAGACCACCACTGTCCTCCATAAACCCGTCTGTCACCCAGAAATGAGTAGCTGACCTCTAGGTCTGACCCTGCTGCTGGGCACCAGCCTGAGCAGGGTCCTTCATCGGCCCCATGTACAGATGGACAAACCGAGGCCGGGGACGTTCCGTGGGAGAACCCGAGTACACACACTTCCATTCTTCTGGGTCCTGATGTCATTAACAGCAACGAGGGTATCTCCCTCGGTTCATCATATGCTGCATTTGGGGCTTTTCATCCCTAACTATCATGAGCTCCTGTCTCTCAGATTAGGAGCTTGAAAAGCAAAGATCAAGGCTTGAAGATTTAGGCCACAGGAAGCAAACTCAGAGACCTCTAGGGGCCCGGCACAGTTCATAATTGGTGACAGGGCCTTGGAGAAGTAGTTTTTCCCCCTTTGCAGCCGAGCTTTTGATAACATGTCAGTGTTGGTGGCGTTTTAACCACACGTACATTTGAATTGTTATGTCACCAAATCCCTCTCTTTCCTCTTTTATGTTTTCTGGGCTTCCTTCTAGGCTTTGCAAGCCCTTCTTCTCTCCCCAGGTCACGAGACTGCCCCCTCCTGCTGTCTTCCCATTGTTTCATATTTTTATTTTTCCTACGTAAAAATTTTAAATCTAACTGGTCTTTTTTTTAAACTGACTTTATTCTCTTTTAATTTTTTAGATGGATTTATTTTAGAGAAAGAGCATGAGCAGGAAGGGCGGAAGGAGAAGGAGACAGAATCTCAAGCAGACGCCCGCCAAGCACAGGGCCCAGTGCAGGGTTCCACGGGGACCTGGATCCTACCAATCCCGAGACCACGACTGGAGCCGAAACCATGAGCCAGACACTCAGCTGACTGTGGCACCCGGCAGGCCCAAACGCTGACCGATCTTTTAAAACATCTGAGGTAAGATCTTCCTATTCCTAAACAAAAAGTCAGTGTCTCCCTGCTTTCATTAGTGCATATCACTACCGATCTGAAAAGCCATGTCTTTAAAGAAAAAAACTTTTTATTATGGACAATGTCAAATGACACAAAAGCAGTATAGTGATAGCATGATCCCCCCCCAATACCTCTCTCCCAGCTTCAACACTGGTCAGTATAAGGCCACCTTCCAATAAATTGTGGCAAAATACATGTAACATAAAGTCCAGCATCTTAACCACTCGGAAGCGTACAGTTAAGTCGTATTAAGTGTGTTTATCCTGTTGTGCAAACCACCTGCCGGGCGGCTGTATTTTTGTATTTTAACAGCCTCAGGTGTCTGGACTGGTTCTGGTTTCGTTCCTCTCTTTATTTAGAACTGCACTACCCACTGTACTGGCTTTGCTTATTGATTTTAAAAATTATCATATACGTAAAATCTATAAAATTTATACAAAAGGACTATTTATTTATTTATTTGACACAGAGAGAGAGAGAGAGAGATCACAAGTAGGCAGAGAGGCAGGCAGAGAAAGAGGGGGAAGCAGGCTTCCCGCTGAGCCGAGAGCCCGATGCAGGATTCAATCCCAGGACCCTGAGATCATGACGTGAGCCGAAGGCAGAGGCTTAACCCACTGAGCCACCCTACAAAAGGACTCTTGAGTGGCAGAGTCGGTTGGGCGTCCAACTCTTGGTTTTGGCTCAGGTCATGGTCTCAGGGTCCTGGGATCGAACCCTGTGTTGGGCTCCTCGCTCGGTGCGGAGTCTGCTTGGGATTCTCTTGTTTCCTCTCCCTCTGCCCCCACCCCCGGCCGCCACGCTCACTCTCTCTTTCTCTCTAAAAATGAATAAGTCCTTAAAAATTTACTGAAACATTATGAAAGTTTGCCTCTTTGGGCACACAGACCTATACATTTCTATAGACATATTCATGGGATCGTCGCCGTGAACAAAACACTTCCATCCCCCGGCAAACTCCCCCAGACCGCCCCTCTCTAGTGTTTCCCGTCCACTCACGAAGAGGCCAATGATCTGTTCTTCAACATAGTTTTGTCTTTTTAGAAGGTCATATACAGGGAAACATAGAGTTAGGAAGCTCTCGAGATTGCATTAATCACTCAGCGTACTGTCTTTCAAATTCATCCACGTCGTGGGGTTTTTCAACAGCGCGTTCCCCACTGTTGCGGAGGGTGTCCCCGTGGGTGGCTGTCCCTCACAGAGCTGCTGTCCCACGGTTTTAAGGGCTGTGGCTTGAGAGTGGATTTTGATGTCTGCCCACTAACATTGCTCTCATTACATTGTTTTGCCAAAGTGTCTCGGCTGTTCTGTAGACTGATTCCTAGGTCTTCTGTGGTTTGAGCTGCTATTGTGGGTGATGCCTTCCATCATCCCACTATCCAAATGGAAAACTCAGAGCTCTCTCCCAGGAAGAAACATGAAAACTGTGTAAGATCTTGCTGAAGAAAACTGTAGAACTACGCACACAGATCCGAGGAAAGACTTGAACGCATGCTAACACACATTTCTGCATGTAAAGACTCAATTATTGAAAAGATATCTACTCTCTCCAAATTAATGGAGGTATTGTGTAGCCCTAACAGAGTTCCACCTTTTTCATCACCATTTTCAAATTAATGGCATAAAATCAGCCATTTTTAAAAAAATTGTGTTAATCTCTTCCTTATCACAGTGGTGGTTCCTTTTCTCTTTCCAGAAGTTGCATTTGTATTTCCTTCCTTTTAGCTTGCCTTCACTGTAATCTGAATGTGTCTGGAGGATCCTGTTGCTGGTCTTAGAACAGTTGCCTGTTCCAGAAGGTTCTGTGGTAGGACAAAGTCATCGGGAAAGAGTATTTCACCCTTTCCTGCTATCTCGCGAACTATCCCAAAAAGGCAAGAAGGGGATTTTAATCATGCCGCCGAGTCTTTAAGGATCACTTCTACGTCCAGGGGCTCCCGTGCCCCCCCCCCCACCAGCTGAGAGGATGCTTCAGTCCCACACCTTGTTCCTGCCCTCCCCTCCCCACACCTTGCTTTCTTTCGATGTTGCACTATTAGAGTGGTTGTAATAATAATGAAATCAGCCATCATCTTACTAGAATATAACGGGGTGAGCAAGGAGCTAGATGACAAATATATAAAGACGGGATTTTTTTTTAAAGTAAGTCAGAATGAAAGAAGGAGCTCATGCATACACACTCACATCATTTTATTGACTAGTCCTTTCAAATA
Source organism: Neogale vison (assembly GCF_020171115.1). Classification (NCBI taxonomy): domain Eukaryota; kingdom Metazoa; phylum Chordata; class Mammalia; order Carnivora; family Mustelidae; genus Neogale; species Neogale vison. Next base: position 34,442,981 of record NC_058104.1, read on the forward strand.
ACCAGTTCTTTCAGTCTTACCAGTTCTGTTCTGTTTCCTTTCCTTTCTTCAACTTCTGTTTGTAATTTTGAACATTTTCCCCTTCTGCTTTCTTTTGATTTTTGTTTCATTTCCCCTAATGTCTTGAGTTGAATGCGCAGCTCACTTACTTTAGAATTGCTTGTTTATCAACACAAGCGTTTTTGTTTTTTTTTAAGATTTTTATTTATTTATTTGACAGAGAGAGATCACAAGTAGGCAGAGAGGCAGGCAGAGAGAGAGAGAGGGAAGCAGGCTCCCTGCTGAGCAGAGAGCCCGATGCGGGACTCGATCCCAGGACCCTGAGATCATGACCTGAGCCGAAGGCAGCGGCTTAACCCACTGAGCCACCCAGGCGCCCCTATCAACACAAGCGTTTAAGGCGAGGTGGCTTCCTCTAGACACCCCCTTGGTGACATTCTCCAAAGCTGTGGATGGCTTCATGGGCATTCGGAGGGCAAAGTTCCCCTGTACTTAGGAAACCATCTGGGGGTGCCTGCATGGTTTAGAGCATCCGATTCTTTTCTTTTTCTAAGATTTATTTATTTGGGGGGGGCATGCAGAGAGAGAGGGAGAAAGTCTCGAGCACACAGAACCCAATGTGGGTCTCAGTCCCAGGATCCTGAAACCAAGAGTCAGCTGCTTAACTGACTGTGCGACCCAGGTGCCCCAATCCAGCTCTTGAGCTAAGCTCAAGTCTTGACTCAATGTCATGAATTTTAAGCCCTGCGTTGGGCTCCATGCTGGGCGTGGAGCCTACTTTACAAAAAAAAGAAAAAGAAAAAGAAAACCATGTGTGTTACATGGAGCCTGGAGACCAGCTAGGGCCCTGCAGGCTGAGTCACATCCCTGAAGTCCCCGGAGTGGTGTTCTGCCCCCCTTTCAGGGAGATATGGGATAGGGGACCTGGAATGGTTCTGTGGGGTCTTCCTCTTCGAATCCAAACACCTGATGAGTGTCACAGGGACCAAATATCAGTGGGATGTTTCCTGTCCTCCGCAAAGCCTCTTTGAGCATCTACCCTTTCCCTAACAAGCAAGTGGCAGGCCCTTTAGGCATTAATCTATTTACAGGAATCTTAGGAGTGGGGCAGGTGGTTGTGTGTGACATTCCTTTCAACGTGGTCCAAACTGTCCAATATTTTTCAGAGTTTTGTGCATGAGATTGAGACCTTTTTAAGTTCCACATAAATGGCAGAATTTTTTCCCCCACTATTTCGAAGTTCTTTTGGTTGTGTATCTGGAAGGGTTTTTTGGTTCGTATTTCGGTTGTAAAGCATACCTTCTGTCTTAGTAGGGACACTTAATGTGGCAAAAACCTGACTCAAACCAGTTTAAGCCAGGAAAAGGGAGTTTACTGAAAATAATCAATATTCATAAACAGAGAATAATCATATTTGCGTGTCCTGCTGGATGAGAGATGCCGATGTCCTCAGAAACCCTTCTGTGTGTCTTCGCATCCTGGCTCTTTCCCGTGTGTCCGCTGTTCCAGTCCCCGCTTCCCCCGACACGCAGCTCCGGACCCGACTCCTTCACCTGCCTGGTCTCCTGCAGGCGGAATCCTCTGCATGGGGTCATGGATGCTGGGCTGATAGAGCATCCTGTGTCCGTGTGTGGGGTGGACGCCCACCCTCTTCCCATGACCTCTCCAATCATAGCCAGATGTCTTAAAGTCTTACCGTCCACCTTGCAGGGTGGAAAAAAATCTTCCCCGTCAGCCTGGCTCTCCTTAACAGCCTCAGGTCGCAGAGTGCTCCCTCTCTCCCACACCCTGTGCTCCAACCATAGCAAACTACTCCTCCTTTCCAAACAAATGTGTCCTTTTACCTCTCTGCTTTGGACACGCTGTTCCTTTTGCTAGGAATACACTCTTCCCCCCATTCCTCATTCTGTAGGATCCTAGGTCATGCCCAGGAATCACGGGGTAGTTTGTCCTCCTCTTCCCCGGGCTCCTGCCTGCCTCTGCACGCATGCTTCTCCAGAAGCCGGACAGGATGGAATCATGCACGGCAGTCACCCCTTTAAGACTGGATCCCTGAGGGCTAAAGTTTTGCCTTGCCAATTTCCATACAGTGTCTAGAGTGTCAGTAGGTGTTCTGTAAAGGTCCGTTGGCACCATGTGTGGAATCGGTCAGCCGTCCACGCCCTGCCAATGACTTTATGTTTTTGTGCACTATAGGATTCCTATGCATTTTCCAATGGGATAGTCGGTACCTTCATCCCTCTGTTGGAGGGCTGCCCTGGGGCTGCCAGAACCTGCTTTTCCTGCATGCTCTAGAGAACCAGAAATGCTTCAAGTTTTCATGCCCCGGGGATAGACCTTAATCAAAGATTATGGGAGGGGGCTACTCCAGCTCCTTTGTCCTGAAGTGACAATTGTAGATATGACCCACACTGTCCCCAGAGCTCCCCTGCAGGGCTGAGCCACCTTTCAGCTCTTTGTGACTTTACTTGATTCCACATTCTTACCTGATGCCCTTTCCCTCCCCATCCTACTCTCCACTCCCCTACCCCCTCCACCATGTCCTAATAAATCACCTTTACACAAATCCTGGTCTCAGGTCCCAAGATCGGCTCCTGGGGAACCCGGCCTAAGACAGAGCCAATGATTGAATGAATGGAAGGAGACAAATAATGAATTCAGAAATCAGTCACTATTTGTTGATCCCTAATCGCGTGGGAGAAATGGAAGCAGGGGGGGACCCTCCCTACCCCAGCCCTACCCACCCCCCACCGCGGGATGTATCTTCATAAGGAGACGAGATTTATATGTACAGAGAAAGAACCAAGACATAAGGTGAGTGTGATGAAGAGTGAGCAGATATATAGCTCAGGGAGGGAGAGCTGGCTGTAGGCCTGGGGAGCTGAGGAATGTCTGAGGCTGGTCAGACTTCCCGGGCAGAAGTGGGACTCGGTCTGAGCCCGGAGAGAAGGCAAAGACAGCGCAGGAAAGACCCAGTGACTACAGCAGTGGCAAGACTAAAATGATGAGACTTGAAAGCCAGGATGTGAAGACTTGGAATCCGTTCTGATGACTTTATCTCATAGCGTGATTGGGAAGGGGGGGGGAATCAACATCAATTTATTCATTCAACAAACGTTTATTGAGTGTAACATGTGGCACACCCAGACAGGAACGAGGTGTACTCTAGGAGGGGTGTTCTTTGACTGAGCTGTCTGTTCTGGCCACTAGAATCGTGACTGTATTTATTAGTTGGATCCACCTGTAATTCTGGATAGATTTTTTTTTCTTATGCAATTTTATCATGTGTGTCTGTGTTCTTATGTTGTCATCAAAAAACAAATCAAGCATTTGAAGGACTGTGCATGGTAGGGAAAGAAGGATCTTCTGTTCAAGAGAGAGGAGTGGAAATCTGCTTGAAGGGGGGTCAGGCTGTGCCTCACCCCATGGAAGCTTGCTGGATGTAGCAAGCCCCCACACTGGGTTTGGGCTTCGGGTCCCCGGGAACAATTATGTGGAGGGGCCGTGTTAGGCACCTTGTGGGCTGTGTTTCCGGTTTTCTGCAAGCATTCAGTTAAGTTTGGCTCAAACATCCTTGTTATGCTTTGAAAGGAGGTTAGAGTTAAGGTGAAGCCTGTGTCTCTAGTTAAAATGGTGTGGGGACCACAGAACAGACGGCTGAGAACAAAGTGCCAAGTGCTGGGTAGGCAATTCGGAGGAAGAGACAAGCTCCCGCAAGTGGCAGGGGATTGGGAATGAAGCTTATGAGCACTCTTTGGAGAGCCCAGGTTGGGGGTGAGGGAAGACTGCACTTCCTGCTCTCTGGAAAAGCTGGGGAATCTATTTAAATCTATTTAATCATATTAAATGAACGTTTAAAAATTTGGTTAGGAAAAAAAACTTTTTTTTTTGAGATTGAGAGCAAGAGAACACAAACAACGGGGAGCAGCAGAAGGAGAGAGAGAAACAGGCTCCCCACTGAGCAAGGAGCCTGATGCGGGACTCGATCCCAGGACCTCAGGATCATGACCTGAGCTGAAGGCAGACGCTTAACCACTGAGGCACCCAGGTGCCCTGAGTCACAATATTCTAATACCTGAGTTCTTCCGTATTTGAAAACGTCTCTTGGTTCTCTTTACACATGAAGAATACTCCATTGAGATGTAGAATTTAGCTCTCTGTTGATGTTGCTCTTGGCATTCCAGGCAGGGGAGAAAAAGTGGGATTGAGTAAGGAGAATGAAGAATAGAAGTAGTGAATTGTGTGATTCAGAAATGAACAGGGGTGCCTGGGTGGCTTCAGTGGGTTAAGCATCTGCCTGGAGCTCAGGTCATGATCTTGGGATCCTGAGATCGAGTTCTGCATCAGGCTCCCTGCTCAGGGGGAAGTTTGCTTCTCCCTCTCCCTCTGCCTCTACCCGACCCCGACTCATGCTTTCTCTCTCTCAAATAAATAGATAAAATCTTAAAAAAAAAATAAAAAAGAAAGAAATGAACTGAAGACAGAGTTCAAGGTAGAGGCAGCGGTTAGCTTTTGAAGGCCCTTGAGAGCCAGGGGAGAGGGTGCTGAAGGCATCTGATTGGCGGGAGAACACCCACACAGCCAGATCTTAAAAAGATTAGCTGGGCAGAGGTAATAGGAAGAATTAGAGAAGAAGATAGAAGACTGTGTTGTTATGCAATAACAATGTGGAATAAATGTGGAATAAGTGTGGCTACAAGTCCCACAAAGTGGTAAGTAGTTTATTTATATCATGTAACAAGAGATCCAGAAAAGCAGGGACTAGTGTTGGTTTAGTGGCTCATTGATATTGGGCTGATGTCCTTGCAATTCTCTTGGCCCTTTCCTCGTGGTGGCAAGATGGCTGCTGCAGCTCCATACATCCTATTTGCATTCAAGGCACAAGATGGAGGGAAGGGAAGGTATAGTCACAGTTGACTCATTTTATTAGGGGAGCATAAACTTCCCAGAACTCTCCCCCTCCCAGAAGATATTTATATCTCAGTGGCTAGAGCCATGTCATTTGTTCATCTTATCTGTGAGGGAGGCAAGGAACTGGGCTCATCTTAACAGAAAAATTACATCTTTGCATATTTATTTTTTATTTATTTTTTAATATTATTTATTTATTTATTTATTTATTTGACAGAGAGAGATCACAAGTAGGCAGAGAGGCAGGCAGAGAGAGAGGGGGAGGAAGCAGGCTCCCTGCTGAGCAGAGAGCCCGATGCGGGACTCGATCCCAGGACCCCGAGACCATGACCTGAGCCGAAGGCAGCGGCTTAACCCACTGAGCCACCCAGGCGCCCCCATCTTTGCATATTTAAATGACACATTTATATATTTAAATGGCACATTTGATGCTGTGTGTATTTACATATTCAAATGACATATGCCCACATACTTAAATGACAGATCTACATATTTAGATGACATATTTACCCATTTCAATGACATAAAAATTTAAGTGACATATTTAAATATTTTTAAATGGATATTTACAGACAACTGAGAGGGTCTGCCAGAATACAAAAAGTGTCACCACCCCGAAATTTAAAAAGCCAAATAAATAAATTGAACTACATTAAAATTGAAAGCTTGTCTGTTCACCAAATAACACCATAAAGAGAGTGAAAGGGCAAACAGTACTGGAAAAAAGGATGTTTTGTTTTTTTTTAAAAAAGATATTTATTTATTTGACAGAGATCACAAGCAGGCAGAGAGGCAGGCAGAGAGAGGAGGAAGCAGACTCCCCGCTGAGCAGAGAGCTGGACGTGGGGCTCGATCTCAGGACCCTGAGATCATGACCCGAGCCAAAGGCAGAGGCTTAACCCACTGAGCCACCCAGGCGCCCAGGAAAAAGGATGTTGACAAAGGAATTGTAGTCAGAATGCACAAAGATCTGCAAACCCATAATAAAAAGACGGACAACCCGACAGAGAAGAGCAGGGCAATAGAAAAAGAGTCCCTCCACACAAGAGAGTATCTGGATGGTTCTATCAACTTGTGAAAACGTGGTCACTGTCTTTAGTCATCCGGGAAACCATTGAAACCACAGTGAGTTGTCCTTGGACAGCCTTCGGCACGGCTTAAATGAAAGATGCGGATGACCGGTTGTGGTGAGGATGTGGAGCAGCGAGGGCTCTCCTCCTGCCGGCGGGAGTGAAAACGGGGGGGGGGCAGTCCCCTGGGAAATCACGTCAGTCCGCCTCAAACGTCATGTTGAGCAAAGAGGTCGTACAGTGCGTACGGTAGCTTGACGTGTGTGTAGAATACAGGAACAGGAGAAAGCAGTCTATGCCATTGAAAGTCAAGGTAGTAGTTAGTCTCGGTGGGGCAAGGGCAGGGAGGAGTAGGTGTTAGTGACTGAAAGGGGGTCAAAGGCAGACCCCTGGTGGGTACTGGTGACCTTCTCGTCCTTGAGCTGGGAGCTACTTGCGCCGTTGTGTTCCGTCTGTGACAGTTTGTCAAGTTGCCTAGTTATGCTATGCGTGCTTTTCTTTTTCTGTGTGCAGGTTATACTTCAATGAAAAAAACTGACAGTTTTTAAATTTTTTACTTTTATTTTTAATTTATTTTGGGTGGGGGAGGGGCAGAGGGAGAGAGAGAGAATCTTTTTTTTAATATTTTATTTATTTATTTGATAGGCAGAGATCACTAGTAGGCAGAGAGGCAGACAGAGAGAGAGAGGGAAGCAGGCTCCCTGCTGAGCCAAGAGCCCAATGCGGGACTCGATCCCAGGATCCTGAGACCATGACCTGAGCTGAAGGCAGAGGCTTAACCCACTGAGCCACCCAGGCACCCCAAGAGAGAGAATATTAAACAAACTTCCATACCTAGGGTGGAGCCCATTGCAGGGCTTGATCTCACAACCCTGATATCATGACCTGGACTAAATCAAGAGTTAGATGCTTAACTGACTGAGCCACTCAGGTACCCCCAAATTTTAAAAAAGTGACTGCTACGCCAGGTGTGAGACTAAGCAAACAGGTCCTCTTCATTGTCTCCCCTAACAATGGAAGGCTCCGGCCGCTGGACCAGGACTCTTGAGGTCTACTGCACTGAGCCAGGTATCCGGCTGTGCCTACACCACCCGTGCCCCAAGTCAACCAAGCTGGCTGAAGAAGAGATGTCAGTCACTCAGTAATTGCTATTTACCGCAGGGGTCTCACAGTCCAAAGTGGGCAGGAGCCAAGCGGGGTACCTAAATAAATGAGATGACCAGATATCACAGGAGGAAGTGGTGGGGACTGTGGGGGAACTGACTTCTAGAGGGGCAGGTTCCTGGAGCTCTAGCCGATTAATGCGTTCCAGAATGCAGCCTGGTGAAGTCATTTTTTTAAAAAAGCATTCAGAAATCCAGTTTGCTCTACCAAACCTTTCTGTTTTCATGGTTGGGCAGTTTTTTCAGATGAAACGGGCCAATCAAAACACGCCCTCGGGCCAGATTTGGCGGACAGGCCTCCTGTTTGCAACCTCTGGGTTGACGGTAGAATGAATCATTCTGGAAACTCCGTCTGCTGGAGCCGTAATAATAAAAAGCAATAGCTTTATTGGACGCTTATTGGGACATTTACCGTATTTCCTCACTTCTAAGATGCCACCCACACTGTTTATATGACAGCCGCTTTCTAGGAAAAGAAGGGGCAAAAAAAGGAAAAGGGAAACATTACCATATTAAATGAATTCATCCATAAAAGACACACCTAGAGACCTTAAAATGTAAAACAAACAAACAGAACAGAACGAAGGTGTGCTGAAGAAATAAAATACATGAGACACTTTCCCACTTAATTCTTACAAAAACTTGAAGTGATAGGCATGATTGCTAGATCCATTTTCTTTATTTGTTTTTGGTAAAGATCTTATTATAAACACAAGAGGCGAGGTGGGGTATGGAGTGGCCGGCAAAGGGAGAAGCAAGCCCCCCACTGAGCCAGGAGCCCAATGCGGGGCTCGATCTCAGGACCCCAGAATCATGACCTGAGCCGAAGGCAGACACCTAACCGACGGAGCCCCTCAGGCGCCCCATCCAATGCCACAGGCTTAATCGTTGTAACACGTTGCTTCTCTTTGTGGAATGAGTAACATCGAGAGCAAAGGTTGTCAGTTTTGGTGTTACAGCAGGCGTAGTGGTTAACAGACCCCTAGATGTAGAGGCACCAATGACATAAAAATGCATTTCCTGCTCTGTTGATCATCTTTGATGGCCGTGCAGGGGTAGGAGCCACTCTCCCACGCGGTCCTTCAGAGCAGCGACTCTGTCATCTTCCGTATGTGACTTGGCCAGCCCAGCAAGCTGGAAGGCGGAAGGAGCAAGAGAGAGGTCCCTCTAGACTCAGAAATCTTCGGTAGAAAGTGGCGTCCGCTCACATTCTACTCAGAAGAGCCCAGGCCACCCTAAACCATAAGAGGGGCTAGGACAGCCGCTCTCCTATTGCAGTGAAAGATAGAAATAAATTCTGGGGAGAAGATACTAGTCTTCCATGGAGTGGCTCGGAGATATCAAACAATACTGGATCACGGAGAAAGGTCCCAGTTTGGTGTTAGTGCTTCTGTAACATTTCTCTGGTTTTGCCAACCACAAGAGCAGACGAGGGTGTTTAAGAGAGCTCACTAACATTGTTCTTGTTACATTCTACAGTTGCCTTTTCTTTTTGGCAATGGTTGCTTATATAAAGCTTCCTTTTACAACTCATGTGTTTAAATTGGAAATCGTCATTGGACAGTCGCTGGACAGGGTTCCTGAAATGGTGGAAAGAACTAGCACAGTGGGGGGTCATCTTGGGTAAGTAGGGTGGTGTGGGCTAGGCTGAGGGCAGACAGGGGTCTGGAACCCCACGAGAACAGCCCAGCTCTGAGGGAAATCTGAGGCCAGGTCCCTGTTCCTCTGTTCCCACTGGCCAGGTCCTCAGGGTATAAGCAGGGGCGCGTGGGCCTTGGCAGGTGCCTGATGCCTGCCCTGGGAAGCTTGCTGGTGTCTCTTTCCCAGCCCCGGTCCCCTTTGCACTACTGGGCCACCCTCCAGAGGACAGAATTCTTGGGTGTTTTTGGTGGAAGGCTCTGTACTCTGGCTCAGTGCCTGGCTGGCTGCTGCCCCTGCATAGGCTGCCACACTTCCTGAAGGGAAGGCAGGAGGTGGCACCGGCCCCCAGTCCAGGGACCGGGTGGGTCCGGAGCGCGGTCTGAAGCCCGCATCTTTCCTGGAAATGGCTGGTCGACTGAGGCATTTCTAGGGATTCCATCAGGCCAGTGACATAAAAGAGACTTTGCCCAGGAAACGGAGGCTGTTGGGAATCCCTTGGGAGCCAAAGGTCCCAAGGGTGATTTGATGAGCTCTGTGCCCCGTGTTGGTGAGGACGCTGGTCCCAAAGGTGCCTACCGAATGCCGGGAGAGGATGGCCAGGTAGCGTGGGGCTCTGAGCGGCCGTGCTCACTGCTTATGTGGGAAATGCAAATTCAAAAACAGGATTCTTTTCCCTCTTCAGAGTGGCAAGGCCAAGTTCAAAAGTCTGACGGTTCGGTGCTCTCCGTGATGAGGGGGGACATGGAGCTCTCGCACCCTGCGCGTGGGAGACTGTCTGGGGATGTTGACTTTGGAGAACAGATGAGCACTCTCCAGAAAAATTTTAGTGCAAAAAATACTGGAAACAGCCCAGAGCCCCAGCAGCAGGAGAAGGGTTGATCGAGATGTGCTCACGGCCGGGCACCTGGGTGGCTCAGTGGGTTAAGCCACTGCCTTCGGCTCAGGTCATGATCTCGGGGTCCTGGGATCGAGTCCCGCATCGGGCTCTCTGCTCAGCAGGGAGCCTGCTTCCTCCTCCTCCTCTCTCTACCTGCCTCTCTGCCTACTTGTGATCTCTCTCTGTCAAATAAATAAATAAATAAAATCTTTAAAAAAAAAAAAAAAAAAGAGATGTGCTCACGGCCATCAGGGTAACTCACCTGTATATGCGCGCCAGCATGGCCAGCGCCGAAAATCACGGTATGGAGGGGAAAAAAAGCATGTGGCAGATGATAAGAGCATTAGCTAGCTATTGTCCTGTGACAACTTACCCCAAATGCAGTGGCCTTAAACCACCACCACCATTTACCATATTCCTAGTTGGCGGGAAGCGTGAATTCGGGTGGGAGGTTCCTGGTGACGTTTCTTATGAAGTTCAAGTCAAGATGTCAGCTGGGGCTTCCGTCATCTGAAGACTTGGTTGGGGCTGGAGGACCCATTTCTGGGGTGGTTTAGTCCTATGGCTGTCACCTTCATGCCGATTGCTTGTGCGGGGCCCGAGTTCCTCCGCACGGGGACCCCTCCACGGGGCTGCTTCAGTCTCCTTGCAATGTAGCAGCTGACTAGCCCCCAGAGCAAGCCATCCACGGAAGTACAAGGCAGAAGCAGCACTGTCTTTTATCTTTAACTTTCGGGGTCCTGTGCCATCACTTCTGCCACATTCTATTCATCAGGAACAAGTTACTAGGACGTCTGCGTGGCTCAGTGGGTTAAGCTTCTGCCTCTGGGTCAGGTCATGATCTTAGGGTCCTGGGATGGAGCCCTGAGCTGGTCTCCCTGCTCAGTGGAGAGTCTCCTTCTCCCTCTGGCTCTGTCCTCCACCCTCCTCCCCACTCATGTGTGATATTTATTAAAATATCAGAGAAAGAGAGAGAGAGAGAGATATCACATGGTGTCATTCCCAGTCCAAGTCCAGGAGAAGATCAATGTCGAGTGTTCCAGACCAACAGGGAGTCAGGCAGAGAGAGTGGATTCTCCTTCCTCTGCCTTCTTCCTTGTGGCCCTCTGTGGCTTAGGTGATGTCCCCTTGTATTTGGGAAGGGCTATCTACCAATTCAAATGCTGCTAAGTCACTAAGTTTTAGGGTACTCTGTTATGTAGCAATAGAGAACAAGTAAAGGTTTTGAATCATGATCGGTATTATTAAAATTCCCTGACCTTTTCTTAGATCCCCATGGCTTCTCTCTCTCTTTTCCTAATGTGCTTGTTTGGTGCCATTCCTGTTCCTCGGGAGTTTTATTGGCTATTGTTTCTCAGGCAGGAGAAATTTGTTAATGAAACTTGTTTTGGAAAGGTATATACAGGTGGTATCGTTTCTGAACTCTTGTGAGTCAGATTTTGTTTTTCTTTTTAGGTTTATTTATTGATTGGTTTGAGAAAAAGAGAGAGTGAGTGAGGGGAGGGGGCAGAAGGAGAGGGGGAAAGAAACCTCGGCAGACTCCCGCACTGAGCACAGAACCCGTCATGGGGCTCCATTCCAGGACCCCAAATCATGACCTGAGCTGAAGCCAAGAATTGGAGGTTTAACTGACTGAGCCACCCAGGCGCCCCCAGATGGTTTTTTTTTCCCCTTATGTTTCACGGGTATATAAATGAATCACAGCCTTAGCTACTAAAATCGCCTGGGTGGCTCAGTGGGTTAAGCTGCTGCCTTCGGCTCAGGTCATGATCTCAGGGTCCTGGGATCGAGTTCCGCATCGGGCTCTCTGCTCAGCAGGGAGCCTGCTTCCCTCTCTCTCTCTCTCTGCCTGCCTCTCTGCCTACTTGTGATCTCTGTCTGTCGAATAAACAAATAAAATCTTTAAAAAAAAAAATCTTACATGTTTCTTTAGCATTACTGTGGTTCCTAAATCTTAGAAGTCTGTTGCAAACTTACTCTTATGTAACTTGTTTTTCTGCCTGGGATCTTGTAAGAATTTCTATGTTTGAAATTTTAAAAATTTCACTAAAAATTTTTTGAATAGATTTTTCATTAATTTTCAAATTAATTTTAATTAATAGTCAAGGAATCCTTTTCCTCTGTTCTGTTCTTCTGGTGATTCAATTATATGCACATGTATCCCTTGGCTCTCTTCTCCTGTCTGCTTATCTTTTTCCTTCATTTTGTCTCTCTCTGAGTTTTAGAACCCTCTAATTGTTCTTCAGATTCATTGACTTGATTTTGTGCAATGTCCAATCTTCTGTTAACTAACTGCCTCTAGGTCCTTTTAAAACTCTATAGGTATAGTTATACTACTCCAGAGTAGTTTTATGCCTTAAGGTTTCTTACTAAGAATTGTTGGAGGAAGGGCGCCTGGGTGGCTCAGTGGGTAAGCCTCTGCCTTTAGCTCAGGTCATGATCTCAGGGTCCTGGGATCGAGCCCCACATCTGGCTCTCGGCTCAGCGGGGAGCCTGCTTCCCCCTCTCTCTCTGCCTGCCTCTCTGCCTACTTGTGATCTCTTTCTTTCTGTCAAATAAATAAATAAAATCTTAAAAAAAAAAAAAAAGAATTGTTTGAGGGGTGCCTGGGTGACTCAGTGAGTTAAGCACGTGATTCCATCTCAACTCAGCACTTGATCTCAGGGTTATGAGATCAAGCCTTGTGCTGGGTGTGGAGGCTACTTTAAAAAAAAATTGAGAGATTTAATGCTTCTAATCTTAACACTACAAATTAGCAAGTTTTCTCCCTTCCATTTTTGTTCTCTGGGCCATCTGGGTGACTTATCCTGGGACATTTGCTCATGTCAGCATCCTTTTGACCTGCTTGATCTCTGTAGATGGGCAGTCATGATCCCCTGTTTGCCCATTCTTATAGGAGGAGGCCTGTGTTTATTCAACACTGGGCGTCAAGATGGGTTACACGTTCTGTTTGAATATTTTGGGCCTGGACAAAGAGAGGAGGGAAAAGTTTATATTTACTGTAGCTTTACTTTGCCCTGGTTAAGCGTCAGCAGGCTGTGGAGGTAAGGGAGGAAGCTTCAGCCCAGGACAGATGCCCTGTGGATTTCACTCTTGTGCCAAGTGCCCTTTTTTGTCTTCAGATTTAACTGGAACAATGACAACTTCCTGAATAAGCCCAGCTGGACTTACTGGGGGTCACCCTGTTTATTCTAGCACATCTCTTGGGCATTGCTGGACATGTTAGCAGAATCCAATTCTGTTCCCCTCCCCGCCCCCGATCATTCTGGACTGCACCCACCGCTGTCCCCAGCTGGTCTGCTCAGAGCTTGCAGAGATGATGGGGCTCTTTTGGCCCCTTCCACCTGCTCCTTGAATGGGCTTTTCAGTTGCCTGGAATGAATTGTGGCTGGACGGTCCCTACTCTTCCCCTGGTTGAAGCTCAGTATATCTACGGAAATTCTTGAATGGTTCTGACCTGCCGTCAATAGTGCCCTTCCCTATTCTCCGTCTGTGGGGTGGAGTTTTTCCTCATAATAAGCCTCATGCTCCCTTCGCCTCATCCTTCCTCACTGGGCCCACCAAGCCATGCCTCAGGCCTCCACTTAAACCTCGCTTCCTCCAGGAAATGTTCCTGGAAGCCCTCCCACGTAGCTACCCCAGGCTGTGGTCTTAGAACTTCTTGCATTCTGCCTGCGGTAGACCTCACCACCTGGGGTTCTCACTCTGTTTACTGATCTGTCTTCCCCTGTGGGCTGTCGTCTACAGAGCATGGCAGTTCCTATTCATTCATTCAAAAAAAATTGATGGGGAGCCAAGTATATATGAGCCACAGTGCTAGGCACAGTTTTTGCCTCCTGCCCAGTGCCTGTCACGGATTGCTTGGTAAATATTCGCTGAAAGAATGAACGGCCAGCTTCAGGGAACCAGGCCAAAGATGGCAGCCGGTGATCTGCAAGAATGTTGGAACGCTGGTGGGTGGGGCTTCCCTGCAGCTCCAGCGAGCAAAGTAGCTCCTAGGGTGGAGAGAACTGAGTTCTAGCTTGGGCTGGTGCCCAGAGGTCTGGAGGCCTGCAGGGGGATCTGCCTGATGGTGGCAAGGAGTGCTCAGGGGCTGAAACCTGGGCAGCCCCTCTGATATGGTACAAAGAAACATCAGGCCAAAGGAAAGCAGCATGTCTGTGGCTGAGGCTTCCATGGCTGGGGTGCTGCACCCCTGAGTCCCCACCCTAGAGTGTAGGAAGTGTTTAAACCTATGGACTTTGGAGCCAAAGATCTCAGAGCCTCAGTTTCCTTTTCTATAAAATGGGCATAAAACTGGTTTCCCAGGCCCCTGTGGGGATTAAAGGAGGTTATTATGAGTATATCACATCAGCTCTGGCGTCTGGCATATAGTAAAAGTTTTATCAACTTTAACGATTCCTATCTAGGCTTGCTTTTATTATCTGGAGTGCATTTGGGGAAGATAGCAGTAGCAAAACTTTGGCCCCAGTCTGGAGGTATAGCTTCAGCTATCTCTTAGAGCCCCGGGTGTGTACCAGCCTGGAGCAAGTGAAGGCCCCGCTCCTGGGCCTGGGCCTTTCCAGATTTCTGTGGCTGAGTTGTGGCACAGAATAACTGGGTTTTCCCTGGCATGCTGCCTCCGTAGGTAAGGCCTGGCCTAAGGCTGCTGTGAGAAGGTAAAAATCAGAGCACTCGCCAACGCTATCTAATCACAGTAAAACATCCAAAATAAAAGGTATTACCCAGATATCAAGGAAAAAGCTAAGTAACAGGGCTGTCCCAGGACGAAGTATAGGGGAATGTAGGCCAAAGGAGGTTTGGAAGAGCTTCCAATGAAGACTTCTGTCCCTGGGTGTAGACGTGTAAGTTACGGCTCAGGTCTACTGCATTGAGGCAACTGTCTTTTGAAGCCTGCCTGTCATTTAGGGCTTGGTGGCTGATCAGATTAGGGTGAGGGATCGGGGGCAGAGTGACTTCCGGGTGGTACTGCCTGACTGAGTGCGTAGATGGAAGTGCTGCCAGCTGACCTTTTGGGAAGATGAACATATTTGGGGGCAGGGGGAAGGGACCAAGTTCAATTTTGAGCATAGAGCCTTTTTTTTAGAGAGAGAGAGAGGGGGAGAGTGTGCGTATGTGAGTGTAGGGAAGGGGGGGTGAAGAAGGGCAGAGGGAGAGGGAGAGAGAGAAAATCTCAAGCAGACTCCCCACTGAGTGCTGAGCCCGATGCAGGGCTCAATCCTGCCACTTTGAGACCCTGACCTGAACTGAAATCAAAAGTGGGGGAGGGCTCAGCTATCTAAGCCACCCTGAACATAGAAACTTTTGAGGTGTTTGAAGGGTGTTGATGTAGAAATGGCTATAGGGCAACCAAATGTGTTGACTTGGAGCTCCCAGAGAATTAGAGAAAGATGTAGAATTAGAACTGCAAATAAGGAGGGGATGACGGACTATGCAACGGAGCAAGAACAATGGAACAAAGAGAAAACCATGGAGAACTGACACTTGGAGAGGGAAAATGGCGGCCGGGAAGCCAGCAAAGAAGATGGGGAAGAACCAGGAACTGGATAGAATACCACCAGGCTCCCCCCCACCCAGATTTTATTTATTTACTTACTTATTTGAGAGAGAGCGAGCAAGTGCACAAGCAGGGGCAGTGGCAGAGACAGAGGGAGAAGCCAGCTTCCCGCTGAGCAGGGAGACCTACACAGGGCTCGATCCCAGGACCCTGGGATCATGACCTGATCTGAAGGCAGGGGCTTAACCGACTGAGCCACCCAGGCACCCCCCAACCAGGTTTTTCCAGAAGAATTTTGAGGAAAAAAAGAAAAATTTCAATAAAACAAAAATTATGATCTGGAGCTACAGTTACAGGCCTGGAGGGCCATTTATAATATAGTATTTAGTGGGAAAAGTACACTGAAGGGAAGGGTGACCATATTTTTATTAAAAAAAAAAAAAAGATTTGGAGCACCTGAGTGGCTCAGTCAGTTAAGTGTCTGACTCTTGATTTCAGCTCAGGTGATGATCTCAGGGTCGGGGAATCAAACTCCATGTCGGGCCCCATGCTCAAAAGGAATCTGCTTAAGATTCCCTCTTTCCCTGCTCTCTAACTAACTAACTAACTAAATAAATAAAATCTTTAGTAAAAAGATTTATGTGGATAAAACATGGCAGGGGAAGAACATAATGTTAGCTGTAACTGTGTCCAGATGGTGGCTTTGGTGATTTTTTTCTCTTTTTATAATTGCACCACCTAATTTTTAAAAGAGTGATGGGCTTTGTCTGACTAAAAGTATGCTAGTTTTGGAGACTAGCAGAAAACTTGAAGAAGTAGGGTACGGTTTGTAGTTTAGCTCAAAGCATGGTACTAATGTCGATTTCTTCATTTTGACACATGTGCCATGGGTCTGTACGACACTAACATTAGGGGAAGCTGGATGAAGGGTATACGGGAACTCTCCTATTTTTGTGACTCACCTATAAATCGAAAATCATTTTGAAATAAAAATTCTCTCTAAATGTGTTAAAAAATAAGTTTACTGACAAAAATGTCACTTTTTAAATGATACGACTGTACCACCTCCTTGGTGGTAAAAGGAGGAGGAAGGTAGGGTATGAATGAATAGAGAATTCTAGGATAAGAGCATTTACACAGGCAGAGAAGGGGTCATGAGAACTGCCGAGAAGCAAGAAAGGGAGCTGTGGGCAGACAAGGTGGCTGAGGCAAGCAGGTGGGACGGGCTGAGGTAGACGAGGTGCCTCTTTCTCCAAGACTGGAGAGAAAAGAACAAAGAGAAGAGAGGGTGTAACTCAGGCTTATTGGCAGAGAAGCTTATGCCAACACACCTAGGTTTTCGCTGGGAGGCAGGGGCCAGCTCACCTGCTGAAGGTGAGGGGGGTGGGGAAGGTGTGGAGCTTGTGGAGGACAGAGAAGTCATGGAAGCCAAAATGAGTCATTCAACCCAAATGACCATGAGACAACAGTGTTTCCCAATCCCCCGGGAAGATAAGAGTCACTTGGAATGTGTTAAAATCGTGAAGTCCCTAGGCCTTCAATTCATACCTACTTAATCAGAAATTCCTATGGAGAGACCCGATAATCTTTATATTTAACAAGTGCCCCAGGATGTTCTTCCCCAGAGGGAAGTAGGAGGAACACCAAAGTAAAAAAGAATTACTAAAAGCTGTCTGCTCCCCATGTGCTTTGAGGACCAGCAGCAGTGGCCTCACCTGGGAGCTGCTTGGAAGTGCACACTCCAGACCTAAGAAATTAGCAGCTGTATTTTAAATGTGATCCCCAAGTGAACCACGGGCGCATCTAAGTTTTAGAAGCTCTACGCTAAGTAATCCCCATTGCCATCCATATGTACGCTGGACAGCAATTACATGACTGTCCCCAGTGGTGAGCTCACTAGCCCGAAGGAGGAGCTCCTATTTGGACAGAACAGGGTTGGGAGGGTGGAAAGAGGAAGATGATGGCTGTTGGAAGGTTCGAGCAGGATGGAAGGAAAGAAGGCAAGGAGGAGGACTGATGAGCTGGGGGGTCTCAGGAAGGGTGAAGGGGTCTGGAGATTTGGATTGGGTCAAGAAGCCTGGGAGGAGGGAGTACAGAGTAGGAAGGGTGGACGGATGGGAGGGAAGATCATGCCCGCGGTGTCGTCTTGGGGGTGGGTGGCTGTGAAGGAGTGGAGATGGAAGCAATGGGACTGGAGGTACTCGTGGAGTTGGGAGGTCTTCCCATTCAGTGGGTCATTCCTAGTTCAAGCTCCAGTGGCTCAAGGTGAGGATCTATGCTTGTCTGTTTGGCCACCATTCTTTGGGGGTCCCTGTGACTTCCGTGGAACTCACCCTCCTCAAGGATGGGTACGAAAGCCAGACTCCCCCCGGCGAGAGCGCTTCACCTTCTGGCCCCAGTGATTGGCTCAGAATGGAGCATGTGACCCAAGCAGGTCCGATCAGACTGTCTTGGTGAGTTTGATCTATGTCAGCTGGGCGAGGAGAATCTCGTTTCTTTAGATGTGAATGAATCAAAGTAATATAGGTTTGTGGGGGATGTGGGGGGGGATGTCAGAGTCCATCTTCCTGCTGCATGGGGAGAAGTGGTCTTGAGAATAAAGGCAAGGAGATGAGGGCAATGGGGGAGAGGGATGGAGGAAGCCCCGTGACCAACAGGACATCTGGGTGCGGCCGTGCCTAGGGCTGGATGCATCCGCAGGTCTCATTTCAGTGAGAGCGAATGTTCAGCTCCGTGGCTGAAGCCGGTGTGAGCTAGAGTGTCTGTCACAACGGAGAAAGCACAACTACAAGAAGAAAACAAGGCAGCCTGCACTGACATCGTCAGGGGAAGGCAACAGGGTCCTGCGGGATGGCAGGTGATGTGGCCAAGGACGAATGAGGGTGGTTGAGTCTGGCGCCTGGAGCCTCCGAGGAGGCGGGCAATAAGGAAAGGCGTGGAAATAGCAGAGAGGGTCCAGGAGAACGTGAAGAACACCTCCAGAAATGCCTGCCAGCAAGGGAGCAGCCTCCACCAAAAGCCTGAAAAGCAAAGCCTGGTCACTAACTGGGTCTGACCCTATCATGGGCTGAACCCTGATCCTGACCACAGATTGACTCCTGACCCTGACTTTGGGCTCGGCCCTCCTCTGGCCATGAAAGGACCCTTGACTCAGGGCCCTTGGCAAGCCCTGAACCTTGCCAAGCCCTGATTCTTTCTCCCCTCTTTTCAGACTCAGCGTAAAGTCTCCAGAGGCAGCTGGCTGGCTCAGGGCATCCACAGCGCCCCCCGATTTCCTGAGCTGCAGCCATTACCCGTGAGGGCCCAGGACTTTATTTCAAGATCTCAAGCCTTGGTCCAGAAATCCAAATGCAGTTTTCCATCTGGAGAACCAGCTAGTGACCTCCCAAATCTTCCCCTCTCTCTGGACATCTCTGCCCCAGGGGAAAGAAACGAAGAGGACAGTCTCTTGGTTCCTGAGGTGTTCTGTGAGCCTGTCCGTTTCCATCAACTGTCCACCAAAGATTTAAAGGCAGGATTGGCACTTGTCTGTCCCTCTCCCCAGATCTGCATTAAAATGGGATTCTCCCATGGTCCAATTTGGTGATTTTTCAGGTGTCCAGCTATAAGCCCGGAAGTTTCTATCAGCAATAGCTGATCCCAGGGCTGGACAGTTGCCTTGAGAACCTTCAGGAGTCACAAACCCTGAGCTGCTGTGTGTGTGTATGTTTGTGTGTGTGTGTGTGTGTGTGTGTGGTATTTTTTTGTTTTTTGTTCTTTGAGTTTTTTAATTTGTTTGTTTGTTTTTTAAGATACAGCATTTGCTGGGATGCCTTGGTAGCTCAGTTGGTTAAGCGTCCAACTCTTGATTTTGGCTCGGGTCATGATCTCAGGGCCCTGAGTTTGAGCCCTGTGTCAGGTTCGGTGCTAGGTATGGAGCCCACTAGGGATTTTCTCCCTCTCCCTTTGCCCCGCCTGACACCCCCTTACCCCCTCGCACATGCTCCCTCCCTCTCTCTCTCTCAAAAAAAAAAAAAAAAAAGAAAGAAAGAAAGAAAGAAAGAAATTAGAGGAAAAAAGATACAGCAGCTTCTTTTATCAGTAAGTCCCGGAGGACATTTTCCTGTGGTCCTCACAGTTCTTTGTAGACGGAACCTGCCCCTAGGGCAGCAAAGAGGGAAAAGTTGGAGTTGGCAGTATTTGGTCGACCTTAGCCCCTTCAGCTACCTGTATGCAGCCTGGAGAATGTCTGATCATGGTAAATACCTCATGTTGTGAAAACAGCAGTAACCCAACCTTAGAAAACCCTACTGGGAAACTTTTGGGAGCCAGACCCTCAGCTAAGCACTTAGTATCTGCATTGTCTCGTTTTTATCTTCAAAACAATGTTAGACAGTAGAAACTGTTAGTCGCCCCTCTTTATAAATGAGCAGACTGGGGCGTGGATGGGTGAACTTGACCAAAGTCACCCAGCTGGGAACTGTTGGGACCTGGATTTGAACCAGGTGCCAGGACTGGGTAGTCTGACTTTGGAGCTTATTGGATCAGCAGGTGGTAAGAGGGATGGATGAATGGATGGATACGTGGATGAATGAATTGGCAACGGATGGATGGATGACCGGAGGTATTCTAGGAGGCAGAAATTTGTTCTGAGCTTGGTGGGGATCTGATGACTGCCTTGGTGGGGATCTGATGACTGAGACAGTCCCACTGTCTCAGCAAAGATCCCTTTGCTTTTCTTCTCTTTCTCACATTCTTGCTTGAATCACAGTCATGCTGCTAGTTTAGAGCATGTTCTGAGTGTGACCGAGTTCCCTTGTGTCTGAAAAGAGAACCCAGAAGATCTATGAAGGTCTCTTGTCAGTGTGGTATAATGGCTGGCCTTTCTTTTCTTCTGTGTGCTTCTCTGAGATTTTTTTCCAGTTTTCTGCGCTGTGTAGCAGGTTTCTGTTGTTTGTGCTGGACCAGTATGTGTTCTTCCTTTTTGTGACAGCAATCCCCTGGTGGCTTGTGGGCAGTCACTCCTTACTCTGCTGTCAGTGTAGTTTTGGGGGGGAGAGGGGGAGGTGACTCCCCAGTGCAGAAATAAGCATGTGGTCCAGATCTGGCCAATCATGGTGTCGTATCCCTTTGGCTACAGTGATTGGTTCAAGAAAGACACTTACCCAAGTATGTCCAATGCGAGCCCATGAGCTAACTTTTTTTTTTCCCCAACAGTTGTAAAAGAGAAGCTCTCTTTCTTTTGGGGGATGCTAAGAGATGGGATACACATGTGGGGCTTTCAGGATCCATTAGCCCTAAATAAGAGGTTGTGTCTGAGATTAGAGTTAACACAGAGTACAGCACAGGGGAGAGGTGGAAGGAGAGAGTTCTGACCTTATCACTCCGGTATCTGGATCCAGCCATTCCTGAAGCTAGAGATGCATTTCTGGTTGTTGGAGTTGAAATTTAGTTCTTTTTTTAAAAAAGATTTTATTTATTTATTTGACAGAGATCATAAGTAGACAGAGGGGCAGGCAGAGAGAGAGAAAGGGAAGCAGGCTTCCTGCTGGGCAGAGAGCCCGATGTGGGGCTCGATCCCAGGATGCTGGGATCATGACCTGAGCCGAAGGCAGAGGCTTTAACCCACTGAGCCACCCAGGTGCCCCCTAGTTCTTTTTTCTCAGTCCAACCTGAGTTAGGTTTTTGGCCCTTGCAGCCAAGGTTTCTAACACAACGTGTATCACTCTTGTACAAGTGTGTCAATTCTTGTACAACCCGAATTTGTATTTTGAAGAACATTACTCAAAAAGAACCAAAGACAACCATGGGATTCCTGATCCAGGCAGTCCGTCCACAAACAGCTGCAGGTCGGGGCCAGCGAGACGGGAGCAGGCTGCTGGGAAGATCCCTCCAGGACTGTTCCTGGAGGGGGGGTGAGGGAACATTTGAACAATCAGCTCTGTCTCACCTTCTCCTCTGCTCTGTCCAGTTTCCAACTGGGCACAATGGGACTCCTTCAGTCTGTAGCCTGCAATTAAAGCACATGGCTCAGGAATCCTGCTGATCCAGGCCCCTTCTCCACCCTGGGCTGGTCCTGCCCTGGGAGAGAAGAAGCCAAAAGGATTCCCAAGCTGGCTGGGAGGTGGCAGCAGCTTCGTGGGGAGATAGGTCCTGGCCGGGAACTTCCCAGGGTGCTCCCCACCCCCACCCCAGGGATGCTTGGCCGGCCATCTCCTAGGGGCTGCCTCCGTGGAGGAGGGAAGGGACAGAGCCAGAGGGACATTGCATTCTTCGGGGCATTTCCTGCAACACCATGTAGCTTTCCGGATTCTCTTAATATCTACACCATACCTATCTACCCATTCATCCTTTTCTCCCTTTTCTGAGATTTTAAAAAATTGAACAAAATCATGCATCAGAGAGAAGTGCATAAAACACCATGTTTGGTCGAAAACAACAACGACAACAACAAAAAACAGACAGCAAAGAGGAAAGCAAACAGCTGTGTTTGCCCTGCCATCGAAGATGAGAAATAGATCAAATCCAGCCAGTTCGTCACCAGCCTTGGGTACCTTTGAACACCTCCACTCCCGCCCCCCAGAAGTTTCTGCTCTCCTGTGCTCAGTGCCTCTGGCTTTTTTCTTCATAGTTTCACATCATCCTTTTTCTTTAAGTAGATTTATTTTTCGACCTTTTTATTGAGGCAAAATTCATGTAACACGAAGTTCACCCATTTCAAGTGTGCAGTTCCATGGCATTTCTTATGTTCCTCTCTATCTAGTTGATTGTTTTTTTTTTTTAAGATTTTATTTATTTATTTGGCACACAGAGAGAGAAATCACAAGTAGGCAGAGAGAGAGGGGGAAGTAGGCTCTCCACTGAGCAGAGAGCCCGATGGGGGACTCAATCCCAGGACCGTGGGATCATGACCTGAGCTGAAGGCAGAGGCTCAACCCACTGAACTGCCCAGGTTCCCTCTCTCTATCCAGTTTTGAAGCGTTTTTGTTGTCCCCAGAGGTGGCCTCGTACTCATGAAACAGCTACTCCTTGTCTTCCCTTCCTCTGACCCTGGCAACCACGAATCCACTTTTTCTCTCTGCAGGCACTTCTTGGCACTTCATAGAAGTGGAATCATAAAGTCTATAGTATTTTGTCTTTGGCTTCTTTCACTTAATGTCATGGTTTCAAGCCTCATCTACATTATAGTGAATATTGGTACTTCATTTCTTTTCAAGGCAGAGTGATATTTTACTAATGACTAATCATTATATCAAATAATATAATAATTATAAATAATAGAGAAACAAACGTAGAAAATATATAAATTCTATAAATACATATCAATAAATCATATAATAATAATTAATAAAATAATTACTTATTTTAAGAGCAAACTCTTTTATGAGCCTTTCCCTCTGCCTGCAACACTGTTCTCCCTCAAGCTGTTCAGATGACGGGTTTGCAAGGTCTCCCCTGACTAATAACCCTGCACAGGGCCCCCTGTGGATTCCCAGCCCTCCTTATCCTGCCCCACATGTTTTTTCTTCTAGAGCACTTCTCGCTTTCTGACATGTTGTGTAATCTATTTACGTTTCTTATTGATGGTTTTTGTGTGTGACTGTCCACCCAGGCACATGTAGGTTCCAGGAGCTCAGGGAGTTTTCTCTGCTGAATTCCGAGAGGCACCCACCAGCCCTTACATCCATCAGTGCTTGTCCCCAAGACATCCACGTCCTGATCACTAGAACCTGTGAATGCTCCTAGGGCATGAATGGACACTTTGAAGATGGGATTAAGGGTCTGGAGAAGGGGAGATTATCCTGTGTTTCCCAGGTGCAACCACAGGTGTCCTTAGAAAAAGGAGGCAGATGGGGGCGCCTGGGTGGCTCAGTGGGTTAAGCCGCTGCCTTCAGCTCAGGTCATGATCCCAGGGTCCTGGGATCGAGCCCCACATCGGGCTCTCTGCTCAGCGGGGAGTCGGCTTCCTTCTCTCTCTCTCTGCCTGCCTCTCTGCCTACTTGTGATCTCTCTCTGTCAAATAAATAAATAAAATCTTTAAAAAAAAAAAAAAAAGAGAAGAAAAAGGAGGCAGAGGAGATTTGGGTACCTCTGAAGGGCCCAGTGCAACCACTGAGGCAAGGCTAGTCTGCCAGCTTTGAAGGTGGAGGCAGGGGCCAGGAGCCGAGCAGTGCAGTTTGGGAAGCCGGAAAGGGCAAGGAAACGCTTCCTCCCTATAGCATGCGGTGGGAGCGTGAGCCTGGCTGACCCGTTGATGGTAGCCCCGTAGCACTCTTTTCAAAGTTCTGGCTTCTGGAACGGCAAGGGCAGAACATTCTGTGGTCTTAAACCATTGACTTTGTGGCAGTTGTTGGAGACGAAGGCTGTGCTCCGTAAACAGTTGTCGAATGGAATACGCGCTTGTTGAACCAGTCGCTGAAGGAGACGCCCGTCTGGCTTGTGACAAGTGGAAGGTGAGGGAAGCAGAGACACGGGCAGCGCAGACACAGTGGTGCCGCTCGGTGCGGGGCGGCGGCTCCCGCGCAGCTAACGCCGGCACCACGGGCTAAGTCCTGTGTCTTGAGAAGTGTAGCCGGGGTGATGGGCAGCCTCCAGAGGCTTCTAAGCAGGAAATGCCATGGTCCAGCCTGCCCTTTGGCAACATCCTCCTGCCGTAGCCTGGGCTGGGAGGAAGAAGGGCTGAGAGACGGGGATCGGGGGCGGGGGGCGGTGCTCATCCTGCCCCATCTCTCGCCCAGCCTCCTTCTCATGCTCCAGCTGCTTCCCTTCTCCACCTGTTTCTCCCCCATGGTGACCTAATCCAGACCCTTGATAAGGACCACATGTCTCTGTCCGGTGCGGGTCTCTCTCCCGAGTTTGCAAGCCCCCAGCAGAGGCTGGGGTCTCATTGTGCTTTACCCTCAGGGTGCAGGTCGTTGAGTGTGACGTGGCTCTGTCCTTAGATGTTCTGGGGGCTGTGGCACATCTTGGGTTTGGAACTCAGGGGCCCAGAAGGGAGATCGGAAGAGCAATGAGGTAATGCTTTAAGAACAGAGGCCCATCGAGAACAAACATTTCTGTGATCGGCAAACGGAGTCATTGTCCCTTGGAGTCAGGAACTTGTGACCCCAGTGGCTGCTTCTCCATGGGGTGTGGGCACGAGGTGGTTCTCCCCCACCCTGTCTAGTCTGTCCTGGCACGAGAGGGCCCTTCAGCTGAGCAGGTTGGTTGGGAAGGAAGCCAGAGAGGACTGGCAGGGGCTTCTTCCAGGGCAAGTAGACTTGGCTTCTGAGGAAGAGCTTCCCTCTGAAAGACAGTGAGCCTGGCAGGTATGTACCCAAGCACTGGGGGCAGCCCTGGGCCTATCAGTTACTAGTGGACAAGAACTCTGTGCCTCAGTATCTGTATTTGGAAGTGCTTCGCAGAATCCCTTGAAACAATAAGTGCTCAACAATTATCAGCCATTATTATGATTGTTATTGTTTTTAATTAGTTCCATAAACTTTTCCTAAATGCCATCCCTGTCCTCAGTCCTGTCCCCATCTAAGGACAAAGAGATAAGACATCCTGCCCTCAAGTGTTCACTGCTTAGTGAGAAAGACAGTCCGATGGATAAAAATTCTATCAGGGCATGAATATTCTAGAATAGAGGGGGCTCCAACTTCCTGGGGCAAGGGAGGGTATAGGAAGGCTTGGTGGAGATGGTGACATTGGCGCCCGGCCTGGGACGGTGCGTGGAGGAAGAGAGAGGGCCCATCTGGCATTGCAGGAACACAAGCCCTGGGGTTGGGTGCCAGGCAGGAAGGAGCTGGCCGGAACCCTAAGCTGTGAGCATGTGCTCCCCAGGGAGGTAGGGGGATGGGTGGCTGTTGACTCCAGATGCTCCTGGCCTCACCTTTGACAAAGCCAGCAGCAACCCCAGGCTCTAAGGAAGTGTTCCTGCCTGTGACATCATGCTGAGTCCGGTCAATTCCATGAATGGGAGGACACAACCCCCACCCCTCCTGCCTCCTCCGAGGAGGAAGCAGCAGCTCTCCACGGTGCCTGGGCCGGCACACACCACAAGTTCCCATCCCCGCTGGCTGCAGCCACCCCAGCCCAGTAAGGACAGGAGCCAGGAGCGCACCCTCTGTAACCTGATGCTCGCCTGCCTCAGCCCTGGCTTCTGAGCCCACTCCTCAGGGGTGCCCCAGCCAGCCCGCGGTCACGGTGACCTCCTTCCTGCTGGCTGCCAGGCCTGCTCATGGCGCCCCACCCAGTGAGGTCCAATGGAGCCTCTGCATGGGGCCAGAAATGGCTGTTGTATCCACTGTCCTGGAGTCAAGTTGGACGAGGTATCCCTGGGCCCAGGGAGGGGCCCACAGCCCCTGCTCTCTCACCAAGACTCCTGCCTCCACTGGCGAGCATCCTTGTGCGGGAAGCACAAGGATGAAATGAAATGCGGGCCTCCCTGCACCTGTGGATGAAGGGCTTCCTCCTGCCCTATCCCCGGGTGCTGAGCCTTCCCTCTTCCCACCTGGACTGACC
Organism: Neogale vison; assembly: GCF_020171115.1. Taxonomy (NCBI): domain Eukaryota; kingdom Metazoa; phylum Chordata; class Mammalia; order Carnivora; family Mustelidae; genus Neogale; species Neogale vison. The sequence goes on from NC_058104.1 coordinate 34,468,625, forward strand.
TGAACCTCACCTCCAGAAGACACAGATTCTGCTTGGATGCGAAGTGATAGATAAGTGCACGGCTCTGGGGTTGGACCGCCTGGGTCCAGTTCCCAGCTCTGCAGCTTCCTAGCTGTGGCACCTGGGGTGAGTAATTTAGGTTTTCTGTGCCTCAGTTTCTGCATCCGTACAGTGGGATAATCAGACCCGCTTCATGTGCCAGTCCAGGGTTTGGAAGCTCTTTCTTCATCAAGGGCTAGAGAATACATACGTTACGCTTTGCGAACCTAGGGTCTCTGTGGCAGCCACTCAGATGGTGGCAGATGTGGCGCCAACACAGGTGCGGGTAATATGAAAATGAGTGCGCATGGGTGTGTGCCAATAAAACTTTATTGATGGACACTGAACATGAAACCTTGTATAATTTTCATGAGTCCCAAAAGAGTCGTCTTCTGATCTTTTTAACCGTTGAGAAAAGTGAAATAAAAAATAGTCCTAGGTCACGAGCAAAACCAGGATCTGGCCTATGGGTGGCAGTTTGCTGCCCCGACAGTCATGTCTGTAAGTGTTTAGAACAGCACTCAGCTGCTGAGCTCTCATTGGACACCTACTGTGTGCCGGATACATGTTAGGCACTATTACGTTGGAAAGTGTGAGTCCAGGAACGGCTGTCCGCGGTAGTCGGCTTGCTGGGGAGGGGCAGGCCGTGAGGGGGTGGGGCGGGCTGCCTGGGAGGCAGAGAGGCTTTATCCAATGATCCTTTGCGCCTTGGGCCACCGCTGGACAGGGGTGTCCAGCAAGGCCCTTTCATGGGCTTTCTGTGCTTGGGTAATGGGCCCAGGGCACTGGCTTAGCTGCTCAGAACGTGGCCCCACCCCTGCTCCCAGAGTGAGGAGCTCGTCATGCCCCCAGGGCCCCCCCCACTGCCCCCCCCACACACACACTCCAAGGATCTCAGGCCAGCTCCCTGCCTGAGGGCACAGAGGAGAGACCTTGCCCCAATGTCAGAGACTAAGAACAGTTAATTCGCAAACAGCCCCAGCGCCGGGGCTGGTGCTTCTTCCTGGCTTTGGTACTAGGCAGTGGCTGTCTGCCCTTGTTACTTCGGGTCGTCGTACGGCTGGGCCCCAGCCCAGGCCGGAGGAGCGGGTGAAACTCCCGGCTTGCGGCTTTGGAGGAGTCTCTCTCTCTCAAGATCTGGTGAAATCTCTGTCAGGCTTCCTTCTGGCCTTCGGCCGGCCAGTCACCATTTCCTTGACCCCCATCTCTCTCTGGAGCAGATGTGTGAGGGGTTTGGGTGGCCGGATCTTTCTCGCCCTGGACGGCTGTGAGCATGGCTGGGCAGGGTCCAGGGGGTCGCTGCACACACCCAGGCCCCATGTTGTTGGTCAAAGGAGACTTTTAGTCATTGTCTCTGAAAAGCCCAGAGGGGTGCCAAAGGGTCCCCTCCACATGTAGGAGACAGGGTCTAAGTTCTCAGACCACGGCCGGGGCTCCTAGCTACATCTCTCTTCACCTCCTTGCCTCAGGATTCAGCTGGTATCTGGGTGTCTGAGAGCTGGTCGGAGAAGGCCCTCTCCAAACGCAAGGTATTGTACCTGGGAGGCGGTGTGCCCGGCACCTGGGTCCCTGGGGCTGGAGGCAGGCGCAACGCCGAGGTAAAAGTGGGCAGGTCATCATCTATATCGAGGCCTGGGTTGTCCTGGCCCTGAGGGCCGGGGGGAGCGTGCCTCCTGGCCCACCACTCCTTGGCCTTCTGCCACTGGTGGCGCGCAATGATAGAGAAGGAGTCGATGAAGAAGACCTCAATGATCTCAATGACACAGACGACAGAGCAGCTCATCCACAGGCCCAGCTGGCCCCCGAAGTTGGACAGAAGCATCTCGATCTGCAAGGGAGGCCAAGCCAGATTGTGAAGAGGGTCCTCCCTCCCAAGTTGGTCTCATGCAGGGACCCCCGATTCCCAAGGGAGCTCCTGGCGAGTCCTGGCCCTGAATGGGTTTAGAGGGCTTTCTGTCCCCTCTTCCTCTTGCCTGCACTGATCCCAGGCCTGGCTGGCCTATGGTGGCCCCACCAGCTCAGACTGGATCGCTGGCAAACTGGATCTGGGCAGACGGGCACATTTGCAGACCCCGGACGGGTTCCAGAAGGAAGCTACTCACGCTGTTGGCGGGACTCTCCATAATGGATCGCTGGTTCAGGTCTTTGTAGAATATCAAGAGTTTGGCCAAGTCAGTCCTGCAGAACGTCCAAAGCGCCAACGTGAGTTAGGTGCCTTTGCATTCTACCGGACGACCAACGCTTTAGTGTGACTCTCTCCCTCCTGCCCAGACCCCAGCACAGCCCAGGCCCTGAGCTCCCTGGGGGTCCCTGGTCCCCCAGGGCTCTTTCTGTACCTGAGAGCACATCTCCAGCTGGGCCTGGTTGTTCAGGCCATTCCTTCCCTCTAGAACCATTTCCTACCCTCCAGACTAAGTCAGTCCACCCAGCTGTCCTCCCCTAGCACCCTGTTCTTCACTAAACCTTGACGTTGCGATAGTTGGATTGCAATCTCAAAGATGTACAAGGGACACACAGGTGATGTACACGGGTGAGCTAGGCTGGGTATAAGGAAATAATAATGACCGTAACGACAGCCAGCCTTTAATGGACACTGCCTGTGTTGCCACCCACCCTTCCAAGCATCTTACGTGAATTCACTTCTTTGATGCTCACAACAACCCCATGTAGCTCTGTTTTCATCGTCCCCACATTTTATAGATGTGGAACCCAAGACCCGGGTTGGTTAAGTAACGACGTGGCCAAGAACGCACTGCCGGTCATTGGCAGATCCAGTATTCAGACCTGGATGAATCTGGCTTCATAGTCCATGCCGTTAGCCGCTGTACTATATGGCCTCCTGCTAGGACTGTGGCAAACTGGAAAGCCTATGCTTATTCCAAAGGGGCAGCTGTTACTCAGCTCTTCGGTGCCAGGAAGAACGGAGGTTTTCTATTTCCAGAACTCCTTATCTTTCAAGGAAATCCAGAAGTAACAGGTTTCTTTTCTGGAGCTCACTTTGGTCGAGGGGTCAGCGGCTTGCAATGCTTGGCTTGAGAGTCTGCAATGGCTTGGCTAATGTCTATCTTTATGGCTCAACCGTAAGCACCCTGTCTGCTCACTAATCTTGTCACCCCCAACACCGGACACAGCACCTGGCACCTAGTGGATAGTCAATAAATGTTGGAGGCCGACCTCCATGGGGGCCGGGCCCAGTACTGGGTCCTGTGGAGATGAGAAGGGCTCAGAGAGATTCGGGGTCACGTACACCCTATCTCACACCTTTGTCTCCATCCCCTGGGCTCCCCGAACTCTGGCCTGGCTGATTCTTGCTAAAGCTCTCTTGGAAGCGAATGTTGACATGGAAAATATAAGTGGGATCAGGAGCTGCATAGCTCTGAGAAGTGTTTTTCCACCTGGGTCAAGATATGTCAGGAAGCCATGAAATCAATTTCCTAGGCCATGACCAGTGCCTTTGACAAGGCAAAATAGGATAAGAAATACCAATCGCAGCCACAGAGATGTTCAAACTCTTTGTCAACTGATATAAGCACTAATCATTCCGAATGGTGCCGTGGTCACTGGGATGGATATGAACAGCTGGGTTGGCTACACCAGCTTGCAGGGCTGAAGATCAGCCCGAGTGCTTGGCAAATCATAAGGAAGTGCTGTTCTGTGAGACTTTTTTTTTTTTTTTTTTAAGATTTGTGTTTTTTTTTTTTTTTTTAAGATTTTTATTTATTTGACAGACAGACCACAAGTAGGCAGAGAGGCAGGCAGAAAGAGAGAGGAGGAGGAGGCAGGCTCCCTGCTGAGCAGAGAGCCCGATGTGAGGCTCGATCCCAGGACCCTGAGATCATGACCTGAGCTGAAGGCAGACGCTTAACCCACTGAGCCACCCAGGTGCCCCTCCATGAGACTTTTATCTCATGTATATATTCAGTGGAAAACCATTTTCATACTGCGGGTTCTGGTCAAAGCCTTTGAGAGCCCCAGGCCTAGTGCAGGGCCTGGCTCTGGACACGAGCTTGAGCGATAGTTGTTGAATAAAGGAACGAGTGAAGGAACAAGAGAGGGTTTGGCAGCGAGGAAGCAGGTGGGGAGGCTGGGGCCCAGGGCCAGCAGAGGCAGAAGAAACGGGAGGGTGGGAGGGTCTGCTTACTTGTTGAGTTTTTTCTTTATTTGCTGGCCTTGGTCCCAAGTGAGAACGGGTAGCAACCATTTCTGTGATAGAGAAAGAAGGAATGACCTGGGGAGCTGGGGATGTCTAGAGAGCCCAGGGCCAGCCCCTGTGCCTCCCCCTCTCAGCCTCCCCTGTGCATTCCCCTCCCCCACCACCCGAGGCTGGAGGACCTAGGCGGGCAGGACATCAGGCTCCTGGCTGAGGATGTGAGGGTGAAGACAGGGCAGCATAACTTACCTCGGAAACCACGGATGGCCACTGTGCCAGACTGGTGGTCAGGGTCCACTCCTTAAAGCTAAGGGGGAAGGGACACAGAGTGAGTGTGGGCGGCCCAGCCCGGCCCAGCCCTGGGTGCTCCGTCCTGCCAGGCCCACTCACCTGCAGGCTTCCCGGCACACGGCCTGGCAGCCCAGCTCCTCCCGGACGAAGGCTTGGTGCAGCTCGTAATAGCAGTACACTGGGGGACAAGGCAGAGGGCAGTATGAGCTTCGGGGCCACCGCGCTTTTCCAGGGGGGTCACCCATGGGGCCCTCAGAGTATCCTTGTAGTGATTTCTCCTCCCCTTTGCTACAAACACTGGTTCTCTGGAGACAAACGCTGAGACAGAATACTGTGGAGGTTAAGGACGTATGTTGCCGGGTCGGCAGTACTGGCTTTGAGTCTCACTCTGTTACTCCCGGGCTGTGAGACCTTGGACAAGTTGCTTAACCGCCCCGAGCCTCAGTTATCTGTTCCGGGAAAGGGTTCCATCTGTGGTTCCTGCCTCTTGGAGCCGACAGAGGTGGCCAGCCTCTCAGCACAGGCTGGGGTTCAACCTTTGGTCCTTAATCGGAGAGTGGAATTTAAGCCAGGCTTGAGGACAGGAGTAAAACCCTGCTTCTGATCTCTCTCTCACTACCTCCCACCTGCAAAAGGCCCTGCACAGGCTGGTGCCGAGGCTGGGGGACCCCCCCCTCCAGCGGCGGCGGGTCTCACTCACTCCAGTTGGGGTGCTGCTGGTAGTTGCAGTAGTTGGCTGCTGGAGGCAGAGGCTGGTTGTACTGTGCGCACCCGCATTTCTCCACCATCTTCGTCTGGAAGCATGAGTGAAGGCAGATCTGAAAGACAAGACCCAGGGGTTCCCTTCACCTCCTTGCATATGGACACCCAAGAGCTCCCTCCCTGCACCACCCGCATCCAGGGGGCCGGCTTCCCGCAGCCTCGGCGGACCGCATAATTATGCCCCTTGTGGCACAGGGGACCAGGCCAGGGGTGGCCCTGGAGTCAAAGGGACCCGGGGTAGAAAAATGAGCATTCAGATTAACCAACAGGTGGAGAACAGGCTGAGCTGGGGCCGGGTCTCGGGTGGTCCTTTCTCAGTCACTTGAGTGCTGACACAAGGGAGTGGGGGACATCAGATCAGAGCAGAAGCCAAGAAACAGAAGCAGAGTCCCTAACTTTTCTCTTCTCAACCAGTCCTTCCACGCTGGATTCTTAGGGATCATAAGCTCCCGGCGTGTCAACAAAGCTTGTAGCGTACAAGCTCAGGGGGAGACTCTGCAGGCAGGCTACTCCTGACCAAATCCCAGATTTGCCACACCCCAGCTGTGTGACCTCAGGAAAGTTCCTTAACTTCTCTGATGCTCTGGTTTCTTCACGGTTGAAGTATAGCAGTACCTGCTTCACGAGGTTGTTGTGAGCACGAAATGCACTGCCGTATGTAAGTTGTTGGTACATGGTAGCCTCTCACTAAATATTATCCAGGAGTGTCTTTCCAATGAGTTGACCTTTCCTTTTGGTCTTGAAGTCAGTTTGATTGTATTTCTAGTATAAGTAGACATTCTTTGACTAACAGTCTCTTTTCACTTAGCATTTCTATCACGCTCAGCTCGGAGGTAAGCTAGAGGGCTCAGGGCATAGGAATACCCACTCTTTTTTATTCTTCTGGGGTGATTTTCATGAACTGTGAGCATCCCAGGAGGAGGGGGGGCTGCAGACTCCCAGAATTGTAAGAGAAGGCATAACGGATGATCGCACTGAGGGGTTGCAAACCCAGATGCTTTCGGGGCCAGTGACAGAGGTAATACACTAGGGGCCGGTGGGGACTAGGGAGAATGAGAACACGTGCGTCCTTGCACAGGGCAGCTCCGCCTACTGTTTACACTGCCGGGCTATGGGCCTAATGTTGCCAGATCTTGTTTTTCAAGAGAAGCTGGAAATCTGGGTTTTCTTATGAAATTCCCTGACTTTTAAACACCATCCAGGCCAGAAGAAAAGTAGGTGTGTGGCCTGGAAGGGGCCTGGGAGCTGCCAGTTCGCAGCCCCAGACCCAATCCTACCTCCCTCGGTGATTGCCAACAATGACATCACTTGTCCGAGGACATCGGCGAGCGAGGGGCATGAGGGGCCCAGAAACCAGGCTCCTGACCTCTCCGCCAACACCTCTCCCAGACTGCTTCTCTCCCGTCCCTCACCTGCCAAGGCCTACTTAGGAAGCAGGCCTGTCTCGGCTGCACATTGTGTTCCACGCAAACCTCAATCAATTCAGCTCTGGTTACGGACGGATTGAAGAGGACTGGAACCAACTGGTGTTGTTTGTTCTTGAGGTCTTTGGATGAACCCCAGGAATTATCACCAGAGTTCCTGGTCCCGGACACACCCCAGCCTATAGATAACTGTCTCCTGTGTCCAAGCCACAACCCAGGGCTGCGCGCCCCCTCCCGCCCATACCTGGAGGGAATATGCCGCGTTGTAGATATTAGTGACGGGCACGTCGCTCCCGTCCTCGGTGCACTGGCTGTAGGGTTCGCTCAGCTTGAAGGACTCCGTCTGGAATCACAGCAGCACACATTCAGTCTTACCCTGTCCCAGGATCCGGGCGGGGGAACCCCTGGGAGCTGAGCATTTAGTCATTTATTTAACAAATATTTCTTGAGCACCTAAGAGGTGCCTGGGGCTATTCTAGGCTCTGTGGACTCAACAACGATCAGCAGAGACAAGCTCCCTGCTCTCATGGAGCTGACTTTCCAGTGGGGTAGACAGACAGCCAAAAGGCAAATAAATGCACAAGATAATTTCGGATAATTATGGCCAGTGATCGAAATGGGAAAGGGGACTGGAGGGCTTGGGGGGAGGGACACAGTCTTCCCCAGAGTGATTGAGGAAGACGCCTTTGAGAAAGGGACATGCTGGCTCAGCAGGGAATGGCAAGAAAGAGCTGGATTTGCTAAGAAGTGGAGGAAGGGGATAAGGCAGAAGCAACAGCAGAGGCTGACGGAGGGTAGGACCTGGGTGGCTGGAAGGCGAAAGGAGAAAGATGAAGCCTGAGGGGGAGGCCAAGGCCAAGTCATGGCAGCCTCCTGTGTCAGGCTGAGAAATCTGGATTTGGATTTGAATTTCAAAAAAAAGCCATTAGAGAATCCGCTGGGAGGGCGCAGGAGAGGGAAAAAAGAGGAGCAGTGGCTGTCGGCTTTGTGGGATTCTCCTCCTAGGGAAGGACCCATTTCCTATCCTCTTGTGTTCTGGTCCCAGAAGCTGACTTGGAAAAATTGACTTTCTTAGAGAGGGCCAAGGAATGCCCCGTAGAGTGGAATGATACCCTGATCAGAGGAGGTGAGAGAATCATGACTCACAGTTCAAAAACCTTATGAAGGGCGCCTGGTTGGCTCAGTGGGTTAAGCCTCTGCCTTCGGCTCAGGTCATGATCTCAGGGTCCTGGGATCGAGCCCCGCATCGGGCTCTCTGTTCAGCGGGGAGCCTGCTTCCTCCTCTCTCTCTGCCTGCCTCTCTGCCTACTTGTGATCTCTCTCTCTGTCAAATAAATAAATCTTAAAAAAAAAAAAACAAAACCCAAACCTTATGAAATACTATTTTACCGTGGTTTACTAAGTTTGGCTCTAGCTTAATATTTGTTACTGCAAATGAACAATCCAGACGCGCCAATTAAAAAAAAAAAAAAAAGAATGTCTCCTAAGGGGCAATGCTAATTGAATATTAATTGTGACCAGTTTATAGCCACTTCCTTGGTTTTTGTTTGTTTGTTTGTTTTTGTTTCGTTTTGTTTTCTGAGAATGGGAGAAAAGGTGAAATTGATGGCAGATTTGTTGGAGGGAAAAAAATCTTTTTTTTTCCTGCTCTGGAGTGACCAGATAGGGAGAAAGATAATGGGGTTGGGAGGGCAGAGGTGGAATCAAGGAGTTTGAGCTCGGTGGAAAATGTGGACAACTCAAGTGGCTGTACTCTCCTTGTGTTTGCATTGTCATCCAGCTGGTGACCATTAGTCTCCCTCAGTTAACTGCGGGGACCTCAAGGGCGATGACCGGTGCCCATTTTAAAACATTTATGCAATAGAAGCAAAGGGGAAAGCAACCGTGTGGTCTCCTGTCTTTTTTTTTTTTTTTTTTAAGATTTTATTTATTTACTAGACAGTCAGAGATCACAAGTAGGCAGAGAGGCAGGCAGAGAGAAGGAGGGGAAACAGGCTCCCCGCTGAGCAGAGAGCCCAACATGGGGCTTGATCCCAAGATCCTGGGATCATGACCTGAGCCACGCAGGTGCCCCAGCCTCCTGCTTTCCTAGGAGAGGAGTAGACCTGATCTCAGATACAGAGACAAGTGGACAGGCAGACACATTCTCGTACATTCCCTTTGCCTTCTCACTAACAATAGAGGGAGTATCTTTCCTTGTCGGTACAAAATAAACAGACTTATTTCATTTCTCCACTAGCTGGATGGGCTAACAAATTTAGAGTCTCTAGAACATGCCAGGGTAGACTGGGCCCTGGGGTGCGAAGGTGCTGACTGTGGCTTCCCTGGAGGGCACTTCAACTCAGTGCCACCCTGAGCTTCCCCCAAGCTTCAGGCTCGCTGGGCAGATGTTCCTTCAAGTCCCCGATTCCTGCTGAGCTGTCCTAGAGCCCAGTGTGTGGCGGTGACTATAGGCTCTACCTGGCTGGGGCAGGCATGGGGCAGGGAGTTCAAGACCCCGGCATCTAAGTGACAGGGTCTGTCTACTTGGAGAGGCTGCAGCTGGCAAAGGTGGCCAGAGCTCTGTCTACTCTGAGGACCACGCCATGGGCCACTTGCAGATCGTGAGAAATCATCTCTTAACTTTCATGCATTTGAGTTCACTGTAAGGAGCTTATTGAACTCAGAGCCCGTGGGGTATTCAGGTGTCTTCCTAAAGCAGGGAGGGCAGGGTGGGGAGGGGAGGCGGGTGGGGCGGGCACTCCAGCCCTCCCTCTCTGGCTCATTCTTTTTCTCTCCCTCTCGCCCATCTTCCCCTTCTCTCTCTCTCCTCCACCATCAGTTTTTCAGAATCGCTGATCTGCCCCTGACCCCTGGGGACACAGAAATGAGAATGGGTATATATGTATGTGAACAGAAGCAAGTTTTGTGTATATGTGTGTGAACACACCTGTGTGCTCACACACATATACACACAGTGTGTACATGTGTGTATACACACATACACACATGGTGCGTACATGTGTACGTGCGAGACGTGTGTGTGTGCGCATGCACGCATGGGTGTATGAAGGTGTGATTGAGTCTCTGTGAGTATACGTGTAGGCAACAGGGCCCATTTTTATCAAACCGGACCTTATCTGCTTCCTTCTTAGGATCCTGGGGTAGGCCGGCATTTGCACAGGAATCCTTAGCTTCTTAGATTTCATTAATTTATTTGAGAGAGAGAAAGAAAGAGAGCATGGGCCGGGGGGGTGGGGTAGCGCAGAGGGACAAGCAGACTCCCCGCTCAGCGGGGTCGATTCCGGGACCCTGAGATCATGACCTGAGCCAAAGTTAGACACTTAACTCTCTGGGCCACCCAGGTGCCCCTCCGCTCACTTCTTTATAGGTGTGAACTCTGCCAGGGAGAGGACCAGAGAGCAGCGTGATGTCCTAGATGGAATTATGGATGGTTTAACTCTCTTTTTGCTTCTGTTCGGTTTTTATATTGTAATAAATTATAAGATTTATTTGTGCATGGCAAAGTTTATACTTTTAATCAATGGAGAAAAGAAAAATAATGACTCAATATATGAAGTTAGGACTACTGTTGACTCTTTGGAGGAAGTAGTGAATTCTATCTCTACTTCACGTCCCACAGAAAAAAAACATTCCAGTGGATTAAGGTATTAATTGAAATAATAAAATAACTGAAAGGTAACTCAGTTCAGTATATGATCTCAAGGAAGAAAAAGCCTCAAAAAACGTAAAAGCTGAAGAAGACAAAGATTTTGACTATGTAAACATTTGAAATGTTTGCATGTGAGCATAAAGAAAAGCGAACGGAAAGCACAAACTGGGAAAGATATTTGCAACACATACGGCAAACAACTAGCACGTTTTCTACATATATGGAAGAACGCAACGTCTCATAAAGAAGGAAAGTGTCACCAAGGATAAGAAAAACTTTCCTAACCACTCTTTTCGCTTCACACTTATTTTTCCTTTCTGTCACATTCCTTTTCTTAAAAATAAAAGTGCGCCGTGACAGCCAGTATTTTTGGAACGCTTACTGCATCCGAAGCGCTCTTCCAAGCGCTTCGTGTGAACCAACTCATGGAGTTTTCATTAGCCTATAAAGTCACGTTATTATTATCATCCCCATTTCACAGATGAGGTAACTAAGACATTGAGATTACACAACCATGGTACAATGCTGGGCAGTTAAGCCCTGTTACGCGTATGCTTGCCAAAAGAGGTGTGTGCGCGCGTTTTGAGATAAAAACGAACAGGAGGGTTTGCAGTGTAGTGAAGTCTGCGCTCTCTCCAAGACCTGGCTGCGCACCACCCTGGGTGAGCTGTCTGCCCTTGCCCACTTCCTCATCTCCCATTCATGATCCGGCTCATTGTACTTTGGTTTCTGTTCCACTTCTTCTGCTGAAAACTGCTCTGGCAAAAAACCACCGGTGATCTCTTGGTTACCAAACCCAGACAGCACCTTTTGCCCTTTCTCTTGACTGACCTCTCAGCTGCATTTGGCACGTTGGTTCACACTTTCCTTGAAGCTCTCTTCTTTGATTTAATCTGCCAACCATTCTTTCTGGCTTCTGCTTCTCATTCTCTGCTGCTATTTCTCCATTTTCTTTCTGCTCGGCCCTTACGCATTTGCATTCTGTCTCGGGTCTTGGGTGACAGCATTTATTTCCAAGTCTAGAGTTATGCTAGATGACCGCCCCAACCCCCACCTCCATTTTTCTCCTGAGCTCCAGGTTCATAGCATTTCTGGACATTTTCACCCCGATTCCCCAAAGGTCCAACAACTTGGGTATGTCCCAAATGGAAGTGGTCATCTTCCCCCACAAACTTATCCCTTCTCTTGCATTCCCTAATTCTGAGCCCGGCACCTCCATTCCCTCCCACTGCCCAAACCAAAACCTAAACATCATTCTAACTTCCCTCTTAGTGAGGACTTTCCTTGCTGACCTTGGCTGTCAAGTCCGTTGCCTCCATGCCTCCATTCATTTATGCTTCTGCCTCAGCTAAGAGCCTTACCGCTTCTTTCCGGAATTATGTAAAGACGCTGCCTCCAGTATTTCGATTACTTTATCTTGACTACACTTCAACCAAAGAGATTTCTCAGGAAGTTTCACTATTCAGCTTAAAGTACTTCCTGTGACCCTTTGTCACGGCTTTGCCCTTTGCTTTCATTAGCCCGTCCTGAAACTACTTGCCTGACACTTGTCCTTCAAGAATCTATCAGCTAGGAAGCCTTCAGCTTCAGCAGCTCCCCACCATCTATGCAACCGTCCATACATCCATCTACCCATCCAACAGTAGTTACTGAGCATCTACTATGTTTTAAGAACTGAGCCTGGTAACAAGACAGAATGTCTCTGTTCCCACGGAGCTGGTCACTGTATTGCAAAGCCCTGTGGTCTTAAAGATAAGATCTCTAAAGGCAGGTGTTCTGTTGTATTCATCTCTGAATTTCTAGTGCTTTGGACACCACGTCCCTCACTAAATGAAGGAAAATTTTTAACCAACTGATTGCGTCTACCAGCTTAACATGCCTATTGAGAAAAATAAGTAAACAGAAAATAAATAGGGAAGGAAGGAAGTCTAGTTTGTTTGGACTTCTTCTTAGTAACCCCGTGTTGACCTCTTAATAATCCCTAAGATTACTTTTTGTTGTTCCAAATGCTCGTAAATCAGAAGGAGAGCTGACTGACCCTGCTCTGTCACTTTGGTTTTCTACATCTCAAATTAGGTATAGCAGAAAACCCACCCCTGTCTTTGTTTACCCACCGTTGTTTAAGAAAATGTTTGCTTAACAAAGTGGTGGGTGTTTCTAAGCTCAGAGAAGGAAATCAGAGGGCAAAATTCCTCAGTTCTTACACTTCTCCAAGCTCTTGATCCTCTCGCCCAAGCCTGCAGACACCATAAGGGGTAGAAAGGGACGAGAGGGCAAAAGGATAGGTAATAAAAATTTCTTAAAGGATAGGATGTACTGCAAATCCCAAGTCCTTGTTCAGGGTGCAGGTAGAACTGCGTGGGCAATGTTGGGTGAAAATGTTCACTATTCTGATTTGGGAGTTTTGCAATCCTGGTGAAGAGAACAATCAACGACCCAGATCCTTAAGTGGTACCCCAAAGTCTTTCCAAGCCACCGTTTCATAGCTTGGGGCTCAGGATTATTTGTGGGGGGAGGAGCAATCTGTATTCCCACAATCCCACAACACTTCCTGTCTTGAAACAAACCTCCCACATTGGAATGTGCCTCCCGAGAGCCCCCAGATTCCAGGTAACCATCTTGATTGTTTCTCTTGTCCAGGATTGTCCCACTTGATGGGGACACAGAAGCCACAGATTTTCTCTGGACTGTCACCATGTACTCAGTTCATCATCTCAACTGTCTCAACTTAAATATTGCTTCCTTCAGAAAGCACTCCTTGAACTTGCCGTTTCCCCCCATTGGAAGCCGTAGGTCAGCCAGCCCCACGATAGATTCTCATGCATCCTGCATTTCTCCTTGGTAGCACAGATGATGATTATAATTAATCACTTGTGCAATTTTTTTGTTTGTGATTGATCCTCTCTGCTAGACTCTAAGCTCCAAAAAGACAGTGAGTGTCTTCCGCTCTGATATGGTCCCAGCGTCCAGCATATAAAGACGCTCAGAAAATGCTTGTTGAGTGGATAAATCATGGAAGGTGAGCCCCGTGCTCACTGTATCCCTTTATAACCCAGTACGAAGCCGTCATTTATGGCTTTGCTAAAGCTTTTCTCATTCTGCCTTTACCTTCCCTCAGGAAGACACACTTTACTTCTCCTCTCATGTTGAACTACTCAGCTTTCTAAAGCTGAGCTTCCTGGGTTTTCTGCATCTTTTTTTTTTTTTTTTAAAGATTTTATTTATTTATTTGACAGAGAGAAATCACAAGTAGATGGAGAGGCAGGCAGAGAGAGAGAGAGGGAAGCAGGCTCCCTGCTGAGCAGAGAGCCCGATGCGGGGCTCGATCCCAGGACCCTGAGATCATGACCTGAGCCGAAGGCAGCGGCTTAACCCACTGAGCCACCCAGGTGCCCCGGTTTTCTGCATCTTGAATAGTCACTTGAACAACTGGAGATTGAACAATCAGTTTTTTGGTAAAAACACAGAACCTGGGCTCGTCTCTCAGAGATTCTGATTCACTGAATCTGAGTCAGTCATGTTTGGAAACCATGGCTCTGGAGGACAGATTTGCAAGGGAGGAAGACAAAAGGGGGAGAGTTACTGACATAAAAAGTCCTCAGTTCATGAGGTGCCTGGGTGGCTCAGTGGGTTAGAGCCTCTGCCTTCGGCTCGAGTCGTGGTCCCAGGGTCCTGGGATCGAGCCCCAAGTCAGGCTCTCTGCTTGGTGGGGAGGCTGCTTCCCCCTCTCTCTCTGCCTGCTTGTGATCTCTGTCTGTCAAATAAATAAATAAAATCTTAAAAAAAAAAAAAAGACCTCAGTCCTTCAAACAGGAAGATTGCATTAGTGGAGTGTCCAGGGCACCCCCCTCACCTTGTCCTTCTGTTCCTATTGGGCATCGTTGACTCAGGGATTTGAGTCTACAGCCACGATGTGCTTCTGTTGACAGGTTATGAGTGTTTTTAGCACCCACTGAGGTCAGAGAAGGTCAAAGAGTTGAGGGAGAAAGAGGTTCTTGGTGAATGAGGTGAAACTGATGGAAGTATGATTGGCTAAACAGAGCTCTGATGGCCCAGTGACTTTCCATTGGCCACTAAGGAGTGGCTTACATGCCTCATACACGTTTAGGTGGCCCAGAAAGAAAGGTGTTCATCTGCTCTATTTATGTTAGTGACAAATAGAGTGTCTGATGCTTTGCTCCCAGCACAGCTTCCATAACTGCTAGTATCTGTCTTTGCAACCAGCAAGGTTTCTTCAGTTTTTTCCCAGAATGGCATCCTGTGGCCTCGTTAACCATGCAGGAGATACAAAAACAGCCTTCAGGAGAACAGCTGGAATGACAACTGTGGGACCTTTTAGCAAATCCGGGACTCTGCTTCCTCTCGAAACCAATACACTTTTCCATAAGCTGTACCTTATTGGTTATCCTTGAGAAAAGAGATCTGTTCTCCTTGCCACCCCTACAAAAGTCAGAACATCATTCTCTTACCAGGTGCATCCCTATGGAAGTGGCCATGGCAGGCTCGATCTCTGTCCCCACGTCCTCGATGAAGGGGTATTCATCCTGTCGGTGGACAATCACCTTCGCCCCGCTGGAGGACACCAGGAAGGGGTTGTACTCCTCTTCGTTTATGTTCAAGATGACCTGAAGCCCTGGGAAGACAAAAGGCCACTGTGGTCAAAGGCTTGGTAAACATTCCCCGGCAGGAGCCTACCTCTCTAGCTACTTTGGGAGGCTCCAAATCAAGACGCAGGCATTTTCAACACACAGAAGGTGCACAGGGCTAGACCGGAAGCCTCGTGGAGAAGACGGGGTGGAGGGCTGGTGCCCAACTTGCTCACTGCTGTGTCCCCCCAAACAGTGTCACTGCCGCAGTTCTGCTGAGCAATAAAGGAGCTGTGACCCTGCCTGAGATGTGCGGCTCCTCGTGGTCCTTTGAAATGGGGCATTCTGCACAGTACCCAAAGGGACGTGCAGGGCTATGGCTGCTGAAACCCTTATAGAAAAGCACTAATGGGCTATTTGATCACTGGTCTAACTTCTCTCCCTACTCTGGTTCCTACCCTTGCACCCAGCAGCCAGAGGGATCTTGGGAAATTGGATGGCACAGTCAGTTGGGCATCTGACTCTTGGTTTCGGCTCAGGTCATGATCTCAGGGTCAGGAGATCGAACCCAGCATTGGGCTCTAAGCTCAGCATGGAGTCTGCTTGAGACTTTCTCTCCCTCTGCCCTTCTGCCTCTTTCTCTCAGACAGATGAATACATCTTTTCAAAATTTTGAAAAAGTAAAATTGGAAATCAGATCAGGTCACTCCCTTGCCTGAAACCCTTCAGGGCCATCTCGTTGGATATATGGGAATCCCACGAAATAAAATCCATAAACCTGACTGTGGCTGTCACGCCTATAGTGATGCAGCCCTGCCTCTGTTTCCCCCCTCGTCCCCCTCCCTGCTCTCTCAAGAGGCTCCTGGCACACTGGACTTCTAGAGCTTCTAGAGCACGTCAAATTCATTTCCTCAGGGTTTTCGTACTTGTTAGTGCCCCAAATGCTCTTCTATGGATCTTCTCATTCCTGACCAACTCTTGTCACACATGCCTCCTTATTTTTAAATAAAACCCCCATCCTGACCCCAGCACCCCCTTCCCTTTCATTCCTTGATTTTCCTTATTGCCCTCATTAGGATTTATAAGCAGAAAATGTCTCTGTGTTTGTTCATTCATTTGTTCTTTGTCTCTCCCCACTGTAATTCAAGCTTCCTGGAAGCAGAGACACTGTAGTGTCTCTGACGCCTGGAAGAGGACCTAACATACAGCAGGTACTCAATAAGTGTTACATGAATGACTGAGCAAATGAGCAGGGCCTATATGGATTGAAAATAGAAAACTTTGAGAGTTCAGGGGGTGCCTGGGTGGCTCAGTCGGTTAAGTATCTGCCTTCAGTTCAGGTCATGATGTCAGGGTCCTGAAATGGAGCCCCGTATCCGGCTCCCTGCAGAGCGGGGAGCCTGCTTTTCCCTCTCCCTCTGCTGCTCCCCCTGCTTGTGCTCTCTCTCTCCCTTAAATGAATAAACAAGATCTTTTTTTTAAAATAAGCAAAATCTTTAAAAAAAAAAAAGAATGAAGGAAAAGAAAGGAAAAAGAAAATTTTGAGAGTTCATTCTGACTTCTTCCATTTGCAAATAAAGGCTCTGAAGCCCAGAGCAGTCAAGTGATTTGCTCAAGGTCACACAGCACATAGGTAGCAGATCTAGGACTCTGCAACTCTTAGCTCCCAGTTCCCACACTCCTCCTTCCCACCAGAGTATGTGTCCTGAATTACGGTTTCTTGCAGTCTCGGTAAGAATACACATCACACAGACGCAAAGGCCAGGAATCCACATACTGTTTTCCTCCATGACAAAGCCTTGCCTTTCCTTGGGGGAGTGCGCCTGTGTATCACATCGTGTTCGATTTGCTTAGGACTTCGCACAAATTCCTCTTGCGGGTAAGCCAGGCCCATCTGTCCCTGCCTGTCCTTCAGCAGTCATAGTAGCTGAGCAGGGTTGGTGGCAGGGCTAGAGGTCGTCACGGTATTACCGGGGCTGGTGGTAATAGTCATAACACCACCAACAGTAGGAATGACGATCACAGCCAGCATTTGTTGTGTGTTTCATGTGTGTTCCCCTCCCTCTAAATCCGTATGTTGAAATCCTATTCCGTAATGCGACAGAATTGGGGGTAGGGCCTTTAGGGAGGTAATTAAGGTGAAATGGAGTCATAAGGCGAGCCAGGATCGCATAGGACTGGTGTCCTTATGGGAATAGGAGGAGACACCAGCGCTCCCTCTCTCTGTGCCTCAGAGGAAAGGCCAGGTGAGGACACAGCAGGAAGGCAGCCATCTGCGAGCCAGGAAGAGAGCTCTCCCCAGAAACCAGATTCACCAGCATCTTGACCCTGCGCCCCTCACCTCCAGAACCGAGAGAACATGAATGTGTGCTTTTCAGGCCTCTCGGCCTGTGATGTTTTGTTACGCAGCCTGGACAGACCCATCCAGTGTGTGCCGGGACTTACTGGGAGCGGTACACACAGGAAGTCCTCCCGAGAGCCTCAGAGCAGGCACGTTATTATGATGTCCACTTTGCAGACGCTTGGCCCTGTGCAGTCACTTGCGCGGGGCCGCACGGTGAGGTGCAGAACTGCGTTATCTCAACCAAGGTAAAGGTGTGTTTGCCTCCCTCATCTCCTGCTCCGCATATCTGGGTTCAAGCCCATCCGAAAGCTGCCTGCGCTGCGTTAGCTCGTTCCAGCTCCAAGCTCAAACCAGAGCGGTTTTCCCGCAGCGATGTCCTATGCTCTCTCTCTCTCTCTCAAGTAAAGAGGAGACGTCAGAAAGGAAAATAGACATTGAGAAAGAAGGAGCCAGCATGGACGCTGATGGAAACGCTACGGCCAGGGGGGGAAGTGCCGTCCCTGGTTTCGGGCCAGACGGAGCCTTTCTGGAAGGCTCGGGCACCCCAGCTGTCCCGCTGCCGGTGTGCTCACCGTTGGTGCAGATTTCCTTACCATATTCGCTGCCCCCCATGGACGTGCTGAGGATAGTCTCGTTCTCTCTGTTGTTGAACGTGTAGCAATTCCCATACATTGGATGGTGGAACAGCGTGAAGTTCCTATGAGGAAAAACACGGGTCAGAAAGCGCCGTGGTGGGGCCGCCCCTCGAGCGTCTGAGCTGAAGGCTGGATGGGCCGTGCTTACGGGGCCGGCTCTCTTTTATGGGCAAGGGAAAATGTCTTACTTTCTCCCCGCTTTGGCCTGATAAGCCACAGACAAAGCCCGCCACCCAGCCCGAGGCACACCGGTGTGGGACTCTGCTCTGCTCTGCTCTCCTTCTCAATCCTCTCATCTCTGTCTCCATCTCCAGGCGGCCCTCCTTGTGTCATTTGTCTGCTCTCGCATTCCTCGGCTTGTGAATTTCTTAGCCAACACTCGGCATTTTTTTCTATTCCAATACCGGGAAATGACCTCCAGAGAAGGTAGCACATCACCCGCTGGCTTTAGAACCCACCCCTCAGGCGAACA
This sequence comes from Neogale vison, assembly GCF_020171115.1. Taxonomy (NCBI): domain Eukaryota; kingdom Metazoa; phylum Chordata; class Mammalia; order Carnivora; family Mustelidae; genus Neogale; species Neogale vison. The sequence goes on from NC_058104.1 coordinate 34,486,980, forward strand.
CGATTCCAATCACTCAGCTTCAAAAGGACCAATATAGCTACGTACATACAGAAAGGGTTCGTGTTTACATAGAGTGAAGTAAGCCTTCTGGAAAGGCAGGAACACTCCGGAATGTCCCATCCCTGCTCAGTCACCACCAGGGGTCTGAGTGTTAACTTCAAGGCAGAAAGCTGGGGGAGCTCACCCATCCGGACGTAGACCCTTCTTCCTCTCTCTTTGCCACCTTCCCTTCCTTCCTTTGTTTCTTCCTCTGTGCTAGCTCAGCCGTTCTCCATCACTGGTGTGTATGATGGTCGCGTCCAAGGTTATACACAGACCATCAACCACTCTGTTTTTTGAGTAATTTAAGGGCGCCTGGGTGGCTCAGTGGGTTAAAGCCTCTGACTTTGGCTCAGGTCATGATCTCAGGGTCCTGGGATTGAGCCCCGCATCGGGCTCTGCTCAGCAGGGAGCCTGCTTCCTCCTCTCTCTCTGCCTGTTTCTCTGCCTATTTGTGATCTCTCTCTCTCTCTCTCTGTCAAATAAATAAATAAATAAAAATCTTATAAAAAAGTAAAAAAATGTTTATGAGTAATTTAATGAGTTCAAGGATATTTTGGCTCTGTGCCATTTCTATCTTCCTCACTGACTCTAGAGCCTGGCACCCACGTCAGCTGTTTTCCAAAGGGCAGGGGCAGTGAGAAGAGCATCTTCTACTCCCAGGCCCTCCCCCGCAGAGCTGCAGGTGCCAGCCCGGGGCTCAAAGCCAAGGGAGCGGACCCCTCTCCTGACCTGGCATCGCAAGACACCCCGTCAAACAGGCAGGTGACCAGCAGCTCCTCGGCAGAATAGCTCATGTTGATCTTCTTCTCCAGAGGGACCTGCGCCATGATGTTCATGTAGTGCAGCTTGTACCACTCCTGGATGGCATTGATGCCTGAGCTGAAGTTGTAGAGGGCACAGTGGGACGTGTCATTTGAGCACTGTGAAGAAGAGAGTGGGCTGAAGCCATCGGCACCAGCACGCGCCTTCCGCAGGACGGTGAGGATGAGGAACTGGGACTCTAGACCAGACACTCGGGGCGGCGGGAAGGGTGCCTGAAGCAAGGATGGGCTTCCTCTTACTTCCGGGGGCTGAGAGAGATCGGCCTCAAAGACCAAGAAGGGGCTGAGAGCAGGACAGAGTCTCACGGTCCCGACTTCCTGTGACTGCTTACCAGATAAGAAGAAAAACCAGTTTCCTTAGCATCTCCAGATAGCGAGGCCACGGCTGATTATTGCTACTGACCTCCCACACACCTCTAGCCATTTCCTATTAGGTCAGCAGTCTAGAAATCTGGATGCTTGCCCAGACTCCAGCATGATTTCTCTGAAGGATCTTGGGCAAGGCGTTACGGCTCCATTATTGCACTTGCCAGATGTTGGCTAAAACATCATCCTTCCCAACCTCAGAGAGTAGTTGGGAGGACCAACATTTGAAATATAAAATAATGAGAGCCTTATAGGGAGACGGTAGTATGTTTCAGATGTTCTCGTCACACAGAGCTTGGAAATTCTCAAATGCCTGATCTAGCTCTCGGGATGACGGGGTGGGTATCTCAGCAAAATACCCAGGAAGACTTTGAAAAGGCTCGGTGGTTAAGAGAAAGGGTCCCGGGCGCCTGGGTGGCTCAGCTGTTGAAGTGGCTGCCTTCGGCTCGGGTCATGATCCTCAGGGTCCTGGGATCGAGCCCCACATCAGGCTTCCTGTTCAGTGGGGGGTCTGCTTCTCCCTCTCCCACTCCCCCTGCTTGTGTTCTCTCTCTCGCTTTCTCTCTCTGTGTCAAATAAATAAAACTTTAAAAATCCTTTAAAATAAAAAAAGTGAAAGGGCCATTTTTTCAGGATTGTAAGGTGCCCCGGGGTCTCACAATTGGCAAGCCTCCTCGCTAAGTTATAGAGGAGGTATCTCATCTCATAGAGGAGCCTGGGGCATGGAGAGATAGGGTAGTGGGTTGACTTTGCCCGGGACACTAATGGAATTCAATTTTGGTGAATGGTTGCTTCCTCGGGGCCGCTCACAAAGGCAGGTCCTGCAGGGATCTTCGGCCATTTCTGCTCCTTGTTATCTATTTTGTTCCTTCAGGGTTCTGCACCCTAATTTTGTTTTGGTGGAATGTCCTTTCCTCTATTGGGTACAGTCTGATGAGACTGTCCACCATGATGCCTCACCCTCTGTTAGCCATTAGGCGACCCAAACTTGGCCAATCACATAGTCCCAAGATGGGACTTGAATCGTCTTTATGAATGGATTAGCAAAAAGCCTGAAAATAATTGAAGTTTATTTAATCCAGAGCCATATGTGAAATGACTCCAGAATTTCTTGCCACCTAGATCCCTGGATCGTCGCTACTTCCTGTCCTTTGAGAGGCTTCCATGAGCTACTGGTCCCTTTCTAAGACATTTTTTTTTTTTTCCTGCTTAGTATTGCCCGAGTCAGTTTCAGTTGCTTGCAGAAAATTCACCCTGAGCTGGTTGTATTTCTTTGAACAGGGCCACTGAGACCGTGGCAAAGGAGAAACCTTCCTGGACCCACTATCTGCAGCCGCTCCCATGCCCCCCAGCTGTGAGGACGTGCATCTCACCAGTCGGAATCCCACCACCTCCTTAGACCCGTGGACGTGCATGGCATCTGACGCCTTGTGAATGATGCGCCCGCTGAACTTCCGCTTCCGCCCCGTGAGGAAGTCCCTGACCTCGCCGGTCTCATCCTGACTGAAAGCCATCAGTGGGACCAGTCTGAGGAATTTGGGCCCCTCCGAATTCCAGGACTCTGCCTCTCGGCGTCTTCGAGACGTATTCTCCGGAAAGCCATACAGGGTCTTCAAGGCCACTCTGGTCTCCTGTTCCAGGTCAGCTAGAAGGTCCCGCACCACACTGTACCTGCCAAGGTGGGGAAGAGTCTTCAGGGGAAGGGCAAGCTCCCCCGACAGAGTGCTGGCCCTTCTCCCCTCCACTTCCCGTCAGTGTGTGACAGCCCTGGGCCCACTCCCTCCTGCCTCCTTGGCCAAGGAGACCAAGGCTTTTCCGATTTGCCCCATCCAAAGTGACTGTTGGCTTAAGTAAACGGTGACAGGCTCCCGGGTGACCCTTGCGTGACTTCGTATGGCTGCATTTCTGCCACTACCATCTGCTTGCTCTCAGGGTGTGTTGGTGAGTTTGCCCCAACCAGCATTTCTGGAGTGGTGACTATCAGGTGCCTCCCATAAACCAGCCACGGGGAGGACAATTACAGTGCAGACAATACCTGCTAACCAGAAGTCCATCCAGGGGACAGGCTCTGTCTCCACTGAGCTCACTTGACCCTGCCCACGAATTCCCCTTGAATCAGTGCCGGGAGGGGGAAGAGGTAGAACCGTCACCTTAACAACCCCCAAAGTTTTCTCATCTGTGAAATGGGAGTGTTGCCGAGATTCTGAGTTTATCCCGTGTGTGTGTGTGTGTGTGTGTGTGTGTGTGTGTGCAAACATTCACTATTAAGTTTTTAATGGAATTATATTTGTTAATATTTCGCTTCTCCACTACGACTTAGCTCCATTAAGACAAAGACTGTTGGGTTGTTCAGGTCCGTGGCCTCGACTCTAGCACACTGCATGGCCGCTCGTCTGATTATGGAATAAGCGACAGATGGAAGAGAGGGAGGGACCAAAAGACTGTGAGGTAGAGAATGAGTCTTAGACCTGATTTTGATTTTGCCCAGTTGGTTTCCTTTGATACTCTTCCTCCCCTGCTCCTCCCTTCTCTCCACACCCACACCTGCTCGGACAAATTCTGCCGGATTCAGACCTGCCTCGCAGATCAGTTTTCAATCATCCTGAGCAGGATTCCAGTGACCCATTTAAGAGCAGGCCCCGTGGCAGACAATAGGGCAGGACCAAGGGTTTATCCTGCGCAGAGCCTGGTGATCTCAATTAGTGGGGCTGGGTTCCCTCAGATGAGGGTTTGGGGCAGCTGAGATGCTTCCGGAAGTCATCTGGGTGTCACTTCTGAGTCAGCCTCCCGCTCACTTTTGGGGAGAGTGTAAGCTTACAGGGCTCCGGGGAAATGGCTAAATGGGGCGGTGTGTGCTCCTGTGTGTCCACGCACTCAGGTGCCGGGGCTGGGGGACAGGCCTAGCCCATTCCAGGCCCAACCTCCAAGTGAAACTGACTCCTGCCGCCTCCCCCTCCTGCACATCCTTGAACTAGTCCCTCCTCAGGAGCAGCTGATAGAAAACTTGGTACAGATTTAGAACCCGGGAGAGGGAGTTTACCAAGTTTGGCAACGAATTCAGATTTCTAAAAAGCGTGTCTGCGGCCTGGCTGGTGCCTAGTACCTTGGAGAGGGGATATGGCCTTTGGACCCCCCCCCCTCCCCGCCCTGCTCCTGCCTCTTACTTGTAAGGGTTGATGTTGCAGATGGTGACAGCGGGAAAATCCAGCTTCTGGAAATGGACTTTGATGGAGACAGAGACGGTGTAGAAGGAGGCCACGAGGAGAGCACACTGCCAGAAGATAAGGGCCACGGCAGTGAGCGTGAACAGAATCCACAGCAGGCGCCGCAGGCGGCCGCGGGACACCACGATGCGGCGACAGCCGTGGGTGTTGGTGTTCAGACAGTACCACCGCATCAGCTCTTTGATTGTAGGCGCCTGGGGCCCCCTCACCGGCAGATTCTTCTTGATTTTGGCTTTGATCTTCTCTCCAGGAGCCATGGCAAGAATGGGATGTGGAGGGGCAGGCACGCTGGAGAGGCGAAGAAAAGCAGGTGAGCTCCCAGCTCCCGGCGCGACCCCCCCACCCCCGACTCCCCCCTAGGGGCGGGGCGGTGCCTGGAGGCCGGACTCTGGGTGACACGTGCCTTCCGAGGCCACCTCCTTTTTTCCCTCCCAGGCGGGACAAATCTGCATTCTGAGGTCCCAGGCCCCTTTTCCTGGGTATTTGGTTTTTTTGGCCACTGCCAAAGGGCTGCCTCCTCCCCTTGCAACCCCCTGTGGGGTCTGGGTGGGGTTTAACCTGAGAATCCCCCAGCAGGTTTGAAGAACCTTTCGCCTGCGTGCCTGGAGCAGGAGCCCTCGGCACTGCACACAGGCCTCTGTACCACTCTTGCCAGCGCTGCCGCATTTAGAGCAAGCCTCCCCCACCTTATCGCTTCCCTCAACCTGCCCCCTTGAGGGCAGCATTCCTGCCCCTGGTGTCTCCCTCTGCGGGTAGCCGAGCAAGCGCCCTGCACTCTTTTTGACAGAAAGAACCTGCCAAGAGAATGGCTCGGCAGCCAACTTAGAGCCTGTTCAGTGGTGAGCTCCCAGCTTTGTTTTCCAGGCTTTTCCCCGCTGCTTTCCCTGCCAGTGGAGTTTCTGTTTCATTTCTGTTTGACCTCTTCTCTTTACAGTCAGGCTTTTGGTGTTTCTAGAACACCTTCTAAACAATAGCCCACAGCTCTTGGCCACTTAATATTTCCCAGGCATTGTGCCATATTTCCTTGATTCTAAGGGATCGCTAATTAGGGGAATACGCTTTGATTCAATAACAGCTTTGTTTGGGGGAAAGTGATGGAAAGCAAATTACTACATTCATGAACGTCCGAGATGCACTGCAGTTACAGAAACTTCACAACATGCAACCATATTCTTTCTAGAAATGAACTAATACACGTGTATTGTAGGCTATATATATATATATATATATAATATTAAATATATATTATATTAAAATATATATATATAGTCTATATATAGGGAGAATCCTCTCATGGTTATCATATATAAACTCTCACTAGTCTCATAGATAGATACAGTCTCTCTCTATAAATAGACATATAATCTATGCAGATTTCATTTTGTGTTTCAACAAGCTCAGAGAGGTGGAGTCGTTCATACAAGGCCACACAGCTAGTAAGGGGAGGAACTGGATTAGAACCTTGCAGCCTTCTCCACCACCATATATGCTTCTGAGGGGCCTGGCATTGTGCCGGGCGCTGCCCCCTCCCCAAGGAAGAGGGAAAAAGAAGGGTTCCTGAACTATTTAATTTCCAAACTCTGGACAGTCAGTGTAACCGCCTCCAGACAGCTGTGAGCCCTGGTAAAGGGGGAGAGGGGCTTATACGGAATCTCTGCCTCCTGTGCCTGCCTTTGGTGACAGAGGCAAAGTAGGGTAGAGCTTAATTTGGAGTAGGATATGGAGGGCGGGCCCCATGCCCCCAGAGGGCCTGCATCTGGGACAAGGACTTTTGCTCCATCAAGTTCTTCGGGCAGGGTTCTGGACTGCACGAGTTACTTTTTCTCCACGGGAGATAGTGGATAGTGGCCACATTTGGGAACCGGGGGCAAAGCTGGGAGGCTTCCAAGTTTATGATGTTAGTGGGTTTCAGGTTTATGGTGTAAAGGAAATAAGAGTGCTTGGGGAGGGGGAGGCCAGGGAGAGATGTCCAGAGGCAGCTACCTCCCTCCAGCAGCGCCCCCTCCCAGATGCATATGACCTTACTGGGATGGAGAACCTTCTCAACCCTCAAAATTATGCTGTTAGCCTCTCAGCAAGAGGAATGTAACTTATTTTATCATTGAAAATATTTCTCATCCCCACCTCTTTTCTCTCTACAATTCAAAAGCAAATAAGTTAACAAGTTTGTTCCTTTGTTTGTTTTAAAAACCTGGGGGGGGGGCTGGGTGGCTCAATTGGTTAAGCATCTGCCTTTGGCTAAGGTCATGACCTCGGGGTCCTGGGATTGAGCCCTGCCTTTGGCTCCATGCTCATCAGGGAGCTTGTCCCTCCATCCCTCCCCTCATTTGTACTCACGCACAAAGAAATAAATAAAATCTTTTTAAAAATTAAAAATTAAAACCTGGATCCAGGTTTAATTTCCTGTCAAATAAGACTGCAACCCAGGGAAGGTTTTCTTCTGTGGGAATGTTTAGAATCACAGATTCTGGGTGCTCCTGTCTCTAACTCTCCTCACTGAAGACAATCCCTGGGGTTCCTCTGCCCCATCAGCTCCTTCTCCAGGACTGACCTTGAGCCCAGTGGATCAGCCACCCGTGTCAGTGAAACTACCGGCAAAAGGGGGGAACCCATCCGGCCCATCACAAAACAGATAAATGTTCACTCAAACAGTGTTCCAACTTCAAAGCAAAGCAAGGTTGTGGTTACTATTGTGTTGTGCTGCTGGATAAAACATGATGCCTTTGGGAAGAACCCAGAGCTGACACCAAGCATTTATGCTCTAAAGTACTTTACTGTACTTTGCTTTTCAGTACTTTACTTTCCAGCTCATTTCCACAATAGATTTCTGAGGTAGGCATCCTCATTCTCCCCATCATACAAATGAAATGGAGACCCTGAGAAGTTTAGTTTGTCCAAGGTCACACGAAAAAGTGGCTGAGCTGGGATTTGAACTCAGGAGTCCACACTCAACTACTAGCTGTGCTGCTCCTCGAATAGCAATAATAACGACAACAATAGCAACAACAGCAAGAATAGCGGCTGCCATACACTGAGCCTTTCCCTCTTCCAACCATCCCACGCAGCTCTTTTAACACATTACCTATTTAATGCTCATAATTATATGAAGTAAAGTACTGTGCCCATTTCACAGAGAGGAGAAACTGAGGTTCAGAGTGATTAGATAACTTGCCCAAAGCCACACAGATAGCAAGACTCAAAGGATTTTTTTTTTTCTTCCAAATTCCAGGGTCACTCTTGACGGCCATTCTCTACCTGCCCCGCTGGCTCACCCCCGACCTCATCTATCTCCCATGCCCCAGGAAGGGACCCCAAGCCTCAGGTTCTAGGCGCGGGACCCGAGCTCCTCCCCGGCGACTGCACAGCCCCCGCCTACCCTGCGCAGAGCGACCGCACACGGTGCTGTGGCAGAAGGCAGTCTGCTGAAGCCGCTGGAGAGAACCCAACCCGATTCAGGTGTTGAAAACATTCCGGAAGGTAAAGGGAACAATCGCGGTCTAGTATCACCAAGGCCAGGAAAGGGGGGTTGAACAGGGGCTGCGCGGAGAGACAAGGCAAGGCGTAGCCCGGGACTCCGGGAGTCCTAGATCTTGTTCCTGAGTAGCTCAGAAATGCTTATCGCCCCAGCTCCGTGTCCCAGGCCATGGCGTACACAACGCCAGAGAGCTGGCTGGACCTGGATTGACCTGGGAAGGTGTCCCAGCATCCTGGCCACCGGGAGGCAGCCCCGGGCGGATGCCAGCTCCGGCGCCTACCGCGGGGACCGTGTCCGAGAAGCCACCCTGCCCCGCGGCCGCTCCGGTGCCTGGGAGCCCCAAACTCGTGCGACGCGACCTGGCTCTAGGCTCACCTCGCTCAGTTCCGAAGAGTCTGGGGCTCGCGTGCGCGCGATCCGTGAGCGCTCTGTTCTGCTCGGCCTAGAGCGAGAGCATCCCGCCGCAGTCGCAGCCTCGGGCTCTTGTGGGCCGGACCTGGGCCCCGCCCCTCCAGCCCCGCCCCCTCGGGGCCGCCCCCACCTGCCCAGGTGTATTCCCCAGGGCCCAGGATCTGCCAGCCGCGACTCTGCAGCGCCTCCTGCCACCCTGAGGTCGCTCTGCGCCCGGGTGCGTCCAGCACTGTGTCTTGCGGTGGCCCGGCGCAGAGCCTGCTGCCTCCCTGAGGCCACCCAGCACCCTGCATTTCCTCTGGGTCCGGGCCCCACCCACCAGCACTTCACAGCGCCTCCTGCTGCCCTGTTGCTGCCCGACACCTTCCACTGCCGTTCTATTGGACGCCCTTCCACCCCAGCACCAGGAGAAATCCCAGGCGGCATTTCCCGCCGGGCCCCTACTGACCTGCATCACCAAGCTGCTTCAGGGCCCGCTGCCTCCGGTTGTGGGCAGCAGGGGCTTTGCAGAAAGGTCGCTTATCATTTATTCTCTTCCGCTGCCTTTTCATAATGACTCACACACATAGTTTTAAGAAAGGAGCTTAGAAAATCGCAACTGGGGGGCGCTTGGGTGGCTCAGTCAGTTGGGCATCTGCCTTTGGCCCTGGTCATGATCTCAGGGTCCTGGGATTGAGCTCCGCATCAGGCTCCCTGCTCCCTGGGGTGTCTGCTTCTCCCTCCCTCTCTCTCTCTCTCTTTCTCTCTTCCCCTCACTCAAATATATAAATAAAATCTTTAAAAAAAAAAAAAAAAGAAAGAAAGAAAGAAAAGAAAATTGCAAGTACAAGGGACCATAGGGACACCTCGATCACAGCCCATTAGAGTAGGGAAGAAACAGGCCAGGAGAAAGAAGGGTTCTGTTCGCACACAGGACTTCTCAGACTTTAACATGCATATAAGCTCTGTGGATCGTGTTAAAATGCAGATTCTACCTCTACAGGCGTGAAGTGGGGCTTGAGAATCTGCATTTCTAACTTTCCAGGTGACACCTCCGTTGCTGGTCTGTCACCATGCCCCACCTGGATCATTGCCATAGTTCCCTGATTAATCCCTCTACAGGCTATGGTCAATATACCAGCCAAAGAGTTGCCATTAAATTAGAGTCAGATCATGTCACTCTGCTTAGACCTATTCGGTGGCTCTTTTGTTTCATCCTTAGCAAAAGCCCAAGCTCTGTGGTCACCTGCAAGGTCCTCCGTGTCTGACCCCTGTTATCACCCTTTCTCATCTCCCACCGCTCTGACGCATTCTGCTTCTTTCTCTTTGGCCTCTGTGTTGTTCCTTGGATATGATGACACACTCCCGCCTCAGGGTTTGTTACCACTGTTCAGTCTGCCAGCACCACTCTTCACACACACACACACACACACACAGGTGCACCCAGATAATCACGTGAATCATCCCCTTGCCTCTTTCCAGTCTTTGCTTTATTGTTACCCTATAATCGGTTAGAACAGCCCCCCTCCGGCTACCCTATTTAAAAGCTCAATGTTTCCTACCTTTCCAATACTTCTTATCCCCACGATCCCTTCTAGGTTATTTTCCTGTATAGCAAGACCAGTCAAGATAAGCAGAATTGCCTAGCCTCAGTGCTACCGGAATCCTGTGACCGGAATTAGTCTTGGTGAAGTCATTTGGTTTCAAGTAACAGAAACCAACTCAAATTAATGTAAGCAAAATCAAAACCTCTCTCCGCCTCAGTGGATCCCCAGGAAGAATTTCACTGGCCACCAGATTGGTAATAATTAGCTTCTGTGGGTCAGGTGTCCTCATGCCTCATCCATTCAGGATGGAAACACATAAACAAATATGGCCTTAGAGACCCACCCCTGTAGGTGGATGGGCATTTCTCTAAGAATGTGGTGAGAGTGAGGGAGAAAGGAACCTTAAAAGGAACCAACACATCCTTTTGTTGACAATACTATCACTTCTAGGCAACTTAGGAAAAATCAATATGAAATGAGTCTTGTGCTGTTCCCTAAGTACATAGACTTTTTGCCAAAAGCAATGTTGTAGTGGTCATGTTTTCTTTTCTTCTATCAACATCTATTCCCTCTTTTCCTGGAGGCATCTCTGAGTTTCCTTGAGAGAACAATTCGTCCACCTTGCTCAGTCCATGTGGTTTGAGTTGGGGTAATCCCACTTCTGGCTCTAAGTCCAGCCAATCAGCTTCTCTCATCACTCAGGTCTTAGTGTTTTGTTCAGGAAGAAGCATGAGCCCCAATGAAATCAAATGAAAGTCAGGCCCACCCAGGATGTGTTCTGGAAGACTGTGAGGAGAACTTCTCTTTTGGCAGGGGGACTGCTAGCAGGAAGGACTGTGTGATCCAAGAGCTATGGGGAATATCACATGGGGCTTGGGAGTGAAGCCAACACAAAGGAAAACAGAGCTGAGAGATGGAAAGGATTCCAGCCCTAATGATGAAATATCTCTGGACCGAGCACTTCCTAAAGCTGGATGTACATCCCCACATTTTTAGTTATTTGGGCTAATAAGTTTGTTACTATGCTTATGACATTTTGAGTTCAATTTCTTTCACTAGAAGCCAAAAGACTCCAAAATAATATAGACAATAAAAGTCCTATCTTCCCACTTGAATGGAGTGATGCCATTTTTGTTTCTTTTCTTTTTAAAGATTTATTTATTTGTTTTAGATAGAGAGTCAGAGTGTGAGTGGGGCAGAAGAAGAGGGAGAAAAGCAGTCACCCCTCTGAGTGCAGAGCCTGACACAGGGTTTGATCCCACAACCCTAAGATCATGACCTGAGCCAAAATCAAGAGCTAGATGCTCAACCAACTGAGCCACCCAGGTGCCCTGCCATTTTTTTTTTAAAGATTTTATTTATTTGACAGAAAGACACAGTGAGAGAGAGAGAGCGCACAAGCTAGGGGAATGGGAAAGGGAAAAGAAGGCCTCCCACTAAAGAGGGAGCCCAGTGCAGGGCTCGATCCCAGGACCCTGGGATCATGACCTGAGCCGAAGGTGGACACCCAATGACTGAGCCACCCAGGCGCCCCAACCATTTTTTTTTAAAGATTTTTTATTTATTTATCATAGAGAAGCGAGAGCAAGCATAGGCAGACAGAGTGGCAGGCAGAGGCAGAGGGAGAAGCAGGCTCCCCACCAAGCAAGGAGCCCGATGTGGGACTCGATCCCAGGACGCTGGGATCATGACCTAAGCCGAAGGCAGCCGCCCAACCAACTGAGCCACCCAGGCGTCCCCCATTTTTGTTTCTTAAAGTGAGTGTATCCCGTATCCAGTCCCAGACAAAGGATCTAGAAGTCTTCTGGGGAACATTTTTCTATGCTAGACAACACCAGTGAGAACCCTGGGCTACTAAAAGGGGAAAGGGGAATTTGAATTCTGACAAGAAAATAAACTGCCCTTGATCCCAGACCTTTTAGTTACCTCAGTGAGGCCCAAAGTTCATTGCATTACCTCCTCAGAACCTACAGCATGATGTGAATTAGACGTAGAGTCGGTGGTACTCAAACTCCCAGGCTCATATGTATACTATGTAATAGGGTGGTAGGATTCCAGGACTTCCCTGACTTGCTGGGCTAATGAGGAGTAGTAGCATAGTGCAAGATCATTCTTACTTACTAATCAGACCTTAGTTTCCAATGACCAGGGTAATATTTCTGTGTGTGGTCTTAGCCAGGGGCGATGACATCAATTGTTGCAATATTAGAGAAATGCAAATTTGGTTACCCCCATTTTCTAGGACAATTTCTTTCTCCAAAGAAACTCCACTTTCTTTCCTGGTTTTGACAAAAGTTAGCATAATTTTCCTAGTGTAAACAAAAAAAAAAATTCTTTCATGAGAGTCAGATTCTTTAAAGAATGAAGGCATGAACAGATAACCTGTAATGATGGGGAAAGAGTGTTGAAAATACACAGATGACTATCACAGGAGAATAGTTGATGAAATCTGTATTGCTTGCCTATGTGGAATCTAGTCCACTTCCTACTGGCAACAGAGCCTACATTTTCCTTTGGGGAAACATAAATTCCTACCTTAGCCTCTGCGATACCGATAGGAACTCTGACCTCAATACCAATCATAACATTTCTCTCTTGGGCCATATTTGGTTCAGGGAAGGGCATGCTTCCCAAGCCAACCAATGAAAACCTTCCCCTGGAGAGAGTTTAGCCAGCATTTTGGCTAACAGATGAAAAGTCTTGCAGGAAGCTTCTTTTGAAAAATCAGCACCGCGGACAGCAGCACTTGTGGGTTCTCCCTTTATGCAGGAGGTCTCCACCAGGATGCTGCCTTCTCAAGTACTGCTTGCAGCTTTGAGAGGGCTATAATAAGAATGAAATAGTGAAAGTGGCCTCCTTTAATCAGCTTACTCAGTTGGTATGGGTGAGAGATGTCACAGTCAGATCGCCTTTAAAACTAGAAATGTTCAGTCGATTCTTGACGGTTGTCCTTGCAATAGTTATGTTCTGTATAATTGCCACAAACACTGAATTAGCAGATATTGAGATATCACTCCTAAGCCAAATATAGAGTTAGCCAGCAAGTTTCTGATCATAACATACTCATCAACTGATCAATACATAACTTTTTAAAATGTGTGTTTCTGTTTAAAGATACCTTATTTAGGGCCTTCTGGGTGGCTCAGGTGGTTGACTCTTGAGTTCAGCTCAGGTCATGATCTCAGGGTCTTGGGATGGAGCCCTGTGATTGGCTCCTCGTGGAGCATATGCCTGCCTAAGATTCTCTCTCTTCCTTTCCTTCTGCCCCTCCCCCCACTCACATGTGCTTGCATGCTCTCTTTCTAAGAAAAAAATTAAAAATTAAAAAAAGATACTTTATTTAATATACACAATTGAATAATCAACATTTAACTCCTAGCCAATGGCTCTATAACTCATGCATAAATGAAACTTATCTAACACATATATTTTCTCTGAAAGGCATATCACAGCTTTTTTGTGCTTATGAAAACTGGACAGCTTGTCAACACTCTGCTCAGATGCTGTTTTTATGCTTTTTAGATTAACATATAATGTATTATTTGTTTCAGGGGTACAGGTCTGTGATTCATTAGTCTTAACACAATTCACAACGTTCACCATAGCACATATCCTATCCTCCCCGATGTCCATCACCCAGCCACCCCATCCTTCCTACCCCTTTCACTCCATCAATCCTCAATTTGTTTCCTGAGATCATGGGTCTCTTATGGTTTGTCTCCCTCTCTGCTTTCTTCTTGTTTCATTTTTTTCTTCTCTTCCCCTGTGATCTTCTGCCATGTTTCTCAAATTCCACATATCAGTGAGATCGTATGATAAGTGTCTCTGATTGACATATTTCGCTTAGCATAAGACCCTCTAGTTTTATCCATGTTGTTGCAAATGGTAAGATTTTATTTTTGATGGCTGTATAATGTTCCATTGCATATATACACCACATCTTCTTTATTCATTTATCTGTTGATGGACATCTTGGCTCTTTCCATAGTTTGGCTATTGTGGACATTGCTGCTGTAAAAATTGGGGTGCAGGTTCCCCTTTGGATCACTACATTTGTATCTTTGGGGTACGTACCCAGCAGTGCAATTGCTGGGTCATAGGGTAGCTCTATTCTCAACTTTTTGAGGAACCTCCATGCTGTTCTCCAGAGTGGCTGTACCAGCTTGCATTCTCACCAACAGTGTAGGAGGGATCCCCTTTCTCTGCATTCTCGCCAACATCTGTCATGTCCTGACTTGTTAATTTTAGCCATTCTGACTAGTGTGAGGTGGTATCTCACCATAGTTTTGATTCGTATTTCCCTGATGCTGAGTGATGTTGAACACTTTTTCATGTGTCTGTTGGCCATTTGGATGTCTTTGCAGAAATGTCTGTTCATGTCTCCTGCCCACTTCTTGATTGGATTATATGTTCCTTGAGTGTTGAGTTTGATAAGTTCTTTATAGATTTTTGGATACTAGCCCTTTGTTCTATATGTCATTTGCGAATATCTTCTCCCATTCTGTCTGTTGTCTTTTGGTTTTGTTGACTGTTTCCTTTGCTGTGCAAAAGCTTTTGATCTTGATAAAGTCTTGATAGTTCATTTTTGCCCTTGCTTCCCTTGCCTTTGGTGATGTGTCCAGGGAGAAATTGCTGTGGCCGAGGTCGAAGAGGTTGCTGCCTGTGTTCTCCTAAAGGATTTTGATGGATTCCTGTCTCACATTTAGATCTTTCATCCATTTTGAGTCTATTTTTTACTCAAATGGTGTAAGGAAATGGTCCAGTTTCACTCTTCTGCTTGTGACTGTCCAATATTCTCAACACCATTTGTTGAAGAGACTGTCTTTTTTCCACTGGACATTCTTTCCTTCTTTGTGAAAGATTAGTTGACCATAGAGTTGAGAATCAATTTCTGAGATCTCTGTTCTGTTCCATTGATCTATATGTCTGTTTTTGTGCCAGTACCATACTATCTTGATGATGACAGCTTTGTGATAGAGCTTGAAGTCCGGGATTGTGAGGACACCAGCTGTGGTTCTCTTTTTTAACATTGTCTGGCTCTTCGGGGTCTTTTCTGGTTCCATACAAATTTTAGGATTATTTGTTCCATTTCTTTGAGAAAAGTTGATGGTATTTTGATAGGGATTGCTTTGAATATGTAGATTGCTCTAGGTAGCATAGACATCTTAATATTTGTTCTTCCAGGGTGCCTGGGTGGCTCAGTGGGTTAAGCCTCTGCCTTCAGCTCAGGTCATGATCCCAGCGTCCTGGGATCGAGTCCTGCATTGGGCTCTCTGCTGGTTAGGGAGCCTGCTTCCTCCTCCTCTCTCTCTCTCTCTGCCTGCCTCTCTGCCTACTTGTGATCTCTGTCTTTCAAATAAATAAATAAAATCTTAAAAAGAATTGTTCTTCCAATCCATGAACATGGAATGTTTTTCCATTTCTTTGTGTCTTCCTCAATTTCTTTCACGAATATCATATAATTTTCTGAGTACAGATTCTTTGCCTCTTTGGTTAGACTTATTCCTAGGTATCTTATGTTTTTTGGTGCAATTGTAAATAGGATTGACTCCTTAATTTCTCCTTCTTCTGTCTCATTGTTGGTATATAGAAATGCAGCTGATTTCTGTGCATTGATTTTTGTATCCTGCCACTTTACTGAATTCTTGTATGGGTTCTAGCAGTTTTGGGGTAGCGTCTTTTGGGTTTTCCAAATAAAGTATCATATCATCAGCTGCTGTTTTAAATAGCAACATCACCAACGAAAAGCAAGAAAATGTGAAAAACAGGACACTAAGTAGGCTGCAAAAAGAACACTTGTTTGCAGGGTGGGGGCTCAAACAAGCAGGCAGAGAAAATGGACATTCCAGCTCAGGAAGAAGAAAGAAAATGTGCCCTTTCTCTGCCTTTTTCTTCTATTCCAGGTCTCAGTAGATTAGATGATGCCTACCCACACTGGTGAGGATGATCTTTACTCACTCTACCAATTCAAATGCTAATCTCTTCCAGAAATACCTTCGTTGAAGTACTCAGAAGTAATGTTTTCCCAGCTGTATGGGCATCTCTTACCCCAGTTAAGTTGACCTATAAAATTAATCATCATTCTAAGTCTTGGGATACAAAAGATACTCAGAGTTTGTAGAAGCCAAATCCCATATGGCCCTACATAATTCAGTTTGCTCTTCCTTTACTTGTGTCTCAGGATGGTTGATTAGGTTATTGACTTGAGACTTTTATTCTTTCTTTATTCTTTCTTTTTAATTAAGAAAAAAAAATTTTTTTCTTTTTAAGTATACTCTACACCCAGGCTGTAGTCCGACCCAAGGCTTGAACTCATGACCCTAACATTGAGACCTGAGCTGAAATCAAGAGTCAGATGCTTAACTGACTAAGTCACTCCTCTTCTTTCCTAATATGGATATTTTCAGCTATAAATTTTCCTCTAGAAACTACTTGAGCTACATCCCACACATTTTGATATGTTGTATCTTCACTTTCACTCATTTCAAAGTATTTTCTTTGCTTTTTTTTTTCCATCTCTAAATATTTTCTTATTTCTCTTGAGGTTTCTTCTTTAACCATTGGTTAGTTTGAGTATCTTCTTGAATGTTCACGTATTGGTGAATTTGCCACACTTCTTTCTGTTACTGAGTTCTGATTTCCCTCAGCTGTGGTCAGAGAATATATAGTGTATCATTTCAGCCCTTTAAACATATTGGGAGTTGTTTTATACCCTACCATGGGGTCTGTCTTAGAGCCCTAAGAACTGAGTGCCCCAGAACCGACTGCCACTCTAACCCTCATATCCTATACTTGCCCTTCACTTACTTGGCCCATGCTGGCCTCCTTGCTATTTTTCAAACACTCCCAGGCATGTTCCCGTCTCAGGGTCTTTGCATTGTGATTCCCTCTGCCTGGAACATTCTTTTTCTAATTTTTGCCTAGCTCACTATTTCACCTCCTTCAGATCTTTACTCAAAAGTCGCCTTTCCAGCAAGACTTTGGTGATCACTCTATTTAATTTGCAGCCTCCAGTGTTCTGTTCCTCTTTCCTGCTTTATTTTTCTCCATAGCACCAGTTTTCATTAGTTACACTGTGTATGTTACTTGTTTATATCTTTCTCCATTAGGATGTAAGCTCCTAAAATCGGTATTAATGCTTTATTTTTTTACTGGTTCATCTCTAGCACACAGAACAGTGGTTGGCACATGGCAGAAGCTCAATTTGTATTTTAGAAATAAATGCATGAGAAAATAATACAATCTGTCCTAACGTGGGTTATGGTTGTCTTCCCTGCCTCTAGAAGGTTATGCCTGGGGGAAAACCAGGTTGTTCCAGGCAGGGGAAATGCCCAGTTAACTGCAGGCAAGGCATATCCTATATTGAATGGGCCAATAAGAGAGAGTTAGGTCTGTTTACATTGGCCAAAACAGAAGAATGAGTGTTTAATGTTATTATTTTTTCAACTTTTCTCTATGTTTGAAAATTTTCATAATAAAAGCTTTAGAAAATAAGAAGTAGGGTAGTTAATGATGTGCTCCTTGATATAATATGGACATGTTTTTTCATCTACCAATGAAATGGAGATCTTGGGGCACCTGGGTTGCTCAGTGGGTTGGGCATTTGGCTCTTGGTCTCAGCTCAGTCTTGATCTCAGGGTCATGGGTTCGGCCTTTTGGATTAAGGGCCCACTGTAAATGACTTCATTTAAACTGAGTCACCTCTGAGGTGCCTGGGTGGCTTAGTGGGTTAAGTGTCTGCCTTTGGCTCAGGTCGTGATCCCCGAGTCCTGAGATTGAGCCCCACGTCAGGCTCTCTGCTCAGCAGGGATCCTGCCTCTCCCTCTCTCTCTGCTGCTCCCCCTGTTTGTACTCTCTCTCAAATAAAATACTTTTAAAAATAGGGGTGCCTGGGTGTCTCAGTGGGTTAAGCCTCTGCTTTTGGCTCGGGTCATGATCCCGGGGTACTAGGGGTCCCTCCCACAATGTGGGGCTCTCTGCTCAGTGGGGAACCAGCTTCCCCCTCTCTCTCTGCCTGCCTCTCTGCCTACTTCTGCCTACTTGTGATTTCTCTGTCAATTTTTTTACTTCTTTAATAAAAAATCTTTAAAAAAAATAAACTGAATCACCTCTTTTTTTTTTTGAATCACCTCTTTATTTATGTTTTAAAGATTTATTTATTTGAGGGAGTGAGTGGGGAAGGGGTAGAGGGAGAGAGAGCATCCTGAAGCAGACTTCCTGCTGAGCAGGGAGCTTGAAGTGCAGGGCTGGATCCTAGGACTATGAGATATTGACCTGAGCGGAAATCAAGAGTGGGAGGCGTAACCACTTGGAGCCACCCAGGCACCCCCTGCATCACCTCTTTAAACACTACCTCCAAACATAGTCACATTCTCAAGTCCCAGAAGGTTGGGATTTTACCATATGAATTTGGTGGGAGGGACAAAACCCCAGCCCATAACACTGACATATTTGAGATGCTACAAACTGGTGTGCTTGTTGTTTTCTTCCTCTCTGCAAATACTCGATACTGTATTTCTGAGTTCTGTTACTATCCTTACCTGATTTCCGGCTTTTGAAATTTCTTGATGTCTCTCTGCTGGAATTAGCTGCTACTAACTTGACAGCATCACCTCCCTCTTCTGTAGTTCCCGGGCATCACAGGGAGGAAGCCTAGCATTACACTTCTAAGAATCTCTTTCTTTGCATTTGCTAATGCCAGGAACACATAAAGAATCTGGGAGATAAAAGAGACGTCGGTTTTTTTTGTGTTTTTTTTTGTTTTTTTTTTTCTGCTTTCAGTTGTGGGCAGACAGAGGAGCAAACAGCGGGACCTGAAGCTCTCATTAGCTCCCAAGCATGCTACTACAAGTCACTTCTTTTAATGCTGTGGGTGGATGAGAAGACAGTGGGTCCTCCCAGAGCTCTTGAGCAGGGCTGGGATTTAGGGTGAGGTAAGTGAGTCAGGGTCTAAGGGCAAGGCCAGTGTCTGTTTTTATTTAAAACTTTGACATTTTTTTCAGCATAGATTTTTTTTTTCTATAAGTGGTCTTTTTTTTAGATGGTGCATTAAAATATTTTTGATTCGGATAAGTGAATTGGGATGGTTCATTCCTGTGTCAACTTGCCTGGGCTCTGGGATGCCCAGAGAGCTGGGAAAACATTATTTCCGGATGTGTCTGTGAAGGTGTTTCGGGAAGAGATTTGAACTGGCGGACTAAGTAAAGGTCACCCTCACCAGTGCAGGCAGGCATCCTCCAATCCACTGAGGGCCTGGGTAGAATGACCATGCAGAGGAAGGGTGAGTTCGATTTTTTTTTTTAAACTTCAGCTGGGACATTCATCTTTTCCTGGCCCTGGTCATTGGTGCCCTTGGTTCTTAGTCTTTCAGACTCAGACTGGGAGTGACCCCATTGGCCCTGTGATTCTGAGGCCTTTGGACTGATTTATACCACCAGCTTTCCTGATTGTCTAGCTTGCAAACAGCTGATTGTGGGACTTCTCAGCCTCCATAACCATGTGAGCCAATTCCTAGAGTAAATCTCCCTTCATATCTATGTATCTCTATTCCGTTGGTTTGTTTCTCTGGAGAACCCTAATGCATAGTGCCTTGGTGCTCTCTTCAAGTTTATGTCCAAGGCAATTGCCTCACTCGCCTTGCCCTATCCCTGGTCTTGCCCCTGCTCTATCCCTGGTCTTGCCCTTGGGGAGGCTCAACGCTTCCAGTTTGCTTCTGGAATTCACTCACTTTGGTGATGCAGGCTGAGACAGACAATGGCTTGCTTGCCCTGCATTTCCTAGCCTTCCAATGATGGAGTAAGCCTCAACGTCCCCCTTCCTACTCAAAATGCACAGAGTGGCTTCTGTTCTTCTGATGGAACCTTGATCCATACAACCTTTCATCAACTGTATTCACTTTTTTTTCTGATCACATTTGTGGATTTACATCTGTTTTATTCTTTTACTCTCATCTGAGTAATGTTTTGGTATGGAGCAGAGGAAAATTTATATGTTAAATCTGCACATTTTTCTAAAAATCCCTCTATCCTCAAATTCCCAGAGTTCTGAATCATTTGAACACTTACTCATCACCCGTTGCATCATGTCAAATTATAACTGATCACGTCTTCTCCATTTTTGTGCAAAATTTAAATCTTCAGTACTCTTCGTGTCTAATACGTCCTACGTTATCTGACCTCATCCCCTCCTCAACCTTATCTTTGGCCAGTTTCTGCTTTGCTCAATTTGTTGCAGCCAACCTGACCTCCTGCTCTTCTTCGAACACGCCAACCTCATCCTCAATTCAAGAGTTTTTGCACTACCTCCTTCCCTCTGGAAGAGTCTTCCCCAGATTTGAACCCTTGCTTCATTCACTTCTCTGTTCAAATGTCCTTCCTCAGTGTGGCTTTCAATGCTCTATGTGACAGAGTCTCAACCCTTACTCCCCATATCCTTCTTAAGTTTTAGTTTCCTTCAAAGCAATGACCAGTAGCTGAGATTATATAAGATATTTGTTTATTTGCTCATTTTCCGTCTGGAATGGAAAACATTTTGTATTTTCACTGCTGCATCCCCAGGATCTTGAACAGGTCTGCCTACTGCATGGTGAACACTCCAATATATTTTTCAAAGATTTTATTTATTGGGGTGCCTGGGTGGCTCAGTCGTTAGGCATCTGCCTTCAGCTCAGGTCCCAGGGTCCTGGGATTTTTGTCCAAAGCCCGCTTTGGGCTCCATGCTCAGTGGGGAGCCTGCTTCTCCCTCTCCCACTCCCTCTGCTTGTGTTCCCTCTCTCACTGTGTATCTCTCTGTCAAATAAATAAATAAAATCTTTAAAAAAAAGGATTTTATTTATTTATTTGAGAGAGAGAGCATGTGCGCAAGTGGAGGGAGGGGTAGAGGGAGAGCGAGAATCCCTACCAGACCTTGTGCTGAACGCAGAGCCCACTTGGGACTCAATCCCACGACCCTGAAGTCATGATTCTAGCTGATACCAAGAGTTGGATGCTTAACTGACTGAGCCACCCAGACACCCCACTCTAGTATTTTTTGAGTGTTTACACTGGAATGGATCTCACGATCCTTTGATTTTGGCAAATAAGTTAAAGGTTTTTTTTTTTTTTTTCTTTTCCATGATGTTCTGGTATCACTCAGTCATCTGTAACTCCTCCAGGGTCTCCATTTCCTGCCCCTGACTCCTGTCTGAGACAGTCTTACAATTCCTGGGAGGATCTCTGGCCTCTGGCCTCTGCCACTTGAGTAAGAGTCAGACTCGCCCTCTATTTGGACATGCCTGATCTCAGACATCTGGAAGCTGACAGCCCCTGTGGGATCCCCTCTTACCAAGCAAGTGTATCAGTTGCCTCTTAAGATGCCCAGATGCAGGGGCGCCTGGGTGGCTCAGTGGGTTAAAGCCTCTGCCTTTAGCTCAGGTCATGATCCCAGGGTCCTGGGATCGAGCCCCGCATCGGGCTCTCTGCTTAGCAGGGAGCCTGCTTCCTCCTCTCTCTCTCTGCCTGCCTCTCTGCCTACTTGTGATCTCTGTCTGTCAAATAAATAAATAAAATCTTAAAAAAAAAAAAAAAAAGATGCCCAGATGCAAACTCTCCCACCAAAGGGTTCTGATTTCCTCTACCATACTCAAATCTTCCTTACAAAAAATATATTTTTTAAATCTACCCTCATTTTTTAAAAAAAGATTTTATTTATTTATTTGACAAGTAGGCAGAGAGGCAGGCAGAGAGAGAGGGGGAAGCAGGCTCCCTGCTGAGCAGAGAGCCCGATGTGGGGCTTGATCCCAGGACTCTGGGATCATGACCTGAGCTGAAAGTATAGGCTTTAACCCACTGAGCCACCCAGGCACCCCTCTAACCTCATCTTTTAACTTAAATACATTTTAATACTTTTTAATGTTGGAATAATTTAGATGTACAGAGAGTTGCAAAGAGAGTACGGAGTTCCTATATAAAATTACCCAGCTCATGCAACCATAGTACAATTGTTAAAACTAAGAAGTTAGTATTGGTGCAAATCAATGTCCAGGTTTTATCTGGATTTCGTCAGCCTTTCTGTGAAAACCCTTGTTATATGCCAGGATCCAATCCCATATACCTTGCTATGTTTAGGCATCATATGTTGTTAGTCTTCTTTGGCTCCAACTTTAGTATATGTGCAGCTGAAGTGAGCACAGTCTTCTTTGGTCTTTGACAGTTTCTCAGTCTTTGATTTTCATGACCATGGCATTTTCAAAGGGTACTGGTCAGTGATTTTGTAGAATGCCCCTAAAATTGGGTTTATATGAAGTGTTTCCTTATGATTTGACCAGAGTTATGGGTTTTGGTAAAGAATACCATAGGGGTGAAGTGCCTTCTTTCTCACATTGAATCCTGGGGTTTGATATTTAATTTTATATGTCAACTTGACAGGGTCATGGGGCACCCAAATATTTGGTCAAACATTATTCTGGGTGTTTTTAATGAATGTAACATTTAAATTGTTAGCCTGAGTAAAGCAGATTGCTCTCCCCATTTTGGGTGGGCCTCATCCAATCAGTAGAAGGTCTACTCAAGACCAAAAAGGTTGACCCTCCCTCAATCAAGAGGGAATTCCTCCTGCCTGACTGAATGAGCTGGGACATGGATTTTTGTGTGTGTGTGTTTTGTTTTCCTGCATTTGGACTTGAACTGAAGCATTGGCTTTTCCTGCTGGCCTTTGGACGAGAAGTAGACCATTGGTTCTCTTAGGTTTCCAGCTTGATGACTTCAAATCTGGGGACTTGTCAACCTTCATAATGATGTGAGCCAATTCCTTATATCTCTCTTTCTGTCTCCCCCCTGCCCCCGCCACAATCTCTGCCCTACTCCATCTCTTGTTCTCTCTCTCTCTCTCTCCATGTATATATGTACACACACAGACACACACATACAGACACACACACAGACACACACATATCTTATTAGTTCTGTTTCTCTCGAGAACACTGGTTACGAAAAAGTGTTACTTAATATCAACCTGACTTATCCCTGGGTGATGTTAACTTGATCACTTGGTTAAATTAGTAGCTGCTAGGTCTCTCCAGTGCAAAGTTACTCCTTTTCCCTTTCCACGCTTTGTTCTTTGGAAGTGAGTCACTAAGTCCACATTCAATGAATAAATGTATTTTGAAACTTCATATCACTGTATCAAGGGCATAATCAGTGTTGCTATAAATAGAGGGCAAATGTAAAAATGAATACAGGAAAACAAAACAATGTAATTAAAATCTATGTAGATACTTATTTGGTGATCCCATTATAAGTAACAAATTACCCCCACAGTAACAGGTTAAAACAATACAGTAATTTATTTTGCCCAGGAGTCTGCAACCTGGGCAGGGCTGGGCAGGGAAGGCTTGTCCCTGCTGTAGCAGCACCACTGAGTGGATTGACCCACTTCCAGGATTGCCCCCTCACACAGCCGGCAAGTTGGTGCTGGTTGTCAGCTGGAGCTCAGCCAGGGCCTGAGGCTAAGGGCTTTGGGTTGCTTGATTCCATGCGGGCCTCTCAGTGTGGCCCGGGTGCTCTCAGAGCATGGGTTCCAGGGCTGAATGTTCTAAGAGAGAGCAAGAGAAACAAATGAAAGGTACATCGTGTTTGATGATCTGGCCTTGGAAGTCACATAGTATCACTTCTGTTGAATTCTGCTCGTCAAGATAGCCATGAAAGCACACCAAGCTTCCAAAGGGAGGGAGCATAGACTCTACCTCTCACTGGGGAGTGGCAAGGTTCTCAAAGAGCATGTGGGGTATAAGCTATAAACTATCACTGTAGTGTTGCCTGCTGAAGGCTCTGACCTGGAGGCTGCTCCACTGGTATTTAAGAAGAGAGAGAGTGGGGCGCCTGGGTGGCTCAGTGGGTTAAGCCTCTGCCTTCGGCTCGGGTCATGATCCCAGGGTCCTGGGATCTCAGGGTCCTGGGATAGAGCCCCCCGCCGCTCAGCAGGGAGCCTGCTTCCCTTCCCCTCTCTCTGCCTGCCTCTCTGCCTACTTGTGATCTCTGTCTGTCAAATAAACAAATAAAATCTTAAAAAAAAAAAAAAGAGGAGAAAGAAAGGTATTAGCAAGTTCCAGAGCAACCTCCTGAATTGGCCAGCCCCACGCTGAACTGTTGCTTTCAAAGGAAAAGGAATGGAAAGGACATATTTTCTTACCATGTACTTCTGAGTCTGTAGAGGTGCTTTGAACTTGAGCCTCCTTGACTTCCAAATCTTTTCATGTCCCTGCATCTTTACACATGTGAGTCTCTCTTCTTCACTTACCCTCACTCCCTTCTCTGCCTAAGAAACTCACTTTCACTCTTCCAAACCCAGCTCCTTCTCTGAGGCAAGAACAACAACATCCTACTTATTCTAGCCCTTATTTATCCCTTGCCTTATAATTTCTCTGAGACCCGTTGGCTTCCCACATTCACTCACTACATTTTGAATTCCCAAGGCATAGGAACTACATGCTATTTGTAGTTAGAAATTTTTGCCCATTTTACCTCTTCTTGCCACACTGTACCCCCACACTCTACTTCCTACCTTGACAACTCCTATTCATCCTTAAAAACCCAGATTGACTAATAATTTCTAAATGAAGTGCTTGCTACCTCCTCCCAACTGAACTATTAACTTCATCTTCTGTAATTTCATCTTCTGTAATCTCTCAGGATCTCATCTGTATCCTTAGGACAATGGGTGTTCTGATGCAATTCTATAGATAGTATACCAGTCTTTCGGGGCTGGGAATGAGTTACGTTATCCTTGCCCTTGACCGGTTCCCCAGCACTAGACCCTGAGATGAGAATTCACGTGAAGCCATTTATTCAGGAAGAGTTCTTAGAATGAACTCCTAAGGAGTGAGGGGAGCAGGTCATAGAAAAGGAAGATGTCAAGCAAGGATGGGATGAGGGGCAAGAGTATCTTTAGCTCTTTAGGGAGCTAGTATCTTTAGGGAGCTCTGGAATGATACACATCACAACGTGTCGTAATGGGAGGCAGGAAAGCTGGTTTCCATACTCCGGCACCTGACTATCATTGGCTAAGGGTCACCCCAGAAGACATAAACCCTAGGTATTTCCAGCTTTCTGTGTGAGCAGACAAGACAGTGGAAATAGCCCAAAAGCAGGCACCAGAAGCTGTCACAAGTGCTACCATTTGTAGCAAAGCACACAACTGGAGATAGGCACACAGAAAAGGCAAAAGGATCCCACAGGATCTGGGTAGGTCCCCAACAGTGTCAGCTACAATCCTGGATCTTAGTGAATGTCCTTGGAAAGAAGAAATGACTAGGAAACAGGGGAGGCCATCAGCACACCGATGACATCAGAGTCACAAATTGAGGGATAGATTTAACTTGCGTGCACGGCCCTGAGCTAAAAATAAAAATAAAGCTAATTTAAATAAAGATAATTTAAAAATAAATTAAAATACAGATAATTCTTTGTAAGATTTCGCTAGCAAACTGGAAAACATGGGTGACTTTCTGACGAGATAAAAATGGCTGAAATTAATTCAAGAGAAGAAAGAAAATGTAGACCGACCAGTATTAACGGGTAAAATTAATGGATGAAAAGTATTTCAAAGAACTGCCTGCTTTATCAGATCTAGAGAGTAAATTGGGTGAATTTCATAACCTTTGAAAACACGTCATTTAAATTGTTCCAGAGCTAAAGAAAACAGGGACCCTTCACAGTTGTTTTTAAAAAGCTGATAAAACTGAAACCTGACAAGAATACTGAGCACACATAGAGCCTGCAAGCTGGCTTTCTTATAAAAATAGATGTGAAATTCTCTATGAAACATTAGCAAGTAGACAAGCGATACACTTGACGCGATCGATATGGCGTACTACGTGGCTGGGTTCCAGGGGTCCTTTGTCATTTTGGGCTGCCTGGCATTCTGTGGTCCTTTCAGAGGGAATCGCATGAGAGCTGGGAGGCAGCTCTGCCCCCCATGAGGGAAGCTCTAGGGAGATAAGGTCCTGTCCCTCCATCCCAGCAGCTTGGAACCGGAACTAGGATCTAGCTCAACCAATGGATGTTTCTACTTTGGGCTTAGGATTTTGAAGATGGACAGCAGAAGCTCAGGGATAATCAAGAAGTTATTCACGATTCTTCAGCGTGGCTGTGGCAGAACCAGAGTCCAGGAGTGTGGCTGACGCTGTCGAATGCTGCTGTCCGTCTTGGTGGCAGTGGCATGTCTCTGGCTTCACAGATGGTGCCATCTTAAGTAGCATTTTCTGGAGCAGGTCCCTGGCTGTGTCCTGTCTTCTTTGATTTCCCAAGTCTGATTCTGAAGCTTTTCTGACAGTTCTGTGAGCCGCTGTTTATCCATCCTTCCAATAAGCTCCTTTTCTGCTTAAGTTAGCTAGAAGTAGTTTATGTTGTTTATTACCCAAAACTCATATTGCATATAGAGGTCAAAAGTAAAAATAATAGGGGCGCCTGGGTGGCTCAGTGGGTTAAAGCCTCTGCCTTCGGCTCAGGTCATGATCTCAGGGTCTTGGGATCGAGTCCTGCATCGGGCTCTCTGCTCAGCAGGGAGCCTGATTCCCTCTCTCTCTCTGCCTGCCTCTCCATCTACTTGTGATTTCTGTCAAATAAATACATAAAATCTTAAAAAAAAAAAGTAAAAATAATAGTAATAATAATAATAATTTTTAAAAGCATATGCTCATCACTGTTGATGCCCAGAAGGCATTTGATAAAATTCAAGATCCATTTCTGATAATAATCCTTTCTGAAGGAGGAATAAATGGATACCACTTTAATGCAATAAATAATATATATCTCAAACCGACAGCAAGCATCATGCTTAATAGTGAGGCACTGGAAGCACTGCTGTGAATGTCAGGAACGATGCAGGCTTTTCCTACTCTCACTAATATTACTTAACAGAATTAGATGGGCAATTAGATAAGAAAAAAACAATGTGAAGTACCAGTATTATAAAGGAAGAGGCCAAGTTATTATCTCATGCATCGATATGAGTTCCTGAAAAACCCAGCAGCATCAACAGAAAATTATGAGAAAGAACTAAAGTATATCAAGGTAGCTGGTTACAAAAATGATTTTGTCCTAGAGACAAACAACAGAAAATACAATGGCATAAAAATATCCCATTTAGCGTGCCTGGGTGGCTCAGTGGGTTAAAGCCTCTGCCTTCAGCTTGGGTCATGATCCTGGGGTCCTGGGATCAAGCCCCACTTTGGGCTCTCTGCTCAGCAGGGAGCCTGCTTCCCTTCCTCTCTCTCTGCCTGCCTCTCTGCCTACTTGTGATCTCTGTCTGTCAAGTGAATAAATAAAATCTTTTTTAAAAATCCCATTTATAATAGCAACAGAGAGGAACAAACTCATTAATGTTACACAGACCTATGGAAGGGAACTGTAGTCATTTTAAGAAGCATTAAAAATCCTTGCATAAGGGCGCCTGGGTGGCTCAGTCGGTTAAGTATCTGTCTTCTGCTCAGGTCATGATTCCAGGGTCCTGGGATTGAGTCCCAGGTCTGGGCTCCCTGCTTGTGTGGGGAGTCTGCTTCTCTCTCCCTCCCTCTGCCCCTCCCCCTATTTGTACACACACACACACACTCTCTCTCTCTCTCTCTCAAATAAATAAGTAAAATCCTTTTAAAAATCTTCTGTAATTTAAAAAAAATAGTTTATTCTCAGATAAGAAGGTAAATACTGTCATGATGTCAATTTCCCCTAAATTAACCTATGTAATTTAATCCCCTTTAAGGATTAAGCTCATCTGAGAGAAAAAGGAAACAGCCAATCAAATACTAAGAGGTATTGTCCTACCAAACACTGCAATATGTTCTAAACCCATATTATCAGGGAATATAGAGACACATCATTGAGACAGAACACAATGTTTAAGAACTTTAAATGTACGTGCCATTTAATCTGTGATAAAAAGTGACATTATAAAGCAGTGGGAAAAAGTTAGATAGTTTTTTTTGGAAATGGCACTGAAACAGCTGGCTAGCCATGTAAGGTGGGTAAAAGGCAACATCCCTACCTCATCTCTCACCGAAAATAAATTCCAGATGGCGCCACCATTAAGAGTAAGACAAAAGGGGACAACTGGGTGGCTTAGTTGTTAAGCATCTGCCTTCAGCTCAGGTCATGATCCCAGGGTCCTGGGATGGAGGCCTGCATGAGGCTCCCTGCTTGGTGGGAGGCCTGCTTCTCCCTCTCCCACCCCGCTGTTTGTGTTCCTTCTCTCACTGTGTATCTCTCTGTTAAATAAATAAATAAAATATTTTTTTAAAAAAAGTAAGACAAAAGAAAAAAATTAGGAACCATAATAGCCCTAAATGAAAACAAAGTGGGTATTCTTATGATTTTGGAAAGGGGAAAGCCTGTTTTCTTAATCATGTTTATAAAAAAAAAATCAGAAACCTTTATGAAAAAAGACTGATCAGGGACGCCTGGGTGGCGCAGTTGGTTGGACGACTGCCTTCGGCTCAGGGCGTGATCCTGGAGTCCCGGGATCGAGTCCCACATCGGGCTCCCAGCTTCATGGGGAGTCTGCTTCGCTCTCTGACCTTCTCCTCGCTCATGCTCTCTCTCACTGTCTCTCTCTCTCAAATAAATAAATAAAATCTTTAAAAAAAAAAAAAAAAAAAAAAGAAAAAAGACTGATCAACCTGACCATATAAAATAAGTATAATTTTCTACTTAATATCAATATCCTATTAATATAAACATGTCTATTTAATTTTCTATTTAATATCAAATATGGTGAAAATTAAATAATCAAATGGTATAGACCAAGGAATAATGTAACTTACATACAAAGTGCTTTTATTAGCAGACATTTATGAAAAGAACACATCAAAGAAAAAAATGGGCAAATGATGTGGGCAGGTAAATCACACCAGTAAAAATACAAATTGCAAAAAAAAAAAAGGCATTATTAGTCATTTTCTTGCTTGCAAACAACAGAAACTGACACAGGTTAATTTCAGCAGTAAAGGAATTTATAGGCAGCCCATCAGGCTAGCTCACACAATAAACAGAGCCAGAGAAACAGGCTTGGGCAGAAACCCAGAAAGGCAGACACCAGTAAGAACTTGCCACTGGAGCAGCCAGCTGGACCCTCTCTGCCACCATCACCGGCTCTGCCCCCTCTTCATCTCTGCTGAATACGGAGCCGCTAGAGCCGCTAGAGTCACTAATTTGCTGTAGTGTCTCCAACTGACCTTGCATCAAAACTTCCAGAGCCAACGCCCAGGTGGGAGGATCTGATTGCCCTTCCTTAGGTCACCTTCCTGGGCTCTGCTGTCCTGGGGTTGTAAAGGGAAGCCCTGCTCCCCAGCTCCTGCGCATTTTTCACAGTGGAAGCTTGAACTGTCCTGTCTAATTTCCAAATAGAAAGTCTGTTTAGATGCCGGATAGCTGAAGACATAGCACATGATGTTCAATTTCATTTCTACAAATACAAGCACATAACATGACATCTTCTGTTCATTGAATCTGTCAGCATAAAAAGAGTGAAAAGCTCAACACTGTCTTGGGATTGGAAAATGTGTGTCCCCCCATTCACTGTTGGCAGGATAAAAACCTTTCCGGAAGGCAGCTATGCTCACCGCTATACCACCAACGCTGTGCTGGATAAAGCCTTTCCGGAGGTCAGCTTGACAATAGGTGTCAAAATATGTGCGTACACTTTCATCCGAGGTGTCCGTTTAAGGAGATAGTTACTTGCAGGGATGGACCAAGTTGGGATCATGATGGTTACTCACTGCATTGCTCTTTCTAATTTGTGTTTCTCTGCTGCAGTGGGGGGTCAGGGGTGGGTACAGAGAGGGACGGTGGAAGATTCACTGTAGATTGTTATTTGGGGTAGGTCTTAAGAAAAGACCAGCTGGGGCGCCGGGGTGGCTGAGTGGGTTAAAGCCTCTGTCTTTGGCTCAGGTCATGATCCCAGGGTCCTGGGATCGAGCCCTGCAGTGGGCTCTCTGCTCAGCCTGCTTTTCTGCCTACTTGTGATCTCTGTCTGTCAAATAAATAAATAAAATCTTAAAAAAGAAAGAAAGAAAAAAGACCATCTGGGTGCTCCAATTAGGAATTCTTTTCCAACCCTGCTCTGGCCAAACTGGGGTAGGTTGACTTTGGGGCCCCATGGGACCAATAAACATGGAATGGGGGGAGGGGCCAGATTGGGTGGGAGGTCCTATGTCCCACTAAGGAGGTCCCATGTTATTTAGGTATACTGTTGCCAAATAATCAATATGCTATAATGATGGCTACCTTACTAGGTATCCAATAACAACAACAACAACAACAAAAAATGGGGGCGCCTGGATGGCTCAGTGGGTTAAGCTGCTGCCTTCGGCTTGGGTCATGATCTCAGGGTCCTGGGATCGAGTCCCACATCGGGCTCTCTGCTCAGCAGGGAGCTTGCTTCCCCCTCTCTCTCTGCCTGCCTCTCTATCTCTCTCTGTCAAATAAATAAATAAAATCTTTTTAAAATAAAAATAAATTTTAAAAAAATGAGCCCCTGTTGGATTGAAGGGACAGGTTGTAAATTGACTTCCACTATGGTAATATTAGCATCGTGACTGAGAGGTGCCAAGAGAGCCTGCAGAAGGGATGAGGAGGGGGTAGTTAAGAGAAGAGGCTTGAGGAAATGTGTTTGGGACAGAGGGAAGAGATTGAGCAAAGGCCCAATTGTCTATAGATTCCCCGAGGGTGTGGAAGGAAGACCAAGACTTTCTATAGTGCTGGGGGCTGGAGGGGGCAACTCGACTGCGAGCAGATTAGAGAATCGTAGTTTAGTGGACTCAGTGGAAACCACCTTTGGGATTACAGCTAAACTACCCTGATTACATTTTGAATTTCAGCTCCATGCTAGTGGGAAAAGAAGTGGCAACCAGGCGAGGGCAAGGGGCAATGTTCAATGGTGAGAAGGCTGAGCCCCTGTCTAGTGGTGCTAAGACAAGGAAGTCAGATCTGCTGATGGGCTCAGCCCTAATTTCTCTGAATCACATGATGAACTAGGATTCCATGTGGCTTGCTTAAACTGGAGAGGAGGGCTTAGGTATTGGGGTCATATTCAGGCTAAGTCTCTAGGATAAAGAAGCAGTGTGGTAAACTTCCACTGGTCTTTGACTTTAAACTTCCACTGGTCTTTGACTTTAATAAACTAAGTAAATTTTAAAAAGTGAGGTTTGTTAGCATCTGTTGTGTGCCAGCCACGTAGGACAGTAAAAGCAAAGAATGATATTCCGGAAAGCAGTCAGCAGGACAATCACATGGACAAGTGCTGGTGGTAGATAAGATCAAAGGTTACTTAAAGCAGCTAGGAGAAAACCTGATCTTCATCAAATCAAATCCGGATCTGTCTTTGGGTAAATACCTGGCCCTAATTTAAGTGGCTCGGTGTCTTAGTTTGGGTCGTCCATAGAGCCTACAACAAAGACCTGAGTGCAGATAGAACATTTGGGACGTGATCCGGAAAGCAGGAGTGAGGGAGTAGAGTAGGAAGAGGGAGACAGGGCAGTAGAGAAATCCAGAAAAAGGTACATTATTGAACTGGTTATGGAGAGCAAATGCGGCTGCATTCCTCTGGGGACTCTCTGAAGAGCCCCATTAGGTACACCTTAGAGTTGTCTGTCCAAAGGATGAGAGGCCTGGGGGTTATCCAGTGGCTGGTATCTCCCACTGGCTGAAGGTTGCCTCTGTTGGGGGAGAAGGAGTTGTTAATTCAAATTTCCCTCTGGAGAGAGAAAACCCTCAGGCAGAAAAGCAGAAGGGGTAAAGAGCAGGCATTTGAAGTGGGGGATGGTCACAACAAAGCAGCTTACACAGTTTATAGTGGTGGCAGGAATTGGAGATGGGCTCCAGGCATAAAATGTGTGGAGCGAAAAGCTTTTCCTATGCTCAATTTCCTTCTAAAGCCGTTTATTCGTTCAAACAAACATTTATCAGAAACATGGTCAATGCTGGGCATCTAGGGTCAGGAAAACAGACCTAGTCTCTGCCTTAAGAGCTGATGGCCCTTTACGGATTTGGAGCAAGTAGGGTGGTTCTAGGAACATCTATGTCTAAATGGAGGAGTGCTAAAAATAAATAAGTAAACAAACAAATAAATAAATAAATAAGAAGCAGCATGGGAAAACTGATGGAGGGCTAACTTCTTCTTCTTCTTCTTCTTTTTTTTTTTTTAAAGATTTTGTTTATTTATTTGACACACAGAGAGAGATCACAAGTAGGCAGAGAGACAGGCGGGGGGGGGGGGAGGGGGGCGGACACAGGCTCCCCGCTGAGCAGAGAGCACGATGTGGGACTCCATCCCAGGACCCTGAGATCATGACCCAAGCTGAAGACAGAAGCTTAACCCATTGAGCCACCCAGGCACCCTAATGGAGGGCTACCTTCTAAGTCCATTTGATATTTAGGGAGACCACAGCCCCAAGACCCTTCCTACCACTTAAAAACAAGCAAGCAAGCAAACTTGTTACATAATGGCTGGTTATTATGAGAAAAGCGTTGTCAAAGTGCTTGAAGTTCCACTAAAAGCTATTCCTTTCTTTTGTCCCTCCCTCACCCATGATTTTCATATTTGAAAAAAACTCAGAGATGTCTGCAAAGGTTGAGGGACATTGCATTCACACTAAAGTATGAATGATCAGATTGCTTTCTTCCTGGTGTCTAGATGAGTTCAAGACGAAGTGAAGAATGGGTATTTTGACTAGGAGGTGGGAACGTAGGTGATTTGGAGGCCAGTGCAGAGCACCCTGGGTGGGGTTTGGGGGTGGTCACCTTAAAGGCCCTGTTTACTTGAGGTTGGGCCTCCAACCTGGCAGAGACATTTACTCTGAAATGTGAGGTAAGGTGGGGTTTATGTTTTAAAAAGGTGAAGGGCTTTCCCCTTCCTGATTTCTCCCTTATGCAGTAACCAGGACTCAGGCTAAAAGTCAGCAAAGGACAGTCTAGAGAGAGGAGGTCACAGACCAGTTGATTTTGAGATGAAGGCGGCCCAAAGATGTACTTTTTTTTTTTTCTTCTGCACTATTACTTTTTTAATTGAACTAACATTTAAAAACAGGATTCCCAAGTTCTCTTTAAAAAATTAGATGAGGGGCTCCTTCAGCTCAGGTTATAATCCCGGGGTCCTGGGATCCAGCCCCACATCAGGCTCCCTGCTCCATGGGAAGCCTGCTTCTCCCTCTCACTCTCCCTGCTTGTGTTCCCTCTCTCACTGTGTCTCTCTCTGTCAAATTAAAAAAAAAAAAAAAAAAAAAAGATGACCTGGGCCCTCATTTTTGCATGTAAACAACTGATCAGCTGAGTAGCAGCCACCTCCTTTAGAAAGATGTTGATTTGTAGTTTGCCATGGTCCCCACCATTTCTTATAATCTCCCCAACAGAGTCAAATCATTTGAAGTATTGTTTGGTCAACACCATGACTGAAACACCATGATTCTTTACTTACTGATATGACCTGTCTTGGTCCCTGTGATATTCGTGGGTCTGTGACCTTTTGTTTAGAGGTCAAGTCTTGGGGCTTTGAAACAAACTTGGATTTGAAATGAATACATCTTAAAGGCACTGAATTGAGAATTAAAGGAAATATTGCATGCTTAGAGCAATGCTTGAAACATAGCAGCTATTATCAGCATCTGCGTGTGGAAAATGCAAGAGGGCAGGCGAAAATCGTGTTAATTTCATTCTTTCCCAGCGCCTAGCGGTGCCTAGCATACAGGAGTAACTATTTGTTGAATGAATGAATGATGGTAGAGTTCAGCGGGGATTTAAAGGTAGGTCTGCAAAGGAAGGTAATTCTGAGTATACCGTTTCATTCCAAGTCCAAGGTGCCACCTGGAAGACAAGCCTTCCGGGATGTGCCAGACTCTGTGATGGCGCTCCGGTATGCACGCAAGCAGTCCGGGTCCCTCGGGAGCCTGGCAGGGCTGGGTTGCTCAGGACCGGTCAGGGCCATGCCCATCACTTCTTCCAGCGTCTGGTAAGGGGCGGCAACCTGCTCTCCGCACCTTCCTAAGGTCTTCGCCTTCAGATCAGAAGACGGAGACCCACCCACGGGGTCCATCCCCGGACACGAGCCCAGCGCTGCCCGCCGCGCCAGGACCGTGCCCACACTAGACATGGCCTCTCTCGGACTTCACAAAGCCCGACCGCCCCGGAGCCGCCAGTCGTCTGGTCTGGCTGGAGGGGGAACTTCCATTCCCACAGTCAACATGGCAGCCACCACGGCTTCAGCGCGGGCCGGGCGGCGCCGAGAGGCGGGTCACGTGAGCGGCCCAGCTGGGCGGATCGCGCGCGCGCGCCCGCCCGCCCCGCCGGCAGCCGCTTGCTCGCTGGCTCTCTCGGCAGTGCTCTGTGGTGTGTGGGGCGTCCGGCCCCCCGGCCCCCTGAGGCGCGGCGCGGCGCGGCGGGATGCGGCGGCGGCCGTGGCGGGGCCGCGGGCCGGGCGGGCGGGCTCGGTGATGAGTGTCGGCGGCCGCCGCCATGTCCAAGGTAACGGCGCCCGGGCCCGGGCCGCCGCCACCGGCGGCGGCGGCGGCGGGCGGGAAGGAGAAGCGCTCCTTCAGCAAGCGGCTGTTCCGGAGCGGCCGTGCGGGCGGCGGCGGCGGCGCGGGGGGCCCTGCGGGGCCCGGGCCGGCTGCGCCCGCCTCGCCCTCGTCGGCGCGCTCGGTGGGCAGCTTCATGAGCCGCGTCCTCAAGACGCTGTCCACGCTCTCGCACCTTAGCTCCGAGGGCGCCGCCCCGGACCGCGGCGGCCTCCGCAGCTGCTTCCCGCCCGGGCCGGCCGCCGCGCCCACGCCGCCGCCGTGCCCGCCACCGCCCGCCTCGCCCGCGCCGCCCGCCTCCGCCGCCGAGCCGGTGCCCGGGGTGGCGGGGCTCCGGAACCACGGCAACACGTGCTTCATGAACGCCACGCTGCAGTGTCTCAGCAACACCGAGCTCTTCGCCGAGTACCTGGCGCTCGGCCAGTACCGGGCGGGGCGGCCCGAGCCCTCGCCTGACCCCGAGCAGCCTGTGGGCCGCGGCGCGCAGGGCCAGGGCGAGGTCACCGAGCAGCTGGCGCACCTGGTGCGGGCCCTCTGGACCCTGGAGTACACCCCGCAGCACAGCCGCGACTTCAAGGTGAGCCCCGCCGCGTCCCCGCCCCCCCAGGAAGGGTCCCTGCACCCCCGCGTCCCTGGGGCACTGGCTCCCGAAGTCTTGCATTCCTCCTTTCCCTGGCGGTGCGGCGGGCTGACCAGCGCGCGGGTCTACAAGGCTGTGGACCCCGAGTCTGGGGCCGGTCCCGCTCTTTGTCAGGGAGACGCACCTGTTCATTCATCGTGTGATCATGAAGGGGTTACTATGTGCCTGTCTTCATGGAGCTTACATTCTTGGGGACGCGAGTGCTGAGCCTGGCTTCAGATCCCCGTTCTTTCACTTACTCGCCGTGTGACCTCAGCCAGGTGACTCAACCTCTCGGTGCCAGTTTCCTCATCTGGTATCCACGTCGTAGGTGGCTGTGAGCAGCAGACAGGTGGATAGGTGAGGCCGAATCCAAGGAGGTTACCCATTTTGGGCTGTTTTTGACTTCCAGGTTGGCCCTTGTAAAGGGTTCAACCTGGTATGTCCGTCACTTCCATAGTACCGTGTGTATTTGCCGCGTTTATTGTTCTTATCAGTGAAGATTTCAGAAAGGTGAGAAGGTGCTATCATACAGTGGTTCCAAGAGAGTCAACTCTAGTGATGTGATTGATGTGTGGGCAGGCTACTCTAAATGGGGACGGGGCCGCGTTCGGGTGACCTCTTGGAAGCGGTGACGTTTGAACGGTGGCTTGAGTAACCAGGGAGAACCAGCCTTGAGGAATCAGGGGGAATTGCGCCCCAGGTGTAAGGAAGGCGGGAACGCACGAGAGCCTGGTGCGCTTTAACGGTGTAGCCCTGGGATCTGCAAACTTTCTGTAAGTGGCAGATAGCAAATGGTCAAGATGCAAAATCAAGGCTGTTGTGTAGGTGCTTATATAACAAGAGAAAACAAATTTCCACTAATTTCTCATTGACTAAAATAAAAATATGACTAACAGTACTTCGTAATACAGGTCTAATGAGACAAATGCGATTCTTTTTTTGGAAGGAATAACATTTAGCTTAATTGGAGTTCAAAATTAGTGTTGCCTGTCATCAGATTGATTACAAATATTTGGAGCACCTGGGTGGCTCAATCATTAACATCTGCCTTGTGCTTAGGTCGTGATCCCAGGGTCCTGGGATCGAGCCCCACGTTGGGCTCCCTGCTTGGCAGGAAGCCTGCTTCTCCCTGTCACGCTTCCCCTGCTTGTTTTCCCTCTCTCCCTGTCTCTATCTCTAGCAAATAAATAAAAACTTTAAAAAGAAAAACAAAAATTTAGCTCTATAAACCGTTCTTAGCTCACAGGCCATACAGAAACAGGCAGTGGGCTAGGTAACCGCCCTTGGGTCGGTGTTTGCTGTCTGCTGGTGCCCTTAGAGCTTAGATGAGAGCTAATTGGTGGGCTGAGCCAGTTTGTGTAGGGCCATTTAGGCTGCGCTAGGGAAATGGGCTCTTATTCTGGGAAAAAGAGAGGAGAAGATGATTTGAAATCGTATGAGGGATACTTTGAGATGGGACATGAATATGGTGTTAAATAGAGCGAAATCATGTGGTGAGCAAGTTAATTCCTTTTCCATTCTGCTCGTCCTGATTATGCCCACAAAAAGCTCTTAGCTTGGTGGTAGCCTGACTTTAAGACCTCATGCTCAGAAGCGCCTGGGTGGCTCAGTGGGTTAAGCCGCTGCTTTCGGCTCGGGTCATGATCTCAGGGTCCTGGGATCGAGTCCCACATCGGGCTCTCTGCTCGGCAGGGAGCCTGCTTCCCTCTCTCTTTCTGCCTGCCTCTCCGTCTACTTGTGATTTCTTTCTGTCAAATAAATAAATAAAAAAAGCTTAAAAAAAAAAAAAAAAAGACCTCATGCTCACTCCCCTTTCTGTTTTCTTTTTTTTTTTTAACCGAACAAACTAAGTTTAGAGGCCTTGGCAGGTACCAGTAGCTAGGATTTAATAAGGTTGTGTTTTCATCGTGTTTGTTTTTACACTTGTCTTCTATTTGTGGCAAATGGTACTGGTTTTCCATAGATCCTGTGAAGTATCTTTTAAAGTTTATTTAAATGATTTTAGTAAAATACAAAATGATAATCTGAGAATTCAGCACTTGGTTGAGGACCCACCTTGTTGAGGAATAGTAACCCCCCCCCTTTTTTTAAGAGTTCATTTATTTATTTGATAGCGATCCCAAGCAGGCAGAGAGGCAGGCAGAGAGAGGGGGAGGCAGGCTTCCCAGTGAGCAGAGAACCCGATGCAGGGGTCCATCCCAGGACTCTGAGATCATGACCTGAGCCGAAGACAGAGGCTTAACCCACTGAGCCACCCAGGCACCCCTACCTGTCCCCTTTTAAGACATTTTACTTATATTTATTAATGTTCTCTTTTTCTCAAAAAGAAAAAGTGATTGCTGTTTGGTCTTGGAAATTTGAGTGAAAGTCCTGGACTGGATAGGGAAAAAAAAATGAGTTCCATGTCAGAGATCTCAAAATAAGAAAGTAGGAGAGAATGGCAACCAACCAGCTACTGTAAGTCTTTTTCCTTCTCTCTCTTTTTTTTTTTTTCCCTGCTTATAGTTGTCTGCTCATCAGTAGCCACAGCTGTTGCAAACTTTTCAAGGTCAGAGACCAGTGTTTTAAGTTTGTTTTTCTACTCTTTCCAAAATGTAAAAATCAATTTCTATAGCATTTTTGTATGTGAACATTTCCATCGCATTTTAAGAGTTTTTTTTAATCCATTGAAAAGCTGTGAACAGAAATGGGTCAATAATTCTAGAAGTGCAGAGGCTGATTTATAAGCATGTTTTGGCAAAGTTCAACAGATTCTTCGAGTTCCTATTTTTAAAACATATAATCTTCTGAACCTGTAGTAGCTTTCACATTGTATTAATTCACTCACTTCCCATTAATTGACGGTTTACTCCATCAGTTAGGAATGCATTCCACACGAGAATGAGGAAGCCCTAATGATGATGTCTTAAGCAATAAAGATGTTGAGTTGGCTTACACAGTATGTCTGGAGGTTCATGTTCTAATGTGGTACAATGGCTTAAAGGGCCCAACAGGGACTCAGACCATTTCTGTGTTTCTGCTCTGTTGTCCTTTGCTATTTTGTCCCTATTACATCTTTGGCTTTTTAGCTTTAATGTTTGTCAAGGCAGGAAGTCACTGGGAAAATAAAAGATCTTCCAGAAGTGCCCCCTCAGCAGGCTTTTGCTGACATCTTGGTGACTTACCACCATGTCTGTTGGCCACCTCTGGCTGCCATGGAGGCTGGAAGGTGTTTCCCTTCCTAAAGGAGGGATTTGCCTCAGAGGCGGCCTGCCTAAGTGTGAGGCACTTCGATTTTGGGGGGACACTGTACCTGCCTGTGAAGATCCGAGTCCAGTGAGACCTGGTATGTTCCCCAGTACA
Organism: Neogale vison; assembly: GCF_020171115.1. NCBI lineage: Eukaryota > Metazoa > Chordata > Mammalia > Carnivora > Mustelidae > Neogale > Neogale vison. The sequence continues at coordinate 34,525,347 of NC_058104.1, forward strand.
TCACTTCTTACAGTTTCATGTGCCCATATTCACGTGGGCATCTTGTTACCACGCTGTTTGAGGTTGGCGGAGCTGGGGTTGGGTCTGAGATTCTGCATTTCTGTCAGCTCCCGGGTGGTGCTGATGCTGCCCGTCTAGGGAAACTGTTGGTCCAGGGGACAAGTAAAGGGTCACAGTGCAGTGATCTGCAGGGTGAATAGAAATTAGCCAGGCAGAGCAGGGGTGGAGGTGGCATGAAAGGATTTCGGGGGAATAGTGAGACATTCGGTGGCTGGTTATACCATGCAGAACAGTGGGGGTGCAGGAAGTTTGGAAGAAGAGTGTTGTAAGTGGAGTGTGAATGGCTTTGTAGGCTGTGTTGGTTTGGACATTATCCTGTAGAAGCTGAGAATCCAGGGCTGATTCTTAAGCAGGAGAGTGACAGATCAGACTTCTTCCTTTTTATCCTTTTTTTTTTTTTTTAAAGATTTTTATTTATTTATTTGACAGACAAATCACAAGTAGGCAGAGAGGCAGATAGAGAAAGAGGGGGAAACAGGCTCTCCACTGAGCAGAAAGCCCGACGCGGGCCCTTTTTATCCTTTTTGCCCCTGAATTAGGTAAGTCTGGTGACACTGTGGAGGATTACTTTTTTCTCCCCAAAATATTTTATTACAGCCAAATTTGATGGGCGTTATTTTGAGCATAAAGTAAGCTGAGTTCAACACCTATAAGGTGGATGCGAGGCATACCTGTTACCCGGCCCCTTGCCTGTTTGTGGCAGATGTTGGTGTTTGATGCGGATACTCTTTTCCTGAGCTCACGTTCAGCCTTAGAATCCTGCTCAGCTCTGGGCTTCAGTGAGCGCTACCAGTTCATTGGAGTTGGCAGAGAGGATAAAACCAATTTGCTCTCTTGAAAGTTTGCCTTGAGGTTTGGAAAAGCACTTAGTATGTCTTTGAGTATGCTTTTACTGTCTTAAAGTTACTAATGATTTTCTTTGTAAGTTTTTCTATTGGAATTCTTCCTTGATTTCTAACCACATTGATTTTTGTGAGATTTAGGAGCTTGCCAGGTAAATGGATTTTTGGTTTTGGATGAGCAAGATGGTTGTTAAGGTAGGACTTGAATTTCCCAGAATGAAACGGATTGAGTGGCCCAACTTTGCTTTAAGAAATTTCTTTAAGAAATATCTAGCTGTCACTTCTCTTTTTAAGCAGGTATTTTCCTCCTCTTTGAGCAGGGTTTTCAACCAGGGCTGTTTTGCCTGGTTCCCCAACCCCTTTATTCCTGGGTACATTTGGCCTGTCTGGAGAACATACTTGGTTGACACAACTGGGTTGGGGGTGCTATGGGCTCTGCTCGGCTCAGTGAGGGGTTATCTAGCCCAAAATATCAGTAAGGCTAAGATTGAGAAACACTCTGTTGGAGGAATGTTTTGAGCTTCCTTAGGGTGTTTTTCTTACTAACCCAGACTTTAGAAGGTTACCTTGTTACTTTCTCTCCTCTTTGTGTTTTGTGTTTGTAGCAACACTAAGATAAAATTTAGACTTCACTGGCAGGTCCTTGGATCATTGTCCTAGTAAAAACAATGAGAGAAAACAAATGATTCTGAAATCCAAATACGCAATAGGCCGTTTTTTAGAGGAAATGAGCTTATTGTCTTCACTTGTAGGATACTAGCATGCATGCTTCCAGGTTCGTGTAGATGCTGAATTCTAGTGCTCAGTGCCTTTGCCATTCAGTAAAAAGATGAATCGTCATCTCAAGTAACAAAGATATGTTTTAGAGCAGCAGTTTTCAAACTGTGCTCCCAAAGAACAACTAGAACATAGTGATCTACAGATAAAAGAACTGTGGGGAGTCCTTCCAAATTTGCAGCAAAACAAAAAATAATTGATGAATAGAAATTTCTCTTCCATATTTTCCCCCTTGAACTATGGTGCTCAGTGGTGCTTCTTTTTTTTTTTTTTTTTTTTTTTTTTTTTTTGGTGCTTCTTTATTAGTGAGAGTTCTCACGTTCCAAGGGGAAGGAAGGTATAAATGAGAGTAGTGGCAGACGAGCTAACAGTCAGGGTAATACTGGCTCTGTTTTCACGCCTAAATTTTTCATAAACTCATGTTGAGGGCTCTGACTTTATGCTGCAGACCTGTGGTCTAGGTTTTCTTGGTTGGTGAGATGGTTAGGATATTGGTACGTCCCAGTGGTTCCCAGGGAGTACTCAGACTTCAGGGGACCCCCTGAATTCATTTGAAAAGTAAGAAAAAAAATCGTGTAGGTCACATTTAGCTTTGTGCCCAGGTATAGAATAGAAATTATGTCTCTTCCTGGTTGGTCAGTTCCCTTGTCCATCAAATGGTGTTACTTTTGTTTCAGTGAAGCTCTACATCTTTGAACGAGAAAGGAGGCAACAGAGTCACCAAATTTTTGACTTAGAAGGAGATGTGGGGGAGATGTGAGTGGCCTCACCTTTACCTGGATGAAGAAACTAAGGTTCACCTGCTGGCTAGAGACTGAGGGAGCAGAACCAAGTTCTTTTTTTCATTACTGGTGTTTCTTATTTTTGAGAGCGAGCGAGCACGCATGAGCACGAGCGGGGTGGGAGCAGAGGGAGAGGCAGAGAGCCGGACGTGGTACGTGATGGATCCCGGGGCCCTGGGACCATGACCCCAGTCGAAGGCAGATATCTAACCGGCTGAGCCACCCAGGCGCCCAGAACCTGAGTTCTGACTTCACTCTTTGTCACCCCCACATTGCTGAGGCATGGTTGCCTTAATTTTGCAACCTCTGAAATGATAGTTCTCAACATAAAACTTAAAGAAGTGGGGGGGGTGTTGAAATGTGTCGTGTTTTTTTTTTTCCTCTAAGATTGTGGTGCTGAATTTCTGAAAAGAAGGTCGGCTCTAGCTAGCTTTATGTATAAGCCATCGCTTCTCAGACGTCGGTACTTTTGGAAGTCTGTCTTAAAAATAATCCTTTCAGACCACTTAAATGCACATATGAACATGTGTATACATCTTTTACATCAAAGGGCACATGCTCCGCCTGTAGGTCTGTAACTTGTTTTCCCCTATCCCCGTTCTCCATGGGTAGCATGACTTGCTTTGGTTTTTTGCTTATACATCTAAGCCCATCTCGTTCTTTTTAACAGTTGTATAGAAGTCCAGCGAAGGGTGCTTAGGTTGTATAAAGTTTTTTTTTTTTTTTTTAAGCAGGCTCCCTGCGGAGCAAGGAGCCCGATGTGGGACTCGATCCCAGGACGCTGGGATCATGACCTGAGCCGAAGGCAGCTGCTTAACCAACTGAGCCACCCAGGCGTCCCTGTATAAAGTTTTTAATGATGATAGCCAGTCCTTCAACATGTATCAAGTCTCCTTTTCTAAAGACTGAGTCTTAGAAGTGGCACTTCTGAGTCAAAGGGAAGGTGCGTTTAAAATGTGGCTACACATTGCCAGAGTGCCCAGCCAAGAGCTGTAGAGGACAAGATTCTCCGGCCCATCCGTGGTGCATGCTAGTGCCTGCCCCGGACATGTGCTTCCTCCTACAAGACTGCCTTTGTTCATCATTTTTTTTTTTAAAAGATTTAATTTATTTATTTGAGAGAGAATGAGTGAGAGAGAGCATGAGAGAGGAGAAGGTCAGAGGGAGAAGCAGACTCCCCAAGGAGCTGGGAGCCTGATGCGGGACTCGATCCCGGAAGTCCAGGATCATGACCTGAGCCGAAAGCAGTCACTCAACCAACTGAGCCACCCAGGCGCCCTGTTTATCATTTTTTAAACTTAAAATTGTTTCCTTTCATAGGGTCAGTTTTGTTTGTTTTGTTGGGGATTGTCCTGACATACCAGCACGTTTAAGGTCATCCTTGCCCTCTACCCTCTAGATGTTGATAGTACCCCTCTTCCTACCCCCCTTTTTTTAAAGTTGTATTTGTTGAATGTTGTCGTATATCAGGTACTGTGCAAAGTGAATCATCGAATCTTTTGGATTTTTGGTGACCCATGTAGAAAGCAGCTGCTCTCATAATTCTCTCTTAAGTCCAGATACAGATGTAATAATACAGGTGCTTGGCCTGACTTACCGATGCTTATCCTGAATTAGTTCTTTTTTTGTCTCCCTTTGTGTGGCCTGAAGTTTTTAGTTTGACTCTCCCTCTTTTGTTTTGTTATTAGAGTGTGGTTTGATGGATTTTTCCTCTCCCCTTCTATACACTTGTCACAGTGAGGGGCTACTAAATAGGGCAGTGTTCACTGTTTGTGTAGTTCTCCACAGCTGTTTCCTATAGTAAAGACTCTGCAAAACAATGACCTCATGGTTTCCACAAAAAAAGCCTTTTATATATAATAGTGGAAAAGAAATCATTGAAAGCTGAGTGATTTAAAGTTCTGTCCTCTGCAGCTTTTTCCCTCAAAAATATTCTTGTTTGCTCTGCTAATTAATCGTTTGTTGGCTGTTCCTCAAATGACCTTTTATGTTTAACAAACAACATTTTTGCAGTTGAGCACATCGAGATATCTTGTCTTTCATCTGACTGTGATCTTTCTCCATTTGGAAATCATTGTTTGATGCCATGGACTGCGGCAGTTCCTAGAGGAATTGGCCAGTCACTGAACATCTGTTGCTTCTTCCCTCCGGTTGTTGAGCTTGGATGGTAGCAAACAGTGTGTCCACAAACAAGCAGTTCACGCGTTAGAAGATTTCATGGGACTGGTCAGGAAATGCCTTGTTGCTTCTACTGTAAGGAACTTTTGTAATCGCATCACCAGCTCAGTAAATTCTTTTAATTCTTTGTATTCTTACCTTCCTTCCCTCCTCCTTTCCTCTCTTTCTTCCTTCTTTCCTTCCTTCCTAAGTCTCTTTGTTTGTTTGTTAGTAACTTTATACCCAACATGGGGCTCAAACTCAATAACCGTGAGATCAAGAGTCCCATGCTTTTCTAACTGAGCCAGCCAGGTGCCCTCGGTATTCTAATCTTTATTTCCTTATTTTTTGAAAAAGATTTTATTTGTCAGAGAGAACAAGCAGGAGGAGTGGCAGGCAGAGGGAGAAGCAAGTTCTCGCTGAGCAAGGACCCTGATGCGGGGCGTGATCCCAGGACTCTGGGATTGTGACCTGAATCAGAGGTAGCTGCTTAACCAGCTGAGCCACCCAGGCATCCCGGTATTCTGATCTTTTTTTTTTTTTTTAAATTTTTTAAAAAAGATTTTATTAATTTATTTGACAGACAGAGATCACAATAGGCAGAGAGGCAGGCAGAGAGAGAGAGAGAGGTAGGGGGAAGCAGGCTCCCCACTGAGCAGAGAGCCCGATGCGGGGCTCGATCCCAGGACCCTGAGATCATGACCTGAGCCAAAGGCAGAGGCTTTAACCCACTGAGCCACCCAGGCGCCCCTATTCTGATCTTTAAAAGCAAGGCAGAGCTGCCTGATTCTCAGGAGATTTAAGAAACAATAATCATAATAAAATACCATTTATTTGTGCGGAACCAGTTCATTTACAAATTCCCTTTGATTCTTGAACCACACTGGTTTGAACTGTGCATGTCCACTTACAGGTGAAATTTAAAAATATATATATGAAATTTTTTTGGAGGTTTGTGGCAGTTAAGAGAGACTTGCGAATGAACTGTGTGCCTAGAAATATAAAAAAACTTAAGTGGAAGTTAGGTATGTCGTGAATGCATGAAATATATGTAGATACTAGTCTGTGTAGATATTTACTACCATAAAATATGTACAACCTATTATAAAAAATTAAAATTTATCAAAACACAAGCTCACACAGACTGTATGTGACATGATTTATAGTCAAATGTAAACAGGTATGGAGATGCGGTATTAAATCACAACTATATAAAATTTACTGTAGTTCATACTGTGCTACTACTGTGGGATTTTCACGGCCACATTCTGTTGCTCGTGCGGCAAGCTCGAGTGATGTCACATCCACTTATAATCCCAAGTGACGCAAGTCATGTCTGGGTGAGCAGTTCGTCTGTCCAATAAATTGTATTTTGCAATAAGTGATCACTTGTGGCTGCCACTATTAGTTAAGTTTTTGGGGAGTCCAAAGTTACACACAGATTTTCGACTGCATGGACGTCAGTGCCCCTAACTTTCACATTGTTCAAGGGTCAACTGTACATTCATTTAATTTTTTTCATTAAATTTTCACTACAGTGCCTCTGAAAGAGGCATTGTTATTCCATTTTTGAAATTAGGATATGGAGTTCAGTTCTAGTAAGTAGGAGAGCCTTACATGATTTTTAGGAGGATTAAGCAAAAAGATATAAATAAAGGTTTAATATAGGAACTTATACTTAGTAACTATTCAGTAAATAGCAGGTGGTGAAAATGAAGGCAGTCATTTTAAGTCTGTGGGCTTCAAGTACCCTTCCCCATTTCCAAACTCTGTCTCTTCCAATGAGCAGTTTTTATTGCTGCCATGTTAATCTTAAAGTTTACCAGTGATTACATTATTTCTTTTCTTAAAAATTGCTTTTACTTTTTCTTTTATATACAATGCACAGTGTAAATTTCTTAGTTTGGCATTTAATAAGCTTTTCCAGAAAAATGAAGTAAAAAGCATACATAAAACCAGCCCCGTTAAAATTTAGACTCCGTAGACATAAAACTACTGTTAATTTGCTCTAAATGTTTCTAAATGCCTGTTCTCAATTTCTGTATTTACCTGGTCATGGACTGGAGACAAAAACTTTACAGATGGGCACCGGTCCGTGGATTACATTTTGAAGAGCATTGCTATAGTGCTTTCCAGAGTCTGATTTTGCCTGTTGTATTCCTGTAGTTTCAATTAAATGTTATGTTCCCAGGGTGCCTGGGTGGCTCAGTCCGTTAAGCTGCTGCCTTTGGCTCAGGTCATGATCTCAGCAGGAAGCCGGCTTCTCCCTCTCCCTCTGCCTGCCGCTCTGCCTACTTGGGCTTTCTCTTGATCCCTGTCAAATAAATACATAAAGTTAAAAAAAAAAAAAGTTCTGTTCCCATATTTTCTGTAAAATGATAGATTTGGAGGCTTAATGAGATTCAGGGTTGAGGTGTTTTTGTTTTTGTTTTTATTCCCCATTCTATTTTTGGTAGTGTTGTAAACTTTAATCAGGAAGCCTATTAATGTCTGGTTGCGTGTCTTACTATGTTAGGAGACACTGATTTAGGTCCTCTAAGATTTTTTTTTTTTTTTTAAGATTATTTATTTATTTATTTGACAGAGAGAGATCACAAGTAGGCAGAGAGGCAGGCAGAGAGAGAGAGAGAGAGGAGGAAGCAGGCTCCCTGCTGAGCAGAGAGCCCAATGCGAGACTTGATCCCAGGACCCTGAGATCATGACCTGAGCCGAAGGCAGCGGCTTAACCCACTGAGCCACCCAGGCGCCCAGGAGACACTGATGATTATTCTGTGATCCATTAGTTCATTAAGGATCGGAAATGGTGTTACAACTTTAACATCTTATTAGAGCACTTCTGTAGAGGCTTTTGCCCTCATGAGTTAATTTGGTTACCTCAAAGTAAATTTGGAGAAGAAAGGTAACATAAATGCTTGAGGGTTTTTTCCCCTTAATTTTTGGTTTCCAGAATAATTTTTCAAAAAGATTTTATTTACTTGACAGAGAGACAGCAAGAGAGGGAGGGAACACAAGCAGGGGGAGTGGGAGAGGAGGAAGCAGGCTTCCCTTTGAGTAGGGAGCCCGATGTAGGGCTTGATCCCAGGACCCTGAGATCATGACCTGAGCTGAATGACTGAGCCATTGAGGTGCCCGGAGCGATTGCTTTTCAAAACTTAATTTTGTTTCATAATTATGTAAAAAATAAAATACATGGTGGAAGTCAAATGTACAAGGTAAGATCTATTCAAGGAAGTCTAGTTTGTCTTTGATCCTGACACCCATTTTCTCCCTAGATTGTATGATTTATTCTTTCGTTGTTTTAATACAAGCAAATTAGTTTTCTCTTGCTTTGTGTGTGTGTGTGTGTGTGTGTGTGTGTATCTCTGTGTGTGTGTGTATTGTGTATGTATTCATTCATATTTTCTCTTATTTAGATAAATGGTAGTGCATTGTATGGCATTTTCTCCATTTTGCTTTTTCCTATAGCTGACATATGAGTGCTTGCCACATGCCCTACATAGTGGATTATTTTATTTATTTCTTATAACAGTGTAAAGTAAATACATGAATTATTATTTCTGTCTTACAGATGAAGAAACCAAGACATTTCTACAGACTTTTTAAATTCTGTGAATCTCTAAATTTCCCATAATAACTGGTCTTGTTCTTTGTATGCATGTTTATGAGTGAATGAATGGGCAGGGACCTAACTTCTCTATCTGCTTTACTTTGAGCCATAAGGGAGGCAGAGCAAGGCTTGTATTTAAACTCTAAGGAAGGAGATTCAACCTTTTATTTGAGGTCCAGAGCTCTCTATAGCTGGAGAAGAATAAAGAACTTTTCCTGACTAGAGGTGCTCCCAGTAATTATAAAGATACATTAACTTAGAATATTCTTTAATCTTACCCTAAAATAAGAGTTCCTTTTTAATAGTTTAGTGACAGCTTGGTAAATCTCCCTCATTTTAGAGCTTTATTCCATGAGAGTTAGTATAAACTAGAAATGCTAAAGAGAAGTCAAACGCCTTTAAAAGCAGTAGCTCATGGGAAATAGGTACTAGTGACAGGAAGGAAGGAAAGTAGCCTCACTTCCCTGCAGGTAGATGGAGAGAGGAGCACTGGTAGCTTGTTATCAACTATCCAGCAGGAGGAAGGGTAGGTTAGGTTGGAGACCTGTTGGTCATTACTCTTCGAGGCTCTGTGGTGATGCCAGGCAGCTGAGTAGGCTGTTGTAACTGCCCACACTCGCTTCCTGGTGATACCCGCTTCTGTCTCAGGCTGTCAGCATCAGAGGATCATGCCAGGGGGAAGCGGAGGTTACCTGGGGTGCAGGTCTGCTTCTTCCCTTTTGAAAATCTGAACCCATGAGTTTTGAATTTAGTGAGCTGGTCGCTGAGCCTCAGTTTCTTTGTTTTCCTTTTCATTGCCACTTGAGACCAGCTTCACAGATCAGTGTTTGACAGCCGTTGGTTCCCTTAGTGATGGGGACATTTTAGCTGGAAAACCAACCAGCTGTCTCACACATCCACCAGCCCAGCCTGTAGGAGTAAGCCTGGGACACAGGAAAGGGACCTTGGTAGGAAGAAGACATGGAGAGTCCTACAGAAGGCCACGGTAGTCAAGTGCTGAAGAGAAACGTGTCCTGCTGCAGAATTTTCTCCGAATCTGGCCTTGCAACTCTAATTGTTCTGTAGCTCACCTTTGATGCATGTGTGCTCCAGGTTTTGACCCCTTGAATTGTAGACTCTTTTTGAAGGGGTGGTATTTAAATTTCCAGTGTTACAGAGCTAGGTGGTTCAGCTGAGGTCTCTGTCCCTTGGAGAGTACTTTTCAGGATGATTCATTCTGTGCTCTTGTGTTGTCAGTATATATATATATATATATATATATATATATATATATTTTAAAGATTTTATTTATTTATTTGACAGAGAGAGATCACAAGTAGGCAGAGAGGCAGGCAGAGAGAGAGGGAAGCAGGCTCCCTGCTGAGCAGAGAGCCCGATGCGGGACTCGATCCCAGGACCCTGAGATCATGACCTGAGCCGAAGGCAGCGGCTTAACCCACTGAGCCACCCAGGCGCCCGTGTCAGTTTATATTTTTGAGTAACACGATATTAACCATCCATCTGCCCTTTTGAGGGAATAAGTCTTTCATGTAAGTTATTTCCTAGTTAATTATTTGTTCTTCACGGTCCTTCCTTATTTTTCTCTTGCTTTATCCAGTTTTGCTTTTTTTCCGGAGAGCCTCTATCTCCTGATTCTTCATTCCTGTCTTTTGCCATTTTCAATCTGCTTCTAGTTAAATAACCAGATAAATACAGTCAGCTCTAAATAAGACTAAATAAACTGAGTTATGGCCTTAGAGTCTGGCTAAATTAAGAAACATCAGTGTTTTTCCTTTTTGAAGTCAACTAATTTTTAAAACTTTTAAAAAATGACTTTATTTATGGGGCTGTTGGGTGGCTCAGTCTGTTAAGCATCTGCCTTTGGCTCATCATGATCTCAGGGTCCTGGGATCGAGTCCTGTATTGGGCTCCCTGCTCAGTGGGGAGCCTCTTTTCCCTTTGTGCCCCTACCCCCTGCTCATGCTTCTTTCTCTCTCTCAAATAAATAACATCTTTTAAAAAATAAATAAAATATTTTCATTAATTTAAGAGATGGAGAGAGAATGAGTGGGGGCAGAGGGACAAGCAGACTCTCCACTGAGCAGGGTGCCCAATGTGGGGCTTGATGCCAGGACCCTGAGATGGTGATCTGAGCTGAAGTCAGATGCTCAACTGACTGAGCTACCCAGGCCCCACTAATTTTTTTTAACTTTTTAGTGAAATACAGCATACATACAGAAAAATGCATACATCGTTAGTGTATAGCTTGGCGAATTATCCTAAAGTGATAATGTGTCAACCAGATCACAAAGTAGAACGTCACTGGCACTCCAGAAGCTCCTTTGATGGCCACCCTCTCCCGAGTTCTGCCCTCCCCTTCTTCCCCAAGGGAACCATTCTTTTGACTTCTAACACCTCTAACAGACTTTGCCTGTTCATGAGTTTTATTGTGGGTAGAATAGTAAAAACACCTTTATTGGGGTGCCTGACTGGCTCAGTCAATAGAGCATTTAACTCTTGATCTCAGCATCATGAGTTCAAACCCCATGTTAGGCATGGAGCCTGCTTTAAAAAAAAAAAAAAGCTTCACTGAGATATAACTTCCATATCATATAATTCACCCAAAGTGTACGAGTCAGTGGTTTTTAATATAGTCACAGAATTGTGCAACTATAGCCACAGTCAATTTTAGAACATTTTTATTATCCTCCCAAAGAAACCCCATTCCCTAATGGCAGTCACTCCTCATTTCCCCCCAGCCTCTCAGCGGTGGGTATCTTTCTGTTTTTCTAGATTTGCCTTTTGTATAAATGGAATCCTGCAACACGTGGTTTTTTGCATCTGGCTTCTTTCACTTAGCATCTCTTTTCAGGGTTCATCATTATACTTCATTCCTTTTTATGGTTGAAAAGTACTCCATTGCATGAATATACCGTGTTTTGTTTATCCAGTCACCCATTGATGAATATTTGGGTTGTTTCTACTTTTTTGTCTGTTAACAAATAATGCTTCTGTGAACTTTCATGAACACATTTTAGTGTGGACTTATGTTTTCATTTCTTTTGGGTACATGCCTAGGAGTGGAATTGCTGGGTCACATTGTGACTCCATGTTTAACTTTTAAGCAGTTGCCCAGCTGTTTTGCCCAGTGGCTGCACCATTATGTATTCCCATCAGCAATGCATGAAGTTTCCAGTTTCTCTTTATTCTTGCCAACACTTGTTATTGTCTCTTTTGTTAAAGCCATCTTAGGGAGTGTGAAGTGGTAACTCATTGTGGTTTGTTTTTTTAAGTGGCATCTTTTAAGTAAACTCTACCCCTGACGTGGGGCTTGAAATGACAGCCCCTGAGATGAGCCATATGCTCTGCTGACGGAGCCAGCCAGGCACCCCTCATTGTGGGTTGGATTTGCATTAAGTATGTATTCTTTTGTGTCTGGATTCTTTTGCTAAAGTTCATTATGAGGTAAAATCTATTTTGATAAGAATATTATCTAAGTTATTGTGGGAAACTTAGGAAGTATGTAAAAGTTGAAAGAGGAAAATCGAAAATGTAGAAGTTGTTTGGTATATTACTTTCCTGGTATTGTATTATGACAAATTTTTGCCACAAAAACTCTTCTGATCATTGTATGAAGGTATATGATGATCTATTTGGGGTGGTTTCTGGTTGTGATGAATATTTTTTATATATATCTTTCACCTTTTTTTAGGAGCAGAAAATGGTTATTCATTACATATATCAATTCTTAAAATTTGTAAGAAAACTAGTTACTTTTGATTATTTCTTTAGGATACATAGAAGTGAAATTCCTGGTTCAGTGGCTCTCTTTTTTGAAGATCCTTAAGTCACCTTGTTATCCTTATTTTACAGGATTGTGCCATTAGCAATGTGCAAGAATGTTTCTTGTACCCTACTGTTGCAAAATAGAAATCTTTACGCCCCTAAGTGGGAAGTAGCATTTTGCTGTTCTAATTTGCATGTCTTTGACAACTAGTGAGATAGGACAGCTTCATCTGTTCTTTACAGTGGAAATATACCCATATGATGGTAACATTTTGATAGCTGAGGGAATTACCTGTTTTGATTTCACAGACTTGCCTTTGTTTTCTGTGTATGCACACACTCTTTCGTTTAGCCTTCACCTTCTACAGGCAGATGACCAAGGCCTGAACCAACTAGAATTGGTTGGGTCAGACCAGGCTGAGGCTGGGAAGGTTTTAAGTTGTAGTTTGCTAGGAAAAGCCTGCAGCCAGGACTAGGGCCTTGTGCTGGTTTTTATCTGATCTGATTTTCAAGGTGAGGGCTGAAAGATCTGGTTGAGGCCCGATTGATTTGGAGACCATACCTGTGTGCACCTCAGGAGTCAGCGGTCTTGACTGTGGGTACACGGTGTTGGGTGTGGAGAAGCGATATGGCAGGCCCATGACTTGAAAGCATCTTCAGCCAGCTAAGATTCATTGGGTTTATGGCACTCCAGGTTTTTGGCAATATGAACACATCATTTGTAGTGAAACTTGCTGGATCTGCTTATGAATGCTACCTCTTGGTTACTACTAGTTGATGTTTCAGTTATCAAAATGCAGTAGCAATAATGCTTCAAAGCAAGATTGTTTCCAGAATATTTTGGATCCCTTTATAAAATTGTCTGTTTGGTCAAAAACATTTTAGATCTGTTTATCGTCGAATCCCAACATATTCAGAATCAAGAGGATGCGTACTTTGTCTCTTTGTGTATAATCCCACACACACACACACACACACACACACACAGATTATAGAAGAAATATATGCATGTTTGGCTTTGGGATAGTTCAAGGTTTGACCTTATGCATCCCCCACTGCTTGTCTTTCTCAACCTGTTCTACCTCCAAGGGTGTATAGGTCACTTCACTTCCACCTCAAAGAGCAGTACCACTCAACCAAGTGCTCTGGCTGCTGTGCCAGTGAGTAATGCCATGTGCTGACTTCCAAGGGGGTGTTTCTTCCAAGGGTATGGTTCCCTTGGTCAGGAAGCTGACCCTGGGTTTTTTCCTCTTCCTAGACCTAAGCTTTTACCTCCTACGTGGCAAGACAGGGTGGCTTAAAAAGGCCCCTGGTAGGTGTCTGTCAACATAAATTCTTTTTTTCTGTCTCTCTTTCCCCCATTTTTCTTTGATGCTACCTGCAGTCCCTTTTTTCCTCCAGTGATAAGATTCAAAGATTGGTGTAAGTTTGGGTTTAGGATTACTATAGGGAGAAAACTTTGATCTGAGTTCCTTAGGTCTGTCTAGCAGAGGAAAAAGAAATTCTCGGCATTGTGCCGTCTGACTCTCTAGGATTTGGGGCCAGAAATAAGGTACATTTCTTTGTTTTGCCAGCCCTATCTTCTGTGCAGAAGGTTTGGATTCCCTGGCCAGGGTAGTAGGTGGTGTGCTCTCGTAAGATCTCCTTATGTACCACCTGGTCGTTGTTACAACAAATTCATTTTAGAAAACGTGGGAAATACGGAAACGTATAAAGAAGAAAGGGATGACTCACCTAAAACTTGCCACTCTGAGGCAGTGCCTGTTAGTGTTTCAGTGTATATTTAGAAGGATAAAAGACAAAAAAGTCTCTTAAAAAAAGTATGAAATTATGTCCATAGGTAGTTTTGCATCCTCTTTGCTTTTAGTGCTTTTGGAAGTGAAACTTCAGAGCTTTTCCAGTGTGACCATTTTCTTTCTGTCTTGGCTTCACATTAGAAAGAGAATTTTTCTTTCTTTCTGTTTTTTTTTTTTTAAAGGTTTTATTTATTTGACAGAGAAATCACAAGTAGGCAGAGAGGCAGGCAGAGAGAGAGAGAGAGGAGGAAGCAGGCTCCCTGCGGAGCAGAGAGCCCGATGCGGGGCTCGATCCCAGGACCCTGGGATCACGTCCTGAGCCGAAGGCTTTAACCCACTGAACCACCCAGGCGCCCCGAGAATTTTTCTTTTTAATTACACTTGAGAAAGGTTAAAATGATCAGGTCCCACTATAGATAATTAAATCAGCATCTGTGGGCTGTTCCCAGTTTGTGGTTTTTGTTTCTGTTTCTGTTTTTTTAATTTCCCTAGATGATTCTAATGTGCAATCAAGAGACAATGCTTTAGATATTTTTGCTTTCTCTGTGACATCTTCCAGAATTATATAGGATAATTCCTTTCTTTTTTCTTGACTTTTGAAACTTAAATAATACAAGCTGTGTAGAATTTTAGAATTTTTTTTTAAATTTTTACTTATTTTATTTGACAGACAGAGATCACAAGGAGGCAGAGAGACAGGTAGAGAGAGAGGCAGAGAGAGAGGAGGAAGCAGGCTCCCTGCTGAGCAGAGAGCCCGACGTGGGGCTCGATCCCAGGACCCTGGGATCATGACCTGAGTCGAAGGCAGAGGCTTTAACCCACTGAGCCACCCAGGTGCCCCTAGAATTTTAGAATTTTTAAAATGCTTTTATAAAAATTTTTTATGAAAGTGCTTTTATAGAATTTGTAAACAAAACTCATTAAAGCTTCACAGTATTTCTTTTAGAAAAGTATTCTCATCCCCACTTTATAGAAAAGATAGCTGATGCTCAGAGCAAACACACATGGAGAAAGAGGATTTGAATCCGTATTCGGAATCCAGTCTTTCTGTTTCTGTTGCCTTTCTTTTTTTTTAAAGATTTTATTTATTTATTTGTCAGAGAGGGAGAGAGCGAACAAGCTCAGGCAGACAGAGAGGCAGGCAGAAGCAGAGGGAGAAGCAGGCTCCCCGTCGCGCAAGGAGCCCGATGTGGGACTCGATCCCAGGACCCTGGGATCATGACCTGAGCCGAAGGTAGCCGCTTAACCAACTGAGCCACCCAGGCGTCCCTCTGTTGCCTTTCTAGTAGAAGCTTCCAACCACTGTTTACGTACTTGGTGGTCTTCTCTTGCTGCTGTATTTTCTACCTATATAGCTTTATGATCTGTTGTAAACTCATTGCTCATTTTTCATCTGGCTCAATCACTTGGGGTATGTTCCTTTTTATATTTCTCTCTTTCATCCTGGCTCTAATGCTCTTGGCCCTACTTCCACCTTAGTTGTAATTTTTTGG
Source organism: Neogale vison (assembly GCF_020171115.1). Classification (NCBI taxonomy): domain Eukaryota; kingdom Metazoa; phylum Chordata; class Mammalia; order Carnivora; family Mustelidae; genus Neogale; species Neogale vison. The sequence continues at coordinate 34,540,626 of NC_058104.1, forward strand.
AATGCAGTCACTATTTCTCAACACTCTTACTAGAGCTTTCTTTTTCAGATAAGATATATACCCTTTCCTAGTCTCTCTTTCAGCAGTGAGTCCCTGCCACTAAGTCTTTCCGGTATTTGCAAGTTTGTTTAATATCCAAATCTACTCTTTGAATGCAAATATCCCTTGCTATCCAAATCTGTTTAGTTCCTGAGTTTGGATCATGAGAACTTGGATTCAAGGGACACCTCTACTTAAGTTACTCATGTTAGGTCCTTCTGTTATAAATCCCTTTCCTCTGTGGCCCCATGGGAACACATGAATAGGCTCTGTTTGGCAGTCTCTACGTATTCTCATTGAGTTGTCTTTCCATCTTGGATGGAAGCTCCTTTCCTGTTGTCGCCTTTCTTTTCTCTCTCCTCTCCCACCCAGCTCCCAGCTCCATTCTACCAAGGAAGGAGAGTAAGGGAGTGCATTTGACGGATGGGAATGGAGGGCATTCCAGTCCTGGGACAAGTATATGTGAAAGTCTGGAAGCGTCACAGTCTCTTTCAAGGGCCCGTTGTTGCCACGGCTGGCAAATAACAAGGGTGCCTCAGCCTAACTTGTGTTACGTGAAGACTTCCTCACCGGAGGTGAAGGTGAGGAGGCAGGAGTGGATAAAGGACTCAGAGAACCCTGTTTGAGCATGGCTGCTTTCTGTACCCTGGTATGGAAGGAACACTGTTGAATGGACTCTTTCGGGTCTATCACTGTTTTATCCCTTATGTTTTAGTTAAGTATTTTTCATCAACTTAGTACTTGTCCATAAAGTCAGATTCAAAAGATGAAACTTTTCTCAAGACAAGTGTTACTATTCTGTTCTTTCCAATGCAGTCCAGAAACCAAATTTCACTTTTAGATGCCATCTGTGAACTCAGCTGTTCACAGTACATCTTTCTCTGAAAATTTAAGTGCTCTTGTCCTCCCAAGTTCTCCTTCTTACCCAGAATCACTGGAAATAAATTCTGCATTTCTTCTGGCATAGAATCAAGGAAAGTGGGTAATAATTTGGTGAGTTTTGGCAAGCTACTTTTTCCCCGAAAGAGTAGAATAACCCAGCTCCTGATCAAATCAATACCAGCCTGTCCATTCCCTGTAGGAGGAGATCATCAATAGCCATTGCTTTGTCGTCGTCTTCCTGGGATTGGGTCAAGAGTGTCTAGAGCCAGTTTCTGTCTTTTCCCTCGAGCCCAGGAGTCTGTTGCTGCTGTACTAGGGTACTATGGTAAGAAAACCTCATGTCTAATATTACCATGCCAGTTGGATAGACTTCATTCTTTTTCTTTTCAGGGCCATGCTTCCAACACCCACCCCCCCTTTTTTTCTTTTTTCTTCATAAGGGGAAAAAAGTTCTCTGTAGAGCTAGGCCTTAAGATTTTATTTGAAGGGTAAAGAGAAGTTTTATTTTAAAATTCAAAAGCTGTATAGATTTGTTTGACTTTCACTTTATTGTTAAGTAACTGGATGTTAAGGATCATTGGAAAATTGGAGTGATAGTCAAATTCATTTATAATAGGATGTGTAGGATTTAAACCAATAGGTTAGTTAATCATCCAAACAAATACCACACCCACGTTCTAGAAAATGGATATTTTAAGAAGGCTCATATTCTATTTTTCATAGAAGTGACATTTATTTTTTATAATATCTTTTTTAAAAGATTTTATTTATTTATTTGAGAGAGAGAGAAAGAGAGCATGAGAGGAGAGAGGTCAGCGGGAGAAGCAGACTCCCTGTAGAGCAGGGAGCTTGATGTAGGATTCGATCCCGGGACTCCAGGATCATGACCTGGGCTGAAAGCAGTTGCTTAACCAACTGAGCCACCCAGGTGCCCAGAAGTGACAGATGTAAATAATTTCTCAGATTGTAGCAATGCTTCTATTTATAGATGACATATTCCAGTGATAATTAACTTTTTAAAAAACTGCAAAAATACAGAGGGATTGATTTTAGGACATAAATAAAAATAAACCAAGGTTTAATTATGCAAAAAGTTATAAAAGGCAAACCAAAGCAATGTCAGATGAGGCCCAAAGCGGGGCGCCTGGGTGGCTCAGTGGGTTAAGCCTCTGCCTTCGGCTCAGGTCACGATCTCAGGGTCCTGGGATCGAGCCCAGCATACGGCTCTCTGCTTATCAGGGAGCCTGCTTCCCCCCCGCCCCCTCTCTGCCTACCTCTCTGCCTACTTGTGATCTCTATCAAGTAAATAAATAAAATCTTAAAAAAAAAAAATGAGGCCCAAAGCAAAAGTCAAATCACTTGCTGGGACTGTAGGGGAAGATTTGGGATGCTAGGCGTGTCATCGATGGCCAGAAAGCACAGGTTCCGTGAGTTACCTGAGATAACCAGTTTATGGTTTGTGGCAGAGCCAGGGATTGGGCCCCAGTTTCTTGATTCCCACTGTTTTTTCCTTCTTGACTCCCACTATTTTTCTTTCTTCTGTAACATGTGCTACAAGGTAATTACTAGATTATTCTATGTTTTGTCTTGTTTTGGTAAGAAGTAAAACAGATAGTCCCTTGGGTCTCTGCAGTGGGGAAAAAGTCCCCATTGTGAAGGAGGAAAAAGGGTCAGAAAAGAGCCTTTGTGTTTGTGTGTGTTCAGGGAGGTTTCCTGTAAAAAACGTCCTTCAGTTTGTGATGCAGTGATTTAGGGTGGGGTTGACCTGGAGCAGTTTCTGCCCTAGTTACGGGGGCTGTGGGAGTCCTGTTGCCTGTTGAGTCGTGCCCGACAAAAATCTGGTCGAGCAGCCTCTGCACAGCACTTTGTACACGGGGACTGGGGAATGAGTGCTTAGCGGAGCTGAAGCGGTAGTGGCAGGAATCGTAAATCAGATTTGATGCAGTCCCGATAAAGAATTGTGTATTGTCTCCACTGTGACGTTTGACGGATTCTGTGCAGAACTATCCGCTGTGACACGTAACGAGGAGCTTGATTTCAGCTAACTCGTTTCTCAGGAACGTGTGTGTGGAGGGCTCCCCACCCCCGCTGGGATTAAATACAGGAGAGCGTCCCTAGACCTGACACTTGGCGTGCTTCAGGCAGTTGGTGTGCCCTGTCTGGAGGCCAGAGATGTGTCATTAGCCTTGCCACCCCTGAGACTGCCTCTTGGCCTCTGTCATGTGGTTCTTCCCCAAAAGGAACAACCCAGAACAAACAAAAATGAAGGTTCCCTGCCTTCCTGTCTATAACTTCTGAATCCGTAACTATCTTGACGTGCTTCTCTCCTGTCTCTCCCTCCTCCTGTGGCACTTCTCTGCCTCTTTTCTGAAGCCCGCCCTTGCCTCTCCCTGAAGAATGCTCCTTCTGCAGGTGTCTCCCTGCCCCGAGCTCCTTCCACTCGGCGTGCAAGTCCCTCTTCACCGTAAGCTCCCCAGCAGGGGGAGCATCTCTCCTCCTTCCTTCCTTCTGTGACTGAGCCTCCTGCGGACGCAGGGCGGTAGTCTTGCAGGCATTCCCTTTCCTTGCTTTTCCTCTCTCTCACCCTCTCTGGTCAGTATCTGCTTCACTGAGACGACGCTGTCACTTCTTAACTTGCTGTTCCAGAGGACCGCCTCCATGCCCCTCCTACCTGACTCTTCTGCCGTCATTTACCTTTCTGCTTCCTGAACTCTCTGGCTCTTCGGGCTTCTCTTATCTTCTTTGGCTTCTTCATGGTGACTTATCCCTTCTGTGCCATCCTTACTCAAGAATCTAGCTGCCTCCTTTTCTCATTATGTGTTTCCAGGGTTTTTTCCTCTGTCATACGGTAAGAGAGTGCTGCTCTGATTTAACTTTCCAGCTCAGATTTCTTTCCTGAACCCCAGACCTCACCTCACTGGGGATCCTACAGGTCCCTCAGAGTCAGCATGTTGAAATCTCTACTGTCCCTCAGTCACTTCCTCTGTTCCCGATTTCATTATCCATCTAAATCAGATACTAAAAACCTTGGTGTCATCCCTCATTTCTTCTTTGTATCCCTTAAAATATAGTATCACAGTCACTTGTCACTTGTTTCTTTTCCCTCCTGAGTCGGCCACACTGTCAGTGGTGCTGCTGGTGCTGATGGCTTTTATTGGTCTTTTTTTCTTTATGGGGAAGACTTCTCTTTCTTCTGTAGCTCACATTTTCCCACTGTCTACACCAAATGTCTCTGGCTTTGATTCTCCTAAATGAGTACATAAGGCCACAAGCCAGACTATTTCTAGATGAAGTACGGTGTCAGGTATAAACTGCTGTAGGGAGATTAAGGAAGGTGAAACCCAAGGAAGAAAATCCTGGATCGGATGATTCGGGTGGTGTCTGGCCCTGGAGGAAGTTTTGTAGCATAGTGAAGACTCCCCACACCATTTCTCCTTTGGTGTACCTTTGTCTGAGATAGCATGCAAGTGGCGTCCTTCTAGTCACTGAAACGTTGTTGTCAGGGTCCTTCTCCTCTGCTCACTTTATCCAGTTAGTATATTTTGCCAGTTGAGACCTCAGTGTTCTCTTATTTGTGTCCCTTTGATTTTTTTCCTCTTTGAATTCGAATCTTCATCAATCATCTTTTTGTTATCATTCATATTTAATTGATCATCAGGTTATGATGGTTCATAATCAAGTTGTAAATCTGTCCCTTCTTTTCTTTTTTTAAAGATCTATTTATTTATTTTAGAGAGCATAAGGGAGTGAGTGGGTAAAGGAGCAGAGGAAGAAAATCTTCAAGCAGACTCTCTGCTGAGTGTGGAGTCTGATGTGGGGCTCGATCCCACTACGTGTGAGGTCACGGGCTGAGGCAAAACCAAGACTTGGAACTTAACCAACTAAGCCACCCAGGTGCCCCTTAATATTTTATTTTTATGTGATCTTTAGATCTAATGTGAGACTCAGACCCACAACCCTGAGATCAAGAGTTATACACTTCACCGACTGAGACAGCCAGGCACTCCCCTATTATCATCTTAAATGGAAAATTCAGTGGACAATTTTTAGTTCTTTGTCCTATATGATCATTCTTAACACCATTGATCACTGTCTCCTTCATAACCCTCTTCTCTTGATTCTTGAGACTCTGTTCTCCTGCTTTTCTTTTTTTTTTTTTTTTTAATTTTGTTTATTTATTTGACAGAGAGAGATCACAAACAGGCAGAGAGGCAGATGGGCCGGTTGGAAGCAGGCTCCCCTCCGAGCAGAGAGCCCCATGTGGGACTGGATCCCAGGACCCTGAGATCATGACCTGAGCCGAAGGCAGACTCTTTTTTTTTTTAAGATTTTATTCATTTATTTGACAGACAGAATTCATAAGCAGGCAGAGAGGCAGGCAGAGAGAGAGAGGGGGGAAGCAGCCTCCTGCCGAGCAGAGAGCCGAATGCGGGGCTTGATCCCAGGACCCTGGGATCATGACCTGAGCCGAAGGCAGAGGCTTAACCCACTGAGCCACCAGGCACCCTGTTCTCCTGCTTTTCTTACCATGTCTTTGGTGGTCTTTTCTTGGTCTCCTTTGAGGGCCCCCAAATATATTTGTCCTCTGGCTTGATCTCTCCTGACCATGTCTGGGCAATCTCATCTATACTCATGAGTATAGATGTTGACTCCTCATCTGTTGACTCCCAAATTTTTTTCCTCATCTGTTGACTCCCAAATCTTTTTCCTCAGGGCACGCTCTTCCACTGAACCTCAGATCTGTATTCCTCATTTGTTTACCAGATACTTCTACTTGGAGGTTTCACAGAACTTTAAATGCAGTGGATCTGAAAAGGGAACTCATTGTCATCTTCCCCAGACTTCTTCCTTTTTCATTTTGCCTTGATGAAGGGTACCATCAGTTGCCCGTCACCCAGATATGACACCTTGGGGACATTAATGTCTCCCTTCTCACTGTCCCCATTCATTTGGTCACAAATCCTATTGAGTCTACTGCCTAAATTCCTAAATCTCTCAGGTCTGCCTTCATGTTTCTGTCCTCACTGCCTTAGCTGGGATCCTCAGTATTTTCTTGCCTCATCAACGCCTTTTGTCTCCTCACTGCCCACAACTGCAGTTGTGTCTCCTTCTCCCTCCTACTTCCAAATCCCATACTCAGCTGAAATTTGAGTTCTTATTATATCTTACTTACATGTGAAATGTTGTACATACATTCTTACTTAACCACCACATTAAATCACCATTCTTTTACTTTGGAAGAGAGTAGGCCCAGGTCTCACAAATAACAAGTGGTAGGAGAGAAATTTGAACCCAGGCTGTATGCTCCAGAGCCATGAATTTAATTAACCAGTTCATTGAGCACCTTTCACTGGCCACCCCTCTTTCCATATTGTAATCTTTGGAAGCATGTCATTGGTCAAGGTAGTTAAGGTCCAACTCCTGAGAGGAAACTATTGACATTAATTATTTGGAATTCTATTAGGAAGATTTATTTCTTCCCCTTATTCATTTACTTCTTAATCATTTATGTGTTGTAGATGTATTTATTTTATACTTGGGTTTATAATTTAATACTATGTTACTTATTTAACCAGCTCTCATTTTTAAGATGTTCAAGTTATTACCAACTTTTTGCTATTATAAAGCCTGATGAACAAATATTTTCTTAGAAGGAAGTCTTGGCTTGCTGTTTTGTTGGTTTCTTTAGAGATATTCCCCAAAGTAGGATTGTTCGGTAGGTACATTTAAGTCTTCTGTACATGTTTCTCGGGGTGGGTTTTTACCTTAAGCATCTGTTTTTATGTTGCTATCTTTCTAGGAAATGCTCTTAACACCCTTGAGATTTTGCATCCCTCTTTGGGATTATGAATAGTTCATCTTTAAAACCAGGAACTCAACTATTCATGCTGATTTATTTACCTGTGTAGAGTATTGTGTCAAAGAACGCACTGCAATATCGGGGAAATTCCCAGCATGACGCCCAGGAGTTTCTGCTGTGGCTTCTGGACCGAGTTCATGAAGACCTCAATCATGCTGTGAAGCAGAGCGGCCAGCCTCCTCTGAAGGTGAGGGTGCGTGCCCTGTTGGGGCAGCCAGGGAGCTGGAAGCAGGGGGCTCCGGGATGGTTTAGTGAATGGAGTGAATGTAGATTCTTCTCTCGGACCTCCAATGAGGAGTTGTTGCTGTTTGCATTTAGTTAATAATAGTGAAATCAACTAAGCCCTGGGTAAGTATAAAACTCAGGGGTACTTAGAGGATTTTCCTTATGTTTACTACTTGCTGGCAGCATAAGAGAGATGCTGTGTCTAAGGAACTTAGAGTCTAGGGAGGGAGGACATATTTGCATGTGTGACTAGCTTTAGACTACAGTCAAGTGATTCCAGGTCACTAAGCTGTATTTAAAGCAGAAAATGCTTTCTTTTCCAGTGAGACACATAGACTTACAGATTACTGAAATGAATACACCCTCAAAAAGGAAATGAATGGATGTCTTTGCTATTACAATTGGATTTGAGTGTAGGAACTGAACCCCTAGAATATTCTACTAAGAAATAGTGATTCTTCCTCAGTTTTTATGCATGCAGCCTTAATATGATTGGTGAAATGATTTATATAATGGAAATAATTAAGACCAAAGAGTTGCTATTCGCTTGCCATTTTTAAAGGTTTTGATAATTCTGCACTGTATCTCAAAATTTCAGTCTGTGACTTTGGTAAGGTGTTAAGTAATTCTCATTCAAGGTCCCTCTGTGCCCATACACTCTGTACTGTCATAGGACCACGTGATTGTGGCTAGGTGTCCCACCAGACTGAGATGTACTCAAGGTCAGGCACTGTGTCTTACTTATCTTTGTGTCCTTGTGCCCTTTGCAGGGCTCTCTGTACATGCTAGCAGGGGTTCAGTGACCAACTGTCAGGTGGATGGACATGAAAAGGCCAATTAAATATGCAGTAGAGTGGCTGGGCACCAAACCAAGCAGCACAGCTGGCAGGGGCTCGAGCAGGTGGGCACCATGGTGGCGGTTATTTCCCGGAAGAGCCCAGAGGGAGACCTTCAGAGCTGGAGGGAGATGGCAGCACCCTATGGAAGGACTGCCAGGCTGCCCGGGTGGGGTGGAGAGACCAGCACAGGCATGGGCATGTGGCAGAGCCTGTGACGTGCATCCTCGCCACTGCATTCTGATGCCTTCAGCACATTCCTTTCACTGGAACATCTGGACCTGATGCACAGCTTGGAGAGGAAGTCAGGACATTTGTGACTGTTTCAGGTTTATCTCCCATCAAAAATTGGTACTTCTAATGTGTGAAATTGTACTTGCCCTTTTTTTAGCCACCATCAGAGACTGATATGATGCCTGAGGGACCATCTTTTCCTGTCTGTAGCACTTTCGTACAAGAACTTTTTCAAGCCCAGTACAGGTATGAGGATATCAAATTGTCTCTTATGTGGTCTGCTTGATATAGCTCTAGATGATCTTACTGTGTCTCTCATTTTTGTCTCTGAAGATCTTCTTTGACATGTCCTCACTGTCAGAAGCAGAGCAACACCTTTGACCCTTTCCTCTGCATTTCTTTGCCAATTCCTCTACCCCACACAAGGTAAGAAGAGCAGGTTTAATAAAATTAAGACTGTACATTCCTGTGTATTCCTTTCCTCTGTAGGCTCCTGTTCGGTCTCCTTACTTACTTAGACAGGTAACGAGATTAGTGATACATTGAATACAGGCATTGTAAAAACCTCACAGACGTCTGTAAATCCCAGTCTGAATTTGCGAAGTGAGCAGGCACATGGGGCAAGCACGTCTTTTTGCAGTTCCCGTGGCTGTTGTCTGTTCAGTCGCGTCCACTGATAGTGTGGGGCAGGGGGAGGTTGTGGAGTGTCTTCTAGATTTTCTAGAGACTATATGTTGCACTTTAAATTAGTTACTTTATTTGAACTGTTTTTTCAAAATTTCTGAGAGTTAGGCTGTTGTCAAGAACATACAAAGCACAGAATCAAGTGTTGATATGTTATATTTTGTTTGACTGCCTTTTCCAAAGGTGTCTTGATTATTGTTTTCTGGTTCCACTTAGGTCCAGATGAGACCCCTTCCCCCACTTTGGCTTTCAAATAAAGGTGTGGGTTAGCTTCAGTTTTGTGTTAATTTCAGATCAGGTTTGTTTTGCTTCTGTATTTTAGTTGAAATAAATGCCTAATGAGAAGATCTGACTTTGATCTGCACAGGCCTCTCTATGTTACCGTAGTGTATCAGGGGAAATGTTCTCACTGCATGAGGATTGGTGTGGCCGTGCCTCTATCTGGGACTGTCGCCAGGCTTCGGGAAGCAGTGTCTATGGAAACAAAGATCCCCACTGATCAGGTAATAAGCCTGCTCAGGCCGATTACACATGAGCCATAAAAGTGTTGCTTTCTGTTCTGGAATTTTCTAACAGTCCTCTGCCAAGTATGGTTAGATAGAAATGCAAAACCAGTTGTGTCTGTGTTAAGGAAAGAAAAGACCCAAAGAAGGAAAATATATATGATAACTTTTCATGCTTCATTTAATTATACGTATATTTTTAAAAGGAAAGCTGTGACTTGACACCAAGACCTTCTTTTCACTTTATTTATAAAGCATAATTACTCAGCCTTTCTTAAACTATCCTTATGGGTGCTTATGTGGGCAATTGAAAGAGCATCCCTATGCTATTTGAAGGTCACAGAGGCTTGGAAAACTCCACTAGTGGCTCTTGAAAATCCCTTTCCATTATGGTGAGAAGGGTGGATATCTTCTTGCTGGTGTAGTACATACAGATGCTCCATATGGTTCGCTTCCTGCTTAAAGCTGGGTCAGAGACTCATTTCATTTAGATGCGAGAAAGGAACATTGTGCCCCTTCTGCCTTCTTTTTTGGGGTGTGTGTGTGTAAATTTTTGATAAGTAGTTCTATTTAAATTGACCCAAAATACTTTTGGCTTGTGACTTGACATTTTAGCATACAGTTTTTATTCAATTCATTATTATGATTTTATTTAGAAAAACATTTCTGATTTTAGATTTACTGAAGAAAGATGATCCTGTGGTAGAATAACTTTTCCCTAGATAGCTTCAGGAAGCTGCTGTGTAGTCATGTGATTAATAAAGGTGTTTTGTACTTTGGCCTCATGTGGCTTCATTTGGGAAGTTCCAGTAAAACAAATACAACCAATAATATAGCAAATATCTCATATTTTCATAGGCCAAGTACTGGCGTGTTGATAAAATGTTCATATTCTTCCTTACTTTCAAGTGCTTTTTGATTCTTTTTTCTCTTCAGGATGAGGGGAAAGCCTGAAAGAGGGAGGCAGGCTGAGGTGTGTGATTCTGGGCTGGTCTGGTTGTATCTCTAAAGCTTCAGTGCTCTCTGGCTCTTTTTGCATGTGGTTTAAATGGCTGATAGAATTACAGGTTTGTTTTTGACGTTAGCTTGCTGGAGAAAGTAAATTATCTTGCATGTTCACCTGCAGAAAAACAATGTGGTTATTAAACTCATCAGAAGAAAAATACGCTAGGGATATTTTCCTTGGACGATTTGTGGAATGTGCCACCAGCCTCTTGACCCTCACAGACTCGTAGTATGTTTGTGTTAGCGGAGGGGATTTTAGGGCTCCCTTCCAAGCCCTTCATTTGAAGGAGGCCCGGAGAAACCATGGGACTTGTTCAAGAGCGTAGGGCTGGTTGGTGGCAGGCTGGGACTGGAGCCTCTTCACGCCCAGCCCAGTGCCTTTTCTCTCGACAGTGCTGCTGAGCGTGTCGTGAGCACCTAAATGTTTCCATTGTGTTCCCCCCTCCCCCTTTTTTTTAATTGTGAAATACTCAACCATTTCAGAAACAGGACTTAGAAAGTGGAATTATCTAAGTGGAATTATCTTGTCCTAAGTATCTTAGAACTCAGAGTTACAGACTCTAATAGTGTGTTGTATATTCACCCCTATTTTTTCCTGTGCATATACTACATTTGTTATTTTATAAAGAATTGAATCATTTCCACAAATTCTTCTTCTTTTTTTTTTTTAAAAAGATTTTATTTATTTATTTGACAGATAGAGATCACAAGTAGGCAGGGCAGCAGGCAGAGAGAGAGAGGGAAGCGGGCTCCCCACTGAGCAGAGAGCCCGACGCGGGGCTCCATCCCAGGACCCTGGGATCATGACCTGAGCCGAAGGCAGAGGCTTTAACACACTGAGCCACCCAGGCGCCCCTCCACAAATTATTCTTTATGTCACTCTTATTTAACTAGGAGATCTTCCCATGTTAGTGCACATATGTGCGGCTCATTCTTTGTAATTACAGTAGGACTATGTAATATACTTAACTAGTTCCTAGTTTGGGTTGATTTCATTTTTTTTTCCTTTTACAAAATTTGGGTTGTATGACATTTTTAACCTGAAACAAAGAAAAGTTATTGAGGTAGGACCAAGTCTCGGAATTAGATGTGGTCTCTGCTTGTCTTGTTGACAAGTCTCCCACCTCTTCAGTTGCTCCCCCTTGGGAGACAAGGGGCTTCTATTTTATCATTTCCTGGGGAATCTTCTTCACAAAAACTTAGAGGAACTCTGGGTTCAGTGACATAGCATTCTGAAATGAGGGTATGTTACACGTTTACAGAGGATATCGTGCTTCGATGATTCTCTCACTGAAGGCAAACATTGTGGGCCCTGTGACATGTTTCAGTCCCTCTCACGTCCCCACAAGCCCTGACAGACTGGAGAAGCTCATGGTAGAATTGGGAGATCAATTCGTCTTGACTTTCCAGTTACCCAACTGTTTACATTTTTCCCATTTTTAGATTGTGTTAACGGAAATGTACTATGATGGGTTCCATCGTTCCTTTTGTGACACAGACGACCTGGAAACAGTCCATGAAAGCGACTGCATTTTTGCCTTTGAGACTCCAGAAATATTTAGGCCTGAAGGAATTCTCAGTCAAAGAGGTAAATGAGCATCTGTTTCCATAAGGGTTTTCAGGTTTCACAACTGTCTACCCTTTGAGATGTCTATTCTATAATGGCATACTTTTTTAAACTATGGTAAAATACCCATAATTTATTTTTATGATGGTATAAATTTTATGGTAACATTTCTCTGGAACAAGGCAGTTCTCACTGTTTTAGGCAACGATATTTCCTTAGTCTCTAATCTTTTCTGCCTGCCGTTGGAGCAGCCCCTATCTGAGGCTCAGAACTGACTGAATCCTCCTTCCTTTTTGGTTAAGTGGCTTCTTAAGCATCTTGTGACAGCATTTGGGAAGATGTATGATGCCATAGCTTTTTTTTTTTTTTTTTTTTTTTTTTTTGCTTTTTGTTACCTGCTCTGATGCTTAATTTCTAAATTCTAACTCGGTTATAAGATATTTGCTTGATACCTTGCTTTTAAGAAATTTGCATCCATAAGCAGCAAAAGAAAGTCTAGCTCTGGACAGTGCTGTTCCTTTGCCTGTGGTTTAGAACTTAGCCTGTCTCTCTACTGTGGTTGGAGGATTTGGGGGCTATTTCTGATTTTGAAATTTGCTAGGCAACTCAAACTTTGTTCCTGGCCTTAGTGTTCTTCATGGTTCTGGGGCTTCTGTTCTTTTTCTTTACTTTACTCCAGTGATTATTAAAGCATGAATGGCACCTGGGAACTGGTTAGAAATGCAGATTCCCGGAACCTACTGCAGACCTACTGAACAAGAAGCTCTGGGGCTGGGGCCAGCCTGCGGTTTTTCACAGGTGATTCCAGTGCGCACCAAAGTGGGAGAATGGCTGAACTGAGAACCTAGTCTGAGCAGTGTCTTTCTCCTGCCATGTTTTTTAGAACTGAACCTCCCTGCTCATCTTCTTTTCCTCTGCTTCCATACCCTGACTTCTGACTCTCCCTCGGAATCTCTGCTTAGAAGTCCTGCATCGTCTTAACACTCAGCATTTCTTAGACTGGATCCTCCTGCATTTCTTCTCTGGAATCATGGTATCACCATCCTTCTTTTCACCCAAGGTGGATCCAAGCACTTCTCCCTCAGAATTCACAGAGAAATGATTAGACACTATGCCATTTTCTTCCTCATCCTCTTGCCACTGGTATGGCTCAGACCAGTCTCAGCTGGGCTTTTCTAGGAACTTCTCTACTAACTGTCTTTACCCCTCGACTTTCTTCTGTTAATTATTTTTTCATGGTGCCACCAGACTTTTTTGGATACATATTTCTGATCATATTATATGCTTATTGATTTGCCAGTGTTTCCCCTTTGAGATGAAATCTGAGCACCTTGGAAGAATTCATGGTTGGTCCTTGCCTTTCTTTCTAGCCTCTTTACTATATTCCATCTCCTTCATGTTCCTTATCTAGGTTACTCTGTATTTCTGGAATATGTCATGTACTTTTATACTTTCTGTCTGTTGAGAATTCATTTATCAGCTCCTACTTTATCTCCCCTACACGTGCCTCCCTGCAATCCACTCATCTCCCCCAGTCCTAAGCAACCACACTATTCTGCTCTCATCTCTGTAGATTTCCCTAGTTTAGAGGTTCACGTGAACAGAAACATATAACATGTGGCCTTTTGTGACTTGCTTCTTTCATGTAGCATAGTGTTTCAGGGTTCATCCATGTTGTAGCTTGTATCAGTCCTTCAGTCCTTTTTATCGCGGAAGAGTGTTCCATTGTATGTATATGCCACATTTTGTTTATCCTTTTATATGTTGATGGACATTTGGGTTGTTTCCACAACCCAAAGTAGTGCTGTTGTGACCATTATGAAGTAGTGCTGTTATGACCATTCATGTACAAGTATTTGTTTGAATACCTGTTTTCATTTTTTGGGGGGGTTACACACACCCATACACACACCCCTAGGAGTGGAAACACTGGGTCATGGTAATTCTGTGTTTAACGTTCTGAGGAATTGTCAGACTTTTTTCAACAGGTGAATCATTTTTCATCCCACCAATATATGAGGGTCATAATTTATCCACATTCTTGCCAACATTTATTATTTTCCATCTTTTTGATTATAGCCTTTCTAGTGGGTGTGAAGTGGTGTGTTAATGTGTTTGTATTTGCATGATAAATGATGTTGATCATGTTATCATGTGGTTTGGACATTGGTTTACCTTCTTTAGAAAAATGTCTATTCAGATTTTTAAATGGGGTTGTTTATTTTTGTTATTGAGTTGTAGGAGTTCTTTATATATGCTGGATGCTAGACCCTTATCAGATATATGACTTCCAAATATTTTTGGAAGATTGCCTTTTCACTTTCCTGATAGTGTCTTTTGATGCACAAAAGTTCTTAGTTTTGGTGAAGTCTAATGTTTTCTTTTTTTGTGGCTTATGCTTTTTGTTGCTTATCTAAGTTCCCATTCTTAAATCCAGGACCATGAAGTTTACCCCTGTGTTTACTTCTAGGAGTTTTAGCTCTTACACTTAGATCTTTGTACCCTTTTGAGTTTTAGCTCTTACATTTAGATCTTTGTACCCTTTTGAGTTATTTTTTGTATGTGGTTTGTGATGGGTATTCAGCTGCATTCTTCTGTTGTATGTAAACAGTAATCCTAGCACCATTTGTCAGAGATACTATTCTTTCCACATTGAATGATCTTGGTGCCCTTGTTGAATGTCCTTATTTTAGTTCCTCCTTTCCTTCATCACCTATTTCCAGAGGTGCCTCAAGTTTCTGAACCTTTTGGCAATTCTGTACATTGGGTTGGTCAGCTCTCTCTGCTGCCAGTCTAGGATTCCATTATCTCAGGTATACCCATATTTACATTATTATTTTCTAGGTAGTCTTTTGTTTCAGTTTTAATCTTTCTTTGACCTGACAGCTTTTTTGTTTTCAAGTGGCATTTTCATGTGTGTGCTTTGCTCAAGTTGTTTTCTACTTTTAATTACATTACAGTAAAAGAATACTCAGTTACCACCTTTTCCAGAAAGCTTTTCCTCACCACTCACCGCCCTCCCACCCCGAACCCCTGCTCCCAAGCTGACTGACTTCCTCCTCGCTCCAGTCACATCTTCTGCTAATCTCGGACACCAGCACGTTGTATGCAGATGATCTTTTTTCTCCTCTGTCCTTCCGCTGCACTATGAGATTCTGTGCAGTTGGGGCTGTGTTTTGTTTTCTCTTTCTGTACCCAGCAGTTCTGTATAGTTCCTCATGCATAACAAGAGCCCAGTTAAGGTTTGTTAACTGAAAATTTGCTAAAATCCCCTTTCACACCCTCATTGCTAAGGGTTAACACTGAGTTTCTGTTTTTAATTGAATTTGGTGAAGTCCAAGGTTATCATCTACTAACCAGAGAGTGCCTCTGTTGGAAGACCAGACCACTTATTGAGTATGTGTTAGCCTCTGTTAAAGCCTTGTAAATAACTTATTTGAGACGTGTGAATCTGCTACCTTCCTGCTTTGCAAATAAGAGAGCGAAGTCTTGGGGAAGTTGAGTAACCATCCCAGTCATGCATCTGCTAGCAAGTGGGGGTGCTTCTTGAGCACAGAGCTTGATTTCTGTGCAGTTGAGTGGTGCCCCCTCATCTCCTTAGGGACCCTCATCACTTTAGTACAGGTCTTCTCAGCCTTCTGCAAAGAGCTGGGAAATGAGATCATTCATTGTCTCAAATTCAGACTTATTTTTATTTTCTCATACCAAAGTTTAAAATAACTATGACGTGAAATCTGTTCTTCCTTTTGTGATTTCTATTTGGTGTTTAAGCTTAAAAAGTCTTCCTCTCTCTAATAGCTTGATGAAGATTCTATTTTTTCTTACTTCTAATTTCTATATACTTTTTTTTTTAAACTCTAATTCACCTGGAATTTATTTCGATTAACCACACACTGGTCCTTTTAAATTGCTGTAATACTAATGTCCCTTAATAGGTTTGGCAAGTCTCATATTGCTGGATATTTAGGTTGTTACTAAAATGCTGCCATGAATACTTTTGTATAGCCACTTTTTGTTTTAGTCTCCTTTTAGTGGCGGGCCTGTTTGTGTGTTTGTGCATGTGGCGGTTGTGGTGGTGGTGGTAGAGGGCTTTCCTTCCCCTTCCCTTTTTCAAAAAAGATTTTTGTCTAAGAGAAATTGAGAGAGACCACGGGGGAATGGGGAGAGGCAGAGGGAGTGGGAGAAGCAGACGCTCTCCTGATCAGGGAGCCTGACGTGGGGCTTGATCCCAGGACCCTGAGATCATGACCGGAGCTTAAGGCAGATATTTAACCCACCGAGCCACCGAGGCAACCCGGAGGGCTTTCTTTTCTTTGCAGGTTTCCTTAGGCTGTACTTCCAGAGGATTAAAGAAAGGAACAACTAATTTTATTTTTTTATTGAGGTGTAATTGACATATAGTGTGTTAGTTTCAGAGGATACAGTGTAATGATTCAGTGTTTGTATATACTGCAAAATGGTCATTACAGGAAGTCTAGTTAACACCCATCTCCATATAGTTAACAATAAGTTTTTATTATGATGAGAACTTTTAAGATCTACTCTCTTAGCAACTTTCAAATATACCGTACAGTATTAACTGTAGTCACCATGCTGTACATTACATCCCATTACTTACTTATTTTATAGCTGGAAGTTTGTACCTTTTGATCCCCTTTCACTGAATTTGCCTGACATCACCTCACCTTCTGCAACCACTAATCCATTCTCTGTATATGTGAGCTTGGTTTTGTTGATACTATCTTATATTCCGCATATAATGATATCATATGGTATTTCTCTTTCTCTGACTTCTTTCATTTAGCGTAATGCCCTTAACGTCCATCCATGTTGTTACAAATGGCAAGAGTTCCTTCTTTTTTATGGCTGAGTAGTATTCCATGGACACGAACCATTATTTAATCAAGCACTTGAGTTTCTGCTAAGTGCAGGGCATTGTAGTAGGTGCTGAGTTGCTGAGTGGCTCTGACAGCTCTGTTTTCACCTGATTTTCAGCAACCTGTATCATGCCCATCAATCATATATTTTTGTTCACTTAAATGTAGGTCCATCTAATGTGGTTGATTGTATTAAAGTTGCCATGTCTTATAATGGCTGTGGATCTGGTAAGCGTGGTTTATCTTCTGTTTCTCATAACTCTGGCTCTTTAATTAGGGAGAAGATACTGCAGTTAGAATATTGAAGTTCATTCCACATTTACTAGTTTTAATTTTTTTTTTTCCCAGTTTATTTGGTTGCTGGTTGCGTAGTCTTACCTTAAATTTGTCTTGGCGGATCATCTCTGCAAACTTGCTCTTCTAAAACTGTATCCAGTATTTGCTCAAGTGAAGAGGGCTTTTTGTTGTTGTTGTTGTTTAAGATTTATTTATTAGAGAGAGAGAGAGAATGCATGAGCCGGGGAAGGAGCAGAGGAAGAGAGAGAGACTCCTTAAGCAGATTTTCCACCACCTATGGAGCCTGGTATGGGGCTCGATCCGAGGACCCCAAGATCATTACCTGAGCTGAAGTCAAGAGTCAGATGCTCAGCTGATTGAACCACCCAGGTGACCTCAAGTGAAGAGTTTTAAATTTCAGTTTTCAAGATACATAAAGCTAGTTTAAAGGAAATGTGGATACTTACATTATTTTAATGATGGGGCACCTGGGTGGCTCAGTCAGTTAAGCCTCTGACTCTTGACTTCAGCTCAGATTCTTGATCTCAGGGTTGTGAGTTCAAGCCCCACTTGGGATCCATGCTGGATATAGAGCCTACTTAAAAAAAAGAAAGAGAAAAAGAAAAAATTATTTTAATGGCTAGAGAAGTTATCTCAAAGTAGATCTTTGTTTTTTTATTATAGTTTAAATTACATAATGCAGTTTCTTAATTTCTCTTTTGCATAAACTTCTTTGTAATGAATAAAAGGAATTTTGAATTGATAAAGTTCTTTTTTATTTTTTTTTCCAGGAATCCACTTAAACAACAATCTAAACCACTTGAAATTTGGCTTGGATCATCGACTGTCTTCTACACAGGCAGCAGCAAAGCAGGGGAAAACAGACTTACCCCCAACAAGAGCAGGAAACGACAAGATTGTTCTATTAGTGTGTAACCGAGCGTGCACTGGGCAGCAAGGGAAAAGGTAAAAACTGATTCACTAATAAGTGCTGAAACTTTAAAAGTTTAGTATTTTCAAACATTTTAAGAAGTAAGGATGAAAAACCCTTTTATTAATTTTTGATTCAGATATTTAGAAAGAATATGTGTATTAGTTGACCTGATTTGAGGGCTTGGGAGGGGGAGAATATAAAATTAGGATGATAGAATCAGAATTAGAAAGGCTCTGCAAGCTCATCTAGTTGTTAAAGCCTTGGTTCATGTGTTTATTTTTAGTTCAGGTTCCTCAAGGGGCCTGTAGGCCTAAATCCAGCTACTTTCTTAACAGCTTTTTTTTCTCTTTTAAAGAAATTCTTAACATATCTACTTGAATGGTAGATGCATCTCAGTCTTATGTTCCAAACTGAACTGATTCTCTCTATAGATCTGGCCCTCCAGTATTTCCCGTCTCAGCAAATGGCAGCACTATTCATTTAGCTGCTTAAGTCAGAAAATCGGGAGTTGCAAATCTCTCTCAAATCTGTTTCCTGCTAAGAATTTATAGGAGTTTTAGACTATCTTTTAAGGCAACTCTACCACAGTAGTACTGTAACCTGAGTAATAACAAAATATGGATATGTTTCATGGACAAAGGACTCTCTTTCTGCTGTTTGTCAGAATAGCATTTTATTAGTCTTTTAAAATGTTGCTTCGAAATAACTTCCTTATTTAATAATGGTTATTGTAAGTACGAAACGTGTTGATTTGTGTATTTATGATATTCGTTAACAAATACTTCAGTGTTTACAGCGTGTTGGGCACTGTTCCAGCACTGGGGATGGGGCAGTGAACGAGACAGACTGTGTTCTTGTGGAGCTTACATCCCAGTGAGGACAGACACGCTGTAAACAAGTAAACACAGGTCACTTCAGACAATCTTCACCACTTAGAAGATATTAAAGCGGGCCGGGGTGGTGGAGTGTGCTGGTCGGGGGGCGACCAGACCCCTCTAGAGAGGGGGACAGGGAGGTCCACCTGGGGAAGGAGCATGGAGCTGAGGAGACAGTGTAAGGGATGTGAGCCTCCAGAGAGAAGGCTCTGTGGGGAGAAAACATGAGTACAGAAACCCTGAGACTAAGGGGAACTTGGCATGTTTAAGGGGCAGAAAGAAAGGCAGCTCAGTGCTACCTTCTTTTAGAACCTGTGGAGTCCCTTCTGTGAAGCTCTTCTCTTGCAAGTGAAGACATGACTGTGTGAAAAACAGGAATGTCCGATTTACATGTGCCTGTGATTTCACACCGCAGTGCTGTTTGCGGAGTACTGCTCTGCATACACCGAGGCCGTTAGAAATGGCTTTTGTGATCTGAGTGCCTGTCCTTCAGCCCGAGTCAGGGTTTATCTCTTGGCTCCTTCCTTCATTCATTAAGCACTACGGATTTCTGGGCATTGGCTCTTTGGGTCACTGTGATAAATAAATCACAGTTCCTGCTGTCAGGTAACTGTCTACTGGTGGAGGCAGGAAGAGAGACAGTATTTGTAGCATGGTGGAGTTAGAGCTGTGGCCCAGACAGCACAGGGAACAAATCAACAGAGTGCTTCCTAGAGAAGAATCCCTCTACTAGGTCTAAGGAGGTGGCCTAGAGGAAGGGTGGAAGGGGGTTCGGGGGAGGGAATTGACTGCACAGAGAATGAGTAAGACACGCATAGGGCACGAATAGGTCTAGTGGCTAGGCTTGGGTGAGAGAGCCCCTGGGCCAGGCGTCCTCGGCCGGCTGCATATCAGAACCACCTGGGGGTTCCTCAGTAAATCTCTGCTCCGCCCCTGTACCAGAGTGATTACAGCAGAATCTTCGGGACTTAATTAAAAAAAAAAATCCCTGGGGGCTGCAGCGTGGGCAGGGTCACATGGCTTCTACCATAGGCTGGAAGCTGACTTTCAGGGTCACTTGTTTGCCAGCAACTTCCTTGTCAGACATCCAGGCTACAGCCACCTGCCTGCTAGACTGACCATATCCCCAACCGTCCCCTTTCCTCACCATATCTGTTGATCCTGTCCTCTGGCTATCTAGTACCCCTGAGAAGCCATTTTGGTACATGAACTGTTAAATTTCATTTAGAAACCTAAGCTTCTCTGCTGACTTTTTTATCCACTTATGGGAGTAACTATTAAATTTCCTGTTTTATTTTGAGAACTGTCCTAAACCCAGTAATATAGTCATTCCATTTTAAGAGACCATGAATGAAGAATTACGCATTAAAGGGATGCCATACTTTTAAGGTGATTGCAATGTTATGTGTGTTAGATTTGGACTGCCTTTTGTGCTGCACTTAGAGAAGACAATAGCTTGGGACCTTTTGCAGAAGGAAATCTTGGAGAAGATGAAGTATTTCCTGAGGCCCACGGTTTGCGTCCAGGTGAGTAAGCATTTTGACACTCCAGCATAGCATGCGTGTGTACCCGAGTGAAGAAACAGTCACTGTGGTGAAATTTGAATTTCGGACCTCTGCACTTAGGGAAGATCAGGTGCTGAGCTGGGATGTTGAGGAGCCCTGGTGGAAAGCTGTGTTCACATTTTCAAGACCAAGCATTTACCCCTCAGTTCATGGCCACTGCAAGAATTTCTTTGAATGCTAGGTATTTCTTTATAATATATATGTATCTAATAAAGATTAGTACATGGCCAGCTTTGAGAGATTTTGTAGAACAGCTATCTGTATATTTTCAAAATTAGGATTACTATATGAAGGTATCCCTGGAGGACTTACATTCAGGTAAGGTTCAGCCTAAAGCAACTTATTACTTGTCTTGCATAACATATTTGCTGTGTAAATTGCATTTAGGTACATCATCTTTAAAGTGGGTAAGAGTGGCTCAGGAGCCTAACAGTAGCAGAGAGAAGCATTTTGCAAAACCGTTTGTTGTCCATCTAATCTGTTTTGGAAATGCCACTGTGACGCACATGCCCTTGAAGAGCAGTTCAGCCACATTTTCCTTTATTGTTTGACGCAGGTGTGTCCATTCAGTCTGCGTGTTGTCAGTGTTGTGGGGATAACATACTTGTTGCCCCAGGAGGAGCAGCCGCTGTGCCACCCAACAGTAGAAAGGTAAAAATCAGTCACCGTGTAGAATTTTATTAATGCTCCTATGTAATTTCTAGTGATGTCTGGTATAATTTCTACCTCAGTGTGGTAGGCTCTTTAGGCTTGTTTAGAAATTAAGTCTCCTTCTTTTACTTTTCATTCATACTTGAGTATGATATATATGATCTTTTTTGAGATCAGAGAAGCCTGGAGTAGTCCTGTCAGGAAATCAAATTATTGTATGTCCCAGGACTACAGCTAAATTACACTTTAATATTCAGTCGGGATGGAATTTATCCAAACTAGAATTCTCATCATACCACTCTCCTGGAAATCTTAAATGGAAACCTATAGCCTAAAAGATAAAGTCCGACTTCCACGGTGTATGAAGCTCTACACAGAACCCTGCTACTTCCCACTTGTCAGGCCCCGCCCTCCTCCTCCTCCCGTCTTAGACTTTCAGCAGTATCAGAGCATGGGGATTGCTGGAACGTGTGGCACAGCTTCGTGTGTGCCTTTGCATGTGTGGTGCCCTCTGTTGATCATTCCATTCCTTTGAGCCTTCTTTCTGTCCCTCCTCTCCCTCAGTAGACTTTGTCACTTCATTCTGCTACCTCTGTGCTTGGTTTATGGGGGAGAAGGAGAGATGCAGGAGCAGACTTTGTTTCCAGAGGAACTATTATCTGGTCTCTATCTGGGTTGGTGAGAAATGAGACAAAAAACTTAGAAAGGTTATAAAGAATATCTAAAAGTGATTGTGGACAGCCTTATAACATGAGACTAATTTCTTCCGATCTCTTTATTTCTATACTGGACATTTTTTTTAAAGATTTTTAAAAATTTATTTATTTGACAGAGAGATCACAAGTAGGAAGAGAGCAGGCAGAGAGAGAGGAAGGGAAGCAGGCTCCTTGCTGAGCAGAGAGTCCGATGTGGGGCTTGATCCCACGATCCTGAGATCATGATCTGAGCCGAAGGCAGAGGCTTAACCCAACGAGCCACCCAGGCGCCCCTATACTGGACAGTTTAAGGATTTTTTCAGTCCAATTGTAACCTAGTTATTCTAGATACGAGGTCATAATGGTCTCACTAGAAACTTTTTCTGATAAGGAACGATGATGAAGATTTTCAGTAATCGCAATTTATGATATCAAATTTCAAATAGGACATAATCACATAAGTAAAATAATTTCTTTAGAACACAATATGTGACTTCCATCTCCGTGCTCTAGGGCATTAAAATCTTGTGGACCAGGTGGCACCGCTCATGTGAAGTTAGTGGTAGAATGGGACAAGGAAACAAAAGATTTGTGAGTATTTTTTTTTTTTACCTAGTGCTTATAGAATCATTGTTTTAATGATCATTTAATAGCATCCCTTTGGTCTTTCAGATTAGCTAAAACAAATCTCTCTTTAAGTATCCAAGTGGAGTGCTAATCCTTTATTTAACCAGTTGTCTGGATCTCAAAAACCTCAGTATTTGTTGGATGCTGATCAGACAGAACTAGTTATTCATTACTCTACAGGGCCAATTACTTTTTAAAAAACTTTTTAGAGAGGGCACGCTCGAGGAGGGGTGGGGGAGGGAAGGAGAGGGAGAGAGAAAGAGAATCTTAATCCACACTGGGCAAGGAGCCTAACTCGGGGCTTAATCCCACAACGCAGAGATCATGACCTGAGCTGAAATCAAGAGTGGGATGCTTAACTGACTGCGCCACCCAGTTGCCCCTTTAATTTTCACTGTAGGCCCATTAACTCTTGTAAATTATACCAAATGCCCTTAGATACACAGGATAAGAATATATGAATTAATAGTTCATGGCCACTCCCATGAAAACCAACTCCCAAGTTATTTCTTGAAAATATCTTTATAGATACAGAACTTTTCAAGCATATTTTGAAACAGAAGTTGGATGACCAGTTGGGTAACCTGTTTGCTTTCATTACCCATCGGTTCTTTTTGGTTATAAATCTACAGTCACATTGTGAAGCTGCAGTTTTGAGGTCAGTTTTGCAGTACATTCTCTAATAATTACCCACCCCCTCCCTCATTGCAGCCTGTTTGTAAATACTGAAGATGAATATATTCCTGATGCAGAAAGCGTCCGTCTGCAGAGGGAGCGTCATCATCAGCCTCAGACTTGCACTTTATCCCAGTGTTTCCAGCTCTACACCAAAGAGGAGCGGGTAAGCACCTGGCAGTGCTTCTTGGGTGGGGAGGGGGCGGGGGTGATAGGGCAGGATGACACGAGAGAAGCAGATGATGCCCCAGAAAAGTCCCCAGGCATTCTGCACTCATGTAAGTTTTGCACACTTGATGGGCTTCTTAAGTGCTGTCTCTTTTAGGACTTCAACAAAAAGTAGTTTAGATTACTAGAAATTTTTGACTGATTGAAATGCTCTAAAAGTGAACCTGCATAGTTAATATTTTCCCCTTTTAGCAATAATGCATTTTTTTTGGTTCGATTTAGAGATTTTGTCTATTTATTCTGAAGACTTTATTGAGAGCAAGAGAGAGCACGCACATGAGAGAGCGAGCACAAGTGGGTGGGGGCAGAGGCAGAGGGAGAAGCAGACGCTCCACTGAGCAGGGAGCCCAACGCAGGGCTCAATCCCAGGACCATGGGATCGTGACCTGAGGCGAAGGTAGACATTTAACCAACGGAGCCACCCACCTGCCCCTCAATTAGAGATTTTAAATCATTTGCCCTAGTAACCAGAACAGTGATTCTTAATCTTCTGGTGCTAAGAACATAGGTGCTAGAACCTATTTAAATTTAAACTAAATTAATGAAAATGAAGTAAAATTAAAAACTCAGTACCTTAGCTGCAGTGGGTATACACGGAAAGTTCTATCAAACAGCATGCTTTGGACCGCTCAACATAGTGCTTGGCAGATAGAGGGGACCAAGTAAATATTTGATTGGAAGAGTGGACAGATACATGGATTAATAAGTCTCTGTGGATGGGGCCAACGCCTGTGTGGTTTAAAACTCTTTAGGTTTATGCACCTTGACTGGAGTACTTGGCATTCATCTAATCTTGAATTGATGTTTAGGATCATAATTTTGACTAATTGTTACTGCTCACTCTTGTATGTAGTGAACCCTGAAATTTCAGGGTCAGGGGGACTAAAACTCCTTTATTCTAAAGGTTGAGTTCTTCTACCTAATTGCAAATAGGTGATTGTCCAGCCACTGTTTCAATACCTTAGTTATGAGGCATTAGTCTCTACTCAAAAGACATAACATTTCCTCTCTAGATGTCTCTGATGGTCATGGAGGCTGCCCTGAAATGGGCCCCAGGTTACTGCAGCCAACAGGCGTTCTCTCTCCTGAGTTTGTTAAGGATATTTGAGGACAAGTCTTACTATTCTTCCACTTGTCTGTCCTTTAAATATTTGAGAATACTGCTAATATTCTCGCAGAGTCTTTTCCCCCCAAGCTGTTCATAGCTAGTTCCTTTAATAATATATTTTTTTATAAGACCTATTTTTTTCTTTTTCAGTGTAGGGCCTAATTATAAAATAGTTAGTTGGGGGGCGCCTGGGTGGCTCAGTGGGTTGGGCCGCTGCCTTCGGCTCGGGTTGTGATCTCGGGGTCCTGGGATCGAGTCCCGTGTCGGGCTCTCTGCTCAGCAGGGGGC
The DNA here is from genome assembly GCF_020171115.1 of Neogale vison. Lineage (NCBI taxonomy): Eukaryota > Metazoa > Chordata > Mammalia > Carnivora > Mustelidae > Neogale > Neogale vison. Next base: position 34,565,260 of record NC_058104.1, read on the forward strand.
CTGCTTTCCTTCCTCTCTCTCTGCCTGCCTCTCTGCCTACTTGTCCTACTTGAGATTTCTCTCTGTCAAATGAATAAATAAAATCTTTAAAAAAAAATAGTTAGTTGGCTTTATTTTTTTAATTAAAAAAATTGTTCAGATTTTACATATTTATTTGAGAGAGAGAACACAGAAGGAAGGAGAAGAGAGGGAGAAGCAGACCCCCTGCTGTGCAGGGAGCCTGATGTGGGGTTTGATCCCAGCACCCGGGGATCATGACCTGAGTTGAAGGCAGATGCTAAGCTGAGCCACCCAGTTGCCCCAGTTAGTTGGCTTTAAAATGGGTTGATAGTAGACTCTTGTTTGGAACTTTGTCCTATTTGGGTTTTTTTTTCCCCCCTCTTTTTAATTTTGGAGATGTTTGAGAATGGCACAAAGCTTAAAACTGATCAGATCTTCTAGATGACAACATTGGTATTCCACAAAACATCTTACTGATCTAGAAGGATGAGTTCAAGCTGGCAAGATACATTTTAGTAGAGATTCATTCATTCAGTAAATGTTTACTGAGTACATACTATGTGTTAGGGTGCTATGCATGGTGCTGGGGATATAATAGGGACCAGGCCAGGTGGTGTTTCTGCCTTTGTTTATAGTCTAGTGGGGATAAATAAGTAAATCAAGGAAGCAACTGGATGTGGTTGAGAAACAGGAATGAGGCCAGTGTGGCTGGAACACAGGCCTGAGGAAGAGAGTTGTGGGAATCTGTCCTAGCATAACCTAGCTAGCATCTGTATATCCGTTGCATCCATAAGCAGTGCCTGGCACAGAGAAAGCATTTGGTAAGTACATAAGAATGAATGAATAAATGAGTATAACTGGGGCAGTTCAGTTATCGGGTCCAAAAATAACAGCGCAGGAGACAAGGAGACTTAGCAGCAGGCCATGAGGTGGTAACTTTGGGTGTAGTTGTCTGGAAGCTCAGTATTGATTCTCAGTGTCACATGTCAGCGGCAGTCAGCTGCCTTAAGGATACTTTATTTTTTAATTTTTTAAAAGATATTATTTATTTATTTGACAGAGAGAGACACAGTGAGAGAGGGAACACAAGCAAGGAGAGTGGGAGAGGGAGAAGCAGGCCTCCCGCCGAGTATGGAGCCGGATGTGGGGCCCGATTCCAGGATCCTGGGATCATGACCCGAGCCAAAGGCAGATGCCTAATGACTGAGCCACCCAGGCGCCCCATGGATACTTTTAAACCCGTGCTCAGAACTCAGATGGTGATAGCGCTGCTCTTTTCATTACCTTAAATGTTCATGGTTAAAAGAGTGATGAACCGGGGCCTGAGCGAGCAGCTAGGAGATGGTGCATCTGGAAACTATGAGGCGCTGAATATCTTTTGACAGAGGCCAACTTAAGCGGGGACCTGATAGTTCTTTTTAGGCACTTCAAGGACTGTCTGTGGATGAGGGATTGGACTGAATTCTATCTAAAAAGCAGAACTTACAGATTGGAAACACAAGGGAGAATGTATTTGTCTTAATATGAGAAAGAACTCCCTGACCATCTGAAAACGAAACAGCTGCCTGCTGAGATGGCCGGCCTTCGTTTGCTGAGCAGAGTTAGCTGGACCAGCGGTCCTCCGGATACGACCTGCAGGGCCAGGAGCTCTTTGTAGCAGTTTGCAAGAAGAAAAGTGCAGAAATCAGAGACATTTTAGAAAGTGTCATAGCTGTTAGACATTGTCAGGACATTCTTACTGTATCTTATGTAAGTATCTATATTAGAAGTTAACAAAACAAATAAACAACAGCTTGTCCCTTTACCACAAGGCCTGGGCTGGATGCCCACATTTGGAGACTATTACTGTCACAGAGAGGTGCAGACTTACTGGATGACAGTGTAGGTCCCTGCAAGTCTAAGTGTCTGAGCCACTTCCATCCACCCAGATTTCTATTTCTCCCCATGTTTCCTACAAACATGATTGGGTCTCCCTATCATGAGAAAAAAAAAAAGTCCCCTCAATTCTGTTTCCCTTTCCAGTGACCGGGCCTGCCTTTCTCCTCCTCCTTTCTGCTTCATTACCCTTGTGTGGTTTCAGCTCTTTCCTTCCTGCATCTGGCTGCGCTGCTGACACTGTCCTCTCAAACTCTCGGTGGCTCCTGGTTTGCCCAGTTCTGTGGCCTTTGCTCTGTCTCCATCCGATCTCTCCAGGATCTAGCCATTCTCTCTCCTTTTTTTATGCACGCTTTTTCCTTGGCGTGCATAAAAAAGAACGCTTCTGGTTTGCCTATTTTTCTGACTATACATCCTCAGGCTCTGGTGGTTTCTCAGCTTTAGTATTTCATTTAAAAAGAGGCATTTCCCCAAGATTCTGTTCTTGACTTCTGTCTGTTCCATCTCGGCGGGCTCTCTCACCCATACCCTGTTGTCCTTGACTCATCACCCTCGTGGCCCTCAGTCCCATGCATCTTCTGAACTCGGGAGGGGATTGAAATATCTCACCAAACGTGCGGCATGGGCACCTCTAACTGAATGTGTCCGCATCCCACAAGCCTCACCTGGAGAGATGACACACGTAGACTTGAAGCCTCAGAAAGAGGCTAGCAGGAGATGGGGGCTTTCTTCAGAGCTCTTCAGTGTTTGGGGGGAGGGAGCGGTTAGGAGACTTGCAGAGGTCCAGCTAAGAGCAGGGGTGAGGATGTGGAATTAAGGCCATCTCCGTGGGAATGGAGTAGAGGAGGCAGGTGTGATCTATGGCGGGGACAATTACTTCAGATAGATGTGGAACCAGAGGAAGAGCAAAGGGTTTGAAGGCTTGCGACACCCACCCCCACCCCTGCCACGGGTGCTAACTTTGGTGGGTGGTAGTGGTGGTTGCTGAGGTAGGACATAGAGGGGGAGGAAGTGTGTTGGCGGAAAGGCAACAGGTTGAGTTTGGGAGTTTGTGGAATTTGAGGTTCTTCTGTGACATTGAACGTCCTCGGTGGAATATTTACCTGTTCAGTCATCCCTTTTTGAGCGATAACGTATTCAGCAAATCTTCGGGGGCCAGCTCTGGCCAGGTGCCTCTTGCGATTGTGCTTTTCCGTTGACTCCCCATCATAAGTGGTTTCCGGTGAGATTCTGAATCCCGCCATGCCCTGCCCAGGAAGGGAGCGCCGCGGTCTCCTCCAGAAAGCCTCGCGGTAAGTGGTGCTTAACAGAAGTCGTTTTGTGCTGCTTGTTTTCAGCTCGCCCCAGATGACGCCTGGCGTTGCCCGCACTGTAAGCAGCTGCAGCAGGGGAGCATTACGTTAAGCCTCTGGACTCTGCCCGATGTGCTCATTATACATCTCAAGAGATTTCGACAGGTAGGTAAATCCTCTGTCCTAGTGAGAAAAGCTGTGATGGCGTTTCTTACGGTGGCTGCAGGGGGATTCTTCAGGTGTCCCTTTTTGATGAGTGTGTCTGTCCGTGGTGTTATACATCTGCCCCGTTTCTTTTTACCAAAGTTGCTCCTTACCCAAAGCAAAATTGGAGCATCCTGTAACCCTTTAATTTCTAAACATTTTAGTTCATACTGCAGATATTTTACTTTGTTTTTGAGGACTTGCTTTTGATTTGTGAATGTTGTATTTTAAATTTGGTAAGTGTACTTTGGGATTGGAAAAAAAAAAGTAGAGCTCCTTTCTGGGGTGGGTAGAATTCTCTTTGCACCAATAATGGGTGTCATCCTGCTCCCCGGGAGCTGTCATATAGTGGGGAAGATGAGTCATAAATATGTACAAAGAAAAGCTGCTTTGAGCTGAATTACTCTGAGTCAGTTTTTAAAAAAAAAATAAAAAAAAAAGGCTCTCTATTTCCCGAGGCCCGTTGTAGGAGAGGTAAAGAGGAAGTAAATGTTTACGAAGTGCCCGAGGCCTAGCTTTAAGGTTTGTATCTTAAAGATTAGGAGGAGGCATCTCCCAGGCGAGGTGGCAGCAGGGCTGTGGGCGCACCGGGGCAGAGGGAGCAGTGTCGCTGAGCCCTAGGCACGGATAGCACGTGCCAGAGACTGAAAGCAGGCCAGTTTGGCTGGAGCTCCAGAGGGCGGGGGAAGCTGTGAGTTGAGGTCAAAGGGGTGTGCAGACTGGCCAAGCAGACCCTTGCAGACAGAGTGGGATTCTGATAAAGGGTTATAACCAGAGAAGCAATATGACCAAATTGGTGATTTGAAGAGACCATTCTGGCTGCCATGAGGAGAATGTGAGTCTGGACCCGGGAAGCTAGGGAGATCTGAAAGGAGCTGTGGCAACTGCCCAGGGGAGGGATGCTGCTATGGAGCAGTGGCAATGGAGATAAGAGCGGAATAGAATCAGAAGATGTTGAGGACTTGCTGATGAAGTGGAGGTGTCTGGGGTGACATGCACAGTATCCCTAGGGCTGGGCTTTCACTCAAAGGTTTGGGGTTTGGCTCCTATCATAGTAAGGAATGTCCCAACTGCATGCTTCCATTGGGATCCACAGGTAGAAAGCTGGTGATGTTCAGAGCCCAGACTTCTCTGGCCCCTTACACACACACACACACACACACACACACACACAAAAACTTCCTTCGCTTTTTCTTTAGAAGACCTGTCCTCACACCGCCCACACCTCAGACTCAAAACTGCAGTGTTGCTTTTGACTTCTTTCTTGGCCCTCCCCTATAGCCAGTCACCTCTTGAGCTTGGCTGAGCCTCCGCATGGTCTCCTGAGTGTGTCCCCTTCTCCCCATTCGTGCTGTCAGCCTGCCCTGCAGACCTGTGAGACTGCCCAGCTGGTTGCAGTCACATTGTCTTCTACTTGATTTCCTAACCTAAGCTGCTCCTTCATGTCACATCCTGTGCACTGCTCACACAGCTCCGATGATGTCCCCTCCTCCCTCAAGCCTCAGTGCTTGACTGCAGAACAAGGTCCAGATTCTTTAGTCTGACCTTCCTGACCATCTAGGGCGCATCCTGCCTTTCTCTTATGAACATTTTCCTTCTCTTAATAGTTCCTTGGTTCCTTGGGGTGGGCGTTAGCCATGCCTGGTTAATTTCTTAAAGCTCCCATAGATGGGAAACATTCAGAAAACAGCCATGGAGCTAATGGTTGGATTTCAGAGGATTTCCCAGTGGCCTCAATAGAAAGTACAGATTACCCAAGATTATCACCTCAATGAATATATGAAGTCAGTGTTAGGCAGTAACGTGCTTGTTGGGGGAGGTGGGGAGGAAAAGGGCATACTGCTTGTCCAGCGCTCTTCTGTGCCAGCATTGTGCGTCGTCTCTCACGTACATGATCACTCCGTCCCTTGTTCATGCCTCTGTGACAGAGGTAGCAGGATGAACTGCCTGATAATGTCATTCTGTAAGTCAAAATCCTAAAAACCCTGTATCAGATAAGGAAACGGAGACTCAGAGGTTCATGACCCCTTATATGTAGGTCATGGCTTATTCTACTTTTAGTGGCATTACAACCTGTTTCTCCAGGTAGTTCACACTGTTAGTGAGTTTCCCTATTTTGTATGTGCCTTGGGAAACATCAGATAGGTAACTCAAACCACTCTAGCTGATAGGGTCACATTCCACACAAAACTCATCTCCCATCTACTTGCATGAAAATATCATCAGAACTTGTTTTTCTTCTTGCAACAGGAAGGAGACAGGCGTGTGAAACTTCAGAACATGGTCAAGTTCCCCTTGACTGGCCTGGATATGACACCTCATGTGGTTAAGAGAAGTCAGAGCAGCTGGAGTTTGCCATCCCATTGGTCTCCATGGAGACGGCCCTATGGACTCGGGAGGGACCCTGAGGACTACGTCTATGACCTGTATGCTGTGTGCAATCATCATGGCACCATGCAAGGGGGGCACTACACAGGTCTGCAGTGCGAGAGGCCGGGTGTCTATGCTGACCCTTCCTTTAGACAGCTTTTGCTTTCGACAGGGTTACTTTTGCTTTAGGACCTCCCTTTCTCTTCCAGTAGACAGTGTGCCAACTTTGAGGGCAGTTTCATCCTCTGGATCTCTATCCAAGAGCAAATAAATGAAAACTCTTCCTTTTCCTGAGTTGGATCCTCCAGTAATTGTCTGACCTGACTGGGGAGCGGTGCGTGCAGACAGCACTCTCTGGGCCACCAAGGGCTCACTGTGGTTACCTCCCCTGCGCTCCACATTTAAGGTTTCACTCCGTCTCCTTGAAATTCTAGCTTCTTATTTGGAGTGATTATACGAACCAGCTTCATAGAGTCTTTAAAGTGACGTGGAGGAGGTTTTTTTTTGTTTCAAGGCTAAATTTATTCTTCATTTTTTAAAAGTGACTTTGTTCATTATCTGAAATTTATAGACTAGAGAGAGGGAGAGAAAGAGCATTATCATCATCCATGGGCTCATCACTCAAAAATAACCGTTGGTAACATTTTTAAAAGTAGCGATGAATGTACCTATGAAAATTGACCATTTGAGCCATGTTCGAAGTGTGCAGCTCATTGGCATTAAGTACATTTACGTTGTTGTGTGGCCCTCACCACCACCCGTCTCCAGACATTTTCTTCTTTCCGAACGGAAACATTAAACAGCAACTCTCCTCTGCCTTCTTCCCCCAATCTCCTGGCTACCCCCAGTCTTCCTGTCTCTCTGAATCTGATTACTCCTGGAACCTTCTCTAAGTGGAACCATATAGTAGTTGTCCTTTTGTGTCCAGCTTAGTTCATGCCGCATAATGTCTGTAAGATTCACCCGTGTCCTCAATGTGTCGGAACCTCCTTCCCTTGAAGGCTGAATGATAGTGCCCCTTGTATGTAGGTAATATTTCTTGCAGTGTTTTTCTGTAAGTTTTGGCCATTATTTTTACACTGTCGTGATTGTACTGGTAGGTTCTATTTAGGTAAACATTCATGGACCACATCCTACATAGCTTGCCATGGGCTCACAGCAGAGACGCATCAGAAACGAGCAGGCCTTAATTCTGTCTTCCAGGAGCGTAATTGGATAGAGGGATATAGGGCCGGATGATATGTAAGATCAGAAACGTGTCGTAGATTCTGTGGTGGAAATGTGCATAGCGGGCGAGCAGCGGGCCACGAGAATGTGGTCAGAGTGCTGGAGGCACAGGAGAAGCTGTGGGGATAGTAACCTGCTGTCGGTAGAGAATGCGTGTTCCATTGATAATGTTGTTTCTCAAGAAAATGCACTTTCTAGCAAGAAGTTGTTGAGAAAAAGTAAGACAGACCTGGATTTTATCCTGTTTTGTTCCCTATATAGAATGGGCTTTGGAAAATACCTGAAAACCCACAGGTACTTTGGAGGTCCTATAGTTCAGAGACAGGAACATGGGCTAGAAGCTAGACACCTCTTCCATGTTCTGTGACTTATGGCAGGTGACCTCACATGAACTTGGTGCCTATGCTAGTGAGCTGGAAGGGTGCAGGCCTGCCCCTCGGGACCTGTTGTTACCTAGGAAGAGCTTAGGCACTTTCTGCATTATTTCCCCTTTGTGATGCCTAGGTCATACCACTGCTTTTCTGATTGATACATAAAAGTTTACGGTTTTAGTTTAGAGAACATTTTAAGTGCCTTAGTGTTGTTGAATTCAAGATAACATGTTTTTAAGTTTTTAATTGGAATTTTATTTTGCACTAGTTCTAGCTATAATCACGTAGTACATGTATGTACATGTATGAATTCTAGATCAGACTTCCTTGATGAAGAACCTGCCTTTTTTCTTTTTTAAAATTTCCAATTTTTCATGAAACAGCCTTTTTAAAAATACAGTAAGAATATCATGACAGTGTCAGGTTGCTATTTAATGCTGATCTCAGTTTGGGTGCTTACCTTGTTGTGGACGGAGACCAATCTATGAACCACAATTGGAGTAGCACTTGTCTAGAGAACAATTGAGAAGCTAGTGCCAGGAAGAAAAGCAAGCAGAATGATTTTGTAAATAAACAAACCATTAGTGATTTGCCTTGCTGCCTTAGTTGCCTTGCTGTGACTGAGAACAGACCACCCTGAAGAGAAACACTGCGGTGTAAGTGTGGGGCTGCTCTGTAACCGTGTCTTGGCTGTGTGTTCCACTCTAGACGAGCAGCCGCCTCGCCAGCTGGGTCATTTCTGTATCAAGTCTGACCTGACACCACTGGCCAGTTGCTGTTTTACCAGCTCCTGTGCTGCCTCTCTCTCCACTTCCCTCCCCTTCTCGTTCTAGGAGTTCATAGCTATCCATGACTTCCCTCCCCACAATCAAAGATTCTTATTCTGCTCTTCTCTTCGGGGATCTGTCCAGTGTAGCCCCTCCTCACCTGGGTCCCTTTCATTTCTTAAGGTCCCATACTGACAAACGTGGCTGTTGCCTACAAGGGAGTCACTCTGGCGCCACCGGAGCGGGAACTCCAGGGCTCTAGGACGCCACATGCCCTGCTCCTGGAGTGTTCAGTGAAATATTCTAGCACTCATTCATTCTCACTCCAGTAAATGGGTATTTGTAGAAAGAGTGATAAGAATGTATCCCTCTGGATCAAGCTTATCATACCCCTTGATATATCCTTTTAAGTTCACATAGCTTCATGAGCACTAAGTTCTTGTCTGCTTCTGTTGGTACTTGAATGGTCATTATTTCTATCTCAGGCTTAGAATTTGAACTGGAGAGAAACGTGCATGCATTTATGAGCTCAAGCGTTCTTAGTTTGCCAGGGGACTTCTGGGTCTTTGTTTGTGCTACCCCTGAGGGAGGCAGGGTGGGGTGCTTTAAGTGTAAGCTCAGGGTCTAGATTCATCTGTTGTGAGCTGGGCCCTGCCCTTCACCAGCTGCTTGACCTTGGGCAGACCGGTTAATCTTTTTGAGCTTCTGTAAGATGGGAATAATAATAGAACAAATCTCATAGGATTGGCTGATAAGTTTGGCACATAATAAGTGCTAAACAAATATTAGCTGCTGGTAGTATTAGTATCCTTATTTCTAGTTCTGTTTTCTATCTCTAATAAACATGAAAATGTGATAACATGCTTATATCAGGGTTTCCCAGCCTTAGCACTCTTGATAGTTTGGCTGGATATTTCTTGCGGCGGTGACTGTTCTGGGCATCGTAGAATGTTGAGCAGGATAGCCAGACTCCTACTCAATGCCAGTAGCACCCTGGCCTCTAGTGTGACAGTCAAAAATGTCTCCATTCATTGCCAGATGTCCCTAGGGGAGCAGAATTGTCCCACGTTGAGACCCACTGGTTTAAATAAATGAGTATATTGTGTTCTCTAAGATTAAAGAGAGTTTTGTCCATCTGGAATAGTTTAGAATTCCCTGAAACATTCTGCCTGAGTGTGATAGACCATTTGAATTTTTTTTTTTAACCATATTACATGCAGCCTTAAAAAGCTCTTGAATTAATGATGTGAGCCAAAACACAAGTGTCCTTGGGCAGAGTGGAGTGGCCAGCGCCCTCCTCCCCGGGTACTGATGACAGGCTCTTTTTTGGCAGCGTACTGTAAGAACTCTGTGGACGGCCTGTGGTACTGCTTTGATGACAGCGATGTGCAGCAGCTGTCGGAAGATGAGGTCTGCACACAGACTGCATACATCCTTTTCTACCAGAGGCGGACGGCTATTCCGTCATGGTCGGCCAACAGCTCGGTGGCAGGTAAGGCCGACTTCTTCTTTGGCAGGTTTTTCTAGAACAGAAGATGGTAATGAATGGTCCAGAGAACTCCACAGGGTCTCAGGACTCCGTGGGGCTGGTCAGAGAAATCATCATGTTTACACTTAATCCAGAAACCAAAATGATTGTGGTCAAGAAAACAGGGACGCAACGTGTGAACCAGCAGAGTTCACATGGAAGCGGGTAGAACGTGTCTCAAAGTGAGCTCACCATGTTTGCTTGTGGTATGAGCGAATGAATAAATGAATGGATGGATGACTGGAAAAGCAGTATGGCCTGCTATTCTAAAAGAGAGAATGAGTCTTGGCTCTGCCATGTTTCAGTTGAATCATCATCTTGGAGCACATCCTATTTAAGCCACATATTTAATCACCTGTAATCTGGGAATACTAATAATACCTGCCTTATGGGGTCGTTGTGTGCATCACATTAGGTAAATGAACGTTAGAGCCTTTTAGAAAAGGTAAAGTGCCATTAGAAATAGTTATTTTTCCCTGTGATGTTGGCCTGTTCTATTAGAAGGGTTGAAGGCTATAGTCCTATTCTGAGTTTAGCTGGATGGGATCTGGTCTGGATACAGCCACACAGTCCAAACTAGATGATGCATGCTTCTTAAGGCAGAGTTTAAGAGACTGTGGCTGAGGACGGGGGCATGGTAACCTGGGATCACGTTAGGGAGTATTAGCCCCGGACTGAAGCTTGCGAGAGGTCAGTTCGAAGGCTCTGGAAGGGGGCACAGCTGAAGCAGCGTGAGCCCCTGCTGGAGTCCAGCCTCACTCGGTTCACCCGCCTCTCTGTAGCACTCACTCCACGAAGAAGGGGGAGCTCCAGCGCACTAGTGCTTTCCCCCAGCGCTTTCCACAGCCCGAGATATGCTTGGAAATTACATCCTCTTGAAGTCTATTAAAGATGTTCTCAATTTCAAGAGCAGTATCTGGTGCTCTGGAGTATATTTTAGGGCATCCCTGGAATGGACAGTAAGAGACTGACACACAGCCCGGGTATGTGGGTATGTGTGTGTGTTTGTGTATTAACGTCGTGAAAATGACTTAACTATTCCACAAAGCAGTGAGGCGAAGTAGGTAACGGAGCCTGCTACTTTTATTTGCTCTGTGTGGGAATTTTTTCCGTGTGCTTAGAACAGTGCCCGGCAGTAGGTGCTTAATAAATAGTTGTAGAGTGAGTATGAATGATTCCATTGCCAGCACTTAAGGCCTGCACTTTGCATTATGAGGTGTCCATGCCCGCACTCGCATTTCACCACTACAAACACGTGCGAGTCTGCCCTCCTCCTCATCTTAATGGAATAGGCAAGTAGCCTGGGCGCGGCCACCTCCCAGCTCCGGCAGCCGCACTTCTGTGCAGGTGTGCCCCGAGCCGCCAGCCCAGGATTCTGACCTGACCTCAGTGCCCGCTTCCTTTACTGCAGGCTCCACAAGTTCTTCCTTGTGTGAACACTGGGTGAGCCGACTCCCGGGGAGCAAGCAAGCCAGCGTGACCTCTGCAGCTTCCTCCAGACGTACCTCCCTGGCCTCGTTGTCCGAGTCGGTGGAGATGGCTGGGGAGAGGAGTGAAGATGATGGTGGGTATGAGTTCTGCGACACATTCTCTGACACACAGACATGCACAGGGTACCTCATGCTTAGGAACCAAGGCCCAAGAAGACTGGGAGAAGGTAAAAGGGCTGTGTAGCTGTAGGTTACAGTCCTAAGTGCCGTTTTCTATAAACCTGGTCTTTCACTTTTCCTCTAACCTTTAGGATGGCTTTCTTCTCCCACTTCATTATTTTCCACTTCTAAGGTCCAGCGTGGAGGCTGGAGCTTTACCTCTGTACAATAATATATACATTTGTTTTAAAGTGCTTTTCAGAGTCCTTAAAATAAGCTGTAAGGGGATTCTGCAAAGTGGTGATTTGCCCTGGGCCTCCTGGCAAGGAGGAGTCACGGTGCTGGCTCCCGTGAGGGCTACCCGACCCTTGACTTCTCCTCTTTCTACCTCCGTTTCCTTTAGAGGCATTTGTGGCATGTTCTTTTAAGTGTAGAAGCATCTAGAGCAAAAACTCTTGCCTTTGTATAAAGGTAGTTTTCAAGAATTCTGAAGATGGTCACAATACAAAAACTTGGGAAATACAATACAAATGGACCTCCCCCCTTTTTTTAAACCTTCACTGACTGCTTGGGTAATGGCAGCAGAACCCTCCATTCTGACAGGAACCCCAGGTGGTACGGGAAGGATCAGGCAGCCCAGGCCCTGAGGCTGGGAGGGGGTGAGAGTGAGCTCAGCTTCTCTAATGAGGACGCTGACTCATCTCCCAGCAAGTCTCCTTCCGCGGCCAGCTGGTGGCTGGAATCTGGCCGGAATCTGCGTCTTGCGATGGGTAATTGTGAGAAATGAGAACGTGAAGTGGAGGCAAGCAGCAGGAGGCTGGCAGGGGAGGTCTGCGGCATTGCGACTCCAGCCCCGCTCCCTCTTCTGGCTCGTCACCTCTTTATTTGTAAAGCAATAGTACTTAACTGGAATCGTTAAGCTCCTGACATTTTATGGAAAACCAGCCAGTGGACCTTTGCTTGTTTAGGTAGGTTTTTCTCGATGCAGCCTTTAAATTTAGAATTCACTGTTGTTTTAACAGTAAGCTGGTTTGCCCTCCATCACTTTTTAAACAGTGTAGTTGGTGAAATCAGTATCCTCTTCAGTATCGTCATCACCGGGGGGCCAGGTGGTGCCCACAGAGCAGAGCCTGTCTCTGGGGATCTTATCTGGAAGGTTTTATAAACACCACAGCTACAGCACCCAATATGCACGGAGGCTGATTTAGAATATTTTCTTTGGAAGGAAGTTTTAAGGCACTCAAAATAGAAGTGTGTAGTTCTAAATATGAACTTTTTCTTCGGAAGTTTGAAATCACTCAGGAGTATATTGTTCGATTATGGATATTGCCTTCAGAAGTTTGAAGTCACTCAGGCTGGGAGGGTATTGTCTCTGTTTTTTTCCACGGATCTGCTATTATAGTCAGTAATCACAAGTCAGACTGCATATGTGGCGTTGAGTCAGGGGCAAGGGTTTGTGGTTCTGGTGTTTTCTCTGCCTCTGACTCTGTAATCTTGAGCAGCGACTTGACTTCTGTGGGTCCTGGTTGTCCTTAGATGAAGAATCTTCAGTAGCTCATGTTTACTGAGCGCCTGCGAAGTGCCAGGTGGGCATAAGACTTTCCGGATTTTATTTAGTTCTTATAGTAATCCTGTGAGTTAGAGCAGACTGCCTATGGGCGAAATATGGCCCCTGTCTTTATTTGTAAATAAAGCCACACCCATTGGTTTACGTGTCTTCTTTGGTGGCTTTCGTCCTGCAGTGACAGAGCTGAGTGGTTGGCCCACAAACCCTAGAGCATGAACCGTCTGAGCCTTTAAGTCTCTTGACCCCCGACGTACAGCAAGAAGTAAAGAGACCCTTCGCTGATTTTTGAGTTAGAATGTCCCTATTTTGTACATAGGGGAATTGAGCTTACAAAAGTTGGAAGTCACGTGGCTGCCTTTGTGACCCCAGATATGCTGGCGGTGACGTTCACACTCCTGTCATTCCACCAGGCTTGCCTGCCTTCCATCTTCAGTATCTTAAGGTGTTGCTGGGACGTGTTTTCGGTTTAGGTTAATGCTGTTCTCTCTGCTGCATTCAGGAGGTTTCTCAACTCGACCATTCGTGAGAAGTGTCCAGCGTCAGAGCTTGTCATCCAGATCTTCTGTCACCAGCCCCTTGGCCGTTAACGACAATTGCATTAGACCTTCTTGGTCCCTGTCCGCCAAGCTGCAGATGCGCTCCAGTTCTCCCTCCCGGTTCTCGGGGGACTCTCCGATCCACACCTCTGCCTCCACCTTGGAGAAGATCGGGGAGGCAGCGGATGACAAGGTCTCTATCTCTTGCTTTGGCAGCTTGAGGAACCTTGCCAGCAGTTACCAGGAATCAAATGATACTCACAGCCGACGTGAGCACAAGGCTGTGGGCCGGGCCCCTCTGGCTGTCATGGAAGGTGTGTTCAGAGACGAATCCGACACCCGCAAATTGAACTCCAGTGTTGTAGACACACAGAGCAAAAACTCAGCACAAGGGGATCATGTGCCCCCCATCTCTGATCCATTTGATAACAATAACCAGATCGCTTATGTGGATCAGAGCGATTCTGTAGACAGCTCTCCAGTCAAAGAAGTGAAACCCACAAGCCCCCTGGGCTCCCTCACAAAGAAACCAGACAGCACAGCCAAGAGATCCCCCAGCTCCAAAGGCACTTCTGAGCCAGACAGAAGCTTGCGGAAGGGGAGACCAGTCTTGGCAAGCCAGGAGTCCTCTCTTTCAAGTACATCCCCTTCTTCTCCTGTTCCTGTAAAAGTTTCTATAAAGCCCTCCCGCTCCCGAAGCAAAGCCGATTCTTCTTCCAGGGCCAGTGGACGGCATTCCTCCCCTGCCCCTGCCCAGTCCAGAAAGGAGTCCTCCTCCAAACCCCAGGACTCCACGTCATCTCCTTCACCCCAGAGGCAGAAATCATCTTCCTCCCTCACTTACACTGCTCCCTCCACATCTGCCAAAAAACCTTCGGGCCCTGCTGCAAGGGGCCCCTTCCCTCCTGGGAAGAGCAGGACTTCAGACCGGAGCTTGAGTAGAGAGGGCTCCAGGCAAAGCCTGGCTTCGGACAGAGCCAGCGTCACCTCCGGCTCCAAACCCAACTCCCCTCGGGTGAGCCAGGCCAGGGCGGGGGAGGGCCGAGGGGACGGAAAGCATGTCAGGAGCTCCTCCATGGCCAGTCTGCGTTCCCCCAATGCAAACATGAAGTCTGGTCTGAAGAGGGACAGCAAGTCAGAGGACAAGGGGCTGTCCTTCTTCAAGTCAGCCTTGAGACAGAAGGAAACCCGGCGGTCGACTGACCTTGGCAAAACAACCTTGCTCTCCAAGAAGGCTGGTGGGAGCTCTGTCAAGTCGGCTGGTAAGAATGCCGTGGATGACAAGGCAGAGAAAGGCTACCAGCCTCCAGGTTCCCAGCAGCCAAATGCAAGTCCAGCTGGAAAAGAGCAGCTTGTCTCCAAGGACCCTGCTTCTGCTAAACATTCCCTGCTGTCTGCTCGCAAATCCAAGTCTTCCCAGCTAGATTCTGGAGTGCCGGCATCTCCTGGTGGCAGGCAGTCTGCTGAGAAATCCTCAAAAAAGTTATCTTCTAGCATGCAAACCTCTGCACGGCCTTCTCCAAAACCTCAGTGATATTTCTGCAATCTAAATGTTTTATCTGTAAAGATGTTTATTTATTTAGAACCCTTCCCTCCCACCAAAGCCCTCTATGCTTTTGTATGTTTTGGGTCACGTGCCTGGTGTGCGTGCGTGTGTGTGTGCGCGTGCGTGCGTATGAGTGTGTGTATATGTGTGTGTAGAATTCAACTGCAAATTGTTAAAAGCGTCGCCTTATTCTGCCATTGAACCAAATAACAGCCGTAGGCAAAGCATTGATACCAAGCTAACTGGAAGAATCGTAGACGAGACCCTGGGCGGTCCCTTTAGCAATTGTACATATTTCTTTCTAGAGAACTCTCATGACTTCCGTTGGACATTAGGGTTTGGAAACCTCTGAACCAGTTAAGCTGTCATTAGCGTGTGCTGTAGAAGGATCGGTTGTTTGACTTGGGTTTCATCTGAGCAGGATTTGTCCTCACAGCTGATTGTTGTAGGGCACCAGGAGCTCTAAAAACTGTGGCGCTAACAATGAACAAACCGAGAGAAGACTTGCTTTCTGCACTTTGGCCCCATCTACCAGTCTCTGTAAAGGGCAATATTTTCACACTAATGTTTCTCAGGTATATACTCAGCCAGTTTAGGGTGGATGCACATCAGTAAAAGGGTTGACGACGAAGGTGGCCTGTGAGTGACTGTTGCTTCTCCAGCTGCCGCAGATAGAAATTTCTAGAGGCAGAACTGAAGTCTTTCAGACCTTGATGTCTGCAAAGATGTGTGTACTATAAGCTGTCTTGATTCTTAAGATATGTCTTAAGAGGTGGCACATAGGACAGCCAGAGAGCCAGCCACTAATTAATTTTGTTTTCCTTCTAAATTTGCTAGCTATGGCCATTGGCATTTTGAAATGTAGTAGAGCAGTTAACACCTTTGAAAGAGTTTTGGAAAAAAGTGGATTCTGACCTGGATGCATGAATCTGTACCATTTTCCTTCTCTGCTGTTGCTTTTTTCTGTGTTGGAAGCTGAAAGCTCAATGCTACCCTCTGTGCGCATGCCCGTGTTTCTTGTAACTTGGAGAGGAAAGAAGATGCCTAATGCCAAAAGTCAGTCGATGGTGTGTCGAAGCAGTGTGTGACGAAGTATTACATGTGCGCTTTTGATGCTGCCTGTCAGTGTCCGTTGTAGACTGCTTTTCAGTAGGTCGTTTATTTCTTCTCTGTGCTTAAGACCTCGTCTCTTACCCAGAACTCAGAAGCAGGATTGGAGCGTGTTCCATCTGGTGTTGTCAGTGTGAATTGCATTTCTTGTTCAGAAAACAAGGGAACCTCACCAAAATCTCACCGATAAGCAAGATACATAGTTCTTCAAGATTTCTGGAGGTATCCTAGCAATTTTTAGCTTTTCTTTTTCTTTTTCTTTTTTTTTTTTCCATTTTTCTATTTCTTTTTTTAAGTGTCAAGAGAGTCATGACCCTGATTCTCTTTGCATAGCATTTGTCGCTTTGCTATGAAGTTTAGCATACTAAGTTTTTATGGTTTAAAATACTAATTTGTAAAAAAAAAAAAAAAAAAAAAATTGTAAACCCTTCCAGCTCTTCCTGAACTCTTGGTGCACAAATCCATGTATAACCTCCCTTTTCAGTATTGCTGTGTGTGAAGTGATTAGAATACATACACATGCATAGCTATGAATTCTCCACTGCCTTTTTTTTTTTTCCCTCCCCATCCCGCCCTCCCCCATGAATACCTCTTGGGAAATATTTCCATTAGGTTTCTAAATTTATTTTGCTGCTACTTTGAGCATTAGCAGGTAACTTGCAAGTCTGGAGGCCATTGTTGTTGAGGGTAGCTGGAATTTTAGACCCTTGCAACTTTTAAGACTTAGCTACTCCGCCTTGTGGAAGTTACCATAGTGCTCCGTGAAGTTCATTGAACATGAGCCTGTTGCCCAGTGCACTCAGTCCTGTCCTCACCCCTTCGCTAGGTTTCTGCATTGCACTGCACCAGCTTCTGGTCTCCCAAAGCAGCGCTCCTCCTCTCCTCTCTGTTGTAGTGTGACCGTCGACGACCGGCTGCCCTCAGTGTTGTCACTGCTTCCTCGGGCACACTGACAGCCCTCTCAGTGTTCAGCCACTGCTGGTTTTTCTGTGTCACTTTTATTTCCTGGAAAGGATGCACCAAGTATGGGATCATCAATCAGGGGTTGAATGTTTGTCTGATTTGAGCCTCTCTTCTTTGTTTCAAAAAGGTAGATGTCATTTGAAATCTCCTATCCAAAGCTCTGAAACCGCCTTAGAATTATAGTCTGTCTGCCCAAAGGGATTTTAACAAAACCTTTTTCTGTGGCTATTATCAGTTAAGCATTAGTAGAATCTAGTTTAATTTTCACGGTGGCAAATATTTTTATTCTCGAGATCTTCAGGAATGGATTTTCCATTACATCCACTGTTTTCCAATAAAAATAACCAAAAACACCAAACTGAAGAACAGCTCTGCAGATTTCTTTTTAGTTTTTCATGGGAACTAGAAAAAAAATTCAGTATCTGTAAACTGTAAGTCTATGGGGTTTAGTCTTCATTTTTTCATATTTAAATGAAAAAAATAAAGTCAGGAAGCCTTGTGGCATTGTCTGGGCGTCTTTAAGCTGTTCTGTTTTTGTGCTTGATAAACAATGAAAATCTCATCTATAATGACTAGGAACCATCTTTAAGCCACAGAAGAGGATATTTGCCCAAAAGTTTGGATGTGGTCTTTGAGGTGTGAAAGATCTTATGGGAAAATTATTACTTGGTTCAGTTCAGTTGTTCAGTAGCTTAGGGACATGGCATTTGCTTTGTTTTTTATTTTCCTGGTGATGTTTGGCGCATTGAGCATATCTGTGCTTTGGGGTTAGAAATGATCCGTCAAGGATGGTGGGCCAGAGCAGTCATTTCCTGGTTGGCACAGAGTAATCCCTGACAGGAGTGTGGCTTTTTAATGTTTTTTGCTTTTCAAAAAACTTTCTATTTTTGATTTCTTTTCCTGTGAATATTCAGTGCACTGAGGCTGTATCATTCCTTTGCAATCCCTTGTATAATGTGGAAGCACAACGAAATGTTTGAGCTCACATCATTTCAAGATGACCTCCCAGCCCTGGTGCTTTCCCATCCTAAAAGCAACCTAACTGAAAGGAAGTAATACCTCGCTGGACCAATAGCAATGGATGTGGGAATATTTGTGGTCTGGTAAAATATTGTAGTTCTCTGTGAAGCTGCCCTAAACCCTTGTAGTCATTCTTTCCTCATTCATTCATTCATTCATTCTGCAAGCATTTGTTGAGGGCCTGCTTTGCTCCTAAAAGCACGCGGAAAGCATCACGAATTCGCTGTAGCCGAGGAGCCCTGGGAGCCCAGCGGATGAGCCAGGGGATGCCAGTGATACCTTAAATGGAGTGACGGTCCCCCCCAAACAAAGAGAGCAAGTGGATTCTGGTGAACTGGCCAAGGCCTGTGGTCCTCTTGAGCAAGTCTCTCCTGTTCCAGAAACCAAAAGTGCCCTTCTTCATCTTCAGAGACATTATACTCTTAACATCCACTTTTTCAGACTGAGCTGTCTCTACTACTTAGGGTTTGAAAATCCATTACAAAGTCACTTTCCATTAGAATTTGGTCATCCACGTGTGTATGAAAGTAGATGTGGGGTCTGGGGGCCGGGGACAAATTGCCATCGCTCTAAAGTAACTGTGCGGAAAAAACTAGTTATGTCAAGGAGGCAGTAGTGTCAGCCTTTAGGAAGAATGAAGCAAAGAAGAGCTGTGGAACAGAGCTCACTTACTTCAAATAAACGTGTTTCTAAAAAATAGCCTGACATCTGACGTTACATTTCATTCTGACAAATAACCGAACAGCCGAAGCTGTTGTTTCCTATGTAGGTTATTGGAATTATTGGATGGCAAGATAATTAGTGTTTCTGGGTTGGATTTTTGAGATAGTATGCAAATCATAAGCACAGTTTCAATAAAACACATATTCTGTGAGGCGTGTTGAACTTGTATTATTTGGAATTGAGAAGAGCAGACTTCCCCGACAAACCAGTGCCTATATCATAAACAGAGTAGCTGCTACTGTGCGGACTGTCGGTCTTTACTTTCATAAAGGAAATGTTACTGTTAAACCTGACTGTATTTTTGGGGGGGAAATCCTTTGCTTTCTTCAAATGAACACTTAGTGTTTCACACTGCCTTTTGATCAACTCTCAAAGTGTTTGTTTTGCAGCTGCGTTTGAGCATGACCAGTCATCTTTCCCCCCCAAGTAATGAAAACGATTTTGCATGGCCTCCATCTAACCCAGAAAGCATGTTCTTACCACCTATGCAAATAACTAATACAATGTAGACTACCCTAAATGTAAATTTTTTTAAAAAGGCAATTCTTGGATTATGGAGCTCTATTTTTGAATTTGTAGTTTTTTTACATGTGGCTTAATCATCAATACAGAAGAGCATGAATGTGTTTTCTTGTTTTGCTTGCAAATGTTTCTCTTTGCTGCTTGCTTTTTTTTTTTTTTTTAAATCGGCAAGATTGTATGTAAAATGGTATTTTGCAAGCAGGAGTGGAATTGGATATGTTGAACACACACGGGTTTATATACTGTATTTAGCATGAACACTTTCCTAAAGTATTTTGTTCTAAAAAAAAAAAAAACCTGCCATTTTCTATAGATTTTAATTTTTTATATCTTCTAAGGTTCTATTGTGGTCACAAGGAGAGAATGTGGCTTCTAATAGTGCTAACAATTTTAAAATGCTTTTGTAGAGACGTAGAGCTGTTTTGGAAAGCTTTGGAGATTCCCAGCCATTAGTCACAATAAGACTAAGCTCATGGAATTTATGGTAGCATACTACAGTGGATTAGTTTCTAGATCCATCTCACAAGCATTCAAAACAAGTGTTTCCCAATTTTGGAGGAAAGGGAGGTCCACTGCAGGCTTGGGAGGCTTTTTCAAATCTCATACGAGTACTCTCCTGAAGATTCTGTTAAGCCTCTTCTGAATGACTTCTGATGCTCAGCACTCACTAGAATCATCTAGGGAACTTTTAAAGATGCCTGGGTCCCACTCCCAAGACTTTGATCTAACTAGTGAAGGGGCAAGGTCCCAGGAATTGCCATCCACTTTAAAGCTCCTGGGGGTTTCTAATTTGCAGTCAGAATTGAGAACCACTGTGCTAAACACCGTCCCTGTGGTGAGAATCACTGCCAAGTGAAGCATTCAGGAGTGGCTCAGACTCTTGTTTCATCGGAGAGGAAAGGGAAAAAAAGAGAACCACTGATTTAACATCCAGTTTGAAATAGGGGAGCCTCTCTGATCTGAGACCCCATTTGGGTGCTTGGAGCGTTTGGTGGGTGGCCCAACACTTGAGTCTAGTGGGATTCAGTGGTCTTCAGTTTGCCAGAGCAGACAGTCCCCTGGGGGGTGTGCATTCTTCCCAGAGCCTTTTCCCTGGATGCCACCAGAGGGCCAGACCCACAGGGGAGCTGGGAAGGCACTCTGAGTTCGAAAATGCTGAAGTAAAGCGCTCGTGGCCTTGCAAAGCCTGTTCCTGATTTTGGCAGAATGACTGTCTCTGTAGTAATTTCAGTAGCAAACTCCACGCCGTCACCTGATGTCCTAGTCAGCTCATTCTCTGCTTCTCCGCGGTGTCATTTCAGGAGTTACTTTCCGTTTAAAAATGAATGTGAAGCATTTTATTTGGAGTCCTTTTTTTGGTAACCCTCTGTGTTTTTCCATGTAATTACAAAAAGTCAAATAATAGTCATCCAAAAATTTGCCAGTTATGTTACCTAGAGAGGCGAATGAAATCGAGTTTTAATCTGTGGTGAGCTAACGGCACGTACAGCATCTTCAGAGTACTCTGCTGTGCAACTCAAGCGGTTTTACCCTGTCGAGCAGGATGCTGCCTACAAAAAAAGAAAAGAAAAGAAACACAACTTACCTGGTATTTCCACCATTTTGAGGGAATGAAGATCTAAGTGAAAATCCAAGTTGGAAATCCCCCTGTAGAAAAGCCCCTCGAAGCAGAGGGGCCTCGTGGGGGGGAATCTGCGGTGGGGAATTGCCTGTAGGTGCTATTCTCAGTGACCCAGCGTCCTCGTACCAGATGGGAAGACAGTTCCAGGCTTTTCTGAAGCTCCCGTCCAATGCCGGCCTTTCCAGAAACGCGTCTGTGTTCCCTCTCGGTTTGCTCACCAACTGTGCCTCTCACCACTGGTTAAAATCGAATTCAAGCCCCATTTCAAAAACAGTTTCTTCCCAGAACGCTTCAGTGCTACACTGGAATTTCTGTAGTTGTCTTAAAAGCTGCACGTCCCTGTCACTGTACTCAGAATGCCTGGATACTGTTCGCGCACCGTTCGTAGTGATTTCTGTTTCATTTTCTTCTTTAGTTGTACAGTAATACGGCAGGCAGGATGGCTTTTCTTGAGGCTGGAAGAAAAGTGTACCATACATTTTTAAATTATTTTAGAAACAACTGCATGAGATGTGTCACTGACTTCTGTTATTTAGTATATGTGCTGCCGAAGCGAGCACTGACTTCTGTTATTTATTTGTATGTTTTATTATTCAAGGTGTATGCACTTTTAAGAAGCAAAATTTATATTTTTATGTTTAAAAACGTTTTATTTCTGGAACAGCAGTTGATTATATAGTATACAGTTGGAATTAAGAGAAAAGTGGAAAATGTAACAAAATATAATAAATTTATTACATGATGCCCTCCTTAAGCCATATTCCTCTTTCTCCCCTTGCCAACCTATATCTTTTTGCTGTTGACTAGCCTTGGAAATGAAGCAGGAATGATCTTTGTACCACACTGATCTCTACAAAACGCTTTAACACCATAGTGTTAAGTGAGGAAAAGCAAATTACAGAAGAATACGGACAGGTACTCTATATGGGAAATTTTCAAACAAAAAAAATCACATCTATGCTTATTTTAATTTTCATGATCAGGGATTATAATTCCCACTTTCTCTAAGAGGTATTGTGTCCTGGGCCTTGGGGCTTGGCAATAACTCACAGTCTGGCTCAGGTCCAGCAAAGGAGCCATTCTTTCCTGAACCCTCTTTTGCCCAGATATCCTCATTTTTAACCATCTGTTCTGAAAAAAATTTTTCCCAGTCTTCACCTTCCCTCAGGACAGGTCTCCCGGTTGGGATGGCACATTACTTATGACCACTTGGGGGCACCAAAGATCGCCATCAGCAAACGTAATTTAAAAGTCTGGTGTGCTCGGCTCCTTTGACGTGCTCGGCTCCTTTGACGTGCTCATTCCTTATGAGGGGAGTGCACGTTCAACGAAGCAGGGGTTTCAGTTCAGACGAGTACCACCGGCCATCGTTTTACTTGAAAACTATTAACTGCAGGCCCTAGAGTAGATCTTGTTTTTTCTAAAGCACTGCCTGGTGGTTTCTAGGATTGGGACAGGGAGACGGTTCCTAACCAAGGACAGGTATGAGCCACATGCCTTGAAACCAAGGTATGGCACTTAACAAACCTCTCTAATTTTAAATAGTGAAGTTTTATTTTAGGTTCCATAAAGACTAACCATGTAGTACACTGATCATTCAAGAGGCTTCATTATGCCTGTAAGTATTTGCATGTCATAAAGTACATAGACTTAATAGTTATGCAGATGTTTACAGATCATTTTGTCTGTCTCCATAGAATTTGGAAGATTATTTTAAAAAATATCTGAATGATCAGTATCTCCCTGTACGCCTTTCTGTCCTCCGTCAGTCTTCCTAGAGAAAGCAAAGGCATGATAAAGCCCCTGGTCCTCTGGGCCCAGGGAGTGATTCTAGACCACTGTGACTCCCATCGGATGGGACTTCAGCCTGTTCCCCACCCTCAGGGTCCCCTTTCCCTTTCTGAAGCCTGCTCCTAAGTTTTTGCAGGTGGTGGTTTTGGTTTTCCTTTTTGCGGGCCTGAGTCTCAGACATCTCCACGCAGGTCATCTGGTAGGTTTCACCTCTCTGGGTGCGTTGGGTCTACTTCATGTAGAACCCTCTGGAATTCAGTCTTGATTTGGTCTGGTCTTAGCCAAGTTTCTCACCCTCTGTCACCATTGGCTACAGAGAAAGGACAAGGGCTCTCTCCTCGAGTGATAGGTTTTTGCATCACGCCATATAGCCTGATGGCCTTGCACCTCATTTCTTTAAGAATTCAGGGCTGTGACATTAATCTGGTTGTACTTTGTATTTATAATAGCTCAGTTTTTCTTCAAGTGGGAAGGTGATGTGAACGAAACCAGGGTTATAGTCAGAATCAGGCCGCCCCGCCACTGGCAGTCTCTCCTGCGCCCTTCCTTTGCTTCAGAAGAATTCATAGAGGCTCACCATATAGCGATCCCGTTCCTGCGACTCGGACGGTGTCAGACTCGTCGGAAGGCACATGTGGGTATGGTGCGGTGTGGCTGAGCATGGGTGGCACTGGCTTCAGGGTTCCCAGTCCACGAAATGTGGCAGTGGAGAAAGCCCCTTTACTGTTGCACTCAAGATCGAAGTCCAGATTCCTTTGTTTTACAGTGCTTCCTGTATGCCCGAATGCTGGGGATATGACCCCGTCCTGAGGAGCTCACGGTCTGGCCAGGGTCAGGTTGGTTCATAGGTAATTAACATTTCAGTGCTTCCCACCATGCTATTTACTCATTGCTCTTCCCTCAAGGCATCGCCGCGTTCCCATCCCTCTTCCAGCCAACTTCCTGGAATTTTGCTCAGGAGGCTTGTCTCTGGGGTACCCACATGGCCATCCCATCCTTCATGTCTTTCCTAGGATGTTGCCTTCTCAGCAAGGCCCTCCCTGACCACCCTTTTAAAACACTGCAACCTGCTTCATGCCCCCCCCCACTTTATTATATTCTTTATGTAACTTGTCAACCACCACAGTCTATATACAACATAGAATGTATGGAATACATTTGCAACCTTTGGTCTATATGCAGTAATCTATATGTTATAGCCATCTATAAGCGAAACATATGCAGCATGGGGCCTGTACGCGATACAGATGCAACAGGGAGTCAGTATGCATGTGTAGCACATATGCTTACTTCTGTAGCTGGCCTACCCGTTCTGTTCTCTGCTTTTAACCCAGTACCTCAGAGAGTGCCAGGCTTCCTAGTACCTAGTAAAAAATCGACTACCTGAATTAGTGGATTTGCTTGAGTAATCCACTTAACCATTCTGAGTCCCCTTCCTGTCTAGAAGATGAAGACGAGCAGGACTTGCATCGTGGAGTTGTGAAGGTTAAATAGGAAGGATGCCCGTAAAGCATGCAGCGCAGTCTCTGGCACAGAAAAAGTGCTTGGGGAACGGTGCCATTCCTAATCCTAACGGTAGGGATGGAGCTGGGGCTGACCCTCATGGGAGCTTTACAGAGGAGGGGCCATTGGAGCAGAGCTTGCACCTTTCTGGCTGAAAGTGCTGCTTGCACTTTCTGGAAACCCCAGGAATCCAGCTTTCCTGGAACGTAGGGCAGGAAGCAGTAGCTGGAGGGGCAAGGAAGGCTGGCAGAGGCCTCATCTAGAAGGGCCTCCCCTGACTTAGGTCTGTCCTGAAGTAAATGAGAATCCAGGAAGAAATTTTAATTTAGGGGAGAGAGGAGATCTACTTTGTGCCTTAGCATGGTCACCATGGCAACAATGCGGCACCAGCGAGCCCAGAGCCCGGGTTAAGGAGCAGACTGGGATGCTGACCTAAAGTAGCGTTGGGTGGACAGAGACAAGGGGAGCTTCTGGAGGGGTGACATGCTCTGGTCCCGGAGGCGGGCTGCTGGGTCAAATTCTGATATGGTGACTTCTTAGTGGGACAGCCTTTGGCAGATTACTTCACTTCTCTGTACCTCAAATTCTTCACCTGTAAAATGTGGCTGATAGTGTGTCTACAGGATCATAGGGAGGCTTAATTGGGGGGTTGGTTTGTCTACATTTAATATATTGCATTAACTGCAAGTGTCTTTGATTTTATCTCCTATCTTACTATTCTTTTCTATTTGTCCCACCTGTTTTCTGTTTCTTTTTCTCTTCCTTCTTGCCTTTCGTTTAGATCAGTCCAACATTTTTAAAAATTCCAGTTTTTCACTTCTGTTAATTATTCATCCTCTTACTCTCTTATTTTATTTTCATCCTCTTACTCTTTTTTTTTAGTGGCTGTCCTTATGGTATCAGCATGCATTCCTGATTTAAAAGAGTCTAAGAAAACTTGGTAATTTTTGCCCTTTCAGGGCCCTAGAACACTTTGATTCCATTTTATCCTTTCCACCATTTGTTACTGGTTATGACTACTGGTTAGTTAGTTAGTCATAACTAACATGACTACGGGTGTCGAAAGCCAGTGTTCACTTAGACGGACCAGTATGCTCACCTTCCGTCGCTTGTTCTCCCCTCCCGCATTCCAGTGTGTCCCCTACAGCCCTTTTCCTTCTGCCTGAAGAATTCCTTTTAATCTTTTTTTTTTTTTCTGCCTGTGCTAATGATGCAGTCTCTTAGCTTCTGTTTGATGGGAAAGGTCTTTATTTTGCCTTTACTTTTGGAGGTTATTTTCACTGGGAATAGAATTCTAGGTTGCAAGTTATTCTTTCCTTTTCATTCTGTGGTCTTCTGCCATGATTATTTCTGTTGCTAAGTCAGTTATTAATCTCATGGTTGTTCCTTTGAAGGGGTGCTGCTGGGTTTCTTTCTTTTCTTTTTTTTTTTTTCTAAATGCTTTGAAGATGCTTCTCTTTGTTTTTCATTAGTTTCACTTTTAAATTTGTTTTTATCCTGTACTTTATGAATCAGACCTGGAAATGTTTTTAGCCATTATCTCTTTAAATGTTGCTTCCGCCCCATCCTCCCAGACCATTCCAGGACTCAGTAAACGGCTTCACTGTCCAGCCCAGCTGCTCCGTGCAGACCAGGGGTCCATCCTTGACTCTGGCCTTTCCCTCAGCCCCCTTCCTTACATCAGATCCATTCACAAGCCCTGTCTAGATCCACTTCCACAACTAGGTCCTAAATCTGCCCTCTTCTCCAGCCCTGTTTTATATCGTCCTCCTTCACTTACAGGCCCAGAAGCCACCTCTTAGTGCCTTGACCAGAGGATCTTATTTCCATTTTATGCATATATAGATGGAGACTCAGAGAGAGTAAAAAACTCACCCAAGATCACACAGGTAACGAGTGATAGATCTTGGATGTGAATTAGGCCTAATACTACAGGTCTTGTGTTTTGTTTTTTTTTTTAAGATTTTATTTATTTATTTATTTGACAGACAGAGATCACAAGTAGGCAGAGAGGCAGGCAGAGAGAGAGGAGGAAGCAGGCTCTCTGCCGAGCAGAGAGCCCGATGCGGGGCTTGATCCCAGTACCCTGAGATTATGACCTGAGCCAAAGGCAGAGGCTTTAACCCACTGAGCCACCCAGGCGCCCCACAAGGCTTGTGTTTTTTCACATTATTATTCCCAGTTCCCTATGTGATAGTAAATAAGGGAATTAAATCATCAACATATAGAACTGTGTTTAGTCATGCAGTTACTAGAAGGAGAATCTAGATTATATAAAGTCCTTTTCTTTGTAATCTCTGAGGAATTTTTGTTACAGCAAATTCAGGAAGTGAGGAAATTTCTGCTTTTTGGTTACAGAATTTAGAACCTCCTTTGCTCAATTTTTTTTTTGAAACTAAAAAGTAATTTTAGACTCAGAAAAGTTACAAGAATAGTTCAGAGAATTCCCATATACTCTTCACCCAGCTTCCCCAAATGTCAGCATATTGTGTAACCATAGTACAATGTTCAAAACCAGAAACTAACATTAGTACAATACCATTAACTAAACTACAGGCTTTTATCCAGGTTGCACAAGTTTTTCCACATCTGTCCAGGCTCAGGTCCCACATTGCACTTAATTGTCATTTCTCCTTAGTTCCTCCAAGCAGTGACAGTACTTAGTCTTTTTTGATCTTGACAATTTTGAAGAGTACTGGCCAGTTGTATAGAATGTCCCTTGTTTGGGTTTGTCTTATGCATTGTCCCAATTAGATTGACGTTTTTTGGCATTTTTTGGCAAGAATATAACAAAGCAATATGCCCTTCTCAGTGCATAAGGAGTACATGATATTAATATGTCCTGTTCCTGGTGACATCAGAATCTTGGTCACTTGGTTAAGGTGATGTTTTTCAGTTTGTGCATTGTAAAATTACTATTTTTCACTTTGTACTTAATAAATGTCTTGGGAGAGGTACTATTAGACCATGCAAATGTCTCCTCAGACTTTGGCCAACTCCTCAAGTTTTAGGATCTGTGACAATTTTTACTACTGTGGTCTAACGGCAAAAAGAAAGACATTTTAATAAGCTGATTTCAAAAGGAGTCCAGAAGCAGAGCAGATGCAGGGGTTGGATCAGCACCTCATCAGGGTCACGAAGACCATGGTTCTCTCTGCCATTCTCAGCATGGTAGCCTTTGTCCCTAGAGTCAGCCTTCAGTAGCAACTGCCACAGTTGCATAAACTTGACAATGTCCAGTTGAAGGATGTAGGATCTATCTCTGCCTAAGATCTCTCGAGCAGTAAGAGAATATTTCCCAGAGACCATCCCCAGCCTCCTCTAATAAATCCTTCCCTCTTGTTGACCAGGGTCTTGGTTACCTGCTTATCACCAAGTTGCAAGAAAATCGAAGGAAGGATGACATTTCCCAATGGTGTTTTGGATGGTAGAAGGGTGGTTGGCTCTGTCAGAGAAGAGGACTGGGGGAGTGAGTTTGGGGAGACAGCCCAACACCTGAGGCAGTGCCTTGCGATGAAATCTTTATAAATCTCAATAAATCTTTGCAGAGCGAATGAGGTTCTTTGTCTCTTGCCTAGAGACATAATTGGCCATTAATGTGGAAACGTTAGAGCTCTTGCTTGTGGAATCAGAAGAGAGTGACTTAGTGGATCGGGGAACAGTGAGGACATCTTGGCAAGGATGGAAGAATGGCAAACACGGGTCCCTGGTGGGAGAGCTCCCAGCTCTGTGACACCCTTAAGCTTCATTGTACTTTGGTCAAGGATGATGCACCTCTGGCCCGGCTGTTCCATCTCCAAAACCTGGAGAGACCTTACAGGTGCATTTTTGAAGGAAGGCAGAGAAGCCTGTCAGACTCAATTGCCTCTCCTTCAAAGGCTCTCTAGTGGCAAAGGGGCGCTGAGAGGCGGTCCCTGCTCCATACACTCAGGCTTCTGGCTCTGGGGGCCTTGGGCACAGCCTGGTAGCTTGTTTGGTAAATAATGACATTGTTATAAATATTTAATAAGTCAAGGGACTGCAGCACATACAAAATTGATGAGGTCCCCGTGTGGGAAATGCAGGCTTTTCTCTGTATGTGTGCTCTGAAGGAGGCAGTTAGAGGCTGACGTCTGCTGGGGCTGACACCTGTGTATGTGGTAGGGCTGATGAATGGCCGGAGGACTCTCCGCCATATTTAGGAAGCATCAATCCATCATGCCGGAGTTTAGGCTGAGGGAGGAATTCACGGCCATCAATATTCTCCGTGTTTATTAAGCACCGCGTGCTGCAAGAGACAGTGAGTCCTGCACCGGTCCTGGGAGCAGCGCCTCCAGAAAGGGCACGGTGGCTCCTTGATGAATGACTTTAATAAGAAGCAGCTTGGAAGTACCTTCAAGTAAAAAAACTAATAACAATAATTAGATGTTTCTTAATCATTTATTTATTTTATAATTTATGCCCCTGCCTGCTTCCGGAAAAAGGAATGGATGTGGCTTGCAATTAAAACACATCTTCCCAGGATGGTTGAAATGAAGATAAACACGAGATCAGAAACGGTACTGAGGGAGTGAATTTTTCTTAATCAACCTGGCCGTTCCCCACCGAGAATATTGTAGTCCCTCTGCACAGCAGTCACCTTTTGCTCCGCGGAGCCACGGGATGTGGCAGATGTAAAGCAGCGGCTGGAGGTGTCGTGGGGACGCGAGGATGAGGCGGGAGCACGATGCGACCTGTGGTCTCAGCCTCTGCGCACCGGGCTCCCAGCCACATTTGCATTTCATTTATCATCGCTCCAAACAAATCTGTTTGTCTACGGCAGGGTGGCATGAAAAATTAATGCCCCTGTGTCAGGCAGAGCTTGTCAGAGTGACAGTGCCGAAAGGGGATGACAAAGGGGCGACATGCGTGGCACTTTCTACTTAACAGCCACTCTCCTGCTCCCTGAATGCCTCCTCCCCAGCCTGTGTGTTGATCGAATGGGGCTTTGGCAGCCATAGCCTGCCTAGGAGCTCAGCACAGAAAGCCTGTCTCTGTGTAGTAGCTCGGGCCCTGTGTGTGGTGTGTGCTGTCCAGAACAGAAGTGGCCGCAGTTAGAGCTGGGTGACCCTTGTCCCCGTCTTTGCGGAGCCATCCCAGGCTCAGAGGAGCAGAAGGAAGGCAGCCCCTCCAGAGGGTTCTCAGAGAGCAGGCCAGGGCAGAGACTGTTAGAGAGGCTCCAAGGAGGGGAGTGCCTGGGAAACAGGTGTGAGAGGATGGGGAGGGGAGGTTTGTTCGAGGGTCCGGCACCTCGGAACCTCCATGACACTAGTGCTTTTTCCTGCACACTTCGATGCTCCACAAATGTTTGCTCAGTCAGAACCTTGTACTGGCTTCTTTCTGACCTGTGGTCCTATCGGTGGGAAGAGCCGCCTCCTTCCAGCAGCAGGGATGGGCTAAGGGAGCAGTTCTGAAATCATGGATCCTGGAGTCATGACTGTCTAGGTTCAGCTCCCAGCTTGACCGCTTCCTAGCTTTGTGACCTGGGGTGAACTTTTGAAAATATTTTTGTGCCTCAGTGTCACAGGTGTATTCAGACAAATGTCTGGTGCTTGGTGTTAACTGGGTGAGTGATTATTATTTCCTTGACCTTCATCCAAGGTGAGTGGATGAGGAAGGCCATGGAACTCAGTGAGCGAGCCTTGAGCCACATCAAAAAGGCCGTATGGCCAGAGCTGTGTCGCAAGAGTTAGGAGCTTGTTGACTTGCTGAATGGCCTTGGGAAAGTAGACATCCTCTTCTGTCTGGTTGACCCACTGAAAAAAAGAAGTCCCTCTTGCCTCGTCCCCCACCAAGCCTGAGTATAAATGTGATGTTAGCTTTGTTAGCTTTCTGAGATGAACCTCTCTGACCCAAGCCAGGGCTGAGCAAGGCACTCTCCTCTTAAGAAGGAGAAAGGAATGCAGTTTTCCTGCCCTCTGTGGAAATTTAGTAGTAATCTTCAGGCACTGGATCACTTCCCTCATTGCACATTAGAATTCCCCTGGGAGTTTAAAAAAAAACAAAAAACTCCTGACGTCTGGAACCCTCACCTAGAGATTGTAATTGGCCTAGGTAGCAGTGTGTTTTTATGGCTCCCTCCATGTTCATTCTACAGGTGGTGAAGAGTGAGTCCAGAGAACCTGCAGGACGGATGCAGGATGGACCATAACAAGGTCAGGAGGCATTTGTGCCTCTGGTATAAGGGCTGCGGCATAATTTCATATAGGACCTGGGTGATAGATAATGCCAAAAATTGCAAGGGTGGGTCTAAAATGTCTGGAGTTTGGAAAAACTCTGGGGTTTTTCCATCCACTATGGTTTGGGGCTGGCAGGGTTTCCTGCTCTAGCCCTCGAAACAGGAACTTCGGCCAACACTTAGGCAAGTATTTAGAGGTGTTGAGAAGTGAGTTTGTGTCCGGGGGTCAGTGATTTCGTCCTCTGCAGTACAAAGTGACAATTGTCCTCCATTTTCCATTCACTGCACCCCTGCCAGCAGCCGCATTTCCCATCCCCCCTGCGGGTGGTCCTCTGGCCAGGAGGGTGTAAGGGGAATGGGTGCATGCCACTGGTGGGTCACATCTTTGGAAAGGAAGCAGGTTGACCTCCACTTCCTCTCGTTCCTCTTCCTGCTGGCTGGGCTGTGGTGGCCCCTGCAAGAGAAGCGAAGCCCCCTGCCAGGGAGGGCAGGGCAGCCCCGCAGCTCTGGACTGTGGTGAGAGAAAAAAGAAGAGCCTGTTATTTTACCGAAGTCACCACGTTGTTAAGTCTTTGTTTCAACAGGACAGCCTGCACTCTAACTAATACGTGATTCCTTTGGCACCAACGTTGGCACACTCGAGGATTCTAGGAAGAGGACAGGGAAGAGTAGGAAGAGGAGGGGGAGAAGGAGGATTTCCCCCTCCCTTCGCCACCTAGGTGATCGGGTGATGGGTGTTACTCTCTTCTCAGGTACCAGAGAAGTCTTCCTGATCAGGTCCATCTCGTCCCACACCACCACCGAAAGCCTCCCGAGTTTACAGCATTTATCCCAGCTGTGATTTTTATACCCCCTTTGGCTCCGGTTTCACCTTCAGGTTTGCTCTCAGCTGGCTCAGGTTCTTGGTTTGTTGTCCGCGCCCTGCCAGAGCAGGGGGATGTTATTCCTTGACCCCTTTGTCCCCCCGCCATTAGGAAGCAATGATCGGGAGTCAGACTGCGTGCTGCTTTCTCAGATCAAAACATGGTCCAGATGGAGCCCTTCATTTTTTTGTAGATCCCATTTGGCGACCTAGCATTTTGTTGAAGTTTGGCTCATTCACTCAACAGCTACTTATTGAATGCCTCCTGTGTGTCAGCCACAGTATGCCAGATGCTGGGGGAAGAGTGTTGAGCAAAACTAACATGCTCTTTGCCTTCATGTGGCTTATCGTCGAAAGGAAATATGAGCAGGTTAACTTCACATGGCCCGCCTTATTCACAGAGAAACGTTTGCGGCTTTCTACGTTGCTCATGCCTATCAGAAAAATAAGAGCAATATTAGCCATCAATGGTTTATTCCCCTGGAAAAGAGGACAATTATAGTGTGATTTTGGTTTTTACGATTTTAGATTTTTCCCTCTGATGAGATAGCAAAGAAACAAGCTGAGGAAAAGGATTTTTTCAGACCAGATAACAATTCAAAGCTATGCATCTGACTCTCTCTCTCTTCCAGTATCTTACTGAAGTGTCCTTGCTTAAACCAAAGAGAAAGCTCCAAGGCCACGCCTACAAACAAAAGTAGCATCCCTCAGAAGGCTTCTGTGGAGAGCTCAGTGTGGGAGAAGGAGGGCCTCCTAAAACCTGTGACCTTGAGAAGATACTGCCAAAAAAAGTGATGGAAGGATTCCCACCCCCAACCTCCCTAAACCCTACAGCGTCTGTGGAATGTACAGATGCTATAGTGAAAGGGTAGGAGAGAGGACCAGTGAGTACAAAAGAATGCAAGGGACAAGTCCTGCTCTCTAAGGAGCGGGGGTTCTACAGCGATGCCTTGGAGTCTTCATTCAGGGCCTGTAAGGGGAGAGGGGGGACACTATTGTGTATGATCAATACCTGCCACGTAGCCCCTTGGGGGGGCAGTTATCGAGGGGGCACGGAGAATAACTCAATACATGCATGAATAAGAGAAAACTTTCAATTACTTTATGAAAGCAGGCTTTTCACAGACTGAATATAATAATACGCCATAAACCAAGGGGGTATGTTTACCTCAGCTTTCTGCAACGGAGGTCAGTTAGACAAACAATCTAATGATCAAAGTCGAATTTCCTTCTCCTTTTGTTCTCACAACCCATCAACACGAGGAGTCGTTAATGAAGCTCACTCTCAGCTACTGGCATTGAACTATCTTCACCTATTTCTGAGGGAATTCTCTGGACACGTGAAGGACTTCATCAATGTGAAAGAGAAGAAGCACCCTAAAGACTCAGAACAAGGGGCACACCATGAAGCCGCCTTGCTGCCACGAGATTTAGAGGGGCAAGGCAATGACAGAAGCACACGCAGGGTCCTATGAAAAGGTATCCTCAGAGAAGCAAAAGGAATTTTGGCGATACAAAGAGTGGTTTCAAAAATGGGATAGCATAATGAAATGGATAAATTAAAAGCCTTTATCAAGAAACACCTTTAAAATTTGTTTAAAAAAGACAGAAATCATAAAAGACAAGATATGAAACTAGATCAAATTATTCAACACTTATGTAAAAGAAGTTCCAAAAATACATAATGAAGTAGACCGAGGGGAAGAAATAATCAAAGAAAAGAAAATTTGACCTGAATACTTAAATTTTTATGTCAAAAGGGCCTCCTGATTTATGCTTTTAGGATTAATTGAAAAAAAAAAAAAGTTCTGCACTCGGAGATGTTTTGTGGGTTTTTATAAATTCTAAGTATAAAAAGAAGATACAAAAATTAGCTAGGGGAAGACAAGAAGAATTTAAACCTAAGGCATGCTGAAGGAAATAATAAAGATTACGGCAGAAATTAGTAAAATAGAGACTAGAAAAATCATAAAGTCAACAAAACCAAAAGTTGGTATTTTGAATGAGTCATCAAAATTGGCAAATCTTTATTCAGACTGATCAAAAAAAAAAGGCTCAACTTACTAAAATCAAGAATGAATAGAACATTTATAATATTGTGATTGGTAAGAAACACGTATTAGGTCTTCATCCTGGTTCTTGTCACAGACCTCCAAAAACCTTTGCAATTTCCTGAGAGGAACCATAAATGTGAACGGAGTGTCTTCTGTTATTCCTAAGAAGCCCCTTTCGCCCCACCTGAGTTTGTTATTGACGCGTATTGAGGTCACTTTGGGAAAGCCCCTAAGGAGGGAGTGGGTGCTGGTTGCCAGGGGAACCGCCTCTGTGCTTAGAGGGTTGGAAATTTCAGCCTCACCTCCCAACTTTCAGAGAGGTGAGAGGGGCTAGAGGTTGAGTGAATCACCAATGGTCAGTGATTTAATCACTCCTGCCTTCCCGAAGAGCCTCCATAAAAATCCAGGGTTTGGAGAGCTTGTAGGTTGGTGAAGACAGAGGTGCTTCACCAACCCTTTCCCGCACAACTTGCCCTACCCATCTCTGCCATCGGCTGTTGCTGAGTTGTATCCTTTTGTAATAGATTGGTAATCTAGCAAGTAAACTATTGACAGAGTTCTGTGAACCATTCCTGCAAACTGTCAGACCTTAGAAAGAGGTTGTGGGAACCTCTGGTTTATAGCCAGTTGGCCAGAAGAACAGGTAACAACATGGACTTGGAGCTGCTGTCTGAAGTGGAGGGGTAGGGGCAGCCTTCACTCTGCGATCTACACTAACCCCAGGCAGACCGTGTCAGAGCTGTGAAGTCACAGGGCTCGGTTGGCATCTGCAAAGAACTGGAGAATTGCTTGGAGAAATTGTGGGAAAAACCCTTCCACACTTGAGTGTTAGAGGTGAAGTATTGAGACTAGTAGTAGAGATTTGAGAAGAGAAACAGTGACTTTTTCCTTCTGACAATATTACTACTGACCTTATAGAAATAAAAAGGATTATAAGGGAGTGATACTGTGAACACTGTGGCCCAGGAATTAGCTTAAACAAAATGGACAAGTTCCTAAAAAGACAGAAAGTAACCAAGAAGCAGTAAAATGTTTGAATAGACACTGAACAAGTAGAAATTGAGTTAGTAAAATGAAACCAAAAAAACTAACCATGAAGAAAAGCCCAGGCCGAGATGTCATTGGTGAATTCTACCAAACAGTAATTTTTTTTTCTTCTACCAAACATGTAAAGAAGAATTAATACCGGACCCTTCCAAAAACATAAGAGGAGGGAACACTTTGCAATTCATTCTATGAGGCTAGTGTTACCCTGATAGTCAGACAAGTTAAAGACATCACAAGTGAAGAAAACCAGAGTCTAGTGTCTCATAACTATGGATACAAAAATCCTCAACAAAAACTACTGAACCAAATCCAACAATATATAAAAGGGATTACACACCAGAACCAAGCAGGATTTATCCCAGCAATACAAGGTTGGTTTCATATTTCAAAGTCAATTAATTTAATGTCCCATGTGAATAGAAGAAAGGCAAAAGCACATGATCATTTCAATAGATGCAGAAAGGTATTTGACACTAATATCCCTGCATTATAAAAATACTCAACAAACTAGAAATAGTAAGGAACTTCCTCCCTGATAAAGGACATCTATGAAAATTCCACAGCTGTCCTCATATTTAGTGGTGAAAGCCTCAATGTTTTCTCTCTAAGTTCAGGAACAAGAAAGATGTCTGCTCTCACCACTCCATTCAAAACTGTACTGGAGGTTGTAGCCAGGGCAGTTAGCTAGAAAATGGAATAAAATGCATCCAAATCAGAAGGAAGAAGTCAAATTACCTCTAAGTGCAGATGACACGGTCTTGTATGTAGAAATCATAGAAAGCCACTAAAAATGATTAGGACTAATGAATGAGTTCAGTGAGGTTGCAGCATACAAGCTCAATATACAAATATCAGTTGTATTTCTATACACTAGTAATGAACAAACTGAAAGTTAAATTAAAACAATTGTATTTCCAAGGGCATCAAAGAATAAAATCCTCAGTGATATACTTAACAAGAGAGATTCAGAACTTGTACACTACAACTACAAAACATTATTGAAAGAAATTAAACAATATTTAAGTAAACAGGTTCATACATTGGAAGACAGTGTTGTTAAGATTGGAAGTACTCCCAAAATTGACCTACAGATTCAATGAAATCTTTATCCAAACCTCAGCTGGCTTCTTTGCAGAAATTGACAGATTGATGTTCAAAATCATATGGAAATTTATGGAACCCAGAATAACCAAAAAAATTTTGAAAGAGAAGGACAAAGTTGGAGGACTCACACTTCCTGATTTCAAACCTTATTAGAAAGCTACCATAAGAGTGCCTGGGTGGCTCAGTGGGTTAAGGCCTCTGCCTTCAGCTCAGGTCATGATCCCAGGGTCCTGGGATTGAGCCCCACATCAGGCTCTCTGCTCAGTTGGGAGTCTGCTCCCCAGCCCCCAACCTGCCTCCCTGCCTACTTGTAATCTCTGTCAAATAAACAAACAAAATCTTAAAAAAAAAAAAACTACAACAATCAAGACAGTGTGGTATTGGCATAAGGACAGACATAGGGTTCAATGGAATAGAATTGAGAATGTAGAAATAGACCCTCATATTTGCAGTCAATTAATTTTCAACAAAGGCATCAAGACAACCTAGTGGGAGAAAGTATAGCCTTTTCAACAAATGCAGGGATAACTGGATCTTGCATGCAAAAGAATGAAGTTGAATTTCTGCCTCACACCATGCACAAAAATTAACTCACAATGGATCAAAGCCCTAAATGTTAAGTACCAAAACCATTAGACTCTTAGAAGAAAACTTAGATCTAAATCTTTGTGGCCTTGGCACCAAAAACACAAACAGAAGGGAAAAAAAATAGGTAATTGACATCAAAATTAAAAATTCTTATGGTTTAAAGGACATCATCGAAAAGTGAAAAGACAGCCATAGAATGGGAGTTACAAATTTTGCAAATCATATTTCTGATAAGGAGCTTGTACTAATATAGATAAAGAAGTCTTACAATCCCAAGATACAAAGAAAATAACTCAAAGAATGGGCCAAAAAATCTTAATAGTTCCCCTAGAAGATATACACGTGTCCAATAAACATGTGAAAAGATGTCGACATCATTAGTTATCAGGGAAATGCAAACCAAACCCACAATGAGATGCCACTTCCCACACACAAGAATGGCTAAAATAAAAAGGATGGATGAAACACGGGTTAGAGAGGATAGGAGAGTTGGAACCCTCATATACTGTTGGCAGGAATGTAAAATAGTGCAACCACTTTGGAAAACAGCTTGGATGTTCCTCAAAAAATTAATCCAGTAATTCGACTCACAAAGAATCAAAGTTAATTTGGTGCAACCACTTTGGAAAACAGCTTGGAAGTCCCTCAAAAAGTTAATCCAGTAATTCCACTCACAAAAAAATAAAAAAAAAAGTGTTCAAACAAAAACTTGCACATGAATCTTCATAACAGCATTATTCATCATATAAAAAAAGGAAATAAGTGAAATGTCCATCTTTCAGTGCATGGATGAAAAAATGTAGTATAGTCATCCAATGGAATAATCAGGAACAAAAAGAAGTGAAGTACTGATATGTGCTGCAACATGGATGAGCTGTGAAAACATGCTAAGTTGGAAGAAGCTGAACTTAAAAAACCACTTAATGTCTGTATCGTCCCATTTCTATGACATGTCCAAAATAGGCACATTCACAGAAGTAGAAAACAGATTAGTAGTTGCCTAAGGCTGTGGGCAGAAGTGAGATGGAGGAGGTGGTAAGAGGGGTGGGGGGAGTTTGGATGAAATAGGGAGTACTTCTAAGGTGTAGAGAGTGTCTTGTGGTGGTGATGGTTGCACAGCTTTGAATATACTAAAAACCACGTCCATTTAAAATTGGTGACTTCTATGGTATGTGATTATAGTTTCAATTAATATTTTTTTACAAAAATAGCAGTGGTGAATCACTGATACCAGTGAAGATTAGAGTTGGCTAAGCAATTGTGTGGTTGCTAAGGCTATTATAATTGAGAAAAATGTTTTATTGGGAAAACATTCTTTGTGGAATAATTATCAACATTTTGACAGTCTTATGTCATCTCATAATATATTTTTAAAGATCAATGATTATCTGGGACCATATAAACTCTTTTACATATTTAGAATACAAGTTTAACATTTTTTTCAGATGTCCACAGAATGAGTAGAAAAAACTCACTCCTCTTTTGTCTTTCTCCTTTACTCTCATACAACTACCATACTCACAACACTTCTGATGCCATTGTGGGTTTTTTTTCCCCCACACAAGGCAATCTATGATACCAGCTGGGTATCCTACAATTCAATTCAATTCAATTTTGACACTAACTGGAGTATCTCAGAACCCATATATTAAGGGTCCAATCCCACAAGACTGCCCACCCCACTATGGATGCCATTCACAAGTGGTAGGTCCCAGGTTACCCACAACTTCTGCTGGCTACAAATCAGAGGTTCCCCATAACCACGCTTAGCCCCCACTTTGAATTCAAGTATTTGCCAGAACAGCTCATAGAACCAAGAGAAATACTTACTTACATTTACCAGGATAACATGTTAAGAGATGAAGACGTACATAGAGTAAGGTCTAGGTGGGTCCGGAGCACAGGAGCTCTGTCCCTGTGGAGTTGGGGTACTGTACCCTCCTGGCATGTGGTTGTGTTCACCACCAACATGGAGGTTCTGCAGACCCCATACCATTGGATTTTTATGGAGGCTTCATCATGTCAGCAGGATAAGTTACTGACTCCATTTCCACTCGACTCCCCTCTGTGGAGAACGAGGAGGGGATGAGTGGTGGGGCTGAAATTACAAGCTTCTAATCATCTAATCATAGCTTGGTCTTTCTGGTGACCAGCTCCTGTCAAGAGGCCACCCAGGAGCCCACCCAGTGTTTTCTCATTAGAATGAAAGACACTATCTCCTAGGAAATTCGGAGGCATTTAGGAACTCTGCCAGGAACTGGAATCAAATATCAAATATTAGAACAAAAGAATTTCTTAGTGCTCTGATCACTTAGGAAATTACAAGGGTTTCGGGAGTTCTGTGCAGGAACTGGGGGCAGAGACCAACGTATTTCTTTTCTATTACAACAGAAAAAACATCAGAACTGAGGATGAGAATTGTCTATTTTGTTTACATACTGAATACTTTATGACTCAGAAGTGCTTTCAGATGCAAGTAACAAGAAACCCACCCACAGTGGCTTATACAAACGCAAAGCTCCCTTTTTCTTCATACGAGAAATCCGAAAGAAGGCAGCTGCTGATATTGGTTCAGATGCTCAACAATGTCAAAGCAAGTATTTCTGGGGTTCTCTTGGTATATCTCAACGTTAGCAGTGAAGACAGGAAGAAGGAGGAAGACAGGACAACACCAACATCAGAAAAGTAAAATCTGAAAAAAATAAAAAAATCTTTCCTGGGAACCCCGCCAACTTCCACTTACCTCTAGGTCACATGGCCACTTCTGGTTGTCAAGTGGATGGGAAAAGGAGGGTCAGGGATGACAATAAGAAGCAGGACACCAACCAACAATATCTGCTGGGATCCCAATGTCTTAAACAATTTTTGGTATATAGTAGGAGTTATCTCCATAGATAAATATCTGTCAAATGCATGTAGTAGAATATTATTCACAAATATTCAGCCCTCTTCCGTTGAGAGGATAAGATGTCCGTGCTGTGTTGAATTCGGGTATCTGAACATTTTTCAGCCAATGAAATGGACACAGAAGTGGCTTTAAGAGCCAGGCCCTCTTTTCTCTGTCCCTGTGATCATGGAAGCATGTGTCAAAATGGAGCTTCTATCAGCTCAGGCCCTTGAATGAGCATGATGAGAAGAACACCCAGCTTGTCCATGTTATTTGAGCCACTGGGAATTTTTAGTTGTTACTACGGCTTAACCTAACCCATCCTGACTGATACAACATATATACCCAGGCAAAGAAATCCACAACAAATCCCTAAATTAAAATTTTACGAACTGTATTTCCTGATCACATTAATAGAAAGACTATGCCTAAATTAAGATAAATGGTAGCCATCTGGAAATTAAACAAAATAAAAAATAGCCCTTCTGTCAAAGTGGAAGTCGATACTGAAAAAACAGGCTACACATTTAAGATGATGAGAACACTGTATAAAAATACATATGGGGGTGTGACTAAAGTTATTCTTAGTAAAATCCATAATCCAAAGCTGTGATTACTAAAATAAATATGCTTAAACATTGAAGATTGAGAATAATTGGATTAAGAATTCAAAATAAAAAGCTAGAAAATGAACAGCAAAATAAAAGCAAGAGGAAGAAATTAATAAAGGTAAGAGCCTACATTAATCACAAAGCAAAAAGTCAGTGGAATTGATTAATCAAATCAAGGACCAGAACTTTGAAAGATAAATCAAATAGACAAATCTCTGAGAAGTGTGATTTCCCTCAAAGCAGGTAGAAACAGAAACAGATATTCAATGTAAGGCATGAGCAAAGGACAGTATACATTGCTACAAGATTTCTGGTGGGCGGATTGACACAACTGTCAAAATGTAAAATGTGCGTACCTTGAAAACTTGATGAATAAATACATGTTTGGTTGAATTGAATGAGGATCTGAAATGTTGAAGTCTCATGGAAAAATACTACCCTTCTGTAAGAAGTTTGGAACCCAGACTTGGTGAAGAGTGGATAAAGTGGAACCATCTTCTCCATCAGCCTTTGGAGACCGATGTGTCTCCATCATTTTGGTCCTGGAGATGGGCCATATGACCGTGGCTTCATGATTCTGTGAATCAGTCCTTTGTATAGGACTGTATAAGATCCCAGCTATCTTACTTACCTTCCTGCTTCCCTTTTGGAAATTTTTCCTGGATTGACAGATAAAGTCATCCCCAGTCTCCCAGAATTCCCCAGACTTGATGGGTGTTCCCTGTAATGCCTTCTCCACTCACCGAACTGTCCTTGTCTGATGCCTCCAGGGAATATCCTTAAGTCATCTTACCCCTTCTCATGCTACGAACCAAGGCCTTTTGGAACTCAGGTTCACATCGCCTCCTCTTTCACCATGTTGGCTTAGGCTTTAATCGGCACTTATGGGTGGAGGACTGGAGCTCATGCTGAGCTCTGGACCTCACTCTGTCCTTAGCATCTCCATCACCCATGGGAAGATTTCTTTAATGCCCAGAATCCTAGAATGCAAAGTGCAGATACCTCCATGCATCTGGCCTAGAATAGTCCCTGGCCATTGGGATTCGTGGCCAGAAATGAATGATAGACTATTCATTCACTTATGCATGTTTGCATTTATTCGTTTACTCTAGTCACTCAAAAAGATTTATTTGCATACCGGATTCAGCAGAGAAACCAACAGGAAAATCCTTACCCTCCTAAAGCTAACATTCTAGTAGGGTGGATAAACAATAACGAAAGAAAAAAGTAGGTGAATTATAGTATATGTCAGTAGTAAAATCTATGGAGAAAAATAAAACAGAGGTGGAGGATGGGGCAGAGGCCACACCGAGAGATGACATTTGGAGAAAGGTGTGAAGAATTGAAGGCTGGAACTTTCCAGGAGAGACATATTCCAATCAGAGGGAATGTCAAGTGCAAAGCCCTGAAGGGAAGCCTGTGAAGAGTATCTGAGGAGACAGCAGGGAGGTCAGTGGTGCTGGAGCTCAAGGAGCAAAGGGATGGGCAGTAGGAGGTAAGGCCAGAGAGAACAGCAGGCTGAAGGCCATTGCCAGAACTGTGGCTTTCTTCTGAGTGGGCTGGAGCCACCCTCAGATGGGGAGGGACATGAGAGGACTCCAGCTGCTGTGGCAAACACGCTGTCGTGAAGCTGAATAAACACAGGAGGCCAGTCAAGAGGCTTCTGTAACAATCCGGTGGCAGGTGATGGTGGTGTGGACCTGGGTGATGGCACAGAGGTGAGAAGGGGGTTGTGAAGAAAGGTGACAGTGACAGCTCCAAGGCCAGCATTGAACACCCAGGACATGCACTTCCTGTAGGAATCCCTGCAAGGTAGCGTGGGATCTCATGGCTCATCTTCTAACCCCTTTCTCTCCAAGGACCTGCATGAGGTCATTTCTGAAAGCTATTCCCTAGAACTCTGTGCTTCTCCCTCCAGAGGGCTCTGTTCCCCACTGTTGGATGAAAAATGAGTAAGATGAGAACACCGAGTGAAGCTCAGGCTCATCTGAATTCTGCCTTGGACCCCTTGCTCTCTTCAGTGACAGGAAAAAAACATCACCATGTAAGTTGCTCAATGAAAAACAATATTTAATTAGGGCTGAGAGAGTTAGACAAGCAAACAATTAAATGTTCTATTACAATCAGTCTTTAGCCATTTAAGCTTCAGTTCAATAAGGAATCATTACAGAGGTCTAATAGAAATGAAAATATAAATAGGGTAGTTCGGTGTTGCATTTCCACCGTTGCCTCAGCCTTGCAGATCTAAAGTCAGTTTGGCCATGGCAGATGAAGGCACCCAGCGACAAGGGGACTTAGGACACAGGCAGGAAGGGGGTGGAAGGCAAGCATGTCCACCAGCTGACGGGCGTGCAAGCAGGAGCCTTTCAGCTAAGCCTGTTTCATCCTGCACAACAGGGGCTTTTTCATTTCATTTTTAATGTCTGAGAAGCAACACGAGAATTGTGCCTGGGAGGCAGGAGAGGCAGCTTAAAAGAAGCTTCTAGGTGTCTTGTGAGATGTTGGATTATAGAATAAATATGTCTAATAAAATCCCCCTGGTTATCCAGCTTTGAGGATTTGGAAATAACTTTAAGACTGCTTCTTGAAGGACTTGCTTCACTGCAACTGGAAAACTACCTGCTCAGGGCACCACGATCACAGACAAGGGCTTTGGGATAAAGATATCATCCATCACCGAAGTCTGAGTCCCTGCAGCCAGGACACCTGTGCAACCTTCTGGGGATGTAGAGAGGCAAGTCCAGTCATCTCTTCTTTGCATCCTTTTAATACCTTTTTCCTCTCAAGGTGTTCCCGTCTTTCCTCTGGAATATCCAGTGTGTCATAGGCTTTGGTTGGATGTTGTCCTAAGATAAGTTAGGTCTTTGCAATGGCAAGTGATAGAAAATCCCACTCAAATTTGTTTAGGCAAAATGGAGAAATTGTTGGCTTGTTTAATTGAAGAGTCTGGCACTGGATCTAGCTTTGGACATTACTGGATCCAGATACTGAAATGAAGTCCATGGGAATGTGTCTCCCTCAGCCTGGTCTCTACTTTCCTGGGTGTTGGCATCATTCAGATAAGCTTTCCTTGTGTAATGTCAAGAGGACTTCTGGGAACACCAGGTTTACATATCAGTCTTTCAGCAATGGTAGTGGAGAAATGACTTCTCCTAATACCTCTAGTCAAAGACAGTTTGGGTTATGTGGCTGCTTGCAATCTGATTTTGGTGCCCAGAGGAGTGAAACACTCAGATTGGCCAGACTAAAGTTACATGCCCATCCTTGGATCCAGAGATGGGGTGATCACTTGATTATGCATGGGAGAACGGTGGTTTCCCAGAGGAAAATTAGATGTTTGCTAGGTAACAGTAACAGATTACCCCACATCCTTGCCTGCTGGTTTTCACAGTCATGATCAGAAGCTTGTAGGTCTCTATAAGCTTAAGACACACCGGGCATGGTAAGATAGCGGTTGTAGCTTCATCACAAAGGCAGTGGCCAGTGAGGGGAGACAGTCTGGACACCATGAGATGGCAGAGATCCTGCCCTTGATCTTCCAATATCTTTTAGGCTCTGAACTGTGGACTT
This sequence comes from Neogale vison, assembly GCF_020171115.1. Classification (NCBI taxonomy): domain Eukaryota; kingdom Metazoa; phylum Chordata; class Mammalia; order Carnivora; family Mustelidae; genus Neogale; species Neogale vison. The sequence goes on from NC_058104.1 coordinate 34,608,304, forward strand.
GTAGTTCCCTTATGTACTTTAGGGTCTTGTTCAAGACCAGTCAAGAGCCAGGGAAATACACACATACAATGAGGCACAGAACGAGTGTCTCAGGCTCATGGATCCAGGCCTTGAAAAAAGACCCTCTTTTTTCATAGCATTAGTCTTTGCTTGCCATCAGAACCGTCATATCTAGAGCAAAAGTTTGCAAACTTTTTGTAAAGGGCCCCAGATATTAAATATTTGAGGTTTTGCAGTGCTTCATGGCAACTACTCAACCCTGCCATTAGAGTACAAAAGCACCCATAGACAAAAGTAAACAATAAGTTTGTCTTTGTGTCAATAAAACTTTATTTACAAAAGCAGGCCACAGGCCAGTATTGGGCCATGAACCATAATTTGCTGGCCTCTGATTCAGAGCACTGTTGCAGGTTGGGCTCCTTGGAACATCACAGTGGAGAGAGAGTACAAAAGGTTTTTCGAGGAGTAATACCTGTAAAGAAAATGGGAAAGGCAAGATGGGGCCCGAGAAGCCCTAAGATGACACTGCAGACCTCATGAGGTCTCTGCCAACCCAGGGGGAGCTTCAACGCCCAGGCTGTCCTTTAGAGAAGTCCCGCATTGGCAGAAATGACCAGACCCTAGTACTACCACCTTGCTCAGTCTCATTGGCCAGCGGCCAACCACGGAGAGCGTTACTTTGGTTCAAATGCTGAAGGAGGACCCTGAAGGAGCTGCCAGATGGAGGCTGTCAGTTATTCGTACTGCTTGCCCTTGGGTAGCTGGCTTCTCTTGCAGGCGGACTTGAGTGTTGTATCTCTGGGTCTTCCTCAAGCCTCCAGATCAAGCAGTAAATGTGGGGGAAGTGGTTAGGGAGGAAAAGTAGGACTTTGGCTTGCCTCCAGGATGGGCCAGAATGTTTAGATTTGGGACAGAAGCCCTTCAGAACAAAGTGTGACTTCGCCTTTGTCTTAAGAACCTGTGATGGCATGCAGAGGGCTGGCTCCCGGCCAGACTCATCATGGCCACCACATCTGAGAGTACTCAAACTTATTTTTTTCCATTGACAAACTTCTGGTTATAGTTTGGCTTTCCATGTGGCTTTCTTTACAGTAAAGACTGTGCCGGCCATTGGGTTTAAGCGAACAGTTGTATTTCTCATTGTAAATGAAGACTTTAAAATTACACCTTACCTATCAGTCTCTGTTTCTGATAAGTCTGTCTCTGTTTCTGATAAGTCTGCCTCACAGAAATGGGTCTCCTGCCAGAGTCTGGACAACATTTCAGCCTTATAAACTGAGAAGTGGGTTGTGACCCACCAAAACAAATGCCACCCTGAGGGTTTCTGGAAATTAAGGAGGCCACCTTCCTTAGAAACTCCCCTGATGTGTCAAGTTCTTCTTTGGACCTTCTACATGACAAATATTTGAGAAGGTTTTTTGGGTGGACGACAACCACCAAGTCTTGTAAGATGTAGAAGACCCCACCATTCACCAACACCTGTTTAACCATGAGGCCAGTGCCGGGGTTAATAATCATAAGCAGAATTCAAACCCTCCTGCTGTGAGTCTGAAAGACACATGGCTCTCAGGCAAAGGCTGCACTTTCCTGCCTCCCTTGCAGCTGGCTGAGCGTGGCCATGGATCTAAGTTCTAGCCAGTGGGCTGTGGAGATAAACCACAGGTGCATCTTGAGTTATACTCTTACAGAAAAAGGGGCACACCTTCCCCACTTTCTCTTCCCTTTTCTGCTGTCTGGGATATGGATGTGATGATTAGAGGAGTCCTCTTGATCTGCAAGACAGAAGTCATGCAATGCGGGAGGCAGAGCAATGAGCTAGAAGGATCCTTGTATCTGGATGATTATGCAGACATCATATTCAAACACTGACTGCCTAGCTAGACTTTTTTTCTTAATTTTTTAAGAAATTTAATTAAAATTTCTTAATTTTTCTTAATTTTAAAATTTAATCTTTGTTTATTTGACAGAAAGACACACTGAGAGAGGAAACACAAGCAGGGGGAGTGGGAGAGGGAGAAACAGACTCCCCACTGAGCAGGGAGCCCAATGTGGGACTCGATCCCAGGACGCTGGGATCATGACTTGAGCAGAAGGCAGATGCTTAACGACTGAGTGACCCAGGCGCCTCTATCTAGGCTTTTTAATGACAGAGAAATTAATTCCTAACTTTTAAAGCCACTATTATTTTGGATCCCTCTCTAATAAACTGCTGCACTGATATCCTAATGAATTCAGGCCTTTTCTTCCTCATGTATGCAGTGAGAGAGGATCAGCAGAAGAATGCAGGCGCTTGATGAATGTCTAAGAGGGTACAGTGTGGGCAAAGGAGCTGTGAGCTGAGGGTTAAGGAACGGTGGCCAAAGGTTGGTCGAGGAGATGGATAGCTCTAGCCCCAGTGCCAAGGTCTTAACTGGGGAAGAGAGAGAGAGTGATCAGGAAACACCAGAGAACACTGTGGGGTGTTTGCTGTATTCTAGGCAATGTGTCAGCCCTTCACATATTACCCAATCTGTGGGCCAGTAAGTCCCAGGAATGCGAGAACTTTATAGTGGTTGGCCACTCTCTTTCCCCAGGGCCTAGTGCCTGGCTCATAGTAGGCCCTCAATAAATATTTGAGGAATGAATGGATAAATTATCCGACAGTAATTCAATCAATGAGATCAGTAGTACTAACCTGATTTTAGCCAATGAAGAAAGCAAGATTCAGAAACATTATGTAATTTGCCCAAGGTTGCAAAGGTGGTAAGCTGCTGGACCAGGATTCGAAACCAGGTGGGTCTGTTGCAAAGCTTTGGCTCTTTTCTCTGCTTGGATATCATCTCTTTTGAGAGGACAGAATTTTATGCTTATATGGTCAGAGAAGCAGTATTTTTACATGGATCCGTGTTATCCAAACAACTAGTCTTAAATTCTGCTTTGAAGTAGCATAGAATCCCTTCAGGATATCTGTGTCTTTACAAGCAACAGGGAGGCTGAAACCATTGTGTGAGTCCAGGGTGCAGGGGGGTCGACTGGGGGTAGAGGAAAAGAAAAATCTGAAAGGAGCCCAGGTTAGCATGAAACTTATTTCTGTGCCTAGCTCCAAGATGGTTGTCCTGTGTGGGAGAACCCCATCAGATACATTACTGTGACTATGAAGGTTTTTCGCACATGTGCAATAACCAGAGGGCCTGTTGGTGATGAAGATTAACCAAAATAGTGTCCTCGAGTACAAAAGCTGTAATTCACCAGAGAGCTAAGAGCACAGACCCAGTTGCAAATGATTTGTTTTGTCTCTGAAGAGGGGAGATTTAAAGAATTTGATAGCATTTTATAAATGGGGAGAGTTCATTTGAAAATCTAAGGCTTGAGCAGCATCTGCCTTCTTTAAATGGGGCCCAGGTCACCACTCACTGGGGTCCCCCTGGATAACGGCCCTTGTTTAAATCCCCAGTCTGGCTCTTGGTTCCGTCTGCATTTGTAACTCTCCGATTTAGAGAGCAGAGCAGTGGGACTTCCAGAGGCCAGAAGTGGGCATGGGTCCTCCCCAGGTCCTTACAGCCGAGAGTAGATCACAAGCACGGACTTGGATGGGCAACCCGGAGCCCCAGGTCGAAGGGGTCCTTACGCGTTGGGGAGAGCAATGCAGCACCTGGGGCACCGTGTCCTGAGCCGGAGGCCACACAAGGCCATAGGAGTGACACCTTCCTGTGGCGTGGAGAGTGGCTCCCTCCCCAGCCAGAGCTGTAGAATGTCTCATCATCTTGCTAGGCGTGGGGAGGTGGGCCCTACACTGGTATGTAGGGCTCTAAAGCAGGTGAATGGATGAATGTGTGCGTGGGGTACACTTTCCCCAGGTGGTCTCCGGGTGAGCGGTGTGCATGCCAAGGGAGAGGGGCTTTGTATCTGCTGGCATCTGAGGGAGTGCGCACTTTGTGTCTGTGTGACCGTGACCGATGAGGAGCCTGTGCTGTGAACAGAGGGCGTGAAGCGTGTGTGCAGCATCTGAATGAATGTGCTTAATTGTTATCATCACACAGCTCTTTTATCGGCACATTATTTGTCTAATTGATAGCCGTTCTCCCTCCTCCAGGATAATTCATTCGGATTTCACATTGAGAACAGAACTAAGAGCCATCCATCCTCGTTTTGCAGGGTGTTTGGGACTGATCTTTTTTGATTCTGGTTTGCCTGTCTGGTTAGTTGGTTAGCTGGCTAGTTGAGTAGTTGTACTTTAACCTGAGTGAGTTTCCTGTCTTTTTTTCTGAGCTACATCTTCGGCTCGTTCAATGGAGTCATCAAACCCCAGTTCTCTCTGCAGCTCATTGCCACAGAATTGTTTTCTTTCTTTTTTCCTTTCATTTTTTTTCAATTTTAATGAGTTTAAATCATCTCAGAATATATTAGGTTATCCTCTCCCTTATGTTGGATATTCATAGGGATGGAAGTCATCTTTACTCCTCTTAACTGAACAGGGGCTGACTGCTGGGAGGTTTGGTATGCTGCCCAAAATGTCCCTGAACATCCACAGCTGGGCTTCTGTCAGCTCTGTAAACAGCAAGGCCAGGCCAGGGCGGAGGTGCTCCAGCATTTAGAGCTGGAACCTCGGCGTGTGAACAAAACCTGTTCAAGGCACCCGTTTGAAGCCCTCCTGAATCCACGGTGGCCAAGTCCTCCCTTAATTGGCAACCATCTGCCTCATACAGTAATTTCACAGGGACATCAGGCCAGCATTTAGGCAGCTTCCTGTTTTGCAAATGATTTGTGATTCATTATGAACAAAAGATTGCCCTTCAGATGACCTGTCAGGTAAGGGGCTGGGCTCCGTAGGAATCTGTCCTCCGAGTTCTGAGGAGTTGAAGAGATCCAAAGGACCATGGTAGTGCGGGGGAGATGCAGGGCAGGCTTGCTGCCAGCTTATACAGTGCCTTTGTGTGGATTTGCAAGATGCCCCCCTCTGGGCTGACACAGCGCCATGGCCACACTGTCAAGGGGAGGGTTCCATCATAGGGAGAAAATGTGCCTCATTCCCTTGGCACATTCAGCCCTGTGCCCTCTGCCAGAGAGTGTACTTTAGTTAGGAGAGTGTGGACTGCATTTCAGGGCCCACTTGACCCCTTGGCCAGGTGCTTTAGTGCAGAGTCCTGAAGCAGTCACCACTCATTCTCTTGGGGCAACTGGGAGAGCCTCTCCTGGTGCCAGTTCTTCCCACCTCGATAGTATTAAAAACAAGACAACAGGCCCCAAATTAGAGTTGCTTATGCTAAGTTCCACCTCACCAAACAAGGCTTACCTTAGTTACAGTTTTGGCTCTCCCAGAAATGGAAGCTTAAACCATGAGTCAGGTAATCTGCCTGATAAACCCCTTTCATCCCCTAAAAGAAATTAACCAACCCTCCCCTTTTTTGCTTCCTTTTTCCTGTTCCCTTCTGCCTATAGAATCTCTTGCCTTATGTAGCTCTTCAGAGCTCCTTTCTATCTGCTAGACTGGATGTTGTCCACTTCATGAGTTGTAGAATATAGCAAGTGAGATTCTTAAAATATACTCAGTTGAATTTTTCTTTTTTAACAAAAGAAAGAACAATCTATCCTTTTTGCCTTCTCTTTCTCATGTCTTTTTCATTCTGTTACAATGCTGGTATTATTGGTCCCATTTTAGAGATGGGAAAACTGAGGATCAGAGAGATTTTCCAAGCCTATGAAGCTTGCCAGCAATTGGATTGGGATGATGAGAACCCAGGCCTATCCATTCTAAAGCCCATGGCTTTTCAACTACATTTCCTTGTAAAAAACCACTGGATGGATTTGGATCTTCTGTGACTGCGATACTGTAGGGTTGGGTCTCTTCGCCTCAGTCCTGTGATAATGCCTTAATGTTACTCTAGCTACTGACTCTTTGCCAGGCTCTGTGATTAATGTTGGGTTTAAGAGGTATATGAGCAAAAGGAGCTTCGTGTCAGAGTGATTGCTAAGTCCTGTCGCCCATCTACCTTGTGTCCATTTCTGTGTCTCCATGAGAGGTACCTAGGAGAGGAGAAGGAGTTCTGGATTGGAGATCAAGGGTCTGGGAGCCTTGCCTCAGGTTGGCTGATGATTTGCTCTGCGATGCCGTGAACAACTCACTCTGCAAGGTGACCAACTCATTCAGTCTGTTTTGCTGGAGACTTTCCTGGTTTTAGCACTGTAAGTCCTTTCCTGGGAATCCCTCATACCTCTCCACAAACTACCACATTTGGTCACCCTATGCTCAACCCCCAAATTCCTGTCAGGCTCCTTCAGGAGATTGCAAAGTGCTTTTGAGGAACATTTTCTTTTGTTTTTTTTTTTGTTATGTAAGTCATGGATGTTGATGGCTGGAAATTGAGATAACAAAAATAAGTATTATGCTAAAATGGTTAATAAACATAAAAGATGCTCAATTTCACTCTTAAAGAAATGCAAATAAAAACAAGAAAGATATCACTTTCACCTCTCAGATTGGAAAAAAAATTGAAAACACATACTTAAAGCTGGAGAGACTGGGGAGGATGCCTGCCCTTCCATTTTCCATGCTGGGAATGCAAATTGGTGCAATTTTTAGGTCCATTTGGCATATCTATTAGCATCTGAAGGTGTACATCCTTTGTCCTAGCAAACCCATTTTTAAGATTTGGGCCTACAAAAGTACTTGCATAAGTCTATCAGGATGTATACATAATACTGTTCAGTACAGACTTTTTATTGTTGTGAGAGAAAATTGGAACTAATGCAGGATTCCACCAATTGGGGTCAACAATAGAAAAATTGAACATGATAGAATTTTAGACATCCTCTTCCTGTGATTCCTGTAGACAGGGGTTCTCAAATGTCAGTGTGCATCAGAATTTTCTGGAGGGCATGTTTAAACAGATTGCTGAGACTCATTCCCAGAGTTGTTGTTTTAGTAGTCTGGGGTGGAGTCCAGGAATTTGCATTTAAAATAAGCTCCCAAGTGATGCTACTGGTCCCAGGACCAGACTCTGAGAACCACTGATACAGAGAGAAAAGAGAAACACTTTTTCAAGTGTGACCTTGTCCAGATCTGGGAGAAGCACAGTCAGAGTCAGAAGGCCTAGGAAGGGAACCAGGAGGGAGATGGGATGTACCCTCTGATTTCCCTTCCACTGGCCCGAAGCCTTCACTTGATCACTCAGAGCAATAAGCCAGGTAAAATCCTGGGCAAACAGGAAGCAGGAATGCCTGGGATTCCTACAAAGCAAGTCTCAGCTATGGGCAGAGGGAAAGGAGCAGCTTGAGGGTTGGCCTTGCTAGCAAAGGTACAGGGTGGGGAGGAGGAGAGAGGGCCATCTGGGTGACTTCTGCCAGCTGTGTTTGTTGGTGTCTCTGCTCCTCCCTGGGAAGCTGGCATTCTGGTTTCAAGGACAACATCAGATGCTTGGGGAATAGAGAAGCAGGTGTTCTCTGGAACCAAAGCTTGCAAATGAATTAACAGGTGCTGATAGCTGCCAGGCAGAGGTGTGTTATGTATGGATATTGCTTTGTCTTCTTCTCCCTTGAATTCCAGGCTGAAACCAGCCACCTCACCCCTCAGCTAGAGGGCTGCTCTTGAACTCTCTCCATGTGCATACTGTGACTTAATTTGGGACTTTTCCTTAGGATTACAGTTTCACTGTCTTCCCTAGCTAGGGCAATAGTTGTGGCATGATGAAGAGTATGAGAAAGGAGTATGGAAACACCCTTTTCTTGCCTCCCTTTTGGAAACTCCCACAATCCAGATCATGTCCACCTTTGCTACAATTTTTCTCAATGTCCCAGGAAAGGTCAATAAAAGGAGGGAAAAGGAAAATAAATCATTGTTACTGCACTGCTCCTCACTCACCCATCTGGGCTCTGGTCCATTGTTGATCTCTGTTCTTTCCATGTTCTATCTTTTGTTTCCACCAGACTTGTCCAGGTCCTTTAAAATGCTATACCTTCAGGGGCGCCTTGGGCAGTTCAGTTGGTTAAGCAACCGATTCTTGATTTCAACTCAGGTCATGATCTCAGAGTGCTAAAGTCAAGCCTCATGTCAGGCTCTGTGCTGAGTATGGAGTCTGCTTAGGATTCTCTCTCTCTCTCTCCCTCTTAAAAAAATAAAAAATATTTAAAAATAATAAAATGCTCTTCCTGCACATTCTACTGCACATTCTGTGCATCACATAGAAAGGGCATTCTGGTGCCCACTCACTATTCATGGTCTTACTCTTGAACCACTTTGACCCATTCATCATACCGCACTTCCTTCTGGACTTGACTTTTCTGGCCATTGAATTTGTTACACATTCTCCCACTTGTCTCTGTTCTTCATCCTTCAGATTCATGCCAACTTGGCTCTTCTCAAAAACTCTTTTCGTGGGGCGCCTGGGTGGCTCAGTGGGTTGGGCCGCTGCCTTCGGCTCAGGTCATGATCTCAGAGTCCTGGGATCGAGCCCCGCATCGGGCTCTCTGCTCAGCGGGGAGCCTGCTTCCTCCCCTCTCTCTGCCTGTTTCTCTGCCTGCTTGTAATCTCTGTCTGTCACATAAATAAATAAAATCTTTTTATAAACAAAAACAAAAACAAAACCAAAACCAAAAAAACTCTTTTCGTCCTCCACCCAAGCTTCACTGTCCTATGTTACCCATGGGTAACTCCTACTCTTGGTTCTCCCTGCTAGCTTTTCTCTCACCCTTCCAGTTCCAGTGCCCCGCCCGCAGACAGAGTAACCCCCAACGAAAAAGACTGGGAATTTCCTCTAGGAGAATCCCTGCCTTCAACTAGAGAAGAGAAATACGAACTTGAAAGCAGATGTTGAAGGCCAGAGCCGTAAGACTCCAGCCTAACGGGGAGTCAGGTGTACAGCTCACGGGAAGTCTGAGCCATCAAAGGACTGGAAAGGGCGGGTCAGTGAATGGGACTCTGTGATAAGCCGCCTTAGCAGCATCTCTGCTGTCCATGGTGCTGAACCCCACCAACCCACTGCCTCTAGGATGGAACGCTCCACAGGAAGGACCTTAAAACCGACTGTCCTGGAAACGCAGTCCCCCCAGGAAGATGCATCCCACTCCATTAACGTCTAGTTAAACCGTAGTTATTTCAGGTTGTCTGGTTGGGCTTCAGGTCCACTGACCAAGGAGAGCAGAAATAACATTGAACAGCTGGCCAGGCATTGTGCCTGACACCTTGGCTATACCATTTATCTTAATCTTTAAAATAGTTGGCAGGGGTAGGAAGGATAATTTTTATTTTACTGATAAGGAAATCGAGGCACAGAAAAGGTGCTCACACCTCGGCCAAGCTCCTTCAGCTATTAACTGGTAGAATCAGGGGGCGCCTGGGTGGTTCAGTGGGTTAAAGCTTCTGCCTTCGGCTCAGGTCGTGATCCCAGGGTCCTGGGACAGAGCCCCGAATTGGGCTTTCTGCTCAGAGGGGAGCCTGCTTCCCTTCTTCTCTGCCTACCTGTGATCTCTGTCTGTCAAATAAATAAATAAAATCTTAAAAAAAAAAACACCCAAAACTGGTAGAGTCAGGATTCAGACACAGAGGGGCCCATTCCCAAGCTGGAACTGCTGACATTAGACCCATGTGGCCTAAGCCTAGTGCTGACAGCTCTTTGTTAGGCAGCTCCTTAAGAGCTGCTGACATTTGGGCAGGTCACCAGATCATACGTTTTCTCCCTGGGACATTTCAAATTTCAAATCTTTGAGACTCTGAAACAATTTCAAAAGCCCTCACTGTCCTCAAAAAACACGCACCACACCCACACAAATGAACAAGCTTCATTTACTTTCTCATTTATGGGAAAGGGATGTGAATATAAGCAAGACATTCAAATTAAAATTGACTGTTTTATTTTAATTGACCTTTGATTTCCAACTCACTATCTCCCTCCTGTCCCCGCTCCGGCCCCCTCCATCCCTCGCTGTGCTCTGTGAGTCATGAGGCCTGAGGCTCAGCAGCTGTAATTGGTTTGTAACTTCCTGGAATGTCAAAGCCAAGATGGAAATTTTACGTATCACTCCACCAATTCTGTCCTGGGTTTAATAATAAGTTGGCAGAAGGGAAGGCAGATTTACAGCGGGAGAGAAATGTAATCAAATTTGGAGGTGAAATGCAATAAGTACAAATGCTAGTTTTCATTTGGAAGCTCCTTAGATAAATGTGATCTCTCCCAGCTTGCCAGCCAAATCTGTTGTTTCTTCTCCTGGAGCGGTGGAGAGCCCTGGTGTAGTAATACTCCTCAGTGGAAGAGTTTGTATCCATGATTGTCCTACCATAGCCCTAGCAGAGTGACCCTGGAAGGCCAGGAAAACAATAGTGAAAGAGGCATGAAGAGTCCATTTGGACTCTTCCATTAAGAGTCCCAGCTTAACTGGGGCCTCAGACAAACTGAATACTGGAAGGGAAAGTTCTAGCGGAGTCCTTGCTAGGAACAGCATTAAGTGCCTTGCATGCATTGTCTATTCAAGTTTCATGGCAACCATATAAGGAAGTGATGTTATTCCTCCCATTTGAAAGAGAAACAAAGTGAGTTTTAGGGGTGGCATTCTCAGTGAGAGCAGAATGAGATTCTGTTTGACTCTGAAGCTTATATTATTAACCCCTCTCTTCCAGGAATTTTAACAACCGACGTCTCTTGAATACTCACACGTCAGTCACTCTTGAGGTGCTTCGTGAGAACTTCCACAGCATCTCTGTGTGGTAAGTACTCTTCCCATTATTATCTCTGTCAACTTACCATTCTCAAGATTGATCTGGTAAAAGTCAGTGGGTGTCACATGAATAGACATTTGCATCATCAGCTGTTAGGGAAATGCAAGTTAAAATCACAGTGAGATGCCCCTACACGACTATGGGGATGGTGACAATTCTTTTCCCGCATATGCTTCTTTTTTCTTTTGTCCTTTTTCAAGTCTTTATTTAAATTCCAGTTTGTTAGCGTACGTGTAATATTCTTTTCAGTTGTAGAATTTAGTGATTCATCACTTACGTACAATACCCAGTGCTCATCTCAAGAGCTTCCTTAATCCCCATCACCTATGGGATGATTACGGTTTTTAAAAATAGTGGTAACACCAAATGCGGGTGAGGACCGGGAGGACCGGGATCACTCATTCATTGCTGGTAAGGATGTAAAGTGATTTACGTCCACTCTCAAAAAGAGTATGGCAGTTTTTGTGGAAGTTAAATGTGTGCTTATTATACAGCCCAGCAATCGCAGTCTTGGGCGTTTGTCCCAGAGCAGTGAAGACCTACGTTCACATAAAACCCCGTGCATGAGTGTTCATTGCCGCCTTATTCATCACGGCCAATAACTGGAAACAATCCAAATGTCCTTCAACAGGTGACTAAACTGCGGAACATTCGTACTATGAATTACTAGTCAGCAATGAAAGGGACAGGCTACTGTTGTTGCATGTAACAGATCGGATGGGTCCCCAGGGGATTAGGCTGAGTGAGGAAAAAAAGCCAATCCCAAGGGATCACATCCCATATGATTTCATTTATATAATATTCTTGAAATGACAGAATTGTAGGAATGGAGATTAATGGCTGCCATGCTTTGGAGAGTTGGGGAGGGAGCAGCCGGCAGTCAGTCTTAAAGGGCAGCACAAGGGATTCCTGTGGTCATGGGTCTCGGCAGTGGTGTTGTTGACACAGATCTACACATGGGATAAAACTGCATCAAACTAAACACACACACACACACACACACACACACACAAATGGACTGTATCATGTCAACTTCCTGGCTGTGATATTGTATCATATTTGTGCAAGGTTACCATTGGAAAAAATTGGGAAAAAAAGATCTGTGACCTCTTTTTTCTAAAAACGAATGTGCATCTATAGTAGCTTAAAATAAAACTTTTTTTTTTTTTAATGTCAGTGAGATAAGCGTTTGGAGAGAGCACAGAGGAGAGAGGTGAAGGCACTTGCCCGAGTTCACACACAAGGTAGCTGGACTCCAGAACCTTGGGCTCCTATCCTCTGCTCTGGGCTGCCTCCCCCTCTGATAGGAAACCGTTTATCCTTTACTTCTGGGAGATTCCCCATGTCTTCATCTGACTTTAGTGATGTGATCAGTAAAGGGGCCTGGAGCCCAAGATCACAAGGCCCGTGCTCTTACTCACACTCAGGGTTCACACTCTGCTGGCCCACTCCCCACACCCCCAGTCTGTTGCTCTTGACCCTGCTGGAACTGGGCCAAGCTTCTTTTCTGGACCCGCCAAAAACTAAGAGTTTTAGAGTCCAAACTAAGTGAGAGCAGAAGAAGCAAGCCTGATCCTATCAGTTGAAGTGCGTTGTCCTTCCCCGGCAGGCTGGACTTGCAGGATCTGAGGACGTGCTCCCGTCTGGTCGGAAGGCTCGGGCCTAAGTCCTGAGTGCTCCCCTCGCTCCCTCCGGGCTTTTAGTCTGCTTTCCCGCCCATGTTCCTGCTATAGGTATTACAGACTCCCAGCTCCTCCATAAAGGGCATTACAAACTGGTGGTCTACGGATATGTGTTTGGCTCACACAACTATTATAAAATGGAGTTCCTTTGACAGCATTGAAAAATAAGAATATCTCATTCAAAATCTAGAGTTTCAGATTGTCTGGACAAACCTGGAGGATCTTATGTGGCAGAAAGCTGAGTCGTGCTGGCCCCTGTAGAGGGCATGCGGTGTTCGGCTCAGCACCCTTCAGACTCCAAGGTCGCCTGCCTGGTCGCTGTGGGCACTGGGTTGGGACCGCTTCTCTGCGAGCCTGGGTCTGCTCTCCCACTCTGAGTTGGGGCTGTCCTCTTTCTCTGAGCTGGATCACAGATGCTGTGGGGAGCTTCCTTCCACACTCTGCTGGCTGCCCTGAGGTGAACCACCAAAGCTCAGGGATTAAGGGGCCCACAGGGAAGAGAAAATGAATAAGAGACGTGATTGTCTTAGAAGCAAAGTGCTTAAGTGCATGACCAGTGACTTGGCTGGGACCTCATTTTTTAGTATATTGGTTAGTATATTGGCTCGCTTGGTTTCTGGGAAGCTGAAAAGATACCGGAGATTCATCTGGCTGGCAGTAAATTGAGAGGGTTTATTGTTTTCAGGTATCTAGTTACTTGCTCCAAGCTTATCTCTGAGGGGATGATTTTGCCCAAGCCTTGTAGGCTGTGGGAAACACCTTCTCCTAGGGAAGAATAAATAGTCTTTTCCAATTTTTGGTTCCCTCCTGTACAGCATTATAAGCAGCCGCAATGTGTAGCTGGGCAGGCGGCAGAGCAGGGAAGGGTACCTCCAGGAGACAAGGACACTTAGATTATTGGGAGGATATGGGCTTTTTGCTAACCACTGAGGTACTTGGGTCCCCCCCCACCTCGTGTCCCAGGGGATGCCAACATTAAATCAGTCCCTCGTAGCAGCGCGACCCACGTTTCTTTTAGCAGAGTCTGTATCCAGATTCTGCCCTAGGTGACTGGGCCCAAGAATCTGCATTTTGCGAAGCTACACTCTAGCCAGGGAAAACTCAAATGGAAGATTGATATTTAACTGATAGATTCTAAATTCTAGAGGAAATATTAAAATATATATAGGCAATGGAAGTTGAGTTTTTCGCTACGTGGCTTTGTTTTGTGGATGAGTTTTGGCAGGGTGGAAAGCTGCAGAATTTAAGGCTGGGTTTAAAGGCTTTAAGCATTGGAAATATTACAACGTTCCCTGGGTCTGCCACTATTAATTCAGAATAAAAGCAATACTAAGGCACAAAACACAAAGTATATGTGTTGAAATAGCTTCCTATTAGATGTGCTAATTAGCAAAGGTTTAATTGTTGAAATGGAAATTTCATTTTTTTATTTTTATTTGGAATTTTTATTTTGGGGCTGCCACTGCTTAGCTGGTGTCCCATGACAAAGTTTGTTCTGCCTTGTGAATCATCTGGCTCTGGTAACATACGTTCATTCATTCATTCATTCATTCATGCAATGAGTATTTATTGAGCTTGGCATAGCAGTTAACCAAAAGGCAAACATCTTTGCCTCCGAAGAGCTTACATTCTAATGCTGGGGAGACAATCAAGAAACACAGTCAATATATAAAATATATGGCACGTTAAGATTGGTAAGTGCTCTGGAGGAAAATAAGGTGGGAAAAAGAGATGGAAGTTCCAGAGGATGGAGGAGAGGGGATCCTGGAAGGTGTCCCAGAGGCAGAGTTTCTCAAAGGTGAGCAAGTAAGCCCTGGAGGAGGCTAGTCCAGGCAGAGGGCACCAAACTTCACCTAATCCTGGAGCAGCCAAGATGCAGGGCCCTCAGGTGCAAAGCCCCGAGTGACACCCCCCCCCCATCCAGAGGGAAGCCAGGCCAGACTGTCGCTGTCCTCTCACTGTAGCAGCAGAGTCGGACCCGCTTCTCACCACTGGTGGCCACAGGGGCTGTCATCCAACCTCTGCTGATAGTTACCACCTTCTCCTCGTGGGTCTGATCTGTTCAGTGAACCCCAGTTAAGCACCAGGTCCTTGCCTGGACCTGTACCAGGTACCTGAAGGTCAGAGACTGGTCAGCAAGGCCGACACAGAAAGTTAGGATCTCAGTGTGAGGCACTGAGCAGGGGCCGGGGGGTGGGTTGGGGGCTGCCTGCCCCTTTGACTTTCTTTCATCCCACGCTTTCTAGGTCTCAGAGTTACCAAGTCTGGACTCACTGTGGGCTTTAGCTGTTTCTCTCCCTTGCATTCTCTTTCCCCAGGACCTCCAGGGGTGACCCTGCATGCTGTCACTTTGTGTCTCACCCTTTATTTCCTTCCTACTATCTGAAACTGTGGGTACTGCTGTCCCTTCTCCCTCACTCTCTCCACGAGAGCTGGGACCCAGTTTCTCCCATTCACCCCTCCATTCCCGAGGCCTGACAAATGAGAGGGTCTCAGGGAATGTCGACCAGTGAATAACCGATGCGTACTTGAGCAACCTGCACATCTGACCGGCTCTCGTCCTTCCCACACCCCTCTGCCTGCTGTTCAGGCTGCTGTGGCACATTCTTGGATGCTCCCACTGGCCTTGAGAACTGTTGTCACCCATCCTGCAAGACTCAGGGCCATGTAATGATTAAGAACATGAATTAGGGATGGGCTTGTTGGATGTCCAGCTCTGCCCCCTTTCAAATGGTGTGCCCTGGGCAGCCTGGTTAACCTCTCTGAGCCTCAGTTTCCTCACCCAGGCAGAGGTTACTTTGAATAAATAGTGGCCTTTGTTATTCTGCCCAAACAATGGTTACTGGAGTCCTGTGTCTGGAAGGGTGGCTTGTACCACTTTCTTCCCGAGATGAGAGCCTTGGCCCAGGCTGGAGCCCCCCAGAGACCCCTGCAGAGAGACGGACACATCTAAAAGTCCAGCCTCAGTGATTGTGCCTCTGGGGACCAAGAGTTAATGATCCAGGGACAGTTAATGAGCTTCCTTCTCTGCTCTCTCCCATCGCAGGTGGCATGGCAGCCTTCCAGCCCAGCGGCTGCTCCCTGCTCCTGCCCCCTCCACATCCAATTTCTTTGCAGTGTCCTGAAAAGCTAACCAAGCTGAAATCAGTTACACCAAGGTTCTGAAACTCCTGTGCCTTTATTCAGTGTCCTCAAGGCCCCAACCTCATCATTGCCTCCCCATCCTTACCATCTGCTGGAGCAGTCGAAGGACCCAGAGTTAACCACTCAGATGGTCTCTTTGCTGCTGCCCATCTGGCCCTGCCTGGGTGGGGAGGACGGAATGAGGATGCCCTGGAGGGCTGGGGCTGGGGCTGTGAATTCCTGCGACATCCCTTCTTGTCCCTGGACATTCTTCCTGATGTTTTCCCGGGTAGCCCCACACATTAGAGTCCCAGTTATATTATCATCTAATAAGCACCACCAGGGACTACCCCTGGAGAGGTGGCAGAACAATGTGGCTAGGAGCAAAGACTTAGGAGTAGGGCTGGATGGATTGACTCTTGGCTCCACCATAACTATGATCTTGGCCCAAAATAATGTTTGTGTTTATATCACAGAGAGCTTCGTGGGGGGCCAGGCATTGCTCATAAACCCTCAAGCTAATAATAACAGGAGGTAATATTCATTGAGAGCCAGGCAATACTTGGTGAATTCCCTTAATCTCCAGAAGATAGGTAGGTTCATAGATAATTTTGGGGGGTGTTCAGGGCTGTGCTTCAGCTGGGACTGGACCCGAAGCCTGTGAATCCCAGGCATTATTCACATGGGTGAGTTACATCAGGGCAAGAGAACTGTGATGAGGACATTGTAGGAGTTCATTTCCATGCTCAGAGAAGACAGGTTGGGATGTCCTCAGCCTGGCTTAGCCCAGACCACACCACATCCCCTTGGCCCTCGTCAGACTTCAGCAACAGGCGTGGTGGGCACTTCTCATGCATATGGACAGTGTCCCACCTTCTTTCTGCTTCTCTCTCTCACTGAGAGCTGGCTCAGCCCTTGGACAGGCCATGGAGATAATGCCCCCAGGGATAGACCTCAACTAGCGGGATATGGGATGAGCGATAAATGTCTCTGCCTCTTGTCCTTCAGAGAGACAATTCCCCAGAGCATCCATGGTAGAACTGAGTCCTACTCACCCACAGCAGTTATCGGATGAACAGCACACACAATTTATTGATTTTTCTTCTTTCCCCTATTACTCTGTCTACTTCTCCTCTCCTACTTCTTGGGATCACCTCCCAGATCAACTCTTGGCACCCAAATCCTTGCTTCTGGCTCTGCTTTGAGGGATCCCTCAAACTAAGACTGTCACACAGTTCTGGAAGGTCCAGGGGACAGCCCTCCGGTCTCTGTGGTGCTTTCACTGCTGATTCCTGGAGCACTGGCAGAGCAGACGTGGCCGATGCACAGGAACTGTGGGGCTCAGGTGCTCAGGTTCAAGCACGTGTGCTACGTCTTCCAAGGCTCCCAGCAAAACTCAGGGTGGTGTCGTGTTGACTCCTTATCATTCCCTGAAATGTACTCTTCCCTTCTTTTAATGATAGGGCTCTGTAGGTTATTCAGTGGAAATTGCATTTCACCTCCTCCCTTGCAGCTAGACGTGGCCACGGTCTTGCTATCATTTCCTTAAAAGGAAATTGGTTGGCCTCTACTTCCTCTCTTCTCCCCTCTCTGGGGCTGGAATGTTGGTGGTGGCACATGAGCTTTGACTTAGATGAGAACAAGATAGAAGGAACCTGGGACCCTGGGTGACACTGTAGAGCAGAGTCCCCTTCCTGTGCAGGGCCACTATGCACCGCTGGGGTGTCACGTGGGGGAGAAATAAACTTCTGTTTTGCCTGAGCTACTATGTATTTAAGTCTCCCTATTCCAGCAACTTCTCCTGTGCCCTAATGAAGGGGTCTGAGCAAGCAAGTTACAAGTATACATGCCGGCATGACCTCATTTGTGCCCCAAGGCCGGTGAGGCCTGGGGCATTCTGGTTGTGTAACTCTCCTGTGTGATGTGCTGAGCACTACGCACTCTTGGAGTCAGGTGAGACCCAGGCTCCTCTCTGACTTGTCACAGACCTGGGGCTTCTTTCTCAGCTTGTGTCCCCCTTCCTGTAATGCTGTCCCCCTCCATGTTCTTTCTCCCAAATGCCCTCTTCCCAAGCTTGGCTGTGTTTTGGGGTTGGGCTGTCTTGTGTAGAGAAGGCTTTAAGGGGAATACTCAGTCCGCTTTGGGGAACTGGGCCCCGTAGTAAATAGGCAGCGTGTTCTGGAACAGACATGCCTTGGCTTGTGTCTTCTCATCTTTGTGTCCAGGTGCGGGCAGTATTCTATCTTTCAGTCACCCTCTATCTCCTTATCTATGGAACACGTGACGGTGACTTGTGGTGTTAGTTTTCTGTTGCTGTATAACGAGTTACCACAACCTTAGCCGCTTAGGACAGCAGCCGTTTGTCACCTCCCGGTTCCAGGGATCAGGACTCAGGGTGGGCTCGGCCAGCTTCTCCGTTTCAAGTTCCTCAAGGCTGAAACCAGATGTCAGCTGGGGTAGGCTGTCATCCTGAGGGCCCGGTAGAAAAACCCTCCTTTCATGGTCGTTCAGAGTGTTGGCAGAATTCAATTCCTGGTGGTTGTAGCACTGAAGTCCCAGCTTTCTGGCTGGCTCTTGGCCACCCTCTTGTTCTTACACATGACCCCCCTTATGTCCAAAGCCAAACATGGAATGTTAAATCATTCTCACCCTTCAGAAATCTCTTTGAATTACCCTTCTGCGATCAACTTGGGAAAACTCTCACTCTTCAAAGGGCTCCCACGATTTTATTAGGCTCACCAGATAGCCTCCTTTTTGATGAACTCAAAGTCAGCTGATAAGTAGCAGGAAACCTTGGGACTGTCTCAGAATTCTGCCCACCACATCTTCTGTTCCTTGGTTTTAGAATGTTTGACCTTCGGCCTTCCTCAGGGGGAAAGAAAGGTGATTTCTCAATTCTGGATTTAGGGGAAGAGCCCTACTATGTCAAGGTGTCCAAGGGTTCTTGGAAGCTGAGAGTAAGAGCCGGAAGCATGATTAATCTTGGATGAAAGGCAGACATTTTATCTGCTTATCCAGCCGTATTTATCAGGACCCTCTAGCACTAGGTGCCTTGGATCTGGCAGTCAGCAAAATACGGGCAGTCCGTGCCCTCATGAAGCTGATGGCCTAGTGCTGTAGCAGATCTTGAAGATGATGAGGTCTCCCCAAGGAGAACTATAGGTGTCAGTGGGAGGAAAACTGAGGCTAGAATGTCAGCTAAGGGTGAAGAGAGCAGGGATTGACACATGGTTGAGGTAAACTTTTTCAGTTTCTGTGAGGAATAGTAAGACCACCATCTTTTTGGTGATGTTAGAACTCAAACACTAAAGAGTACTGAGTTCTCTAAGAATCCTGAGATCTCCTTGAGTCCCATGGATCACCAAGAAACTCTATGACTTAACTTATTAGCTTAGCCTGGGGGGGGTCACCAATCTGAATAGAAATGACTGCCAGGGCGGGAACTTGACATAAATCAGTGAAGCAGCCTGAGTATGAACTAAAGAACAGGGCAACCGTGAAGGCAAATGGGGACTGGCCTATGGCCTCAGTGTCGGGGCAGTGGGGAGGGTGGTGGGTAACAGGGGCAGTGTGGTCTCTGCACACTGGGGCATGGACACCTGTTAAGGTGTGGGGGGGTCCAGCTGCTTGTACCATCAGGGACAGATCATCTGGTCTTCTTATTTTAAAATTCAAATGATTCTATAAAATATCTCAAAATATTTTAAAACTTAAGTAAGTCAAAATTTAATTTTTTGGAAAATGTAAGGATCTTTAGAGAGGTGACACATGTGTGGGTGTTCGTGGCCCGGGGCCAGCCTGCAGGCTTCTGTTGGTGACTTTCAGCAGAGTTGCCCTCACTGAGTTTAATTTAGATGCTCAGACATGAGCTTTAACTGAGGAGGGAGGTGGCCTCTGCATCTCAGAGCTCCCAGCCCGAAGTTCTGCATGAGAAACGCCTTTGAGATCTCAGCTGAGGAAACCTTATGCGTCCTCTTAGAGATTCCTTTTACTTTCTCCCCTTCCATCATGACCCTGAGAACAATCATGTTGCCCTTCCTGCCATCCATATTAGATGCCCACCATCCAAATCTACTTATCCCTCCCCCAGAATCTAGTATTTTGTCTTCTCTTCCTCCTCAAAGTCTCAACTCAGGCATCTGTATAGGCTTCTGTTCCATTTCTTGGTATTCGCTATCTGTTTCTGGGCAAGGGAGGTAAGTAGTTTTTTTAGGCCTTTATCTGCAGCGCCCGGTACGGTCAGCACTCAGTAAATAATTGAGTGTTGGAACAATGACTTGAGTGTTGGACCAATGATAGGTGGGCCATTATTTCTGGTTGATATCAGAAATGGGTATGTGTAAAAAGAACTCTGAAATTTGCAATGCTACTATTATTGAAAACTCAGCTCTCAATGTCACTTAATTAGTTACGGTGACAGACCAAGACTGAGAGAATTCCTGAGACACAGTACTTTTAATCCAGGAAACCTGGGATGAGTTGGTCTCTTGCTCTCAGCTAAAGACCCAAAGGAAAATAAGATTCTCTTGAAACTCAAAAAAATGGAAAAAGCCCATTTCTCCTGCTAATCTGAGATGTTTCCTTTTGTGTGCTGATGGGAGGTTTTGAAGCTCGTGTGTTTCTTCCCTCTTCGCTTTGACCTCTGAGGAGCTCTGGGGTTAACTTCTCTGACATTAGTCAGTAGCATCTGTCAGTCCAGTTAGTGTGAAGTAATTGTCTCCTTGCCTCTGCCTTGGTTTTTATTGTCTTTTTTTTTCTCTTTAAAAGTTTTAACATATGGTGCAAACTGCATCCAGAATTATATTAAATTATACTTACCCAGGGGTGCCTGGGTGTCTCAGTCAGTTAAGTGACTGAATCTTGGTTTTGGTTCTGGTCAAGACCTCAGGTTGTTGAGATTGAGCCCCGGGTTGGGCTCCACGCCCGGTGTGGGGTCTTCTTGGGATTCTCTTGCTCTCTCTCTCTCTAAATAAATAAATAAATCTTTAAAAAAAATTTTTGTACCCAGCAAACATGGAGGAATGCTTATGTCTTTTTGCTTCTCTTCAAGTATCTACTGTTCTAATCTATGTGTTTATTTATTATTTCAGGAGTTGTAAACTGGTGTATGGGCCAAATCCAGGACTGCTGCCTCTTTGTGTAACTAAACTTTTGCTGGGACATTAATTTATGTATTGTCTGCAGCTGGTTCAATGTTACAATGGCAGGGCTGAGTAGTTGTGACAGAGATCACGTGGCCCACAAAGCTTAAGATACTTCCCATCTGTCAGGTTTGCCAATCCCTGCATTGTATATCAGAGACCTCAAATCCTTTTGGAAGGATTTTTATAGAATTTCAGATTTTACATGTATTGGTATACTTTCTGCTCCAAGATGTAATATCCGTGTATATTTCTGTTTATTAAAGTAATATATGCGCATTAGAAACATGTGACCATCACACAAATACGTAACAAAGATAGTAACCGTTCCTTTTAAACTCAATTCCTATGAGTGGCCTCAATTACCTACTTGGTATAGATTCTTCCTGATTCCTTTCAGTATGTAAACTAATCTGCACGTATCATTAAAACACTAAAAAAGAAACGGATGTTCCCGGGGAAGAATTCTTAAATTCTCCCTCAGCAGCATTTTTCAGCTGCGTCTCCACGGACACAGTGGCTGACATTCTCATTCATTGTTTCCAATATCTTTCCTCATTGATCTAGTTTAATCAAAAGCCCTTTCTAACTCATCTTCACAACAGCAACTTCCTTGCAAGTTCTAATTATCCCTGGTGCCTCTCATTATACTAATTATTCTTTTTTTAATCATTGCTAATTACTGTTACTTTAAAACATTTCTCAGAACCAGTGAGGATGTCAAATGCCTGAAGATTGTCACCCTGCTTCTAAACCATTAAGCTAAGTATTTAGGACAGTGGCTTCGGCTGACCATCCATTTGGTTCTGGGAGATCCCTTAGCCCCAGAACTCCAGATCTTGTAGGCCATCTGTTGTCACCCAGAGCCTGTAGTCTGTTATGTTTTCTACAGTTTCCCTTATCCCCCTCTTCCCTCCCAGACATTTGCTCTTTCCACTCTGGAATTCTCATTTTGTCACAGACAGACATCCCTATGTTCTCAACCTCTTCTCTGACATTGTCTTTCATTTCTTGTCATAGCTTACACCCTGAGGTCCTCCAGCCTCCTGGGCAGACAAGGTTGCTTGTCTCTGTCACCTCATGTCACCTCATGTGTTTCCTTTGGCCACTTGCAAAATATTTTCCCTTTCAAAAAAAAAAATTCTCGACTCTTTCAAGTAGAACCCTCAGATTATCTTACCAGTTGCTCCGCCTCAAAGTGCTCATTTACCACCCCCTCACTCATTAAAGACTCTAGTGCCCAATTAGTCATTCTCTTTATTACCATCCTATTCTCATCATCCTTGGTGATTTCAACATTTACATAACTAACTCACCCAACCCTTTGACTTCTCCAGTCCTTGGTCTTCCTACACTCCCATGGTCTGTTTCTCCATCTCTCCTCATGCTTTCCTATAGCCTCGCCATTGATGGTAAATGTACAACCTCAAATCTGAATTTCAAGTCTCTCAGTTTCTGACCAGTATTTCTTCTTTTGGTCTAATACCGCCACTCCACACATTTTCCCAACTCAGGGAGACCTTTAGTTCAGCCCTTTTCAACAGAGATATAATGCCAGCCACATACACCATTTAGGTTTTTCTAGGCTGCATTACGAAATATAAAAGAAACTGTTAAGATTAATTTTAATATTTTCAATTTAACCCAAGAGATCCAAAATATTATCATGTGATCTCTGTAGCCAATATAAAGTTGTTAATGAGATATTTTACATCCTCTGTTGGCTCCTACAGTCTTTGAAAACTGTTTGTACTCTACACTTATAGCACATCTCAGTTCAGCCACATTTCACATGCCCAATAGCCACATGTGGCTAGTGGCTACCATGCTGGACAGAACAGCAGGTCTAGTCTACTGACATAATTAAATTTTTATCCAGCCTCTTGAATGTTTTATCCAATGTAAGTTCCATGTTCCATTACTATTATTACATTTCAAATATCTTCCACTTTCCCTTAATCTGTTCATCTGGGAAAAAACTCATTATTGGCTGAACCAAACCATCCGTGTGTACTGAGGCAATTGAATACCACAAAGAGAAAATCACACATCTGGGCTGCCTTGCTTCCCCTTACCTTCATGGTCACAAATTTCAGATCGGCACATAGCACTGCTCAGAAACCTCATCATATACTCCTTGAATTACTCTCTGAGACCACCATTTCAGATGTCTTCACCTTTTCTCAAGCCTGCTTCCTCCCTCCAACCTCTCCCTCTCAGCAGATGCCCTGTTTCATTGTTCATTACCAGATGTCATGAATGTAACATGTCTGGATGGAAGCCTACACTTCTTAGCCTGGTCAGTTCAGGTGATGGGGCCATTGTCAAGCCCAAAACCTAGGACTCAGCTTTAATTCTCTCTCACTTCCAATTCACCAACCCATCCTATCATCCAAAAAGAACCCCAAATATGTCCCCTTCTCTTGGAGTCTAGAGCCACCATCTTGGATATTAGTCACCACCCCTTGCACAAACTTCAGTAACAGCTAACTAGCCCTCCTTGTTCCCATTCTGCCACCTTGCAATCCATTTTCCACTCAGCAGCCAAAGCAGTCTTTAAAAAACATAAATAAATCAGAGCATGTTGCTCTCTTTCTTAAAGTCCTCGTTTCCATGGCTACAGAGGTCCTCCATGATGGCCCTTGCCTCTTCAGTGTAATCTTTCATTGCTCTCTGGCCCACTCCCCACACTATAGTCATACTGGCTTCTCTCTGGTTTCTGGAACACATCAAGTTCTTTCTTGCCTTCTGGCTTTTTGCATTACTGTTCCCTCTGCCAGGAAAGATCTCTCCCTAGTGTTTCTCAGGATTGGTTTCTTTTTCCCTTTTGCTTTTTAGAGACATCTTTCCTGAAAACCCCATGTAAAGTCTCCACTCCCCTCTCCCATCAGTTAGTTTCTTACCAGGTCTGTTATTTCCCTCACAGCACTCATTATCTGAAACTACCTGGTTTATTTCCTCGATTACCTCTTTATCATCTGTTTACCCACTAGAAATAAGCTCCATTATGGTAAGGATGTTTTCTTGTTCATCATTGTATTCCCTGAGTCTGGGCAGTACCCAACAGATAACAAACTCAATGAATAGTCACTGAGTAAATGAAAAGAAGGAGTCAAAGAACTGGATGTTCCAGTATTTCAGGGCTCCCCTCATTACTGTAAAACACACAGACTTCCAAGATTGGACTTAACAGCCCCAGTGAGATCATTAACCTCCTATCTGGGTCACTGAGATTGACAAAGTACCCTCTTCCCCCCACCTTGATAGAGATCATGTCTATAAATACTTCTGGGTGCTTGAGCTCTCTAAATGTGGTAGAACAGCAAGTCTAAATAGACTGCTTTCCCGACAGGGTTGGGTCAACAGAATATATTATCCCAGAGCGGCAGATGGGGTGGAAGCCTCGGGGCTACATCAGTTCAGGAGCTCAAGGGATGTTCATCATGCAAGTTGTACAAATAGGCTGTGACCTAGTAGTAGTTCTGGGAACTTATCATATGTTCATTTAAAGAAAAATCATGCTGGTTTCTGTGTGGATTGGAAGGAGGCAAGAAGGGATATGGGGCATCTGTTAGTAGTCATTTATTGACAAGTGACAGAAAATCAACCCTGGTTGGTTCCAGCAATACAAGAATATATTGACTCATGTAATTGAGCAGGCTGGGGGTGTATGGCTTCAGGTATAGGTAGATCCAGGGGCTCAAAGCTACCCTTAGCCAGGATGTGCAGCTTAATTACCTCTTCTCTCTTGAGCATGGGCTGTACTTAATGACTTGTCTCCAAAGAACAGAGTATGGGTAGAGAGGAGAAAACAAGGTAACTTTAAGTAGAGAAGCCTGGCAAACATGTTGGCCAGGTGACCAAGATTAGCAGTGACAGCCATGTTGATAATATGTACCTCCGGTAAATGAGGTGACCAGGAGGGCACTTCACTTCTGAAGCATTTCTCCCCCAAGCCCATAACTCTAGTACAATCATGAGGAAGACATCAGACAAACCCATTTAGGGGCATTGTGCAAAATACCTGACTAATACTCTGCCCAACTCTCAGTGCCATGGAAAATAAGGAAAGACTGAGAAGCTATCACAGACTTTCGGAGCCCAAGGACACATGACAACTAAATGGAATGTAGACACCAGGACTGGATCCTGGAACCAAGAAGGCCATTAGTGGAAAAGCTAGTGAAATGCGAATAGGGTTTGGACTTTGGTTAATAATATCGTACCAGTGTTGGTTTCTTACCTGTGATAAATAGACCATGGCACTGTAAGACGTTAAACATGGGGGAAACTCTGTCTGGGGTTTATGGGAACTATCTGGACTATCTCTGCAACTTTTCTATAAATCTAAAATTGTTCCAAAAGAAGAACCTTATTAAATCCTTAGCAGTTACCCTAGTGAGTTGAAAACTTAGGTCCACACAAAAACTAGTCCATGGATGTTTATAACAGCTTTACTCATCATTGCCAAACCTGGAAGTGACCAAAATGTCCTTTAGTAGGTGAATGGAGAAATACACTGTGGTACATCTAGACGACGGAGTATTAGTCCTAAAAAGAAATGAACCACTAAGCCATGAAAAAACATGGAAGAACCTTAAATACATATAGCTGAGTGAAAGAAGCCAACCCAAAAAGGTTACGCGGTGTATGATTCCAAATGTGTGGCGTTTTGAACAAAGCAAAACTATGGAGACAGTAGAAAGATGAGTGGTAGCCGGGGGTTGGGGGATGGAGGAATGAACAGGCAGAGCACAGGGCTTTGTTGGGGCATCACAGTTATTCTGTATGATACTGTAATGGTGGGCACATGTCGTTGTGCTTTTGTCCAAACCCATAGAACGTACAGTCCAAGAGTGACCCCTGATGTAAACTCTGGACTCTGGATGATAGTGATGTGTTAGTGTCGGTTCATCAACAGTCACACATGGGCCCCTCTGGGGGGGGCAGTGACAGTGAAGAAGGGTGAGGGCAGGGCAAGGGTATAAGGAGACACTGTGTACTTCCCACACAACTTCGCCACAAACCTTACAACTGCTCTAAAAATGAAGTCTATTAAAAAAAATTTATAAAATGAAACTACCTGCAGGACCCGGTTTCTCTCTGAGTTCTGCTTTCCTTGCTGTTAGCTCTTCTTTGTTTTTTAAAGATTTTATTTATTTGACAGAGATTACAAGTAGGCAGAGAAGCAGACAGAGAGAGAGGAAGGGAAGCAGGCCCCCTGCTGAGCAGAGAGCCCGATGTGGGACTCCATCCCAGGACCCTGGGATCATGACCCAAGCCGAAGGCAGCGGCCCAACCCACTGAGCCCCCCAGGCGCCCCTGTTAGCTCTTTCTTGTGGGCAGGATGACCAGTCACTCCAGCGTGCCTGAGACAGTCCCAGTGCCTGCCTGTTGCCCAGCATAAGTACTAACAGCATCTCCTCGTCCTCTCCAAGTGTCCCGATTTGAATGATGAATTACGTGGTTACCTTCACGTGGACCTCAGCGGCCCCAGGCTGCCATCCTCCTAGCTTCCAGGCCAAGAGGGGGCGAGGTCCTTGTTTCTCAGCAGTTCAGACAGAAGTCCCTGCACTGATTCTGACTGGCCCTGACGGAGACCGGTGACCGAGCTGGGACCAAGAGTCTGGGACATATTGTGCTCTTATTGGTCACATCTGGGCCACATGCCTGCTGCTGACATCAGGACTGGAGCTGGCTCTACCCAAATCACACTAGAAAGTTGGGGTGGGGGACTTATTTTTCAGGCTGAATTGGAGGTACAGTGGGTACCAGGCAGGCAAAAACACAGATGTCAACCCGACGGGGAGAGAGACGGTTTTCACATGATTTACCTTCCAGTTCCTAAAATTAGAATGGGCACAAGATTGCACGCGTAACGCATTATTCTCACTCCCTCGCATCGTCGTTAGTGTGTTAAGAATCACATGTAACCTGCAGACTATCTCATCTTGGCCATAGTTCATAGTGATGGATTATTGCCGTGGTGTTGTTTTCTTAACTGTGATAGTTGGGAATTATTGGGCTGCCCGTGAGTTGTGATTTATAGTGGCGTCAAGTTTCTTTTACATTTTACCCATGTGCCGAGTAGAAATTTTGCTGTATCTACAGACATATATTTTGAATTCCACCTGGTATGGGTGTCAGCTGTGGGGAATGGGTGAGAACCATCATCTCAGTGGACCGATGGCCATTCTCTGTAACAACAGGTCTCACTCAGGGCCACCCAGCAGAGCTGGTCGGTCCTCAGTGTGCTTTTTTTTTTTTTTAAGATTTTATTTACTTATTTGACAGAGAGAGACACAGCAAGAGAGGGGGCACAAGCGGGGGGAATGGGAGAGGGAGAAGCAGGCTTCCCGCGGAGCAGGAGCCAGATGGGGGACTCTATCCCAGGACCCTAATATCATGACCTGAGCGGAAAGCAGTCGCTTAATGACTGAGCCCCACAGGTGCCCCAGCTGCATTCTTAGCAAATCCCGTCCTCTTGGACAGCTGATGGAAGCACCGGCAAGGTCACAGGCTTAGAGGGAGGAACCTCAGGGCTGCCCAAGCGGTGTGACCTTGGCAGGTTACTTCATCTCTGTGAGAATAAACGAGACTAATAATCCCACCTCCCTCAGAGCATTGTTTTAGAATCAAATAAAATAATGCATAGGTAGCACTTAGCAGTGAGTAGCACCTAGTAAGAGCTCAACAAATATTTGCCGTTGCTTTTATTATTTTACTGCAAGTCTAGAACCCTATCTGCAAGAAGCCAGCATGGCTACCCAGGGGGCCTTAAGGCAGTGCAGCTCAAAGTGTGGTCCCGTTAGAAACGCAGACGCACCTGCTTCTCCCTCTCCTCCCTGCTCAGGTGTTCTCTCTTGCTATCTCTGTCACTATCTCAAATAAATAAAAATCTTAAAAAAGAAGGGAGGAAGAAAAGAAAGAACACAGACTCATGGGCCCTACCTCTCACCTTCCAAGTCAGAATCTCTGGGATCGGGGTTGCAGATGAACAGACCCTCCCGTGATTGATTTGCCTGCAGAGTTGAGAACCACAGGCTTTACATGTCTTTCTGTTAACGCTGGCTCCCAATGGGGATAATTCCAAGCCATAGCCTTGCTGTTGTGAGAAATGAGGCGAGGAGAGAAGGTAAAGCAGAAGTGAGGAGGTTTTGGGAGGGAGGCCTTGGTCCCCGGGAATACTCTCTGGCCATGGGGACCCAGACTCTGGCTGGAGGTGCAGGAGGCTCTTCCCGTAAGAGTGAGCAGAACCCCAAGGCCACACCTGTTTTAGACTTTAAAATGCCAAGAAGGAGGGTGGGTGGCTCTTTAAGGAAGCTGTTACTTTGCAAAAATCCTTCTTTCTGACTATCCTGAGCTCTCTTGTTGGCCCATGACCCTGAAGCCTCCCTTTTGCCACTCCTTCCTCCTCAGCCTTTCAACACTGTTCTCTGATTCCGTTCTCCATCCAGTCTTGTGTGATCTCACCCAGCCCATACTTTCAACCATCATGAGTCCGTGGAGCCCCTAGTTTCCTCTGGAGCTCCAGGTGAGTGGTTTTAATTGCCAGCAGCACTTTCCACCAACAGGCCACTCGGTCACCTCCCACTTAAAAGGCGCAGAGCAGACTCCGTTATCTTCCTCTTTAAAGCCGGGTTTCTCCTTTTCTTCCTTGTCCTTGCTGAATGCCTTCTTGCACTGCTCCTTCCCACCCCAACACACCCCACATTCCAACTGTATTGGACGAGGAGGAGATTCTCAGATGGCTGCTGATTCTCCCGTCTTGATGGGTGCCATGCTACCGTGGCCTGGAATCTTTTTCAGCTGATGTCTATCTGTAAGTTGCCTATGTATCCCTCCTCCTTCTGGAAAATGGCCCCACCACCATCCAGTTGTGGAAGCCCCAGATCTTGGAGTCCTCCTTGGCCTCCTTGCTTTTTCTTACCCACAGTTAGCAGGATGTTAGCAGTTCCCACTGTCTGTCTTTCTTCTGTGTCCAGGATCCAACAAGTTCTTTCTGTCTCCTCTGCCACCTCCTTAGTGCAGGTCTCTATTCCCTCTACACTGAACTGTGCTATAACTTCCTTGCAGGCTTCTGGCCTCCATGCTTCTGTGCCTAACAACCATACCCATCTTTCTAAATCACAGAAAATGTCCCTCCTAGCTCTAAAGATGCCAGTGCCTATCTACCTTTCCTAGAATAAAATCTAGACACCTAACCTTTAAGGTCTTACGTGATCTGGGCTCCCCTCCCCCCGGCCTTTCTCCAACGTTGACTCTAAGTTCATCATATGGGTCTTCATTCTCTTCCTTAAACACACTTGTCTCCGTGCCATCTGAAGGCCTTGCACTTGCCGCTTCCTCCACCTGGACTGTCTTCCCCCAAATCTGCACCTGGCCTATGCTTTCGACATTTTGGAGAAAAATCACCCTACCCAAAGGAGCCCTTCTCTGTCACTCCATGCATAGTCTTAGCTGCCATCGTTTAATTTTTTCTTAGCACTTAACACTGGCTAAAAATAGCTTGTTTGTTGACACGTACATGAGAGCAGAGACCAGATCTCTTGTTAGTTGCCGTATCCCTAGTGCCTAGAACAGTGGCAGGTCAGAGCAGGTATTCAATAAGCGTTGGTTGAATAAACGTCTAAAGTGTCTTTACAAATCAGCTGGGGGCTGATTGCAACAACCATTTCTGGCAGCTGGGGCACACAGGGAAGATGTGGGCAGCCCACATGGCAGCCCCCTGGAGGGCCAGAACTAAGATTTCCCCATTTGTCTGTCCCCCATAATGCTTAACACATGTGTTTAGTAGATAGTATTTGAATTGAATTTCGAAGGAAAAAATTATACCCAAGTATTTTCTTTATTTGGGAAATTCTCAATGTGGAGTCTACAGAAGGGTTAATAGAAATGCTTTTCGGGTTGGAATGGGGCGGCCATAGCCAAACTCCCAGAAATGTAGGTATGGGGACTGAGCAGTACAACTTAGTAAGTTTCGAAGATGTTTAGCCATTGGTCGTCTTCCTCTCTTTGAAAAGCAGAACAGAATTGAGTGCTGAGCGTCACAGATCTGGACTACTGGCACATAATACTGCAATGTGGGAGTATTTTTATAAGATCGAGATTTGTTGGGAAATTCAATGTTTTTTTTCACTGCATTCCTTCCAGACACGATACCTAGAATACATGGGCTGGGGGAAGGAGCCAGAAGGAAGAGGAATAATTGAGAAAAATCATGGGTTTCAAACTAGAGTTCCACCCTAGTTAGTTAAAAAAAAAAATTGATGTGTGTTTCTAATGAATGAGTAATTGAACAGGATAAGACAAGGGATGCCAAACATAAGGCTCTTGACAAGGATTATCAATTCAGGGTTGAACCATTTCATATCTATCCTGGTGTCAGACTCTCCACCCAGCTGGAATGGCTTGTGTTTCTTCCCCTCCTTGTTTCTTAGACTCACAGCTGTCGGAGTTTTACCTGTCCTATCCCCAGGGGGATGAAGACAGGTGACAGGGCAGTGGCCCAAAGGGTCGCACTGCTTTAGGAAGTGGAGGGGCAGCTAGAGTGGAGAGAAGAAACCATCTACTTGCCTGTGGCAAAACGCTGTGACTCATTCCTTGGGATTCCAGGGTTGGACACGGAAAAGTAGAGACCAGAGTGGATTACGGCACCTTTGATGTTTCGTTAGAGTCATGATACTTTCTACACCGTGAGAATAAGCCTGTGAGGCCCCCAGCAAGCTCAAAGGAGCAATGTGTCTTCGAACAGCGTTTAATAAGTCACCCGCCAATCCAGCCATTGTTTTTTTTTAAAGATTTTATTTATTTATTTGACAGAGAGAGTGAGCACAGGCAGACACATGGACCTACTGACACCTTGATTTTGAACTTCTAACCTTCAGAACCATGTGAGACAGTAGTTTTCTGTTGTTTGGAGGCATGCCCTTTGTCACAGCGGCCCTAGAAAACTGACAGACTCTCTAAGAGACATTGGGGCTGGTTGAGTGGCCTCATGACATGGTGAGGAACAGGCTTGGTTCGGGAAACTTGCAAGTCAAGAGTCATGGTGATGAAGCACATAACACCCCACTCCCCCTTCTCTCAGGGTCCCCAAGAGTGGTTTCTCATAATGTGGGGCTGTATTGTGGGGGAAGGGCCTGCCCCTGCCTACAGCTTTCGTATAAGTGGCCTTGTGTTAGGGGGAATATAAGACTCTGGCACAGGCAATCCATGTCTAGATGTCGGATTTGTAGGAATGGCACACCACTGCCAGCTTCTTGTTCCTGGAAACCTAGAGAAAGCTGTTGTGTCCCACAGCTCTGCCTCTGAGAGCAGTGGGCACTCCCCTCCTTCTAGCTCGCCCTCAGCAAACCTGAACTCCTAGGATCACTCACGGGACAGTCCTGTCTGTTCCTCCACAGGAAACCATGCCTTCAGTGGGCTCTGTGCTTCTGTTCCTAGGATAGCAGCCGAGCAAGAGACGAAGGTAGGAGAGCCACGAGTGAAACAGGCAGGGTCATGGCTCGGGGTGTGGTAGTTGCCCAGCAGCGATCCTTTGGCACCAGATTTCAGATCAGAGTGGTGGAGAAGGCCACAGGGTGGAAGGAGACAGCCCGGGCGTGAGCTCTGTGGCACCTAGATTCCAAGTCTGGGTCTGTGACCAATGCTGTGTTCCCGAAGGAGAAATGGGTGCAGGAGA
Source organism: Neogale vison (assembly GCF_020171115.1). Taxonomy (NCBI): domain Eukaryota; kingdom Metazoa; phylum Chordata; class Mammalia; order Carnivora; family Mustelidae; genus Neogale; species Neogale vison. The sequence goes on from NC_058104.1 coordinate 34,639,621, forward strand.
AAGAGGCTGTGGGTGCTGCTGAGGATGTTTGGTTCAGAAAAGTCAGTGCTGTGGGAAGGAAGGCCTTTCCATGGTTGGCGCAGGACCTGAGGGAAATGGAGCTGACCCAAATCTGCAGACAGAGGAAGGAGGGAGTGGGTGGGCTGGGCCAGGGCTGGGGACAGAGCCTGACGATGATGCAGGGGACACACAGAGGCATTGTGCAAGAGACAGGTGGACAGTCTGGGAGCTCACCTTGATTTGGAATTCCGTTTGGTGACAGTTGATGATTTTATATGGGTGGCATGCTCTGTCAATCTGCCTTAGTTTTTCTATGAACTCCTTGAGAGCAGAGATAAGCTTGGTTTACATTTTTAGTCTCTGTGCCTGATTAAGTGCGGCCACAAAATAGACGCTCAAAAAAAAAATTTGTGGCTGCATGGGTGCTTACTGTGGCTACCATGTGAATAAGTTATTTGTGGCCCAGGAGAAGAGAGGGTTTAGTATGATTGCTTCCCTTATATGTGGGGAGGGTGAGCCCCCAAGGAGTACAAGAAGTGACACACAGTCTTGGAAAGGGAGCCTGGAGCTCACTGAAGGTCAGCCACTGAACAACGATTCACTCCAGAAATGATTACTGGTGGGGGTGTGGGGTGGGCGGAGAAAGGGTAGGGAAGATGTGGACTGGCCAAATGAGTTTGGTGTTCACCAACGTGTGTGTTAGGTCGCGGAAGTACTAGGACCCTTCCCCGCGTAGTCAATGAGGCTTCCTTGCCCTCTGGGCCACAGGGAGAAGGGCAGAGATCACTCTGGCTTATAGAATTTTGGCAAACTCGATGGGTCTCATGCTGCTCCCCAGCATCATGGAAATAGGACGGGCAATAGGATGGGCCTGGCTCAAAGGGATGCATATCCAACAGAACTTGCATAAAGCTAACAACCTTTTTTTTTTTTTTTTACATAGAAAAATATTCACAATTCTCTCCCAATCCATTCTCCAGCCCTCCCCACCATCTCCTATGACCCACATCCCATGAAAAGTGGCCAGAGAGACACAAGATGACTAAGGAAACCTGTTGGAGATGTTCCTTCTTAGCATCTCATGTGGGAAGCTGTCACCCTGTGTGCCCCAGGAACCCTCTGACCTATGGTGCTGCTGAGTGATCCAGGCACCAAGGGGATGCTTGAACTCATATATTCCCCTCCCTCTGGCATTTGCACATCATTTTTGCCTTTTCCTCAAGACTCTTCTGGAATTTTGATGAGTTTCTTATCAAACTGAATGACTTATTTAGATTACATAGACCTTCATTTGTACCATGTCAAGGAATGTTCCTCCCTAGTCTATTTTTCTTTTTATTAGAGAATGCCAAAGGAGAAGAAAAAAAATTTTCACATATTGAATTTCCAGTGGCAAAAAAAAAAAAGAAAAGACAAGCACATCTAAGTATTCAAAAAGAGATTTCCCATAGGTTAGATAGAGAAAACATCCCTTCCTAATTTCGTGGTGGTTGGCAGATATTTGCATCAGGCAGAACTCTTGACTTAAGCAATGGAAAAGAGAATTTATTAGCTTATGAACAGCAAAGGTTGGGGTACAGCTACCTCTAGACATGGTTGGATCTGGGAGCTCAGACAAAGTCATCAGGACTTGGCTCTGTTTCTTGGCTTGGCTGGGCTATCTAGGTTAGTTTCATTTTCAGTCAGACACTCCTCAAATAAATGGTGGCCAGGACTGCGCCTCTGTGGCTCCAGATGACATCCAACTAGCTTGCATATCTAGGAGAAAGAGAAAAACTTTTGTCCTGTCATTCTTGTCAACGTCCTAGTGATGACATTTGTTGGCTCTGATTGGTAGAGGGATGGGCCCTCTGCTTCTCTCTGAACCCATCGCTGTGGACAAGGACATGCAGTGTTCTCATGGACCAGGCCTGGCTTACTTGCCCATCCCTGGGGCGGAGGAGTGGCCTATGCTTCCCCTAAACCTCAGGGACTTATAGGTTGGTGGGGAGCAGAGAGGGCCAAGGAGGGAAAGTGGTTCTACAAAAGGGAACCATGGTGCTTTTGTCAAAACAGAGACGATGGTACACTGGGCAGAAAAACCTGGCCATCACGCTTTTTCCACAAACCTCCACCAAGACGTAGACTAGCCTGTCTTTGTCATATGGTGCCATGTCCAAGTTGGCGCTGTAGACAGCTTATCGGAGATTTTCTTGGTCATCCTTTTTTGTTACTCAACAATTTCTCCCCTTCAGCTTCTGTTCTAGATATGATAATGAGACAGAGGAAAGGAGGAGCTCTCCATCTTCCCAGCAGATATTTCCATGTCCCCTTCCTTCATTTGCTTCCTTTCATTCCTTAATAACCCAAAGGGTCATGGCTGCCGCAAGGAGTGGCAGTGTTGGAACACAGCTATTCTTCTCGTTGACCTTGGGGACGTGTCTCATGGGGACCTGTCTCATCACGGCATCCACCTTGTCATTAGCACATTCAACATTCAGCATTTCCGCCCCTTTAAAGGAGACACAAAGGCAGCTCTTGTCTACACCTTAGAGTGTAATGCAGTTTGAATCTGGGAGCAATGTTGGGTCTTGTAGCGGCTCTTCTGGCCCCAGAAACCTCTCTGACTCTGCAGGACTGGAAGTGTGATATGTATACGAAAGTGAGCACCCAAGGGGTGGAGGGGAAGAGAGCTGAGGAGTGACGGCCACACAGTGTGGTCGCCAGGGGGAGGAGCTGTGCCACGGGGGGAATGGATATTTCCGGCCAACCCAATGCAAAGTCTCTGCTGGGAAAAAGCGTGATTCTTGGGAGCTTCCTGGGTCTCTCTGCCTGCTGAAGAGGAGACTCTTTAGCCAGACTGGGCTAGGTCATCTCCTTTCATTCCTGTCAGTCCACCCAAGCCACAGGGACAGAGAGAGTGGGTGGGGTGATTTTATCCAAAAAGGGGAGAAGTGTTGCCAGGAAAGCACGAGATGTCCACGGGGGTCCAGGAACACAGGGCTGCTCTGATGACAGTTGTGTTCTGTGATATTGGCAGTGATGTGGCCATGAGCATAGCCCGGAGAGCCCTGCAGTTGCTAGAGCCGGTCAGGATGAAGTGTCCACAACTGCATCCAAGTGGCAGTGTAAATGGAGTAAGGGCCCGCCCCGGTGGTGACCGCCAGGGCACACTGACGCAGTAGGGCTCGGCGCTGTGCTCAGCCTCCACGCCCGCCGACCCATGCAACTCCCTCAGCAGTCTCTGGACCCGTGACTGTTAGCCCTGTTTTGCAGTTGAGGAGGCATACAAGGTGATGAGTAAGCTGGGATCTGGGCCCAGGGCTGTCCATGAACCCATGAAGACATTCTCTACTGTGTGGGGGCTCACTCTGGATGTGGGGGAAGGGTGGTATGTTAGGTAAGGCCCACTCACCCCAGTTCCCAGAAGAGACAAGGGAGGGAGAGCATAGGGCCCTGGGCATTCACCACTCATCTCAGGAAATCCACCCAGAGTAGAAGAAGCCCCTTAGAATGGTGGTGACAGGTCTCAGCCAGACCCAGGCGGTGACTCTCCAAAGACTCAGAACCACCTCACTGGGTGGGCCTTGGACCCACCTTGGGAGGCTTGGTTTCTCTAGGACAGGGCTGGGCAAAGTTTTCCTGTAACGGGCCTGGTAATAAATATTTTAGACCTCGGGGTCATAAGGTCTCTAACAAATTTACCCAACTCTGCTTAGCTGAAAGCAGCCCTGGATGATATGTAAATGAATGGGAATGGGCATGGCCCTGTACCAATAAAACTTTATTTACAAAAACAGATCTGATACAGGCTATAGTTCGTTTTAGGGGCACTTGGAGGGACAGACAGCTAACGCCCAGGCTGGACCACAGAAATTGGGGCTTTTGCTACAGAGTCAACACTTTTCATGGAACTTCTTCCAGTAAATATCGCCCAACCCAGACCTCTTTGCCTGAACCTCAGGGCCAAAGACCTGAGGGACCTTCAGGGGCCCTTGTACTGTCCAGTCGCTGACAAATGAAAGATAATTTGTCATCAGCCTGTAGGGTCACGTGCAGGAACTGATAGGGTGATGGAAAAGTTGTCCAGCAAGTCTAGCAACATTTAAATGCATCTTCCTACTCTCTTGTTGCTGTTGCATTATCTGTTGCGTTAGATATCATAATGCAGATATCCATTAGATATCTGCATTATCGATTATCTCAGAATAATGATAAATCCTCTCCCATGGCTCCACATCACAGAGAGTAAAGGCCAACATCCTTGTGATGGCCTGCAAAGCCCTGTGCTGTCTGGGCCTGGACCCCTCTTGGGCAGCATCTCCTACCCCTCGGCTCCCCCGCAAGTCACACTGGCCTCTCTGCCATTCCTTGAACACAACAGGCACACTGTCAACCCAGGATCTTTGCACTGGCTGCTGCCTCTACCTTGGATTTTTTACCCCTTATTTATCTGTATAACTTCTCACTTACCACCTTGGTCGGGTCTGTGCTCATATGTTACCTTCTCATCAGTGCCTTCTCTGGCTCTCTCTTTGGAAATGGCAACCTTCCCTTCCCACTTCCTCACAGTCCTTATTCCTTTTTCTTCTGTGCTCCATCCCAGGTAGCACCATCTGACAGTCTATGCATCTTAATTATTTATGTGTATTGTTTGTCACCCTCCATTAAAACACAGGCTCCCAGAGGGCAGAGATTTTATTCTATTTACAGCTTTATCTCTAACATCTGGAATAGAACCTGGCACATAGTACCTATTTAATAAACATTTGTAGTATCTTTCTGTTTGATGTAAATTAATCACACAGCCCTTTTTTAAAAATTTATTATTATTTTTTAAAGGTTGTATTTATTTATTTGCCTGAAAGAGAGAGCCAGAGAGAGAGAGTGTGTGTACAAGCAGGGGAAGCAGCAGGCAGAGGGAGAAGTAGACTTCCTGCTGGGCAGGGAGCCTGATGTGGGGACTCGATCCCAGGACCCTGAGATCATGACCTGAGCTGAGGCAAATGCTTAACCAGCTGAGCCACCCAGGCCTCCCTCACATAGCTCTTATGAATTGCATTATGTGGTTATATCCTCATTTATTTAACTGACTTCTTTTCGACAGATAGTGTCTACTGGTTCCAGTGTTTTGTTATTAAAAATAGTGCTGCAAAATCTAGACTTGAGAAAGTCTGTAGACAAATGACCTGGTTTCTTCAGCAAAGAAATTGCAAGGAAAATGAGAGAGAAATGGGGCAGGGGGCGGGGATGGCCTGCAGACTAAAAGAAATGAGAGACATGTCGGTAAATAGCAGTGTGTGAACCTTCTTTGGATCCCGACTCAAATAAACAAACTCTTAACATATTTTGGAGGTTTATGGTACAATTGGAAATCTGAGCCCTGGGTATTTAGTGATATCAGGAAAACACTGTTAATTTTGTTGGATACGGTAATAGTACTGTGGCTATATTAAAAGAATATAGTTCTCACCTTTTGAGATACATAATGAAATATTTGCAGATGAAGTGATTTGATGTCTAAGGTATGCTTACTAATAAGACAGGGACAAGGGAAGTGAGAGGAATAGAGATAAGATAAGCCGGCCATGTATTGAGAATTGTTGAAGCTTGAAGGTAGGTTATGGGTCTTATTGTACTGCATGGTGTACATTAGTATATGTCTGACATAGTCTATAATAAAAAATAAAACACAGTGCTATAAAATCCGTATACGGGGTAGGAGGGAGTAGGTGGGCTTTAGATGACATAAGATTGTCTACGAGTTGGATCATTGTTAAAGACGGTGGGTGTTGTGTACGTGTTTTGTTATCCGTCCTCTCCTTATATGCTTGCCATTTTCTATGATGGAAAAATCAGACAATTGCACTGGAGTGAACATCCTGTTGTAAGACTCTTAAGTCCTCCCTGGTCCCAGTCTCCTTAATTCTTCTTTCTTTTTTTTAAGATTTATATGTTTTATGAGAGAGAGTGAGAGCGCAAGTGGGAGGAGGGCCAGAGGGAGAGAGAGAGGTTCAAGAAGACTGCCCCCTGAATGGGGAGCCTGATGCGGGGCTTGATCCTATGACCCTGAGATCGTGTGACCCATGCCGGGATCAAGAATTGGTTGCCCAACCGACTGAGCCACCAAGGCACCCCTCCTTAATTCTTGATGTGACTAATCACAGAGCTGCTAGCAGTGGTATCTGACCAAACTTTGTTTTGGCCTTGATATGCTAATACTGAAACTGTTAACAAAAAAACCCCAATTTATTGAGGGATCAAAATTCACAAAAATTCACCTGTTTAAAGTGTGTGATTCAGTGCTTTTTAGTAACTCAGCAGAGCTGTGCATCCATCACCATAAACTAGTTGTAGCTGTGCATCCATCACCATAAACTAGTTGTAGCAACTTTCCATCACCCAGTAAGACCCCTTGAACGCCTTTACACTTAATCCCCTTTCCCACCCCCAATGCCAGGGAACCACTAATGTACTTTCTATCTCTATAGATTTTCCTTTTTCGGACATGTACCTAAAAAGGATCCCTGCCTAGAATTTTTGACGTTCTCTTCCTTACTTCTACAAAATGCCATTTCTTACTCAAGGATGCTTCCTATTCTGTTATCACTGAACCACTTTTTTTGGGAGACGTATCTTCTTATTTCTGTTCAGAAATTTAAATGATTCAATTTCCTACATTCAGAGAATTGTGTCACAGTGATGGTCTGTGACCCCTGCTTTATATAGAAATTAATGATATGCTAATAAGGCAGAAATGATCAAGGCTCAGAGAACGTCCTGCAGATTAATGAGTGGCTTAGAAAGCAGGCAGACAAATCCAAATCTAGAGGTCACCAACCCTGATAAGTAAATTTCTCAATAAATGCCCCCAGGACCATGGAGTTGATAAGGTCCAAGGGACTTCTGATATTTCTTTGCAGTTCCAGGACTCAGTTTTGCATTAGGTCCATGTCACAGATATTTGGCCCCAGAACCTGTGGGAACATCAATATAATCACATTGCTGAGCTTTATTTAGTTCCTTACTTGCTGGGGTATTTTATATTTTTGTGAGCTAAACTTCTCCTAGGATCCAGTATACTGATATGAGACCTGATTACCTAGAGACTGAATAGTCTATATCTATTGGTTAACTTTATTTGAAAATCCATGGGGACCATCCACGGAGTCAACAAATACATATGAACAAATACCTACTATAGGTCAGATGCTGTACCAGGAGTTGGGGATACAGAGATAAAGAAAAAAATTAGTTCTTGTTTTTAGGAAGTTCAGTCTAGTGATAAAGACATATAGAAATAATGGCAAAAACTGAAGTATCTTGTGCAAGGCACAGTATTCATGTACAAGGAATCAGGAACTATTTCACAGAACTTATGTTTGATTTGGGTCTTGAGGGATGAGTAGGAGTTTGTACATGGCAAAAAAAGGGCAAGACATTTAAAGAGATGGAACATATATGAAGCAAGAGGTGTAAAATAAGACTTGAGAGCTGAAATCCTTCCTTTTTATTCTCCATTGAGTATGATTTTTCTCCTTTCAAAAATCTAAAATGAAATGCCTTTTTTTTCTTTTAAGTATTTATCTTAATTGCCTAAATTTGCCTTAATTATCTAAATTTTAAGTATTTATCTTAATTGTCAGCTGAGTAGAAATCTTGCATGTAGATTTGCAGGCTTATCTGGAAAATTAACAGCTCTGTAGCTTTGAGGGAGGATAAAGTTGCAGGTTGGGTTCATCCAGAGGGAAGAGTACCCAGGGCCAATGAAGGGAACTGTGGAGAATACTCTAGAAAAGACTTTCTAATGTTACGATGGCAAAAGGTTTTCTGCACCAGTATGTTTTAGAGGGAGAGTATCTGCACACTTTGCAGTCTTCAAAAGGAACATCTTCCCATCCCTGCTTGAGGGCACTACCAAATCTGCAGACTTGTCTGCACATTTCCTGTGTGCATTTTAGACCTTCCTTCTGGGATTCACTTTCTTTCTTCCTCAAATACTTGCTTTATTAATTCCTTAATGAAAACATTATTTATTCTATTTGAAATGGCATTATTTTGTTCCTGTTAGAAAATGATAGTTTAGCTAGGTATATAATTTTAAGTGGCAGTTCTTTTCTTTTAGCACATTGAGATCTCAGTCTATTGTCCACAGATTTCCATTGAGAGGTCTTGTTATTCAGATTTCTATTCCTTTGTCTTTTATTTCTGGCTACTTTTAAGATCTTTATTATTGGTGGGGGGAGTGGGGGGAGGAAGTTTGTATATTATTCAGTTTCTGTGTGACGTGCACAGGTTTGGATTTTAGATTTGTATGCTTTCTGAGTCTCAGGATTTTATCAATTTTTTATCTGAGGGGTTTGAAGTGGCGGGGGGGGTGGGAGGTTGGGGTACCAGGTGGTGGGTATTATAGAGGGCACAGCTTGCATGGAGCACTGGGTGTGGTGAAAAAATAATGAATACTGTTTTTCTGAAAATAAATAAATTGGAAAAAAAATTTTTTTCTAACAATTAAAAAAAAAGATTTTACTTATTTATTTATTTGAGAGAGAGAAAGAGGGAGAGCATGAGAGGGGAGAAGGGCAGAAGGAGAAGCAGACTCCCTGCAGAGCTGGGAGCCCGATGCAGGATCGATCAAGGGACTCTGGGATCATGACCTGAGTCGAAGGCACTTGCTTAATCAGTTGAGTCACCCAGGCACCCTCCTTATCAATTTTTGAAAATTATTATTTCTTCAAGGATTGCTTTCCTTCATTCTTTTCGTTGCCTTTTGTTCCTTCTTTGGAAGGGAAGTCTTAGGATTGTGTGCCTTTTTTCCATCCCACAAAGTTGGGCCAAGGGCTGAGAGTCTCCTGTTTATTTTCTCCAGGGCAGTGTCTTAAAGAGTGCAAGCTTGTGCCTTCCCCCAAACCTGCAGAAACAAGCTTGCTGCTGAAATCCATGTATTGTCTGCAGTGGTTTGCACATGCCATTTGTAGGAGCATGTGTGCACCATTTATGGAGGCTTGTGTACATTGTCTTCAGGGTATACATGGACTGCTGGGGCTGCAAAGGTCATTTGGGGGAGCTGCAGGTGAGAAGTTCCATGGGATTTGTGGGCAGGCCTCTTGGTGGAGGCTGAGGATTAGTTAGTAGGATCTGTGGCTGGGCTTTTGAGATCCACAGGGTGGTTACTATGAACCTGTTTCTTTTCCCTGACTCTAGCTTCCCCAGACTATTCAGCTATGCTAATCCCTTCAGCTGTCTGAGTGGTGTAATGCAGAAGTGGGCTTCTTGGGCAGTATCTTTCTAGACTGGGGAAGCCAGGCATTCATTCTGCTCTCATTTTACCCCATGGGAGAAACTGTGGGCCAGGGACCCCTCTTGTTACTGAACCCCAGGCAGAGGTGGCAGAGATGAAGTGAAATGGGTTTTCTTAGTTTCTTTGATGCATTTGTTTTTGGATTTTGAAGGGCGTGCTGGAATTTCTCCACTGGGCTCCCAGTTTCCACAAAGGCATTCCCTTCCAGGGATGGTGGCCAGCATTGATGTTTCTGCCTGCTTAAGGGATGGCGTTTGCTATTCCCCCATCTTTCTTATATCACCTTGCAACTCTCTTACCTTCTTTTGGAAATATGATTGGATATATGTTCCAGAAGCAGTGTCTTTTAACCACGTACAAAATTTTATCTCTATCTCTCTGTGCAATATTTTGGTTACTTTTTTTTTCATGTCTGTTTTCTTGGTCGTTATTTTTTCTTCTTTATCTCTTTCTAGTTTATCTGATTTATCTGTCGATTGAATTTTCCATTTAAATTATTGTTTTGTTTTCTAAAATGATATTTGGTTCTTTTTCACTCTTGCCTCTGATCTTTGGGATAGTATTTTATTTCTTTCTTCTTTAAAAATTATTTTTTTTAGTATTCTGAATCCAACAATCTATGTTATGGAGTTCTAATTCAGCTGCTTGTTATTTCTGCTTAGTTTCATTTATGGTAGCTTGTTTATTCATGTGTTTTTTAGTGTTGGTTAGTGAGCTGATGTTTAAAGGGGCATTTTCTGTGGATTCAGGGAGGTTTGGATTGGGTACAGGTAACTCCAGAGAGGAAAAGCACGTTTTCTTCTTCTGGGTACTCTGAAGAAACCAACCTGGAATCACTTTACTAATTTTTCACTTAGGGTTTTCCTTGCAGGGAGTACAATTAAATCCCAAATGCATGTGAGAATAATTCTGTGGTTATGAATTCTCAGGGAAATACTCTTTCCCTACCAGACCTCAGACTGAGTCCAACAGGCCTTCCTTAGCCTTATCTCTCTGCCAGTGGGTAAATTATTTTCTTGTCAAACTTTTCACCAAGGGCATAGTCCTTTGAGGGTCTTGGCCTTATTTTCCCATTATGTGTAGGTCTAGGACTTTGGTCATCTGTTCCCATGTAACTGTTAAAATTTTTGAAACTGTAAAAACTTCTTGGTCACTGACTTTGGCAGTTGTCCCCAACCCTCAATGTCAATTTACCACCCTGATTTTCAACCCTCACTTCAAATTTGGCATCTGGGGAATTTCTGTTATTTGCACCCTAATTCATATATTCATTTAGAAAGACTTTTACCACATTTTGAGTGATTTCTACATGTTTTGTGTTGGGGATTTTTGTCAAGATGCCTAGTCCATTAGATTATTAGAAATGCAAACACTATGTTGTTTTATTTCATTTTTTCCTTAACAATATGTAATGAACATACTTGGTGCCAATAAATATTCATTTAAAACACAATTTTAAGGGCACCTGGGTGGCTCAGTGGGTTGGGCCGCTGCCTTCGGCTCGGGTCATGATCTCAGGGTCCTGGGATCAAGTTCCACGTCGGGCTCTCTGCTCGGCAGGGAGCCTGCTTCCCTTCCTCTCTCTCTGCCTGCCTCTCTGCCTACTTGTGATCTCTCTCTGTCAAATAAATAAATAAAATCTTTTAAAAAAAAAACAAAACCCACAATTTTAATGAATGAAATATTTACCAATTTGCATATTTCTTTGTACATAAGAGGTTTTTATATCATCAAAAATATTCTTTACATAGACAAATTTAAACATATGGGTTGATTTCTCCATTTTGAAAGTTAGCATTTTTTTTAGTATGGCAGACAATTATGTCCTTATTGTTGCTGTATCTTAATGTTAACTTAAGATACTCCCTTGAACTTTGCCCCAGATGTGGGTCTTTTGTTTCTTCCTTAAACAGACATTTTTTTTCCCTCTCCTTGGCTGTCTCAGACGTCATTATAATTGTACATGTTTACCAATCTTATCTTTTTTAAAAAAAGATTTTATTTATTTATTTGACAGAGAGAGAGAGTGAGTGCACAAGCAGGGGGAGCAGCAGGCAGAGGGAGAAGCAGGCTCGCCACTGAGCAGGGAGTCCGATGTGGGACTCAATGTGGAGTTGGACCTCAGGACCCTGGGATTGTGACCTGAGCCGAAGGCAGATGCTTAACCAACTGAGCCACACAGGCACCACACCAACGCTATTTTTAAAGGCAAAAAAAAAAAATTCAGAATGTGTGTGTGTGTGTGTGTGAGAGAGAGAGAGAGAGAGAGAGAGAAACAGAGACAGGGAGAGAAAGAGAGACAGAAAGAGAGGCAGAGAGATTGAAAACACATACAGGCATGTGTCCTTACTTCACTGCTGTACAGTTGTCTTTATGAGAAAAGACGAGAATATATACTCATCTGAGGGCTCTTTTCCCCCTGGTGAGCACATGGCATCACCACAGTAGCTTAACTGGGCCTGTGGCTATGACAATTTGTGCATTTCTTGAGGCTGGCATGAGCTATCTATTGATTCCAGGGTTGCTAATGACTGTGTGGAAGAGAAGAAGCTTTTGTGGCCAGACTGAATCCAGACTGGGAGTTGCATGACTAACCATTAGTGAGACATTACCTGCTGAGGTAGTCAAAGTGGGTTTTATTTTCGATAAACTTTCTGTCTCCAGTCTCCCTGTGGCTACAGGTGAGGTACATCTGGGAGACCAGTCTGAGCAGGGCCGGGCTCCCCCGAGAGCCTGGATGTTTAACAAGAAAAGTGTTTCTTCCTGGTGCAGTGGAAAAGGAGGCGTGTCCTTGGATAATTATTTGGACCAGACATCCACATAAAGTGCAACCGTCCTTTAGTATCACCCACCCAGTGGTCCCTGCAGGATTATCTATATTGGGCAGGCATGGTTTCTAGAGTCCTGTTTATGCAAGATTATATTAAAAGTGCTTACAAAAAGAACCACAGACCAGCCTTAAGTCAGCAGATGCTTTGCAGTGAAAATTCCCTGATGTCCAAAGCTCAGTTTTAGGATATCTTTCATCTCAATTGGGAAAACTATTGTATCTAGCTCTGGCTTCCCCCAGGCATCTGATGAGGTTCCTCAGGGCTTCAGCTGTATTTACAACCTCTTTCTTTCTTTCTTTCTTTCTTTCTTTCTTGAGTGGTTGGAGCCATCTCTGGAATATCCTTAACTGGGTGGTTTCAGCTCCATGAATTATTCTAATCGTATGACCAATCATAACTCTATAGTTTGAAAAAGGGAAAGTTGGGAAAATGGAATTTTCTACCCCATCATCCATCCATCCACTTGTCCATCCATCCATCCATGTATCCATCTATCGGAATGTCCACTTAGTGTCAGTCACTGTCCTGGACAGCCAAACACAGAACTCAAAAGACAGGTCTGGTTCCCATTGGCAGAGAGCTAACACTCTGTCAGGTGAGCTGGGTAGGACACAGTGATTATAGAACTAATTGCACGTGTCGTCGGTGCTCCACAGGAGATGTGTTGACTCCTCTCTAAGGCTTGTTGCCAGAGTATTTTTCAGATTCTCGCCACTTGTAACCTTCTCCACTGCAACTGCCCTGGTCTAAGCCACCATTATCTTTTGCTTCCTAAATGGATACTTTGCTTCTGCACCTGTCCCTCATCATTCTTGACCCTTTCAGTCCATTCTCCATATGGCGGCCAGACTGACCCCATTGAACATAATTTAGATCTTGTCACTCCTCTGCTCTGCAATGGTTTCTCACCTTCCAGGCCACCTGATAACTCTTTTTTAAAAAAGATGTATTTATTTATTTGAGAGAGAGAAAGCAGAGGGAGGGGCAGAGGGAGAGAAATCCTCAAGTGGACTCCCTGCCCAAGCATGGAGCCTGACATAGGTTTGATCCCAGGACCCAGAGATGATGACCCGAGCGGAAATCAAGAGTCAGCCACTCAGCTGACTGAGACACCCAGGTGCCCCCCGACCTGGTGCCTCTCGGACCTCATCTGACTCTTCTCCCCTCAGTGACCCATACCAGCCACAATGGCCTCCTTGTAACTCCTGGGACATGACAGTCCCTTGTCAGGGCTTTGCACTTGACCTTCTCGCCACCTGAGATGTTCCTCTCCCAGATGTTCACACAGTTCGGTCCCTCCCCACTTCCGGTCTTTGTTCTTATGTCACCTTCTCACCATCTCCTCACTTCCCTGATTTCTCTTTCCTTAGCATTTATCACCAACACACTATGTGTTTTGCTTATTTATTTTATTTGTCGTCCACCTCTGCTTTGGAATTCAGGTCCAGAAGAGCATGCGTGTTTGTTTTGTCCTCAGCGGTATCTCTAGCACCTAGAGCAGTGCCAGGCACCTAGTAAGTGCCTGCTAAATAATTGTTGAAAGAAAACAGAAATAAACCTTTGGTTTCTGTCTGCTCGAACGACTCCCTCTCTCATCAGGCCACAGTCTCTTCTATCTGTTGAAGTAAAGAATCTGAGGGAAAGAGAAAGTGTGGAAAGAGGCTGCATTCACCTGGCATGGCCTTTCCTTGCCCATTGCTGGGATGGTGGGAAACATGAAATCCTTAAACTCAGCTAATCCCTCCTTGAGGGAGGAATACTTTGCTCTTGATCCTGGATCCTGCCTGGAGGACTGAGAGCTAGGTGAGGACAGTGGCAGAGAGAAGGAACCTTAAGCTATATTTTTAGAGGCTAACACAGGGCACTCTTGTAGACTGATTAGTGGGTCCATTCGATAATGAGTAGTTGCTGCCACCCTGTGTGGTTTGGGTTTCTTCTGGGCGGCGAAGGACCAGTTTCCAGGTCTCTTATGGAAGGGAAAAAGGCCACCCCTCTAGCTGGCCACATTTCCAAGCAGGGAAGAGCAGCTCTTACCCATAACCCGGGGTGGGGTGGGGAGTGGGGGCAGCTGGCTCAAGCCATGATGGTACGGAGCCAAATCATGCCGTGTGCAGTAACTGGATCCCTGAGACCAGAAACTGGCAAGCCAGTGGTCATGCAGCAAACTAAATAGCCATGAACCAAACCAGGGGCCAAGGGAATCCAGAATCCAGCTGGTTAACATCCAGAGGAGACCCCTGCCCCCCACGCAAGATGAAAAGCCAGAGTTGTCATGGCGAGTGCACTGCAATGGCAAAGAGTAGTCCAGGAGTGGACCTGGGAACATTTCCCAAGCTCACTGAGTGGCCAGACACCTCTTTCTGAATTTACTTTGTACTGTCAAATCAGACCTTGCTATCCACCTACGAGGGCCATATTTTGGCCATTGTTTTTCTCATATGCCCTGTAGAGCCTGCAGTTACCCTCTTACACCACTAGGTGGTAACCCTGCTTTGAGGAGTCAAAGGCTGAGGTTATTAGGAGCTGGGCACTGTGGTAAGCAAGCTTTATACATGCATTATCTCATTTAAACTTCAGACAACTCTGGGGAGTAAGTGCTATTATTATCCCTATTTTACAGATGAAAAACACTGAGGCTTAGCAAGTTTTGAGAGCTTTGCCTAAAGCCACTCAACCAATAGGTGTCTCTCTTACCACATTGCTTTCCGAGTAAGTTTGGTGTTGGCAGAAACTCAACAATGACCATTTTGAAAAATATATAGAAAAAAATCATTAATAGTATCTCGTTCTCACTATAGAGTCCTTCGTATGTCTCAGACTAAGAGTACCAGACTAAGGTACCAGACTAAGATGATTTAATGTAATCTTCAAATAACCATATAGATCAGACCCTGTTGTGATTCTCAGTGTGTAGACGAGTTTATTGAGGCTCAATGGGTAGAATTAATTGCTGTGTAAGTGCATCTGAGTAGGTGACAAGCCTGAAACCAAAAGCAGATATTGCTTATTGTTTAAGGTGTTCTAAGTTCTGAGTGGAGGCTGGGGGCCTCGAGGTCACTGTCCTCTAGTGTGTAAGTCGGGTCTCAGCAAGGCAGAATCGCCATCTCCCACAAGCAGCACGGAGGTCTGACCCTCGTCCCAGCACTGGCCATGATTCAGGGACTTTGAGCTTCCACGAGGGTAAGGTGGAGGGTTCGGTCTTCTCATTTACAAAACACGGGGTAGGGCTATTAATGTAAAGATTTCAAACTCAGACGCTTGCGGGACCAGGCAGGTGACAAAAATGAGCGACTTGGATCAGGCAGAGACTGTAGGCAACCGGTGAACCCAGACCCCATTTTAGGGAGCGATTCCAGCCAGTTGTTGCCATGCAGGAATGGGTGATTATGGCTGGATCCCCTGATTTTTCAGGAGAATCCAGAAATTTAGATTTTTATGTAAAATCTCCTTTAAAAAATGCTGGCAGTGGATTCAAAGCTTTTTAAAAAAATGTGTATAGATGAAAACACACACGCACGCCATGAGCCAGATTTGGCTGTCAGACCCTCATTTACTGTGCTCAAAGATGCCTACAGTTCTCTCCAGTTCTGAGGTTCTCTTGTTCTTTGAGTTTTAAGAGCCATGATGCCAGACAAGTCGAATTGAAGAAGAAGAAGAAATTAAGAGGAAAAAAAAAACTGTATGGCAAGCTTCCACGGGACTCTCCCCTCACAGAGCTTCTCCTACTTTGGTCAGTTTCAGAATTGCCCAGGATCTCGGTTATTCTTACCAAGGCCAGGACTGCCCTCCCTCATCCAGCATGGACCTCTGTGTGCCCAGGGGGCTTTCCAGGTGATCCTGACACATACCAAAGATTGAGAACCATTGTCTTGGGTCAGCGGTTCTTAGCACAGGCTGCATGTGAGAATTATCCGGGGAGCTTTTAAGACCACTGATGTGCAAGCCCTACTCAGGGGCCAATTAAACCAGATGAATGCTCTGACTGTGGAAGACAGGCTTTGGTATTTTAAACAGCCCCCAGAGGATTCTAATGGGCACCCAGAGCTGAGACCCACTGGCCTGGATCAATGTTCCTGATCAGTGCTCTTCACGCTTTAATGTGCTGGAGGGTCACCTCTAGGATCTGGTTGAAAATGCAGGTTCTGAAACAGTAGGTCTGGGGTAGAGACTGAGATTCTGTAAACCACACAGGCTCCCAGGTGCTGCTGCTGCTGCCATGCTGGGGACCACACTTCAAGGAGCAAGGGTCTGTGATGGGGTTTTCCAAACTTCCCTGATGAGAAGAATCACTTGTTAGTATTAAATATATCAATTCTGTGGAGATAAATGAAGACCACCTAAATAAGAATAAGAAAAAGCTGTTTATTCAGAGTTTGCTCTGGCAGCTACCTTTGCCTGAGTTTTGGCAGAGACTCAGAGACAGGCAGGGAGTGGGAAGCTTTATAGTGGAAAGGGGGGGGGTTCGGGGGTGCCCTGATTGGAGGCTGTTGGCATGGGGATGCTGGAGGTGACCTGATTAGAAGTGGGGCATCCTATGTGATGGCTTTAGGGGAGCACATTTGGCTTTCTCGGCTTGGTCCTAAGTTGGAAGCAGGTCCAAAAATTAGGGAAGCTCTTGATAAAGTCCTGGCCATGTTGAGTTGATAGCTACAGGATTTGTTCAACTTCATGGGCTTATTGCTGCCAATAATGGGTCAGAGCTCTATTTTTATATAGTATCTGGCCAGTGCCCATTTGTATATTCAGTCTCTCAACTCTTGAGGGTTTTTTTTGTTTTTTTTTTTTAGACTTTTTTTTCAATTTATTTATTTTCAGAAAAACATTATTCATTATTTTTTCACCACACCCAGTGCTCCATGCAAGCCGTGCCCTCTATAATACCCACCACCTGGTACCCCAACCTCCCACCCCCCGCCACTTCAAACCCCTCAGATTGTTTTTCAGAGTCCAGACTTTTTTTTTTTAAGATTTTATTTATTTATTTGACAGAGAGGGATTACAAGTGGGCAGAGAGGCAGGCAGAGAGAGAGAGGAGGAAGCAGGCTCCCTGCCGAGCAGAAAGCCCGATGCAGGACTCGATCCCAGGACCCTGAGATCATGACCTGAGCCGAAGGCAGCGGCTTAACCCACTGAGCCACCCAGGCGCCCCAGAGTCCAGACTTTTTGATTCAGAAGTTCTGACTAGAGGCCCAAGAGTCTCCTGTCATCAGGAAAGCAGGGGGCAGGGGGAGGCGGCAGTGAGGAGGCACTGATGGGAACCATGTGAATTAGTAAATGCTTGGGGACACAAGTTAGCAGTAGTTACTGAGACCCTATCCCAGACTTAATGAGTCAGAATCTTTGGGGTATTTCATATATCAATTATCCTGTCCTGAGTAATGAAGCCCTTCAAGATTTAGTGGCTCAGAGAAATAATGATTTCTTATTTCTCATGTTCTGTGGCTTAGACTGGAACCTCCCCAGTTTAAAGACCTAGGAGCCCAAGGAAGCCCCTTCAGATCTATTATGTGCCCCTTAGTCAGGAAGCTTACCAGGTACTAGGGAGTCATCAACAAATCAGGCTGAGTGAATCTCAAAACTGTATTTTGGGATTTAAATACCAAAGTGTAGTGATTCCAGTAGATTCTAAGAGGGAGTTTCTTATAATGTGATCTAGTGATTATAGGTGTTTAATTTGTTGCATGATGCCTTCTCTGGTGGGAATGATTGTAAATGGCTGGAGTTTTTGAATGACAGAGATTATAAGAAGGTACATTTCAAACAAGCTGTAAGAATGATAGCTAATACTTACTGAATACATACTATATGCCGAATCGTGTTCTAAGAACTTTATGTATTTAATTCCCATTTAATTTTCATGATGACTCTATGAGTTAGATCCCATTTAACAGATGGGGGAAAGGCACAGAGAAATTAGTAAATTTGCCTGAAGTCATAAAGCTGGTCAGTGGGGGAGCTAAGATTTGAATCCAGGTAGTCTGACTCTACACTGCATTCACAAATCCATTGTATATACTGTATACACTCAAATAAGAGGAATTCGCTCCTTGTGAAGCTCCAGGTATAACCTCCCTTCCTCTATATTTCATGGGTTACAGGAAAGACACTGCTTTCCTGGCCTGGCTGGATTCAACAAACAGTGGTCAGCAGGCCAGAAGGACTAGTTAGGAGGCTCAGCCTCCCAAAAGAAATGACCTCCTATCACTGTCTACTCCTCAGCCAAAAGGAGGAAGCCCCTCTACTCCTCTTCCCCCTGCCCAGCACCTGTAATTGTCCAAACATACCTACAGCCTGCTTGATAATCTAGAGTTTGTAAAAATAAAACCATAGAGGAAACAGCCACATTGTTGTTGCTATGCCAACCTATGCTGCAACCAAGACTATTTTCTGGGAGTGTTGAGGTAGAAAAGTATCTGGAGGCTAAGGGGGATGTTCGGAGTCAGCCTCAATGGATTTTATGTCTAGTCTGCCCAAAATAGCCTTCAGTGGCTTGCACTGCCCTTGAGATAAAGTATTCCTGTTTTGCATGTTGACTGCTTCTCCCCACCTTCTCCCAGCTTCATCTCTCCCCATTTCCTCATGAGGCTCCCATTCCTGTTATAGTGGACAGTTTTATTCTCCAGTTCCTTGCTCTCCACTACCTCCAAGCCTTTGCACATGTTCTCTGCCTGAACTTCCGTTCATCCCCACCCCAGGCTTCATTTATCCTCCAGCTTCAGTTTGTGTCACTTGGCTTGGGAACAAGCAAGAAGGGTTTGAATCTTGCCTTCCTTGCAAGCTAAACTGTTAGCTTTGCCACAGCTTCACAGATGCTGGTAGAAGACAAGAGATACCTGGGTCAGAGAAAGAGGACAGTTTATTATTCACAGCAGTAGCAGAGTCCAGAGTATCATCATTGTGCTTTGGTTTTCTGCATCCATTCCCCACACGGTGATATGAAGAGGACTAAGTGACCCCTGGGCATGCAGTGGGCTGCATTACAGGAAAGGAGCCCAGAGCTTAGGGAACCTGAATCTTTTATACTGGGCAGTGAGCATGGTGATTTATTGCTCCAGATGGAGGTGTTACCTCTCTTTTCCAAGGCTGTTCACTATACCAATATCCTTGAAGAGCTAGCCTAGGACAAAGGCAGTTAGGACCTCTGTTTTCAAGATGTGTGGAGAATTATCTCCCAATCCCTCTGGGTTCCATGTTATTTTCCCTGGTTCTCCCAGTTTAATTCTTTCTGACTGTGAGTTGGAGGGGACCTTCTTTCTTTCCCCATTCTCATGGTCTACTCCAAACTTCAAGAACTTCTCATAGAACCGGGCTTTTGTCTTTTAGAGTACTTACCTCAGTCTGGAATTCTCTGCTCATTACTGAGATTATTTGGTTAACACCTAGTTTGCCATGGTGCCAAATGCTTCATGGGAGACAGGGCTATTTTCACAACTGTGTCTGTGTTGTCCAACACAATGCCTATTACACAGTGGGAAGCGAGTGTTTATTGATTGAATGGGACTATTGAATTGGACAAAATAAAATCCCTGAGGCCCAGCGAAATAAGGTGGTCTAACCAAGGTCCCAAAGCTAGTTTCAGACCCAAGTTCCGTGATTCACAATCCACTTCCTTGTCCTTCCACAGACACTTAGTCAGATTCTGTCTCCATATAATGGCAGGGTACTGGTTAGGTGGGGCATTGGGAGAAGGTGGGACATTGGGCATTCATGAGCAGTATCTGGTCCTGTTTGGCTATAAGATTCCTCCCAGGAGTTCTTGCCCGGAGCTCCACTGAGGCCCAGAGTTGAAGTGAGACTATCAGAAGTCTAAGAGTTTAGTTTATTGAGAGGTTCAGAGCTGACACTATTGTGGAGATTGTAAAAATAGTCCCTCATTATTCCCCTCCCTATGTCCATGAGCTTGGGTAGTCCCCTCCCTTCGCACACTGACTCTGGGCTGGCCTTGTAACTTGCTTTGGCCAGTGGGACATTGGCAAACACGATACAAGAGGAAGCTCGAAAAGCACTAGCATATTGGGATCCTCCCTCTCTCTCTCATCCATTTTGGGATCCTGTGACCACCTCTTTTTTAGTAGTCTGGAGTAGCCTACTGAATGACGAGAGATGTCCCGCCAAGTCTTCATCATCACCACAGCTCAGTTGGATCCAATCACCAGACATGCAGATGAGGCCATCCTAGACCATCTGGCCCTGGCCAAGCTGCCGGCAGACCACAGAGATCAGCTGAGCTGGCTCAGGCCAGAAATAGCAGCCTGCCAGTTCATCTAATTGCGAGAAATAATAAATGTGTACTGCTTAGAGTCATGCAGCCTGGGGATGGTTTGTTACATAGCAAAGGCTAACTGATACAACTGTGGCACATATTTGTTTCGGTTGAAGTCCCAGCCTCACCATTTAATTGTTGAACCCAAGAAAAGTTCGATAACCTCCCCATGCCTTAGTTTCCTCACCTGTAAGAGGAGGACAAAAATAGATCCTGTAGGGACACCAGCGTGGCTCAGTGGGTTAAGCCTCTGCTTTCAGCTCAGGACATAATCTCAGGGTCCTGGGATCGAGTCCCACATCAGGCTCTCTGCTCAGCGGGGAGCTTCTCCCTCTGTCTCTGCCTACTTATGATCTCTCTTTCTCTGTCCAAAAAAAAAAAAAAAATATTTAAAAAACAAAATAGATCATGTAGGGACACCTGTCTAGCTCAGCTGGTAGAGCATGTGGTTCTTGATCTCAGGGTCATGGGTTCAAGCCCCATGTTGGGTGTACAGATCATGTAATTTAAAATGTTAAAGCATTAAATGAGTAACTATTTTAAAGTCTCAGAATGGGGCCTATTACACAGTAAGTGCTCTACACAGGCATAGCTACCATAAAAGATTATGGTTTTTTTACCACACATCCCATGTATAATTAAAACAAAAACTTAAAAAGAAATGAATACATGTAAGGCTGTCTACAAAGTTTGTTTTGGAAATAGTAAATGCTAAGTGCCATCAGCATTCCCCACCCCCTCATTTTGTGTACACCCCCTGCTGCGGATGCCCTAAGTATATTCTAGTCTGGGGAAATCCCAGCTGAGAACCGCTGGGTAGAAGGATTCTTCCTTGTCTCATGGCAGATATTAAAAAGCCTCCAGCCACAGGGGCCTGGGTTTTAGCAGGCTTCATCTGTATTCAAGCCGGGGAGCCCCAGCACAGAGCAAGAAATTCGCATGCACATTTGAGATCCTGTGAACCCTGTTCTCTGGACCATAATCTGTAGGGAATGCACAGCCCTTCCCGCTGACCCAGTCCTCTGCCCTCCCTCTTCAGGGGTTGTGCTCATTAGAGGGAGAGCTCTGGTCACGGGGGTACTCCCCTGCACCAGCCAGGACCCCGCACATGCTCTGCATGCATAGCCTTGGAGGGCCCGAAAGGTCACAGAGAGCAAGGCCTTTTCCCACTTCCCCGGCTGCAAAAGTGGATCCAGGTCTGTTTCTTTAACAAATTTCCACTGAATGGTATTAATAGAAAGAGATGGAGCTGTCTCCCCACCCTTGTATTATGTGATACCATGAAATCATCCCCTGGCGGAGGAGGGATGTCATGGTGAGCAGCCCTCTCTCCTTGAGGTCTCTGGTTTACATCCGGCTCATTATTACTTCCCAAGCCCCCAGTGTTCTAAAATGCTTAACAGGAAAAAATATTAGAGCATAAGAAAAAAAGATACAGTGTTGAAAGAAATCATGTAGACTGTGCCAGCTTTTCTCAACCATTTTTATTTTATATTATCTTCCTCCTGGGCACACAGACTGTGGCATAGATAAGGGGTAAAGGGAATGACTCAGAACACAGGCCTTGACTGCAAACAGATTTTTGTCTGTGTCCCAGCTGAGTTACTTTCTGGCTGTGTGAGCTGGCGCATGCTATTAATCTGGTCAGACCTCAGTTTCCCCAACTATAAAATGAAGATGATATTTAGTCCCTATTGGAAAAAGTTGTTGGAAGGTTAAAAGCGACAGACAAACTTGACATGCTTCTCTACTCTTGGATTCTGGAACACTTATCAGGGGCACTCCCCCCGACCCCCTCACCGCCCTCTGATGGAATTACCTCATTCCATACAGGGGGAGGCAAGACTGCCTGATAGGGAAGTAGGTTGCCCCAGGCCACACACAAACTAGTGACGTAGCCATTCTCGGAGTGCAGGTCCCTAATCTAACCCTTAACTTGTCACTCTGTCACCCTTCTATTAAGAATCTCTCCACATCAGGGGGCCTGGGTGGCTCAGTGGGTTAAAGCCTCTGCCTTCGGCTCAGGTCATGGTCTCAGGATCCATGGTCTCAGGGTCATATGGGGCTCTCTGCTCAGCAGGGAGCCTGTTTCCGCCTTTCTCTCTGCCTGCCTCTCTGCCTACTTGTGATCTCTCTCTTTCTCTCTCTCTCTGTGTCAAATAAATAAATAAAAAGAAAAAAAAAAGACTCTTTCCACATCAACATAGTGCTAGCTCTATAGTATTGACTGGACGAGAGCTAGACACTAAGCCTGAGTGGGGGCTGATCCATTCTTGCTGTTAGGAATTAGACCTGTGACATTCAGCTTCAGCCGAAGTGGCCAGATCACATTTAGAGGGGTTTTCACATTGAGTAGCAGCCATGTGAGGGAGGAGTGTGTGTCACAAACAAGGGACAGCTGTGAAGCAGCAGGATTTGTAACGTACAGAAAAGAGGAAGCATAGCTGATGGGGAAGCATCAGGAGATACAGATGGTCCAGAGAAAAGCAGACCCCAGAAAGCAGCTGAATGGAGACCAAACCTGGTCCAGAGTGGATATTAGGCAGGTGTTCATGGAATGCTGGAGGGGTGGAAAGGAACACTTGGAACTTCTTCAGGTTCTGCTCATCCCCAGATCCCCAGCCTCACCAAGGCCAGCCCGCCTATAACTCCTGTTCTTGGATTTCCGGGAGGCTTGCAAAGCTTAATGTCTCTCGGGCATTCTAAATAAACCTCTCCTCTCAGCCTTTTCCGTAGGCAAAGCTCTACTCTCCATAACAGGAGTTGCCCTGCTGCAGAGTGAGGGGCAGGTGGTGAAGGGTGAAGGTGTAGGAGGAAAGGAGGACCTAAGGACAGGGGAGAGGATAACCTGAGAGCCTCTTCCAGGATGGACACTGTTCTGGTTATTCATTTCTGCTCTAACAAAACTCTCTAAAGCTTAGTGGCTTCGAACAACACTTTATTTTTGCCTGACAATGTCCTATGGGTCGACCGGACTCAGCTGGTGGCTCTCACTCGGGGTCTGTCATGTAGTGCACAAAGGCAGCGCTGGGTCGCAGTCATGTGAAGGCTCGACTGTGCTGGCTGTCCAAAATGTCCACTTACAGGGTGAGCGGTGAATGCTGATGTTTGCAGTCTCAGCTGGGGCTCTCGGCTGGGGTGCCTACACAGGGCCCTTCATGTGGCTTGGGTTTTTCAAGAGATGGTCTCTGAGTTGGGAGAAGGGGCAAGCATTCTACAAGGTCCAAGGAGAGGCTGCAAGGGTCCAGGCTGGTTAGGAAGGATGTGGAGCCAAGCAGTTCACAGGTTGAGAAAAAGAGGAGGACAAGACCCTGAAGGTATCATTACTGGAGCAATGGAGAGGAAAAGGGATTGCAGCTAGAGA
The DNA here is from genome assembly GCF_020171115.1 of Neogale vison. Lineage (NCBI taxonomy): Eukaryota > Metazoa > Chordata > Mammalia > Carnivora > Mustelidae > Neogale > Neogale vison. The sequence goes on from NC_058104.1 coordinate 34,663,359, forward strand.
ATTTAGTATTTGTGATGTGAGGCACTTCCAGAAGATCCTGAGAAGTTCCAGGTATGGTATATGGGAGACATCACAGTTATGGGGTTTAGGAACTATGGGGGGCTCTTTTTTGGACAGGTCATCCTCATGGACACCGAAGTTACCCAAGCTGTAGCTTGGGTACCCATCCCTGTCCAGGAGATCAGGGATGTCAGTGATGAGGCTCTAGGGAAAGGTCGTCAGGCAGCATGGGTTGCTTTTTTGTTTGGGGTTGAAAGAGCTGGTGGAGAAGAAGCTTGGGATAAAATGGGGATGGGAAATATCTAGAGGACAGATTATCTTTTTTAAAAATGTATTTATTTTCAGGAGAGAAAGAGATCACAAATGGAAGGGGAAGAGGGAGAGGGAGAGAATCTCAACCAGACTCCATGCTGAGCACAGAGCCTGACAGAGGGCTCGATTTCAAGGTCCCAAGATCATGACCTGAGCCAAAATCAAGAGTCAGAGGCTTAACCAACACTGCCACCCAGAGACCCCTAGAGGATAGATAATCTAAGCTGTTTGCATCTTGTATGGTGGCCAAGAATGGTGGAACTGTCTGGTGGTAATGAAATGCCTTCAAGTTTCCTGCTCAGGCTAATACATTTGCAGGAGCTCAAGAGTTGTTGGCTGTTTCTGACTTTTGCTCAAGGTCTCACTTAGTTAGTGGGTCTTGAAAAACTATGTTCCAGAAGCAAAGGAGGAGGTGGGTTGGGAAGCCATCATGGTGAATGCAGCTCTTACCTGAATGACACATAAGCACACGCATCCTTCTATGGAATCACTTACCTACCCTCCTTTCATGTTTCTGTGAAATTTTGGAGTCAACAAAGCCCCTGATGGTCCCTGATCCCAGAGGAAGCTCTCTTCCTAGGGAAATTTCTACCACAACTTCTTCGCACTGATCTATCTTGTTCCTTCTAGGAATGCCAGCTGTGACACAGTTGTAGCTGTGTTATAGATGCTTCCCACATGGTGCGGGGCTTCCTTTTGGACTTTTGACCTACTCGTAACTACCCACCATTTGTGTGTGTTTGTGTGTATGTGTGTGACCCTTGTGAGGGAATAATTATTTTAGATATTAACCAAGGATTCTCTGTCCTTCCTTGTCCATTAAGTCAGGGGCATTTAGTGCTTCTGAGGAGGAATGGTATAGCAGAAAAGCAGGTGAGTGCATGCTCAATGGGGAGATAGGTCTGGAAATAGCCGAATGACCAATGTAACTCTACCATGGGAATGAGCAGTCTCAGTAAACACTCTGCATGAACAATGAACAATGGCCAACGCAGAGGGGAGCAGGGTGGCTTGGAGGATGCCAGTGTGGGTGGTGGACAGTGATCAAGGATCAGATTCACACTTGGCACTTGGCTCTTCGGCCCCCAGATTGTAGGTGTTCCTATATCCTGGGAACAAGCTGGGTGGGGCCTTTTTGAATTGCTAAGATTAAATTTCGACCACCAAAAAGAAACGGGGCTTAGGCTACCCCTAAGATGGGTAGAAATGGGGCTTAGGCTACCCCTAAAGATCAGCTCTAGAACCATCTGAAAAGCTCAATTTGTGGACTGAAATTCTTACCTCTGGGGGACAGTCTGTGAGGAATTCTAATCATGCTTTATTTTTTTTCAAGAATTTACTTATTTATTTGAGACAGAGAGAGAGCATGCGTGCAGGACCAGGGGCTGAGGGAGAGAGAATCTCAAGCAGACTCCGTGCTGAGCTCAGAGCCTGACTTGGGCCTCGATCCCAGGACCCTGAGATCATGACCTGAGCCAATACCAAGAGTCTGATGTTTAACCCGCTGAGCCACCCAGGCCCCCGCAATCATCATGCTTTCGGTGAAATTGCGTGTGTGCCTGCGTACTGAGAGCAAGTGTTCCAGATAAAACCATGTTCCTCAGGGAAACTCGGCGGCTCTGAGAGGACCAGGAAGCTGGGGTCACCGCTGGTTTCTAAAATGCTGGTCCCTGGGATAAGGATGAAAGAGGAGAAGCATAGCTGAGTAGGGGCTGGGGGAGAGAAGGGCAGGGAGGGAGGTTGCTTCAGATCTCTCCAAGGTGGAATTTCGGAGAGGACTAGGTTGTCTGCGGGGCCAGGCCATTAAGGCAGAGAAGATTCAGGTATCAGGCCCAACCACCTTGCCTCTTAGTTCTCCTGGAGGTGAGCCACTGGGTAGACCGGGGAGAAGTGGGTATCAGGATTCTCTTAGGCACGGGGCTCTCAGGGGGGGGAGCTGGTGGTCAGGGCCCTTGGCCTCAGGAGCTTGGCCCTCATCAGCAGTCTCTGGTGCCCCCAGGCGTGGGTTGGAATAGTTTATGACACAAATGCCGCGTTCCTGATTGACTTGTCTCCATTGAGTCCATACCTATTAGGGATCTGTTGGTAATTATCCAGCTTCACTTCAGCCCCCGGGGGGCCTGTATTCCGCAGCAGTAATGAGTCTGAGCAGCCTCTCTGGCATAATAAACAGCACCGGAGCGGGCACAAGGGCACTGGCTTCCTCTCTCCATAGGGCAACTCGGGCTTCAAGGACGATGAAGAGACTCACGATCACAGGCGAGCTTTAATTGCTTTTGTGAAACTACAGATGAGTAGCAGGCACTGAGATCCCTTGGGCCTCGGCTGAGAAGGGAGATCTTGATTCATTTTGCTTGTTTAGAACGTAGTGGGACTGGTCACAACAACAACAGCTATCATGGAGTGACTGTTTAGTATGTGCCCGACTCTGTGTGAAGTGCTTTCTATACATTATTTCTTTTAAAGCTTATCTCTACCTTCTGAGCTGGGGTCTACTGTCATCCGCATTTTATAGACAGAGAAAGGAAACCTCTTAAAAAGTGATGTGATTTGGGGTGCCTGGGTGGCTCAGTGGGTTAAGCCTCTGTCTTCCGGCTCAGGTCATGATCCCTGGGTCCTGGGATCGAGTCCCGCGTCGGGCTCTCTGCTCAGCAGGGAACCTGCTTCCCCTCCTCTCTCTCTGCCTGTCTGTGATCTCTGTCTGTCAAATAAATTAAAAAAAAAAAGTGATGTGATTTGCCCAGGTGGTAAAGGATGGATCAGGTTGTAAATTTGGGGATGCTGGGCAGGAGGCAGGGGTCCTAGACAGGAGGATATGAGGAATCTTTTCTGGTTCCCTTTGTATTGAGCTTGATGATGGGGTGGCTAGTTTAAGGTCATAGAGGCAAAGCAATATTTTCAGACATGAAATCTTTGTCACAACTATCCCTGTCTCTCCTAAAGGAGAGAAGACATCATTAAAATCTCCAAAAATTGGCCTGTCGAGCAATCCCCATGTTCACGTAAGTTACTGGAGGACCTCAGGAGTTCACAGCCCCTTAAGAGCAGTAGCAAGAGATCCTGATAACCACATATACAATATCTAGGAAAGAAAGAGGCTTTGAAGATAATATAGGTTATAGGATTCTTTCAAAGGAAAGAGGCAGCCATATGCACCAATGGTTGGAATGGTGTATATAACCATCTGAGTGGTAGAATTCTGGATGGATTTTTCCTTATATTTGTTTTGTATAATGAACCTATTTTTAATTTAAAATAGTCTCTGAAACAGTTATTTAAAAAAAAACAAGCATTAAAACTCTCTTAAAAACTTAGCTGTGGATATAAACCATTTCAAAGAAAGTGGAAATGAAATGTAACATCTTTGGTTTTATGGGATAAGCTAAAGCTGGATTCAAGAAAAATAATTGCCTTAAATGCTTTAGCCATTAAATAAGTAAAGTGAAAACAAATGAAATGAGTGTTGACCTCAAGAATTAGGGAAAGAAGGTCAACAACAACAACAAAAACACAAGGAAATCAGGACAGAGCACTTAAAAAAAAAAAAAAGGACAACCAAACTGAACTAGAAAGTCTAAGACCAATAAACACTGGCAGCTAACAGCAAGACGAGGCTCTTCGAAACAGCCAGTGAAATAGACAGGCATCTGGGAAATGTAAGAAAATAGGCAAAATTCAGAATGGAAAAGGAATCAGATGTATGGAATTCGAGGATCTTTTGTAAGCATTATCAAAGGATATACTACAGTACATTACGAATGAATTTAAAAATCGGGATGAGATAGCTTCTTTTCAAGGAAGATACAAATGAATGAAATTGACTAAAGAAAGAAATGAAAAAATGTAGACGGACCAGTAGCCCCGAAAGAAATAGTAAAAATTATAAACAAACAAAACTCCACTTCTTTGAAAGATGCTACCCTCAGATAATTTTATGGATGAGTTATTTATTTATTTATTTATTCATTCACTTGAAAGTGAGAGGGCTCAGGAGTGTGGGTGGAGAGGTGAGAGAGATCTTTCCACATCTAGCAGGTTCCACATCCAGCACAGAGCCTGACTCGGGGCTCGATCTCACAACCCTGAGATTATGACCTGAGCTGAAATCGGGAGTCAGACATTTAACTGACTAAGCCACCCAGGCAGCCCTTTTGATTTATTTTTAAATTTTTATTTTTTTTTTTTTTTTTTTGGTTTGAGTAGGCTCCATGCCTGATGTGAGGCCTGAACATCATATCTTGGCATCCAAGATAAGGAGCCACATGTTCCACTGACTAAGCCAGCCAGGTATCCCTATGAATGAGGTTTTTAAAAAACATACAAAGAATAAGTCATTTTCAGACCACTTGAGTAGGCAGAGAAAACAAAAAGGAAAGTTCCTCCAACTGTTTTATGAAGCTAGCATAACTAAAAGCAAAATCTAATTTTAAACACACAAGAAAGGAATACTACCAACCAAACTTTCTTATGAATAGTGATGTAAAACCCCTAAATAAACCTAAATAAACCATCATCACATCAATTCCAACCAAGCTGGTTCTAGTACTAACAGTACAATAAAGCATGACCCAGTCAAGCTTGGTCTTGTCCTGCAAGGATGGTTTAATATTAGGAAAGTTATCAATACATCTGATTATATCAGTAAGTACAGAGGGAAGTCAAATGATCAATGCTGTAGATTTTGTAGAAACAATGGGTATCATTAATGGGCATTTTTCTTAACAACTCTAGGTAAACTTGGAATAAAGGAGTAGTTCCTATATATGGTGAAGAAGGTCTATCTTTTTTTTTAATAAGCATATAATGTATTATTAGCCCCAGGGGTACAGGTCTATGAATCGCCAGTTTTACACACTTCACAGCACTCACCATAGCACATACATTCCCCAATGTCCATAACCCCACCACGCTCTCCCTACTTCCCTCCCTCCAGCCACCCTCAGTTTGTTTTGTGAGATTAAGAGTCTCTTATGGTTTGTCTCCCTCCCGATCCCATCTTGTTTCATTTAAAGAATGTCTATCTTAAAACAACATCCACATTAACTTAAAAGCAAAATGCTAGACATAATCCCATATGGTCAAAAGCAAAAAGAGATGCCTATTATGATTCTCATAAGATCAGTATTTAATACTACCGGTTTTTAGGCAAAGATTTTCAAAGATAACGTAACCTAGCCAGAGACAGTCTGATGTGGCTTCTTCCAGGCATGCTACTATTTGGTGCCTCTTCAAATCTAATTTTAAAAAGTGAACATTTGAATTACACAAGTTGTATATTCTTGTTGATACAATTAAAACAACTGACATAATTCAAGCATCTGAAGTAAAATTAATCATCTCTTCTTCCCCTCTCAGACTAATATCCCTAATAGGCACTGTTAAAATGTTGTATATTCTCTTCCATATTTTCCTTTGCTTATAGAAGCAGATGGAAACATATGAGTGCTTATCTAAGTTCTCTTTCAAAAGCAGGCTCAGTGGGTTAAGCATCTATTTCTTTTTTTTTTTTAAGATTTTTTTTTTTTTTTGACAGAGAGTGAGAGATCACAAGTAGGCAGAGAGGCAGGCAGAGAGAGAGGGAAGCACGCTCCCCGCTGAGCAGAGAGCCTGATTCGGGACTTGATCCTAGGACCCTGAGATCATGACCTGAGCTGAAGGAGGAGGCTTTAACCCACTGAGCCACCCAGGCGCCCCAAGCATCTAGTTCTTGATTTCCACTCAGTCACAATCTTGGGTTTGTGAGATCGAGCTCTGCACAGGGCTCTGTGCTCGGCGGAAAGTTTGCTGGAAATTCTCACTTTCCCTCTCCCTCTCCCCCTCCCGCTGTTTGCATGTACTGTCTCTCTCTCTCAAAAAAAAATAGTAAATAAATTTTTTTAAAAGTGGGGAGTGCAAAATATATTGTTCAGCTTGCTTTTGTCAGTTACCAGTTGCCATGGATATCCTTCCAGTTAATACAAAATACATGATTGAAAGTAATGTCCATTAAATATCTGTTCAGTAGTTAAAAAGGAAAAGTATCTGAGGAAGACACCTGACAGCAGTTTTCAGCCTCTGTCTGTGCCCCAGCAGTTTGGCTCCGGCCCTGAACTTGCATGCTCTAATATCCAAAATAATATCCCTGTAGTTATTTGGACCGGCCTTCCTTAGACAGCAGGTTTATGGTCGTCTAATTGTTCTTTAAGTAAGCCTCTTGAGGGGCCTCACCCCCTCCTCTACAAATGGCTCAGCATATTTCTTCCGGCCACATAAGAACCTCTCTTAGAGAGTTTTGGTTATTAGGATGGTCAGTACCATTTGAGTCTCCTGGCAGTGCTTTCATTGATGACTCAGTTGGGTCTCGCCTCATAATCCGGTTCTCACCCCATAATCTGGTTCTGAATCTACTATGAATGAGGGGGTAGGGAAATGAGCACTCCTACTCGGTATGTGAAAATGGGTTGTACTACTTATGTGGGGTAACTTGTGCATCCAAATTGGCATATACTTTGACCAGGAATAGTATAGTATAGTTAGTATACTATAGTATACTATATATAGTATAGTTATATCCTATAACATAGGATAGTATAATGTAAATAAATAAATTTATAATAGAAATAATAGAAATAAAACGATTGCAGCTATGGGTAAGCTTTTCTGGACAATGTATTTACGGCATCAAAAAGTTGGGAACAATCTTTATGCTCATTGCCAGGGAATGTAATGATGTTACATTCGTGCGATGGAATTCTATGTGGTTGGTGTTGTTTTTTTTTTTTTTAATTTATTTGACAGAGAGAGAGAGCACAAGCAGGGGGAGCAGGAGAGGGAGAAGCAGGCTCCTTGCTCAGCAGGGAGCACTAAAGGCAAATGCTTGACTGACTGAGTCACCCAGGCACCTCTCTATCTGGCTGTTAAAAACAATGTTAAAGAGGGGTGCCTGGGTGGCTCAGTCAGTTAAGCATCTGCCTTTAGCTCATGTCATGATCCCAGGGTCCTGGGATCGAGCCTCACATCTGGCTCCCTGCTCAGTGGAGAGCCTGCTTTTCCCTCTCCCTCTGCCTCTCTCTGCTCATGCTCTCTCTCACTCTCTCTTACTCTCAAACAAACAAACAAATAAATAAATCTTTAAAAAAATAATGTTAAAGAAAAATATTTATTTTCCCAGAAAACCAGTTAAAATGTGTGGTTATGTGAAAGACATAATTTTGAACTATTAAATATTATATATGCACATACACAGGGATACAAATATTGAAAGAGTGTTTACAAAGTTCCTCACTTTTTAAAAAAAGATTTAAAAATTTTTTTTGACAGACAGAGATCACAATTTGGCAGAGAGGCAAGCAGAGAGAGAGGGGGAAGCAGGCTCCCCGCTGAGCAGAGAGCCCCATGCAAGGCTCGATTCCAGGACCCTGGGATCATGACCTGAGCCGAAGGCAGAGGCTTTAACCCACTGAGCCACCCTGGTGCCCCACAAAGTTCCTCACTTTTAAACATAATGTTTTTACTAGAAGTGTCTTTGGAAGTTAGTTCTCTGAAAGTGAAACTGTAGGCTTACGTATTCTAAGGGATTTCTATTCCTAGAGCGCTAACAGCAATGAAGATCCTGACTTACAGTTGCTACAAACCTCATATGGGGGGGGGGGTTTCTTTAGAGGTGATGTGCCAGAGCCTGGGGTGGGAGAATGTTGACAGTACAGACCTGTCCTTTCTCTGTTCACTCAGTAGTGTTCACTGAGGACCTGCTTTGTGCCAGTGTCTCCACTGGGCACCAGAGACATACCAGGGAATGAAACCAGATTCATTTATTACTCCCCCGTAGCTCACAGCCCAGTGGGTGGGACACATCTGACTGAAATAATCAGATGAATGAATGTGCTCTCAAAGAAAAGAACACTTTGGCTGTCCTCCTTAGTAGAGACAATTGGGAAAATGGCCTTGAGCATCTGCCCCCAGCCAGGACCTGCTGTCCTCTCCCTGCTCTTCCTGGAAGCCCCCAGTGTTAAGTCTTTTCCCTAAACAATCTTCTGAGGCATCAATGAAAGCATCGCTGTGTGCCTCAAAAGTTGCTGTACATTGTACTCACTGAAATTCCTCTCAAAGAGAGTTTCTTTATTTTTTAAAAAAATATTTTATTTACTTATTTGACAGAGAGAGAGAGATCACAAGTAGGCAGAGAGGCAGACAGAGAGAAAGAGAAGCAGGCTCCCTGCTGAGCAGAGAGCCCCATGCGGGGCTTGATCCCAGGACCCCAGGATCATGACCCGAGCTGAAGGCAGAGGCTCTAACCCACTGAGCCACCCAGACGTCCCTCAAAGAGAGTTTCTTAAAATTTGTTTTGTTTGTTGTCATTGTTGTTTTTAGGTGGGGAAGGTCAGAGGAAGGGAAACAGTCTGAAGCAGGCTCAGACCCAGGGCAGAACCGGACACAGGGCTCAATCTCACAACCCTGAGCTTATGACCTAAACTGAAATCAAGAGTCAGATGCTTAGCAACTGAGCCGCCCAGGGGGCCCTCCAAGAGAGGTGGTTTTACAGTTGGAAGGAATATGATGATGAGTCATTTGTAGAGGAGGGATGAAATGCCAGAGAAGTGGCAGAAGAAACTGTCTTCTCATTGTCTTAGTGGGGCCCTTGCTGACTGCCGCCCTGGCCTCTCCACACCCCTACGCCCCCCTGCAGTGCCCAAGTACAGGACAGTTAGAGTGAGACTCCCTGCCCAAGAACAGAGCTGTCGAGGCCACCCCATGGAGAAAGCCAGGATGGCCACTGTAGGAGAGAGAAGGGAGAGGAGAAGCTTCACCAGATACTCTACAGCCTAGATTAGGCCTATTTGTTTTGTACGGTGTTTTTGTTTTTTTTAAGATTTTATTTATTTATTTGACAGAGATCACAAGTAGGCAGAGAGGTAGGCAGAGAGAGAGGAGGAAACAGGTTCCCCACTGAGCAGAAAGCCCAGTGTGGGCCTCGATCCCAGGACCCTGGGATCATGACCTAAGCTGAAGGCAGAGGCTTTAACCCACTGAACCACCCAGGCACCCCTGTACATTTTAAATTTTTAATGGTTTTTAAAATTGGATTAATTGCCAACATTTAAAAATTAGTGATGTTATTTTAAAATCCAGATTTCTAGCCTCCTTTGAAAAAAATCACATGATTCTGGCACCACTGGTCCCATATCCCTACATTGTAACAATTCTCAGGAACCACTCTAGGCCCTTAGTTTACCTACAACTTGCATTGTGTTGTCTTCCCAGGCCCTGTGACATGACTGCTAAGTACAGCTGCATAGATTGTGCACTGCACAACTTGAGAGGGTGTCATTCCCATAGATCAATATGAACAGTGCCCCTGGAATTGTGCGGTGTGGTGAAAACAGAGGGTCTTATTTTACTTGCATTTTGGATCTCTAGATAAGGGATTTTTTATATGTAATGTGCAATTTGCACAAAAGCCGTATATAAGAAAGTCAAGGATCCCTTACATCTCCATATAGTAGCAGTGCTTATTTCTGGCTGATGGCATTATGGTTGAGTTTTATTCTTTTTGTGATTTTCCACATTTTCACGTTTTTCTGCAACAAACATGTATTCCTTCTATAATCGGAGAATAGGAGGGAAATGACAACAAATGTTACATTAAGAAAAAAGTAAATGAGGTGCCGTGAGATTCTGGCAGGAAGGAGAGCAGAGGCCAGCATTTACTTGCAAGTGAGAGGCTGGATGCAGGCAGCCGAGAGGATTTCTAATGAGGCCAAGAGTCCAGGGAATGCGCCAGAAGGGGGCTGTGATTACCATCTGAATCTAACAGCCTTCTTTAGAAATTACTAAGTGCACAGTGTCCTGGGAACACAGGAAGACACGGAAACTGGCACAACCAGGGTACACTGCCCTAGGAATGTGGACCGAGGTTTGCTTTCTTTTCTCTCAATCCGCCAAAAGGAAGGGAACATAGGCGCTGAGCTTGGGAGAACTTGAATAATTGCCAAGCTGTGGCTGGTGAATAAAAGTTCAATTACAATTGTGCTTGTTAATGAAATCCAAGTGCTAGAGTGGGAGACCAGCAGAAACAGCCCTCTTTTCTGAAAGCACAAACAGGGAAGCTGGTAAGGGTGGGGCTGGGTGGGGGGTGCTGGGGAGAGCAGTCAGGTGCTCCCCTGGGCTGGAAGTGGGGGGAGGGGCGGTGAGCGTGATTTCAGAAACAAATTGCGTTCAAGTGTGCAAGCTGTAAACCCTTTTGTACTTCAATGACCTCATCTGTAAAATGAGGATAATAATGCCTTCCTCACGGGATTATCATGAGAATGAAACGGTATTACTAATACATAGTTAGTTCTCCCCTTTCCCACCTCCCCCCCAAGCCAACTCGGTATGTCAAATCCTGAGAACGTGCAGAAGGCAGACCACTGTGCTAGGCTCTGGGGGAAGGAGTATTCAGAGGGAGAAAATATGGCACCGTACTCTCTTTTTTTTTTTTTTAAGATTTTATTTATTTGACAGTGATCACAAGTAGGCAGAGAAGCAGGCAGAGAGAGAGGGAAGCAGGCTCCCTGTTGAGCAGAGAGCCTCATGCGGGACTCGATCCCAGGACCCTGAGATCATGACCTGAGCTGAAGGCAGCGGCTCAACCCACTGAGCCACCCAGGCACCCCAAGGCACTGTATTCTTTATGAATGTAAGCTCTTTTGACATTACCACAATCCCATGAGATGTGTGTGTGTGTGTGTCTGTGTGTGTGTTTTTTAAAGATTTATCTATTTATTTGAGGGGGAAGAAGCAGAAGGAGAGAGAGAGAGACTCTCAAGCAAACTCCATGCAGAGCCGAGATCATGGCCTGAGCCAAAATCCAAAGTCTGATACTTAACTGACTGAGCCACCCAGGCCGCCACCCCAAGATAAATATTTTACAATATTTTCAACTTTTCATTGGAAATAATTTTCAGAGTCACAGAAAAGTTGAAAAAATGGTATAGAGTTCCTACGTACCCTTCATCCAGCTTCCCCTAATATTAATGTCCTGTGTAACCACTGTATGATTTTTTAAAAATTCATTTATTTGACAGAGAGAGATCACAAGTAGGCAGAGAGGCAGGCAGAGAGAGAGGAGGAAGCAGGCTCCCTGCTGAGCAGAGAGCCCGATGCGGGGCTGGATCCCAGGACCAACCTGAGTCAAAGGCAGAGGCTTTAACACTGAGCCACCCAGGCGCCCCAACTGTCTGGTTTTCAACACCAAGAAACGAACATTGGTATGGTTCTGCTAAGTAAACTATAGACCGTACTCGAATTTTACCAGTAACACCCCCCCCCCCGACACCCCGTGCCCTCCTTCTGGTGCAGAATCTCACGGATCTCATATTACTTACAGTAGTTATGTTTCTTTAGTTTCTTGTCTTTCATAATCTTGACACTCTTGATGAGCACCAGACAGCTGTTTTGTAGGATGTCTCTGGATCTGATTTTGTCTGATGTTTTCTCATAATCAAATTGAGGTGATGCATTTTTGGTGAGAATACCACAGAAGTGATGTGTTCTTCTCAGTGCGTCCCACCGTGCGGTGGGAAGGGCTCATGCTGTCTTAGAATAACTTTTTAAAAAAACAGGAGAGTTAACTTGCCTGATGTTCACAGTTTGGGACCAAGCAGAATCACTTACCACATAAAAATAGTCTTGGAAGCAGGAGAGATTTATAGATGTTAGGAATGCAGGATTGAAATGTGGGTAAGAGATCATGACTGCTCCTGATTTAAATTTCTCTTTGCATGTGGGTGTGAACTAAGCTGAGAAGGTCCTTCAAAGAGGAAACAAGGAACTGTAGGGTGGCTGATTTAGTATTGGCATTAGGAGGGCAGGGGACACTGTGGGACTGTCGCTTCAACCGCAGGGGCAGCTGTACTCACCTGGGCTAGGTGTGGCCATAAGGGAATGTGGGGCCCAGTATGGCCTGATATTGCAATTTTTTGAGCGCATCCACTAATCTGGATTCCCATGTGAAATGGACTATTATTTTTTAATTATTATCTCCCCCTGGTTTTATTGAGATAGAATTCCCATTTAACACTGTGTAAGTTTAAGGTATCAATGTGATGATTTCATTGATATCTGTATTGCAGAACAGTGACCCCAATGAGGTTAGTCAACATATCCATCATCTCACATAATTGCAATTGGGTATGTGCTGGGAACATTTACGATCTACTTTCTTAGCAACCTTCAAGTATGTCAAATACTGTTGTTAACTACAGTCACCCTGCTGAACATTACCTCCCCAGAGCTTGTTCATGTAACCTAAGTCTGTCCCTTTGACCAACATCTGCCCATGCCACCACCCGCCAACCCCCAGCCACTACCATTCTACTCGCTGTTTATAGGACTTAGCTTTTGTTTTAGATTCCACGTATAATGGAGGTCATACTGTATGTGTTTTTCTCTCTTTGACTGATTTCACCTAACATAATGACCTCAGGCCACAAATGGCATGATGTCCTTCTTTTTTATGGCTGAATAATATTCTGGTGTGTGTGTGTATGTGTGTATGTGTGTGTGTGTGTGAGAGAGAGAGAGAGAGAGTTTCTTTTTCTGTTCATTAGTTGACGCTTAGGTTGTTTCCATCTCTTGGCTATTGTAAATAATGCTGTGAGGAACCTGGGGATGCAGATACCTCTTCAAGATAGTGAATTCATTTTCTTCGGTTGCATACTCAGAAATGGATCAGAAATGTAGCTCTATTTTTAATTTTTTGAGGAACTTCTATTCTGTTCTCCACAGTGGCTTCATAAATTTACCTTCTCACCAACACCACTCTGGAGTTCCTTTTCTTTACATCCTTGCCAGCATTTCTTAAATCTTGTCTTTTTTTTTTAAAGTTTATTTATTTACTCTCTATACCCAGTGTGGGTCTCGAACTCACCACCCTGAGATCAAGAGTGGCGTGCTCCACAGACTGAGTCAACTGGGCACCCCTCTTGCTCATCTTTTTGATACCAGCCATTCTGACAGATGTGAGGTGATATCTCACTGTGGTTTTGACTTGCATTTCTCTGATGATTAATGATATTGAGGATTTTTTCATGTACAATTGGCCATTTGTATATCTTCTTTGGAAAAAATGTCTATTTAGGTCCTCTGCCCCCCCCCTTTTTGCTATTAAGTTGTATGAGTTCCTTACATATATTTTGGATATTAACCCCTTATCTGATATATGGTTTGCAAATATTTTTTCCTATTGTGTAGGTTGCCTCTTTATTCTGTTGATTGTTTCTTTAGTTGTATAGAAGGTTTTTAGTTTGATGTAAATGTTGCAATTGAATTAATTCAAAAACAGTAAAAGCAGCCCTTTATGGGCCAAGCAAAACATACCTTTTTGCTGGGCATGGCTCACATACCATCTCTGGGTAGTAAGAGCGGAAAGCTGAGAAATTATCATACCTCCATTTGAGGTGGAGCAGGAGAGAAGCCAGCCCCCCAAGTCAGAAGTCTTGGCCTGCTGGCTGATGTGGCCTCTAAGGGCAGCACCCGAGAGGCTAACTTGGGGAGTGAGGGGAGTAGCGTAAGGTAGGCATATCAACACTGCTGAAAGCTGCAGAAAAGCAAACAGTGTGGCAGAGACTGCCAGAGGTCTACTCCTTCTCCTCAGTAACAGGATACTTTCCATGTAGTGCAGCTCATTGCTACTTGGAATAAAAGACTATCTTCCATTTTCTCTTGTAGATAAGTACGGCCATGTGACTAACTGAGGACTGCTGAAATGCAAGAAGTATGTAGGGTTTTGGGAACATCTCCTTAAAAGGTAAGGGACACATGCTTCTTTCCTCCTATCCTTCCTTTGGCTGCCTGGAATATAGATGTAATGGCTAAGCACAAGCAGCTATCTGGGACCATGAGGTGACTCAAGATAATGGACTATCAGGAGGCTGGGTCCCTGATAATCAAGGAGTTACCAGAGCAATCCTGGACTCCACCTCTCAAGGCTTCTTACTGTTGCAAGAGATAAATAAATCTCCAAGGAATAAGGAATAAGGAAATGTCATTTGGAGAAGATAGCAGTTTCCATCTGAGAGTAAATCAGTGTTTCTCAAAATGGGCCATATTCCACCAGACATCGTGGTCACACAGAGTGGCCATGCAGGTCCTAAGGGACCACCCCAGATCTCCTAAATCAGCCTTTCTGCAGGTAGATTCCAGAAACTTCCTTGAAACTTGTTTCCTGATGGTTTTATACACATTAGAATCTATGACCTAGACTGTATGTATAGGGAGAGGAAGAAGGAAGTAGCGTATTAACCATTTGCCTAAATCCAATTTGCTTGGAGTGGAAGGTTATTATATGCTGCCCTCCCTGTGGGAGAGTTACACATCCCTGCCCTGTTAAGTTCAAGCAAAACAGTGAGATTTGCTTAGGTCAGTCACATGTGAGCAGAAGTGACATGTGTCACTTCTCAGCAGAACCTGTTAATGTTAGCACAAGGTTTACCACATTTCAGTAATATTCCAGGTAGGGCCTATATGGTCAGCCCGGGTCCTGGGAGGAAGATGACCTGGAGTGTAGCCTCCCTCAAGGTGTGCTGGAAATGCAGAGTGAGCGGGAAATAACCTGCTCTGTGTTAAGCCACGGAGAGTGGAGGGTTGTTACTGCAGCAAAACTTAACCCATTCTGACCAGTAGCAGCAATTTACCTGTAGAGCATTCACCTAGTTGGCTGTGCATACCAGTCGAAAGCCATTTTCTTCCATTGGCCTAAGGAAATTTTTTACTTAATATTTTTATTTATTTGAAATGTTGTCTAAATTTGTACCGTTTCATTCTTTTGGATGTCTTTTCCCTCTTCGGTCTTCTAAATAACCTTTCTTTAATGTGTGTTTCTCCCAATACATATTTTCAAACCTGCTGCATTTTGTATAGGATTTACCAAGTTCATCCCTCTTGATTATTTTTGTCTCCTTCTTGAATTTTGTTTTGTTTTGTACCGTGCATGCCTGATTGTATTTCATGAGCTGAAATGAAATTAATATGTAGCCCGCATTCTCTGCTGTTTAAGAAGGCTCTGGCATTTTGACAGCAAGGGTGAAGACATGAGATAGAATGGTCCAGAATTGTATTGAAGTCCACTCTATCTTATTTTTCAAGATACTTAATTCATAAAGGAATTCTGGGATTATGAGACACAATGATACGTATAACATCGCTACCAAATGTATTTATGACGAAATTATAAAACTTTCAGAAAAGGGCTCCAGAGAAGCTAGTAGAAAGTCACTAATGTATTTGAACATTCATTCATTCAACAAGTATTTATTGAGCGACTCAACTCCACGAAGGCAATGGCAGGGATAGGACAGAAGCAGGGTGTATGGCCATTAGTACAACCCAGCAATTTATTTGACCTTCCCACCATGGAGCCTCAGTTTCCCTAAATGAGGATGATCATAATTCACACAGTCATATGAGAAACAGGTGAGCTCATGACACAGAGCCGGCAGAGGGCACGTGCTTAAGGATTGGTGGCCTTGTTGGCCTTGGGCAGATGTCTTAGAGGAAGTAGAGATCATGAAACGAGGTTGCTTTTCTAGAGAAAAGTAGAATGGTGGAGGAAGAAAGATGACAGAGGTGCTGAGGGGAAGGGCCATTGGTTTAGCTCAGGACACTCAAGGATGCTTCCCAGCAGACGGAGAGTGGAAAATTATTGAAGACTCAAGAAAAGTGAGACGATAGGCAGGATCAAGCCTGGGAAAAACCCAGGCTGGTGTGAAATTCAGGGCTTGAGGACAAAAATGAGATCCAACCCATGAGGTAGGATGTTCTACAGAGGCAGTGGTGAGCCCCAGGATGAGAGTGCAAAGGTGTTGGGGGATCCTGAGGCAGAGAGGCAGAAGCTGAAGGGCCCCTGGGTCTCTGTAAGGTCGAGGACACTTGATGTGGGGTCTCCCACAGCCTGTGGGGTCGACAGGTGCCGAGAGACCTACGGGATGATGCTGGCCAGAAATACTGTCTCCTTCCTTAGCTTTTTAAGAAACTGCCTTCTTCCCTGGCCCCCTAAAATTGCATTTTAAAAAAAAACTCACATAATTTCTAACCTGAGAAGCACAACTTCCCTTCCCCCCCCCTTTTTTTTTGCCTCAGGCTTCCTAGGAGCCTTTTAAAAGCAGGCAGGCTGTCGCTTTGTCCCCAGGGTGCCTGTGAGGGAGCAGAATCTGGTTAGCTCCCCATCACTCAGCCCTTTGAAGACTTGCCGTTTGCCCTCTGTTTGAGAAAGGCCAGGTGGGTTAACCTGGCTTACAAGGCTCGTGGTGACCTGCCCTCGCTTCCCCGCCTGCCGCACCCCACCTCCCTTTCTCCGCAGAGGTGCTTCAGATTTTCCTATGTAGAAGGCGGGGCACCTGTCTCCAAGCCACACAAGCTTTCACAGTGGCATAAACACTTACAACACTTTGCCTAAGACTGAGACCACCTGAGTGGTCCAGCTCCCAGAATGGAGAGGTTTTGGTGGGACCAAACGTAGAAGGCACACACCGGCTTCTCTCTCTATGCTGCAGCCCTATGGGACACTTGGCAGGGTTGCTCCAGTAACTGACTGATGAGGGAGGTTTTGTGCAGCGCTAGTGATCCGCCCTGGGCCTCTGTCCGTGCTGTTCCCTCTGCGCGGAACATATTTCTCCGCCCCTCTTAGCCTGCGTAATGTCTGCTCATCCTCCGGACTGTAACTGAACGGTCCCTGCTCCGACGGCCTTCCTGGCTTCCCACCCCCTTCAGCTCTGCATCTATCCTTGTTACAATTGCCTGCTTAAACGTCTGTCTCCTCCACTAGACTGTAGGAATGTTGTGTCCCTGGGCCCGCAGCCCAATTCCGTGCTCCTGGCACAGAGCAGAAATCAATACGTGTCTGCAGAATGACTCACTGAATGAGGGAATAAATGAATGAATTCAGTGGTGGCCCAGAAGAAACCGTGACCGACTCCAGCAGCAGGTGGAGGTAGCCAGAGTGGGAAGGGCTCTCTGGAGCCCGTAGCGGGGAGAAGGAAGCAGCCTGGGATGCTGGTGTGGTTCCTTACTGCCCGAAGCTTTCCGTCTTTGTGGCTGGCAAGCCATGTTGTACTTAACGCGGCTGCGTTTTGAGGCTGAAGTTGATGTAGTTTTGGAATGGAGGCGAGGTCCTGAGTTGACAGCCAAGAAAGAAGTCTTAAGACGCCTTTGGTGCAAAAAGGTGATTTTATTAAAGCACGGTGACAGGACCCATGGGCAGAAAGAGCTTCTGCACCAGGGTTGTGAGGGGTGACTGATTATATACTCAGTTGAAGGAGGCAAGGAGAAGGGAGGTTTTCAAAAACACCTTCCTATACTAAAGAGGACCTACAAGATACTGGAGGCCTTGCCATTGTCAAGTTAAGGTTGTTTTTCCTTCTAGTAAATCTTTAACATTAAGACGGTTGGAAGTTTTCTTCTCAAAGTGAGGCTTATTGATAAGAAAGCTTTTTTCCCTTGTAAATCACTAAGTCATTTGTAAATAGAGTGAGACTCACGTCTTGCTGGACTGTTAACCATTTTTCCCCCCTTCCCTTAGCTTTAGGGCAGCCAGAGGGCCTGGCAATGTCATACAGATCCCACCTGGGAGTGGGGCAGGGGACTGTGGGGTGTCAGCTTGGGCTCTGCTCTCAGCTTGCCTTCTGCTCCCTCAGAGTGATGGCTTTTATCAAAATATGGGTGCTGAGCTGTCACCCTGTGATTAAACCAAGACCATGGGGCGCCTGGGTGGCTCAGTGGGTTGAGCCGCTGCCTTCGGCTCAGGTCATGATCTCAGGGTCCTGGGATCGAGTCCCGCATCGGGCTCTCTGCTCGGCAGGGAGCCTGCTTCCTCCTCTCTCTCTCTGCCTGCCTCTCTGCCTACTTGTAATCTCTCTCTGTCAAATAAATAAATAAAATCTTTAAAAAAAAAAAAAAAACCAAGACCATCGGCTTTGGAGCTGGACTTCGGGAGCTTAAATACAGACTTTGCTACCCGCTGGCTGTGAGATCTGGAGCAAGTCACTTGGGCTCCCCGAGCTTCGGGCTTTTCCTCCGACAAACATGCTTTATGAGAATAGCACCCAGGCCCTTGCCCTCGAGATGCTAAAAGTGGCAGAAGCGAAGTGTTCAGGGGTGCTGGGCACGGAACAGGGCGCCAGCACTTAGGGATGATCAGTCTGAGAGGTGGGGGCTCGTAGGGTTTGGGGGCACTGGGCTCCCCTCCAGCTCGCGCAGCAGCGTGGGGGCAGCCCTTGGGCAGGGCATACGGGCTCTGAACTCCTCTGGCCTCTCCGGAAGGCTGGGAGGGGCAGCAGAGGTTCTGGAGTATCCAGGCTGGAAAGGAGGCTTGCGGCGCGCGCCTCCACTTCTCCCCTCTTCCTCTGGTGAAAGCAGCGCTGGGGCTTACAAAGTGGCCCTTTACATGGTTTTTATAGCAGCATAAAAGCGCCGGCAGGCGGCCAGGCCCCTCCCGTGACCTCGGAGCTGGTGGTAAATTGTCTCTTGGCAGAGGTGGCTGTGGGGGAGCGCGGGAATCAATAGCTAAGCCTGGGCTGCGGAGGGGCAAGCTGGGCGGTGCAGCTCGGGTCTGACTGCTCGCCCTATGGCGGGGTGTCAGATTGCGGGGATGGGAGGATTGGACAGGCAGGGCTGAAGGCAAGCCACCGCGAGGCCCCGTCCCGCCTGGGACTTTGGGGTCCCTGGGTACTAGAAATCCTGGGGATCAGAGGGGGTGTATTGGAGGGTGGGGTGGGCAGAAATGGCACTGGATCCTGGGTGTGAAGGGAGGCTCTAGCCCAAGCCCGAAGCAGCCCCCACCGGAGGGCCATGCAGGGGCTGGTGTCAAATCAGGAGACTCTCCTAATAAGATAGTGATTGCAAGCGTCAGGCAACAAGTCTAGGTGTGTGATTTCACCTTGGCCTCTGTGGCTTGGAGGAAATGACTTCACTTCCAATCTCCCTCCCTTGTCTGCAAAATGGTATGAGAATGTAGCCTGGCAAGCTGATGTGTTCTCACTGGTGTGGCCCCTACAGTTCCTGTCCTGCCGGCTGTGGTCTGAGTGCCTGTGCTCCCACCCCACTCATCTGCCAACAAACACAACCGTATAGGAGGCGGGGCTTTGGGAAGGGGGATGGGTCAGGAGGGAGGAGCCCTCTGGGATGGGATTAGTGCCCTCCTGAAGGGTCGCAGAGCCTCCAAGCCTGTGAGGACACAGAAAGAAGTAGGCTGTCTGTGAACCAGGAAGAGGGCTCCCACCAGACACCTGTGCCCTGATCTTAAACTTTCCAGTCCTCAGAGAGAAACAAATTTCTGTTGTTTATAAGCTCCCCTCATTTATGGTATTTTTGTTACAGCAGCTGAAGGGATGAAGTCACAGTTTAATGGCCGTGCAGACATGACTAATCGATGGCTGCAGCCTCCACCTAAGCATGGATAGCCTCAGCCTTTGCTCTAAGAGCCACCGAATCAGAGTTGGGCTCAGGATGAAACCTAGAGTCCATCACTGACCTTGGTCCTTGGCAGACCAAGGGCTTCAAGCTACATCACAGTGACACCCTCTTAGCCTCACCTAAGAATGAATAACCCTGCACTTATTACCCATGAGCTTGTTCCAGCTTTCACTGCACTAGAGAAGTTTGTGTCAGCCAGGATGTTTATGCATAAATGTGCATAACTTCTCAGATGTTATTTAGAGGAAGACAGTGTACCTGAGGACATTGTGTCTGCAGAATCTAATGAGCCTCAGATACTTACTTAAATGGAAACTCTGGTTATCATTTGCCTGTTAGGACCTATCATGATGATGTCAGAGCTCATCAGGTCTTGAAAATTAAATGAGAAAATATGCATAAGGTACTTGGCACCGTACCTAGAACATGGCATTTGCTCAGTAAAAGTTAGCTAGCTCTGATACTAGGATACCAGGGACCGCAGCTCGGAGGGTGAGAGCGTGCATCAGTGTTCAGTGAGGCTTAGTCTCTGCTGCATAAGCAGAAAATACTGTGCTTGATGAGGCCGTGGCCATGCCTGACCCTCTGCCCTTCCAATCCAGCTCTCCTACCCCTGTCCCCCCAACCCACACAGGCTTTTCTTGGGAGCCCAGCTAATGAATGACTCTGATGTGAATCCGTGGGGAGCCCATTCTAGGACCACCACCACTACTTACTGATACGGGGACCAGTCAGATTCTAAACCAGTTCAACTGATCAGAACTCAGTAGCAATCTTTTCCCTGCCGGTCATGCTCCCATCAATAGTAGCTAACATTCGTGCCAGCCACCACAACAGCTGCTTGACATACATGAACTGATTCCATCTTCACAGTAACTCTATGAAGTGGATACTCCTAATACTCACATTTGCAGGTGAAGAATCTGAGAACAAGAGAGGTCAAGTGATTTGCCCAAGGTCCCACAGTTAGTAAGTAGTAGAGCCTGAATTTAGACCTAGGCCGTTTGGTTCTTAGAGTTTGGGTCTCAATGGTACACTCTGTAGCCAATCACTACAAGGCACCCAGGAGAAGCCAGGCAGGGGCTGTAAGGTAGGGGACTGGAATGTTCAGGATGGCTTCTTCATTCATGCATAGGTACCTGGGTGGGGATGGCTGAAAAGCCAGCTTCTGGCTGGCACCCGTCTCTCTGTCTCTCTGTGCCTCTTTCTCTTTTCGTGTGACCTCTCCTTCTGGCCGGCCTGGGATTCCTCACAGCATGGAAGTTGTACGGTAATCTGACTTCTTACATGGGGGTTGGCTTCCATCCAAGTGTGCAGTCAGGGGCTATTCTACCTCTTAAAGGCTAGACCTAGAACTGGCACAGCATCAGTTCCGCCAGATTCCATTGATCAAGTCAGTCACGGGCCAGCGCAGCTGAAAGGGGAAGGGGAAAAGACCACATCTTTCTGCTGGAGGAGGGGCCAAGAATTTACTTTGCCACAGACTGTGATGAAGGAAGATATAAAGGTTTATTGTTAAGCTACTAGGATCTTGGGATTGTTTGTTACAGCAGCTGGCTTATACTGACAGATACACCCTCTCATCACTCAAGTGTAGGGGCTCCTTTTCTTCTTCCCTCCTGTAGAAAGGAATTCCTTCTACAAGGGGCATATAGTAAATGAAGCAAAATTGAGAGA
Organism: Neogale vison; assembly: GCF_020171115.1. NCBI lineage: Eukaryota > Metazoa > Chordata > Mammalia > Carnivora > Mustelidae > Neogale > Neogale vison. The sequence goes on from NC_058104.1 coordinate 34,684,776, forward strand.
AAATTGAAGACACTGTACAAGGGATAAGCTCTGGTTCTTTTTTTTTTTTTTAAGATTTTATTATTTATTTGAGAGAGAGAGAGAGCTTGAGAAGGGAGAAGGTCAGAGGGAGAAGCAGACTCCCCATGGAGCTGGGAGCCCAATGTGGGACTCAATCCTGGAACTCCAGGATCATGACCTGAGCCGAAGGCAGTCGCTCAACTAACTGAGCCAACCAGGCACCCCTAAGCTCTGGTTCTTATGAAGACCTTTTTCTGATCTTCCAACTCCGTTTGCATGAAAGGAAAATAAGTTCAAGCAAGAGATATAGGGACTCATTTGGTTCAAAGAAAGATTTTATTAAGGAAATTAAACCGGTAGTCAAAATGATCTATAGCCAGACTGGACTGTCTTGGAAGTATTGAGCTTCCCATCACTGAGAGGTGTTTAAACTAAGGCTGGTGTCACTGAGATATTGGAGGAAGAATCCATTCATAGTTTCTTCCATCTCCCAGATGAGTCATACCCAAACCCCATGAGATCCCAGTTTGGTGGAAAACTTTCCCACCGCAGAAGACCACCTGGTTAGGAACCTAAGCTCTACAGGATACTGAGCAGGGAGCTAAGGAGCACGAATGTTCATCTTTCTAGAAAGTTCCAAGGCCAGGTAATAAGAAATTGGTCCCTGGCATTTGATAGGAGTAATGTATTTTACAAAAGTCTTTTATGGTCTACTGCAAATTTCTCTAGAATAGGAAGAATGCCTTAAACATGCTTTGTTCCTTCCTTTCTGCCCTTCATCCCCAACATCCAGTGCTTCGGCATGAACTGCCATCCCTGTCTCCAAAGTATATCTGGCATGTGTCTGCTTCTTGCATCTCCCCTGCCTCCACCCTGGTGTAGGCCGCCATCATTTCCTGCCTGTAGTACTGCACCAAGCAGCAAACTGGCTTGGTCACGTGCTCCCCTCTCCTCCCACAGTCCATTCTGTACACGTAAGGCCGAGAGACCATTTTGACATGAACCATGTCTTCTCCTGACTAAAGCTCTGCGGTGGTTTCCCATGGTGCTTAGAATTCCTGCTATGACCAGCGGCTTTACAGGCTGGGACTTCTCATGTCTCATTGACTTCATCTCCTACCCCGTTGTTTTCACAACCTCGCCTCGGCCACACTGGCTTTCTTCTGGTTAGTCTCACACACCCACACACCCACACAATCCCACTTGTTTCTCCCTCTGAACAGAACGCTATTCTCTCCCATCGTCTTCCTGTCATCCTTACCCTGCTCAAGGTCATCTCATCAGGGGACCTTTCCTGATCAGCCTGTGTAAGATAGAGACCCTTGGGGTGTCTAGGTGGCTCAGTTAGTTGGGCATCCAACTCTGCATTTCGGCTCAGGTCATGATCTCAGTGTTGTGGGATCAAGCCCTATTGGGATCTGCACTCAGCGTGGGGTCTGCTTGACACTCTCCTCTCTCAGTCTCTGTCTCTCTCTATTCTGAGCTTCCACCTGCCTCCTCCCTGGACCACTTCACACACTCCCGCATGAACATCTGATCCAGCAAGGAGCTGGTGGGCAAGTCAGTATCTTCAAGGCTTGGCTAAAACACCGTCCACACTCCAAGTGTATCGGCGTGCTCCCGAAAGGACAGACTCTCTGGGTGGATGTAACATGTAGTCGAGAATTTCTTAAGTGCTGGCGTCCGGATAATATTGTGAGACTGGAGTTTGTATTTTCTCCCATGCAGGGAGGTGGCAGAATTGGTGTTTGATTGTTTCGGGGGAGGAATGTGTCAGGGCTGAAGGCAGAAGTATCCCCCGAGATTTCTGTTGTTGTTGCTGAAAGCCTAACCATGTTGAGGATAGGTTTGTGGGAGGAGGCAGACTGTCTTGGAAGACTCAGAAAGGAGAGAGACTAAAAAAAAGAGAGAGATCCCCTGGGTTGGGGTAGGGAAGAAAGGCCAGTGGGGCCCCAGAGCAGTGGGAAGTAATGGGTACATGATGCACCCACGGACATAGAGCGTAAGGACGTATCCCACGTCCCACCCTGGAGTGGAAGCAGCACAAGCAGACACAGATGAAACGATAGAACTCTCGGGGGGAACTAATGGCTGAAGATCCCGGGCCCCATGTCTTGGCATAGAACCCTGGATTCTTGGCAGCACGGTCTGCGCTGAGCTGAGGGGGGCCCTGGGAAACTGAGGTGGAGGTTCCTGCCAGCGCCACGAGACTTGGAATGGAGAAGTAGGCTGGTGACTGAAAAGAGAGGAAGGTGACCATTCGCGCACGCCTGACTTCTGCGGGATTCATATCCGCTCCATATTTATTATTGATGGGCGGAGAGAGCCGCGCGAGAGAGGAAATCATCGGCGAGCGCAGTGGCCGCGTTTCTGGGTGACCGAGGGGGCGGCTGAGTCTGTTCTTGGTTTCCAGTGTGTCCTTGAGGGGTTCTAGAGCAGCTGCTTCCCCTGGGCTTCTGTGTTCACAGTTAAGGAAGTACTCCATGCCTAATGATGCCATAAGCACCATCACACCTTCTTTGTGTAAATAATGTCTGGTAAAATGAGGTGTGAGCCTACTGTTGCAGAGAACACTTCGCTGTTAAATGCTTTCCTTTCCACTCCATTGGCTTTTCCCTATTTATAGCGATTCTAGCAGAGCATTCGTGTCATATTCGTTTCCTGCCAGCTGCTGGTTTCCTCATCTTCGTTCTGCAGCGAAACCCACAGGGACCTCCCCAGGACCACCCGGTCTCCGAGGCACCAGCCTCTGCTTGGGTCAGGTGTCACCAGAGAAAATGCAGGGTGAGGACTCTTTTCACTTTCCCTCTGGGTTTGGCCCAGAAGCTTTTTTTTCCAGCGGAGGCAGTAACAGTTCCCTGACCTGCGTGTGGCTGCTGGCAGAGAACCCTGCCGAGTGGAAGGGCATGTCCTGGGGCGGATGCTGGCAACCCCGAGTGGGAAGAAGCGTTTGTGTCTTGAAAAGAGGGTATATGGGGAGGTACAGCTCACGTAAAGGACTCCAGTGACTCCTGAGGAGGATGGTAAAGCGCCAATACTGAAAGCAACATTAATACTAATAGTAATAATGGTTGTTAATCTTTATTGAGCTGTTTGCTATGTACTGAGCACTGTCCTAAGAACTTAAATACATTCCCATTTAACCTCATCCCGGCCCCATGTGGTAGGTCTTGAGTAGGCGGTATTGATCAGAGGGGAATCCGCTTACAGGAGGAGATAAGATATTGCGGCTGGTGAGCAGAAGTAAAATGAATTATGTGGTACATTTCGGAGAAACCATAGAGGTCAACTCCAAGTTGTCTGGAGAAAGACAAAAAGCAAGGAACTAGGGCAGAGGAACTGGGGGATGTTTTTTGTTCTGTGACCCCCATGAGTGGATTTTAACCAGGTAGAATTTAGGTCTTGGTGAAGACTGAATCACATAGACACCACTTCTGGTTGCCCCATTAATAGGGCTCTCACTTTGGGATAATAACATTATAATGAGAAAATGTAAATGAATAAGCCGCAATTAGAGAAAGAGCTGTGTGTGGCCCAGTGAGTGCCACCTTGGGGAAGATAGACCACAGGTGAGGGCAGGTGGGAAAGCATTTGTGCTAGATACAAAAGTCACCTGGAGAGAAGGGGGCATTGCTTGTACCCCTGGTTTCCTCCCATGGACTTTGGTGGAAAAAGGAAGGGATGGTAAATTATGCAGCTGCTTGTCTGCATTGGTTTCCTTTCTTGTCCATTGGCTTTTCCTATTTATAGCTGCCTGGAGAAGTGTTTTCCTGGGTCTTCATGGTGACCCATGGCTCTGTACTTGGCTTTGGACACTGGGGTCATGGCTGACCTGGGATCTGAGTGAACAGCGTGGAGTCCGCTTTTGCCTCGGGTAGGCTCAGGGCCACACCACACAGTGATTCTGATGATCTGCTGTTCAGAATTTTCTTTCTGTCCTTACTACCAGAGGGTTGGCATGCCCCAGTGGAATAATGGGTATTCGCCAAGGGGTCAGAAGTTCTGGCTACCGACGTTACTGTATAATTGAGGAGACGGAGGCTCAGAAAGCCTAAGTAATACATGTAACAGAGCTGGGGTTAGACCCCACACGTTTCTGACTCTAGTCCAGGCACATCATTCCCTTCTGCCTCTTATGCCCCTTCTTGAACTTCAAGAGACCCAAGTGGGGCCAAGAGGATATAACCCATTGATGATTTTAAAAAATGGTAACAGTCCTTCCCCCTCTGAATCCCTTTGCCTCGCAAGGTGACCCTGAAGTTCCTCCTGTCAAGAGGCACTTGACTCTAGAGACTGGCTGGCCTGGTTATGCACGATGGACATGATGGTGTGTCCACCCTGAGCCCAGGCCTCAGGGGGCTCTCGCAGGCTTCCATTCACCTCTTGGAACCCTGTCGTTGCCATGCGAAGCAGGGAGGCTGGCGTGCTGGAGGACAAGAAACCCCATGGAGCAGGGCTGAGGACCCCCACCGACTGCACATGCAGAGGATCGTCCAGTGATGGCCCAGAGCAGCAGAATAGCTTGGCCAACCCAGGGGCTTGGGAGCCACCTGAGTGTTTCTGTTTGATACCCCGTACGTTCTGCGATTGTTTGTTACACGGCACTATACTGTGGCCGTAGATAATGAACACGGAAGGCTGTGGAGACTCCATCTGGAAGGATGCCCAATAGAATACTGGACAGCAGGATGGCCAACTAGATTCAGCAGGTCACAAAGGCTCTAGGCATCTGAAAGCCCACACACTCAGCTATGGATAGGAAAAAAGAGATCTCATGCAGTACCATCCTCGGGGACCCTGCCCTTGGAGGAAGAGAAAGGAAACCAAGATTCTACACCAGGAAGTCTGGGGTCACTGTTCCATTTTGTCCTCATAGCCACCCCCAAGGAGACCAATGGAGGAGAGGGGGCATGCTCAAAGTCACAAGGCTAGGAAGTGGCAGAGTGGGGATTCTCATGCAAGTCCGATGGACCCCAAAGACTACCTTCTTCTCCATCAATTCTGTCTTTGCCACTGAGTCACAGAGCACTATTTATTTATTCTGCTGGCCCTGTGCCCCGCTTGGGATTTCCTAGTTGAAGGAAAGATAGTCTCTGCCCTCAGAGAACTGGAAGTCTATGGGAAATAAGGTGTTTGGGTGCCAAACACCCAAGTCTATTCAGAGTGTGGTTCCTTCTCAGTAGAGAAATGCTGGGTCAGAGGGTTGTGGATTCAGGTAATGATGAATGCAGGTTGGTTTCTGATAACTCCTTGCCTTTGCCTCCCCACCTTATTCTTCATCCCGACATGGGCTTGGGATTTGGACCCTGGTTATGGATTTAAGACTGAATGCCGGGCTACTATTTTACTGGGTTCTGGATTTGGCAGGGTTCCAGCATGGGTTATGGAGAAGGCTTTAGGGCTATACTTAGATTAGACTTTGGCTTATGTCCAAACTGCCCTGAACCTTGTTGGGTCCTTGCCTGCCTTTGAACTAAGTTTTGTGTTCCATCAAATTCTGTACTTGGCTTTGGACACTGAGGTCTTGGTTAAGCTGGGATCTTAAATGGATAAGGCAGCTGGCCCTTCTGCCTTATGGATACTTCTTCCTTCTCTTGCTCAAACAGCCCCTTATCTCATCTCATCTCATCTCCTGGGAGGCCTTCTTCATCCTGCATTCATCATTTTCTGAATCCACAACCCTCTAACCCATACTTTCTTCCCTCACCCAGAAGTGGACATGTCAAGGCTTGCTTTGGATGATTCCTTATTTCCTACTTCCCCAAACAACGATACCACTTCCCTGACACTTGCTATTGGTACATCCCCTGCTAATCTATGTCTCAGAATCCAGAGCAGGAGAACTCTAAGGACAGATTCTGACTATAAAATGCCATGCCAGTCCCTTCCAAGAGCCTGCGGCCACTGGGTTGAAAGACCCAGGTCCTCCCTGTGGTCACCTTCTGAATGGGCTGGAGTTGCCAGGCTGAGAGCTGAGCCAACCTGGGGACCTGGGATGCTTTCTGGGCCGAGGTTTTTCTTGGGGGGGGAAGGGGGTCTGAACAGAAAAGTCGTTGGTGCCCTATTTCTGCAGGGTCCAGGCCAGTGGGTGGCCGTCTACCTGTGCTCAGTAAAAATCTGTAGGACCAGAAACAGGTTTGCAGAAGTAAAATTCAAGATTCTGGGCAGGAGAAGACAGCACTGAGAAAGATGGGGCCCCAGCTGGAAGCCGCACCGAGAGAAGACAGAGGAGCAAGGAGATGGGAAATTTAATAATCACATTAAAAAATTAAACACCAGGCCCCAGTAGTTGTCGCTTCCCATCCGCTGAGATTCACAACACTTGACATCCAATTATAATTGTGGGTTCCTATAAAACAGCCCATTAACTGCAACTATAAATTATTATTGCTTATGTGGAGTAGGCTGCTGGCTTAGTAGCTGATACTGAAGATTATGGAAATTATTAACAAGCAACAGTGTCTCTCTGAGTCCTCCTGCTCTGCGCGAGATGTATGGAGCAGGAGAAGGAAGACAGCTGCCTGGGAACGTGGAAATGTGCGTTCTGCCACGGCCTACAGCTGCCTTTGTATCTGACGGAGGAGGGCTTCTTCCCCTGAGCTCCTCCAGTTTCCATCTGGTCACCTTCCACAGCAAGGAGCTTACGTGGCTGGGCCTGAGGATCTAGAATACAAATAGACACATGTCTGTACCCCTGCACCCCTGCACCCCTGTACCCCTGCACACCCCCACTTACATGTGCGTGCCCACACGTGCACACGCGTACCTTGTGTGACTCCCGCCGCCAACTGCTGCATCTGTGAAAGAAGAAATCCAGGAAACACTTGCAAAAATTCTTTAAGGGCCTATTCCATTCTTTCCTCAAGCCCCGAGTGAGCAATTCTGCTTTCTTCATTTCTCCTCTTTGGGCAGCACTCCCTCCCCGGAGGGGCGCGCAGGAGAGCCGGTGGCCAAGGATTCTTCCCACCCCGAGCAGTGCCGGAGCCAGCAGCTCTGCTGGGAGTTTGCCGTCCGCCTGGGAAGTCCCCAGACTTCCGGAGTGTTGGTGGTAGCTTCCCCTCTCTCTGCGGTTACTCAGGTTGTTGCTTTATATGATTGCAGTGGTGTTTGGGGAGAGAATAGAGGTAAACGTAGGCTAAATTCACTCTCTAGAAACCAGAAGCTGTCCATCAGATTTTGAAACTGGCTAAGTTTTTTTTGTTTGTTTGTTTGTTGTTTTTAAACAGCAAGAAGAGGGGCGCCTGGGTGGCTCCGTGGGTTAAGCCTCTGCCTTTGGCTCAGGTCATGATGCCAGGGTCCTGGGATCGAGTCCCGCATCAGGCTCTTTGCTCTGTGGGGAGCCCGCTTTCCCCTCTCTCTCTGCCTGCCTCTCTGCCTACTTGTGATTTCTCTCTGTCAAATAAATTTTTAAAAATTAAAAAAAAAAACAGCAAGAGGAATATGTAATATTAGTAACTGCTTTTTGCCAAACATTGCATGTATATCATCCCATTAATCTTGAGAATTCTATAGGATAGGGAGGATCATTACCAGCCCTGTTTACAGATGAAGAAACTGAGACACCAGAGAGGTCAAGCTCACACAGCTGATACATGGCAGAGCCGAAATTCCAGCCAGGGTCATCTAAATCCAAAGCCTGTCCTTTGATCCTAACCCATGCTGTCTTTGGGCTAAAAACAGTATTTCTTAATTACTGTCTTTTTATAAAATGTAGTGTCTTGTCACGTCTCAAGAAAAGATGAAATAGGAATCATCATGAAAAGCTTTCTCATTTTTCCTGGCTTAGGTCTAACACAATCTTTATTTAAATTCCTGAATCTTCTCTTAGTGGCGCCCCTCCCCCACCCGCATCCTTGGGGCCCCTGCCCCTGTCATTTTTCTCTCCTTGGGCATCTTTGCAGAGGGAGAGCTGCCTGTCCAGTCCTGGGTTTTTAAAAAATAGGTCTGTCAGAGAGCCTGGGGGTCCTTGTTCGATCTTTTTGTCTCAGACAAAAGGAAGATGGGGAAGCTTGTATTCTTGTAGTTATCTTTTGCTGGATTGGGGTTTTGGTTGCCTGCAATGCGTAGGAAGTGAGTTTCCAGGGGAGTCAGCATTGCAGGAGAGAAGTTTCCTGCCGGGCAAAGCAGTTTCCTTTCCGAGTTTATTTTGGCAGCAGAAGTTAGTAGGGCACTGCCCTCCCCTCTAAGTGCCCTCATTAGGAGCTCGCTGCAGAAATGCCTCCCCGTGGCTTGGCATGCTCTCTGGGGGACTCGCCAGGGCCAGCAGCGCCACGGGCCCGTGCCCGCTGTCCCATGTCCTGCCTATGTCCCACATCCCGTGTCTCTCTACGCGGTGGATTCTTTGTGGAAAATAAGCATTAGGATTTCTGCCTGGCAGTGTCCTCTGTTTGTCGAGGCTGATGAAAGTCTTTCTACCCTATACCACCTGCCCTCTTTATTTATTTTTCTGTGACCATTTCAACTGGGATTTATGAAGGAGAGGAGTTAAAAGCACACACTTACATAATTATAATAAAAATGCAAATTTAGAATTGCCTTTTTAACAAGAAAGGGACTGAATAGATAAATACCCAAAGGTATGTCTGGCCAGTAGAATTATGGGTGATTTTTATCCTTTTCTTTGCAGTTCTTCTTATCTCCGTTGGCTATCTATTGCTTTTACTTAATACTTTTTTTTTTGTCTTTTAATTTCAAAATTTCAAACATATAGGGAATAATGTAGCAGACGTCCAGGTACCCCACCACAGATGTTTAACAAATGTTAGCATTTGCCCTATTGGTTGCAGATTTTTTTTTTTAAAGAGCATCCATTCCTTTTATAATTGAAGGTTTCAATACTCAGAGAAAAGTTAATTCAGGGACTCTGTAAAGTCTTTCCGAACATAACTCATTTCTTGACAGTAAAACAGGAAGCTAACACTGTTAGTGGGAGGCAAGTAAGTAAACTGGCTGGCTGCCCAGGGATCCAAATCAGATTTGGGGGCGCTGCTCCCATTGCCACAGCCCTCAGGAGGGAGGCTGGGGTCTGGGGGGGGGGGCGCGGGCATGCGCAGCCTGGTCCCTGGGAGCGAATTCCAGAGGCTAGTGACATGCACTCCCTGCCTCCCAGACCCTGAGAGCCATGCTACTCAAAGTGGGGTCTACAGACTAGTAGGGTCCCTTTGCAGCTTCTTAATCTTTTTTGAGTGGGAGAAGAAAATCTTTTAATACTGTCTTTTTAAAGCAGCTTTATTAAAGTATAATTGTATACAAAACCCACAAACCCTGTGCATGTTCAATGTATACAGTTTGATGAGTTGGGACATGTGCGTACACCCTTGATACCATCACCACAATCAAGATGACAGAGCCAACACCTCCCGAAGTTTCCTTGTGTCCCTTTGTGATTTAAAATATATATATATATTTTAAATCACACACACACATATATATATATATACTGCTTAACATGAGATCTACACTCTTAACAACATCTTAAGTACACAATATGTTATCATTAACTGTAGACACTACACAATATAACAAATCTCCAGAGCTTACTCACCCTGCAGCTCCAACTTTGTACTCATCCAGCAACAACTGCCCATTTCTCCATCACCACCCCCTCAGCCCCACCCCCAGGCAGATTTTCAGAAACACAGCGCTGTGCTTCTCGTTCATTAACACACATTAACATGCATAGGAATCATCCGGGAATCTTGATAAAATGCAATTTTGATCCTATGGAGCTGGAGTGGGGCCTGAGAGTCTGCATTTCTGACAAGCTCCCAAAAGGCTGATGGTACTGGTCTGCAGGAGGCATTCTGGGTAGCAGAGGTTTTTGCATTGCCCCAAGCTGAAGGAGGCCACCCTCGCTGTGTATGGCTGGAATCTGTTCTCGTTGCCCCGGTACAATGTTGTACTGTTTTTTTTTTTTTTTTAAAGATTTTATTTATTTGACAGAGAGAGATCACAAGTAGGCAGATAGGCAACCAGAGAGAGAGAGAGAGAGAGAGAGAGAGAGGAGGAAGCAGGCTTCCTGCCCAGCAGAGAGCCCGATGCGGGACTCGATTCCAGGACCCTGAGATCATGACCTGAGCTGAAGGCAGAGGCTTTAACCCACTGAGCCACCCAGGCGCTCCTTGTACTGGTTTAAAAAAAAAAAAAAAAATTTTTTTTTTTTGTTATATTAGTCACCATACAAGTCATACTGGTTTTTAAATCTTTTGAATATCATCCTGCTCCTGGAGAGAACATTTGAACAGTAAAATGCTTTAGACTTTGCTCTCAGTTTTGAATGCCCCAATTATTACAAATTATTATCATTAACTCTTTGCATAGAGTCCATCAGGGTAAACTCAAAGTAGAATCTATTCTAGCAAGAAAAAAAAAAAGGATGAATTTCTATAACTTCCCAAATTATTGTCCATTTTTTATGGATTCCAAAGTGGGATAAATGTCTTGTTGGCGCATGAGAGGATTTTAGGTAGTAGATTGATAATTTCTTTAAAATGTCAATTTTGTTGGGACTTGAGGGACATAATGAGTTTTGGGGATCCAACCTTGTTTTTTCCATGTGAATTCTGAATCAACTGAGAAAAAAGACAAAAGCATAAGGTAGATGGGAGAGGACAATGGCATCCTTAATGACGATGAAGGCCAGACTGAAGCCTGGTTCCTTAGCCTCACCAATACCCTCCGATATCGCCCCCTAGCGGACACCTTGGGCAGCACACCTGAGGAAAAAGCGAGGAACAGAACCTAATTGTGGCAGATTATTGCCTTATTCCTGTTCAGGTGTATAGAGAAGGAGAAGGGGACAAAAACTGGATTTTTTTTTTTTTGTAAATTAGCCCTACCAGTCAGGACATTTGGACCAGTGACTATGCTCACCAACCAGGTAAATTCTCGTCACCTTTTTCTGGTCAGAGAAAAAATGTTCCACAAGATTCTAGGAATGTTTTGTGAAAATCCAGTCTTCTTAAAACCAGAGGAATGGAGGCAAAGACATTCCCTCATAGCGATAGTTACGCTTTTGTGTTTTAATTAATTTGGGCTAACGGGACTGATTTTCCACATATGATAAAAAGGTAAGGTTTCCTTTTAGCATAAAAGTAAGCAAGGGAAAGGCGATGATTAAAACAAAGAGATGAAGGTAATGATAGCAAAGGTGGTACGTGGTATGGCCGAATTGTAAAGATGGTGCTCACACGACAAGATGCTGGTTGAATTCGTATTTCTTGAAGTCTCAATGTCACATTTTGTCTTCACAAACTGCAGATCAGGGTCACTTGTTCCAATGTTCTCCGTGAGGAACAGGCGGCTTTAGTTCACTCATTTGGCCGTTGATCACGGTTTGATTCTGTTTCACTCAATAGAGAACATTTAGAACGAATAAACTAAGACCCTTGATATTTTATTGGCCTTGATTTCATGTATATAAATCATTTATGCTTCAAGTCATATGATCTTAATAGTATCGATCCAAGGCTTTTAATTCCCTCTCTTGGTTTCTCTCTCTCATTTTTTCTAAATTCACCAAGAGAATCAGAGTGGTAGGTAGGTTAGCAAATTCTCTGTGTGTGTGTGTGTGTGTGTGTGTGTGTGTGTGTTTTAATGGCCTACAATGAGACTGTCCTTCAACAATGTGACACAGTTTCTACATGAACTAGAAACACGTCCTCTTGTCCTGGCAAACAGGGAGACCAGTATCCTTTTATCCGTTGGATGTCAAGGTTATATTCACAGGTGCCAGGAGACAACATGAAACAGTCAACTCGGATAGCTAAACGGTGCCAGGTAGAATTAGCTAAATGTGAATTGCGCCAAAAAGAAACCCTGCATTCGCACCACCCCCCCCCCGCCACCGTCAAAAAGTCTTGGTATTCAAATGGGAAACACTAAATTACCTACTCAAAAAAAGTTCATTCACTCAGTTACCTGGGGGCCATTTTGCTGCTGAATTTTCCAGAAAGGTTAAAAGCTACACACTTGTACTCAAAATTGAAAGTAGTCTCCCAAATATGGTTTGTTGTTGTTGTTGTTTTTGGTTTTGGTTTTTTTTAGATTTTATTTATTTATTTGACAGAGATCACAAGTAGATGGAGAGGCAGGCAGAGAGAGAGCGAGAGAGGAAAGCAGGCTCCCCGCTCAGCAGAGAGCCCGATGTGAGGCTCAATCCCAGGACCCTGAGATCATGATCTGAGCCGAAGGCAGAGGCTTTAACATACTAAGCCACCCAGGCGCCCCCAAATACGTTTTTTTAAAAGATTTTATTTATTTATTTGAGAAAGAGAGACAGCGCATGAGAGGGGAGAAGGTCAGAGGGAGAAGCAGACTCCCCAAGGAGTCCTGGATGCGGGCCTCCATCCCAGGACTCCAGGATCATGACCTGAGTCGAAGGCAGTCGCTTAAACAACTGAGCCACCCAGTTTCCCCCAAATATGTTTATGTAAGGAATGGCAGATTCCCCCCACTAAAAACTCCCCCAGAAAAGATAGCGTTATCTTACATTTGAGTCCTTAGAAAGACTCCTTAGTAAAGGACTGTCTGTAAATTACTTACTTTTTTTTTTTTAAGGATTTTATTTATTTATTTGACAGACAGAGATCACAAGTAGGCAGAGAGAGAGGAGGAAGCAGGCTCCCCGCCGAGCAGAGAGCCCGATGTGGGGCTCGATCCCAGGACCCTGGGACCATGACCTGAGCCGAAGGCAGAGGCTTTAACCCACTGAGCCACCCAGGTGCCCCAAATAACTTACTTTTGAACTAGGGCATATTGCTTGTACATCCCAAAGCAGACTCCGTGCCAATCTGGGATGTATACATAGGTTGCTGGATGGACTTAGTAACAGAGAAAGCAAACAAGTTGAACACAGATTTAGTCATCATTCCTTGTAATATGAGCTCAAGGGCAAGCATCAGATGGAATCAAGCCATCAGAAGGTCACCTTACAGAATGAGCTGTTAGGTGGTTATGTTGATGGAATCATGACATCACCCCTTCCTGACCAATGACCCCAAAAGTCAACTGTCCTAATGTCCTGGGAATGGGTGTAGGGGACGGGGACTCTGGATGTCAGTTTGGTTTCCAGGGGTAGGCTTGGGTCAAGTCCACGCCCCTCTCTTGCCCTTTTTTGCCCCAGGCAAAAACCAGGACTTATGCCCAATTTCTTCCTATTACCTCTGCTTCTCAGGTATTAATATCCTGGCCTTGGAGCGTGCTAGCTTAAAGACACCTCGCTGCTCCTCATTCCCAGACCTGGCCATCTTTATGGATGTCAAGTATTTTCCAAAAGACAACTTATTGTTTAGTGCTACAGTGCCAAGCCTCTTCCTCATAAAAGCAAGGAATTTACAGATTTGAAGTTACAGATGTGAACCCTCGCTGGGTGACCTTAGGCAAGTCACTTTAAAACGTTCCATGGGCCTCCATTTCATCCTTGGCAAAATGGCACTAAAAGTCTTGGTTATTACAAAGAGAAAATGCTGCTAAGGATGTGAAACCAGCTTATAGATCCTGTCATGTTTATTCAAAGGCAGGGGAAAGGCTCAAGTCTTGCTTAATACCTTTGTTTCCCAAATACCTGGCCTCTGCTGATTTATCTTTGTGTCTCTGTGTTACCCTGAGTTCCGTTGCTCTGTCCCTGCCTAAGGGCCCTGAATAGAGATGCCTCAAAAGCACGGTGAGGGGCTTCGCAGGGGCCCTGAGCCTGGGACCAGGCTTCTCTGGGTCATGTGGACGGCGGGGCCCATGCTGGGCTCTGATCCAGATGTGCGGCATGGAAGGAGGGGCCAGCCAGGGGCTGAGGAGCAGCTAGGCCGAGCTCTCCGGGCATCCTTCGCCCCGGGCCTGCAGAGGAGCGGAGCCTTCCTAGAAGCCTGTGGGCAGGACTGAAGGCTCATCAGCAGGTGGCATGATGACAGCTCCCCCGCAGGACTGAGCCCCCGTCCGTCAGACCGGTGCCCGCAGACAGGCTCCCGCAGACAGGCTCCAGGCTAGGTGTGCTTGCTGGGTGGGCCGTGCCCGCAAAGCAGGTGTCAGTCAGCCGTGATCCAATTAGTCATGTGTCGTCAATCACGTTCCGGTCAGACGGGGACCAGCGAGACACATGTCAGTCACACAGGCGCCTCTCCAGTCCTTCAAGGCACACACAGGCCCATCGTGAGCGTTTCCACAAAACACTCTGCTGACCGAGGAAGGGGCGCACACCGCGCACCCCCAGCCGCGAGCGGGAGGAATCAGGAAGCTGCTGGAAGGCCTTCTGTCCTCCCCTGCTCTTCTCCTGCCACTTTTCTTTCATGTTCTGGTCCCTTCCTCAGCAGTCTGAGTGTGCGTCCACGCGGGATGCAGGTGCCAAGAGGTGGGGGCCCAGGAAGTGGCCTGCCACTCAGGGACTGGGTTCCGCAGTCACCGGGCCACGTGACAAAGGCAAAATCACCTTGAGAAATCCCCTCAACACCGCCACGTTTCCCTCCCGTCACTGCCGTGGATTTCTGTTCGTTTACCCCGCCATGCGTCTGGGGAAGGAGTTGGCTTGCGTGTAGGGGCCACGGAGTATGAGAACAGTAAGTAGTGGTCGCATTAGAGTCACGGTCCCAGAGCAGCAGGCTCCCACTGTGACAGGGAGGTGGGGCCGGAGGGGCCCCTTGTCATGGTCACTGTCGTCTCTGTTCACAGAGCAAAATGGCACATGAAGCTGCTCCCGCTATTCCAGGCCCCTCCCCTTCTCTCGGTGTAGACTCGAATTGGATTTGGGTGAACCGAATGCTTGTACGACGTGACTCCTTGCATCATCAGATGAAACGCAGTCGGCCTTGCTGTGGCGGTGTCGGGAATGTGCTCGGCCCAGTGCCCGGAGCTCAGCGTCCGTCCAGGCGCCAGGCACACGCGTGCATAACAGGACCCCAGGGCCTCTGACTCGTTCTCTCCCATGTTTCCTGGCGGGGGGCGGGGGCAGGGGGTTGAGCGATGAGCCACTGGGCTTGCACAGCTGGCTTTAGAACGGACTCCTGAGTGCCCAATAATGTAGCCTCCAGGGAGAGGGTACTTGACCTCCAGAGCATGACATGGCCTGGGGTGGGCGCCTTCCCACCAGGGAAACTGGCAAAGGATGCAAATCAGATGTCTCCGCCCCCCGCCACTCACAGGGCCAGTTTGGGGTTGGGGGCGGGGAGAAGGTGGTGCTGGGGGGCATGTGTCTTGAGAATTCAAGTGGAGGTGACGGGAAGATGAATCGGAGATGGCGGACGGGGAGATCACTAGGAGGTTTCAGAGACGGTGGGGAAATATTGGGAAGCCAGGAGACAGCTTTTTCAAACAGCTGGGAGCTTCACTGTAACAGAGATGGTGAATTGTATCCACTCTCCTCCTTAGTATCAAAATCTTGGATTGTCAGGGAGGAGATGTCGTCAGCTGAGAGACTACATTTTCTGGCTTCCCTTTCAGCTAGAGATGGTCAATGAGATAGAAGTTACTGGTAGAATTTCTGGGCAATCTCCTCAAATAGGGTTGACTCGGTTAAGTAGTTTTTTTCTGACTTCTTTCTTTTCCTCCTCCTTCTAACTGGAACATAGATGTGGTGGCTGGTGCACCAGCATCCATCTTGGGTCATGAAGACAAAACCAATGGACTAAGGATAATGTGGCAGAAAGAGAGGAGGAGCCCAAGTCCTTGATAACAAAATGGAGCTATGTCCTAATCTGACCCACTCCAGATTTCTTTAAATGACCTCTTTGAGAGAGAAAATCCCTAATTTGTTGAAGCAACTGTTGTCAGTAAAAAGCAGTTTGGAGTATAATTTCCAAATGACACATTCATATTTCCATTTCACATTAGAAAATGAAATAAAGTTTGTCCTAAGCTTGTTTTGGGAGCTGAGGTATATAAAAGCTTTCTTTTTTTTTAATGATAAAAGTAATATGTCCCCCTTATTTATCAGGAAGCCAAGTTTATCCAGAGCCACATTCATTGTCAAGGTGGGAGAAGCCCCATTGGGGCACCTATTTATCCATCTGATTTGGTTCTTCAGATTTCCAGTGCTGGGCTCTGAGATGCAGAGAGAGAGGACAAGGTCACAGAAGTTCCCCATAGAAGGACTCTAACTAGTGACCCATCTTATCTGAGACAAGACTGGATCTGCATTTCTCCTCTCAGTGTCTGGTAGGTGTGAGGTACACTCTGAATTGGTTGAAAAAAATGAGAGCAGCCATGGAACTAGGGTGTGGCAGGGGTGGGTACAATCCAGGGACCAGAATTGAGCCCGGTCCTCCGATTCCTTGGTCACAGGTTAGTCTGGGCGCTCCACGAGGGGAGCTGAGAGGAAGACGAACACAACTGTGCATCCTCTGCGCCTGGCTCGTCTGCCTAACGTGTTCAGTAAATGAGATGGAGTGAACGGAACCCCATCGATGATTCCTAGTTGCACACTTCATCTAGTAGGGTCTCTGCCCAGTCTGAGGAGTGGTCCACACTACGCCATTCTTGTTCCCGGAGAGGTAACGAGATCGTACCCATGGTCTCTCGTGGAAAAGTTGAACTTTATCTGAGAAGCCATGAGATTGGGTATAAGGGGAAAGGAACAGGAGGGAACTCCCTGCCCTTCTTTGCAGTCTTTGCAGATCCCACCTTCAGCTCCTGCATTGGCTTCAGTGGTTGAACTTGCTTCCTCTCTTAGGCCTCTTTTGTGGGAACGGCTCCAGGACAGCATCCAAACAGTAGCCCCCAAGGCTGTGGCACCTTCACATTCTAGCGATGAGAAACAGAAGCACAAGGAGCATAAAATAGCTCGTCTGAGGTCCCAGAGTAAGAGATTAGTGAGCTACCGTTACAACGCAGGCTCCTTTTTTTTTTTTTAAGTTTATTTTTAAAATTTAATATTTATACCCAATGTGGGTCTTGAACCCATGACCGGAGATCAAGAGTGGCGTGCTCTTCTGACTGAGGCAACTGGGCGCCCCGGGGCAGCGCGTGCTCTTAACCACCACACCTGCCATCTTGCAAATGCAAGATGCACTTTGAAGTTGGACTTGCTTTGAAGGGCCGGGACATGAAAAACACAGCAGCTGCCACACCAAAGCCCTCCATAAGTGCTGGCTCTCCCTACGCCTTACCCTCCTCTTGCAAACACTCAGGACGTACTTGCTGAATAGTTTTGAGTGTTAATAAGCATGAGTGAGTGAGGATCCAGGAAACAGACGCACACACGCGCATGCGTCCGCAGAGACACACGCGCACACGCGCCGGAGAGATGACACGTCACGGGTGGGCAGTCCCAAGGCACCAAGACACCAGCAGGGTTGGAGGAGCCCCTCAAAGACGGGCCAGCAGCAGAATCAAAAGCATCGTGGATGTCTCAGTGCTAATTCCAGGAGCGTTCAGAGCCCGGGAATCCCAGGCTCGGGAGGAACGGTGGTCAGGGCTACCGCGCACGGTTGTGCCATCTGTTTCCTACGCAAAGATGGCAGCTGGGGCTGGGGAGCGCGGGGGCTGGTAGGCAGTCCGCGCTGCGTTTCTTAGACATACTGTGCACCTGAAAGGCTGTGTGCATCCCAAAGGGGCACCCTTTTCTCATTTATTGGCCAAGGGGAGTAACTTTTTCTAAATCTCACAAAGATGCTGTATAAGTTAATAATGGCAATAAAGGTCCCCAATAAAGGACTGAAGAAAACCGAGGCAGAAGATAGCACTTACAGGAGGCAAGCATTCTTGGGGGTTAAGCAGTAGCCCAAAGGCTGGTGTTGAGGGACAGAGCCCCAGTAGTTCATTTACTCAGTTATTAAGTACCTGCTGTATGCTGGACATTCTGCTGAAGGAGACAGATATGGACTGCACGTCCATGGAGCGCTACCGACCCACGGGCGAGACAGACGTCAGACAAGGAAAACGAATCTATAATGTCATCTAGAGGTCAAGGCCATAATGGAAGGAAAACAGAATGAAAGACAGACAGTGACGGAGGAGAAGGAAAGCAATTCTGGGTAGGCGTTTGAGTTGAGAATGTGGTGATGGGAAGGAGCCTGCCGTGATATCTTGAAGATCAGCCCCTAGAGAGGAATGAATGTTCATTCTGTTCGTGCTGTTGGAGTTCGGGGTAAGATCCACGTATTACTTGGATTCCAAGCAAGTGGCTGGAACCAAAGAAAGGCAACCTAGAAGGACTGAGTTCTACCCCAAGGGATGTGAGAGATGATAGTACTTAGTACTACCATCCTCGCACAAGCCCGGGGAGCCTCACTCAGGACATGAGGAAGCCGTGAGTAGGAAGGATGTTGCAGCCTCATATGGAGGAGGCTCGTTCTGCCTGTGCCCCCTCTTCCCCCAAGAGACTGAATGTTCAAATGGACAACAGCCCGGCCAAGCAGACAGCAGAACTCTGACCCACAGTTTCTGTAGCACAATGGACCTGTTCAACGCCTGTCAGGACTCGTATTCCGATACCCCTGCTTCTACCTCAAGACCAACCAGAAAAAACGACATTGCTCTGCAAGCCAACTACATAGGAGGCCACACTTCTGGTTCACCTGCCTCCGGCTTCCCCTGGCCAACAGCGTCCCATCGGGGCAGGCCTGAAGGCTTCCCAACACAGGTCCCTTTGCTGTGGCAAGCTCTGTGTCAGTAGGCTCTGTTCTCCCTTGGAAGGGTCTTCTCGGATTTCTAGACCCTCTCTCTGCTGCTGACTGGGGATGCAGATACGGGGTGAATCGTGAGCACTAGAATGGAAGGAGCCTGGCGGACTGTGGAATTGCCATCCACTCTGGACTGTTCGAAACACACGCACGCAGCCAGAGGAGGCCTTTTGGTCTCAGATCGAATGGTCAGACTTCATCTGTTTAAACTGTACTGATTTGGAACTTGTGCAAGTTTGCCTGCAGTGCCCTGGGCGAAGGGGTGTATTTGCACTGGATTAAAAATGAAGAGTTTGCCGAGCAGATTCATATACACCAGATTTCACTCATTGAAACTGGGATTTTTGAGGAACTTTAGCTTCTTTCACTTGCATACAAGGATTGATATGCTAATTACAATAGACTCTTATCTATTAATAGTACTTAGAGTGCACTTAGCCTGGGCAGCCTGGGAATGCTTAGAATGGGAGGAATAAATCCGCCCTGGGACCCACAAAATTCCAAACTCTTGTCACTTTTGACTGTAGACTTCCCCCGTTCAGGATAAACAAACGTTACTCTTTCTTGGGTATTTTGTATCCCCAGTGTAAGTCTGTCTCTTTGGACAGCTCTGGCTGCCACGTGGCCCAGGATCACAGGATACCACTTCTGGGGGTGGGGGGTCGTGTAAGGCCAGCTCACTAATGTCCACATACAACCGGTCCCTCTCCTTGTCACCCCAGCTTCTCGGTGGTGGCAGCTCCCGCTGGCCTCCATGTCCCTTCCCCTGTGCCCACAGGGGAGGCACAAAGGGGGCAGACTCCCAGGACCGGCTCCGTGGCACCATGGTCTCAGCTGATCTCCTGTGAGATGCCTGGTGCAGGAAGATGGGCCAAGACACAGAACTAAGGTCTTCAGCTTTTGTGTCCTCCTGTCTTCTAAGTCAGACTCTCATTTTCAGGAACCTTGCACTGCGCCTGACCGAGCAAAGACCAAGCGGCCCCTGGAGGTTTGGCAATCCTTGGCTGACCGGTGAGTGCCGGGAGCTACCTGGGAATCATGACCAGAAGTGTAGTTCCTTGGGCCATCCCTGTCGGTGCCCCCAGGCCCCCAACACCTCTCCAGCCATTCACACATTCATCCATCAGCCATTTTGTGCGCCTCCTGTGGGGCAGCAGATGCAGTCTGGACTCTCGAGGAGCCGTGGTCTACGGTGAGACAGACACTGATACAAATAATGCTCATCTAGCGTGACAAAAGCTGTAACCGAGATGTGCGCAAACAAGTGAATGCAGAAGAGTGAGCAGATAACTCAGCTTGGTTAGGGAAGGCTTCTCGAATATCAAGCAGGTGATGCTGGAGTGGAATCTTCTGGAAACTTCCATGAGCTAGAGACCTGGGGTGGAGAAAGAGGGAAGGGAGAGGAGGCAGTCCAGGCAGAAGTGGGAGGACTTGGAAGACCTAAGAAAGGCCTGGTGCTCTGTGAGGTTGGAACAGAGGACGAGGGAAGGAAGGATCCCAGAAACTGGGGCTGGGGTGGTCTTGGGCATCGTGCCGGAAGCTCTGGGCTTTATTCTGAGGTCACATACACACACCCAAAGCATGGCTGTGAACGCCCATGCCCACAGGGGCCGGGCAGGTGATGCCCGTCAGTGGGGTGGGCCCGATGGGGCCCCAAAGACCCGGGAGCACGGGCTTCATCCAAAGGCGGCAACTGAGTGTTACCGTTCTAGAATGCAGGCTCAGTGTCTCACGTTCCCATTAAAAAAAAAAAAAGGATATCTGTATTTTTATATGAACACTCCCAAGTTTTAACTGTTGGACATTATTTCAAAACATCATGCTGGCCAAGCAGAAACAACTGACGTCCTGTCAGTCCCCGGGCTTCTCGTTTGGCACTGCAGATAGAGAGCTTACGCAGGAGCTGTCACAGTCAGGCTCGTGTTGCAGAGCTGTCCCCACAGATCTCCACGTGAGGTTTCTGCAGCAGCCTCTGCCAGCAAGAGCCTCTTTTCCCCAACTTCAGCCCCTTGCTCCTTGCCCAAGTGGTTCTGCATCCCTCACTACCCTCTGGACTACGGCCACCCTCGCGGCCCTCTCCGACCACGCCCATCCCACAGCTGCCGGTACCATCCTCAGCACTAACGCCCCCCCACCCATCTTGCACAGGAGGAGCTAGATGAGCCGTGCTCCGGGCCTGACATACAGAGAAGAGCCCAGCATCAAGGACACGAGAGAGCCATATTTATTTCACATGGACAAGCATGATTCCTCCGCATGCTGAACATGAAAGCTCGCGTGAGTAAAGTACCCGTAACAGCAGAATTAATGTGCTTTTGTCCATAGGGAGCAGGGAGGGTCACAAAGTGGTTTTCAAAGACCATTAACCTTCAAGCAGAGTTGAGCCCACAGGCTTTGAAATCTCTGGTTATTTCATCATCGAAGGGTCTGTCCGCGAGGAGTGACTGGGGGTGCTGCCGGCCCCGCAGTGTCTCGATGAGCTGCTGAGGGCAGGAGGAAGAGGACGGTCTCCTGTCCCACCACCCGGGGCGGCTGGGGAGAGGGAAGCTCAGAGGGGAGGTACATGCCACTAGGAATTAGCAAGTCCGCTCTGGGGCGGACAGCGACAGGGACAGACTGCTGTGTTCACAGCAACAGGACCGTCACCACGTATAATATCTAGCATAATCGGAAGATCCGTTCTTCTTAAAGCCGTTTCCCAAGGCCTCGGAGGGGCTGAAGGGAAATGATTCAGAACTGACTGGACAGGCCAGAAGCGGGTCAGCTCTGCCTTGACAGACTGGGGAGAGCTAGTGGCAAGGACCCCCTGGTCTCGTGGCCTTAGCCGGTCCTCCCAGATCCAGGACGATGGAGCCCGAGATGGGAAAGGGGGCTGGAGCCTGGCTTGGGTTTGCCGGGGGAAGAGGATCACAGGCTCGGGGGGCCGGCCTCACGGGAGAGACAAGCAGAAGAACCCTTACATCTTGGTGGCTCACTCCCACCTGAAGTCCTGTCCAACTGTTTCATAAAATTTAATATTATAAGGTCTATAAAATTCCCGGAGCTGGTCTATCACTTCTGGATCAATCTGTACATGAGTTCTGCCTTTCGATTTGCCCAGGCACCGAGGCAGGAGGCTCGATTCTGTTTTTCTCAAGCAAGGGAATCCTTTGGTCTTGTTGAAGTAGAAGTGTTTGTCCGTGATGAACCTCTTGATGCCCAGGAAGTCCTGGACGCGGCCCAGCTCGCCCGCGGGGTCGGTGATGAGCCGCTCGCCGCTGACGAAGTGGATCTGAGCCAGCGGGAAGTACCGCAGCCAGCTCTCCAGGTGGAGCGCGTACATGCCGATGCGGATGGCGCTCCACGACACGTCCACCTGGCCCAGGGTGCGGTTGCGGAAGGACAGGCCCTCGAAGGTGGGGATGTCCGGCTTCTTGGAGAGCGTCTGCGTGTAGTCCGAGATGGCCCGGGTCACGGGGTTCCGCACGACCACGATCAGCTTGGTGTCCCGGGACATGTTGAAAATGCGCCGAGGGGCCTCCTGCGTGACGAAATAGCTGGGCGTCTTCTCCAGGGTGATCTGGCTCTCCAGGGTCCGCGGCATCAGGCTCCTGTGGGGCAGAAGCGGCACACCGTCAGACAGGGTCCCCCTGGGGAAGGGGAGCAGGGAGGTCGTTTCCCTACACCCAGCCCTGCAGTGTGCCCCCCCCACCCTCGGTGACATCCGAGCTCCACGTGCATTCACTGGGGGGGCAGGGGGTGGGGGGGGGGAGGTGCCCCCCGTCTCCAGCCAGCACCACGGACGCCCACACTGCTGCGTCCTCGGCCGCCATCCCTCCACGGCGTCAGGTCTCCGGGGAGGGACCCACTTCAACGCATGCTAGTTGCTTAAAAAAATCTTTAACAGGTTTGCTTTAAGAGAGGAAACAGCCCAAAAGTTCATCAGTGTGGCTTAAATCAATGATGGACGAGCCATTTAACAGAAATAGGCGTACCTGTTGTGTACAGAAAGGGGATGCTCTCCAAGATACAGTGTTGAATGGAGAAAGGCAAGATACAGCATGTTCGCCTAAAGGACACGTAACGGGTAAGAACGGCGCTTCTGGGGAGGGGTCTTGAGGTGGGGGCAGAGTGAGGGGGTCAGGGATAAACGAGAATTACTTTTATTGGATAACCTTTTATGCCGCTTAAAAATTTTAATGTATTTGTTGAGTACAAATTCAAAAGATACAAAAGCAAGCCACTGAATATTCTTCTGGCAAAAGATATTTCTCCAAACATATTAAGAAAATCTTTTTTTTTTTTTTTTTTTTTTTTGCGGGGGGGTGGGGTGGGGGAGAAGGCTGGTGTTGTAGGAATAGCAAGTGTGTTAGAAACGAGTCCTGATGTCTTTCTCTGCTGCAACACATGGGAAATACATCCTTGGTGTAAGCCTGAAACAGCGCGAACTCCAGGCCGGTCGGGACCTCAGCCAGAAGCCAGGTAATGCAAACTTCTCCCTCCTCTGTAGTTTCCTGCTTCGGCCGGAGACTTTAAGGGACAATGGCGGGAAGCTCTGACTCTCCTTCCCCGGTGTGTCCCCTTCAGGCCTCGATGGAGGGGAAGACTCCTTGGCTCCCACTTGGTTCTTCCCTCTGAAGGTCACGTTTTACACTTTAGACCACCCCAGGAATTTTTTAGAAATGCAGCTGTCCGGGGTCTATCCTAGACCAACCGATTAGAAATATGTGGGGCAGGTACTTTTTTTTAAAGCTCCTCAGGTGGTTCCAGTGCGGAGGCAGAGCTGAGACCCCCCCCAGATCGGGGTTTCCCCACTGCGACTCATCTACCCCCCAAGCATTCCTCTTCCCCTTCTCGGGAGCGCTGGAACCGAACTCTCCACTTTCTCTTTCTTCTTAGCAACCCCTCCTCATCGCAATACGCTGGGTCTTGTCGTTGGAACTGCCCTAATTCTGAAACGGTTCCCCTCTTTAAGCTCCACTCCAGGCCTGTGGAGGGGTCGAATGGTGGCCCTCCGAAAGGTGTGTCCACTCAGAACGACGACTGGGACCTTCCTTGGAAAAAGGGTCTTTGCCGATCTCAAGGGGAAGGTCTCAAGCGATGAAGCCAGGCGGGCCCTACTCCAACAAGCAGTGAGTAGCCTTGCGGGGAGAAGCGGGGGAGAAGTGAAGGTGAAGGCAGGGCGTGGGGTGACTGATGGACAAGCGAGAAATGCCCAGGACTGTTGGCCACCACCAGGGGTTAGTGGTGTTGTCCCCCGGTGTGTGGTCATTTGTTACGGGAGCCCCCGGCAACGAATCCAGACGGTAACCGTCTCTCTCCCCACCTCAATTTAACACAGTCTCAAACTCCTTATACCTGATCTTCAAATTCATCTGTGAACCCCTTGACTTCACGTTCCCCCGTGCCTGCTCTGGACTCACAAATACCCACCGCCGTAGCGCCATGGCCGTGGTCATAAGCACCCAACCCTGCATGCATTTCCTTGTTCGAGGTGTTCTCCCCATCTCCAGCAGTGCATGCTTCCCGTCCCCCGTCTCTTCCGTTCGCTCCCTGGACGGACAGACAGCAGCAGAGGGCACGACTGACACGGACAGCTGGGTCCTGGATATCCTTATTAATTCTGGTTTCAGTGGAACTCTGACACTGCTCAGTCATGGTTGGTATTTGTCTTTCCAGAACCCCTTACGGTTCTTCCGAAGAAGCGCTCCACATTCTCACCAGGAGCCCCCAACTCTACTCCTGTTCCTCCGCCTCCGCACACATCAGCTACTTCCTCCTCCGCCTCCAGACTGTTCTCTGCACCCACCCTGGGTCCCTCCCACGGGCCCTGGATGACAAGGTGGGCTCACTGATCTGTCCACCTGTGCGCGCAGATCCCTTCCCCGGCCCCTGCAAACCCACTGTGTACCTGACAGACGGACACAACTGCTATCCTGCTTCCAGGCGCGAGGTCTAGGAGGGAGCCCTGTGAGTTGAAAGCTTAATATTTATTAATACCGAGCAGGCCGATTATTTTTAAAAAATAGTATATTGTTATTAGCAATCACAAGTGTACATGAATAGAAATCCTTGGCTGGATTTCCTCAGAAATGTGGCTACAGCATTTTCTGACCCTGGCACACCCTGTAATCAGGCGCTGGCCTTTAGGACAAGAGCGGACGACATTATACCGAGGTGATGGTGCGCTGAAGGTTAAGGACTTCCTATGGGGTTACCGATAGAAAGGTTTTCTCCAACACAGAAGGGTGACTTGACAGCGACTCCACAAAATTTCTATGCAATACTCTATCACACTAACAAATCTCTAATAGAGAAATGTGTGGTACAGTCTCTTCCCAAGAGACTAAGGAGAGCTACTTTGCCAGGAGCACCAGTGAACACCTCTGTTACCAGTTTAGGAGAATTCTGACCAATTCCAGCCATCTCCGGAGTACCCCATCATGCCCCGAGCTGCGCACTGAAGGCAAGCCCTGCCCTTCCCATTCCCAACGGGCATCTCAGCTGCAAAACCAAGTTACAGATACTGAGGAGACACTCACAGCAGACGGCAAACAACCTCACGCAAGCGTCATCACGCCATGAGCCAAATGGCTCCTGTGCCCGGCGCGCTTTCTCCGTCCCTTCCGTACCTGCTCCTCCTTAGGTCATCGGGATAGACGGCTGGAGGCCGGTGACGACCATGGGCAAGGAGACCCCACATATTCCTCGTTGCTCTGGGCACGGGCAGGTGTCGGGTGTGGAGGGGGCAACAGACTCTTCCTTGAGGCTTCCTTTCCCTCTTCACATCACTGTTTACATTTTGCTTACCTGTTTCCAGCTGCTAATAGCTGCACTGCTCTCTCTCAGTTCTGGCCTCCCTTCCTTACGAGGCTGCTCTGCACAAATGACTGGAAGAACCGTCTGACCCCCCGCAGTCTGGACTCACTCACCTCCCATCTGTTAGCGTGACCTGCTCGGTGGCAATTTTCCCTCCATCTGGCAACAGCCCCCAGATTTCTCGCAGAGGAACTCCCACTCCTGCTTTGGATAAAATCCTGGCAGGCCAAGGGGGTGGGTGCGTGACTGAAGCGAAGACGACCAGTGCCGCCCGTGTCATGGAGACTGTGGGACCGAACCCTCCGGGCAGGCACGGGAGCCTGGAAGGGCCTCCGCACCGGCCTCTTCCACAAGTCCCTCTGTCTGCATTCTCCCCTCCTCTTCTCTATTTATTTATTTTAGACAGAAAGAGTGTGGGCGGGGGAGGGGCAGAGGAAGAGGGAGAGAGCATCTCAAGCAGGTTCCACGCTGAGCGTGGAGCCCAAGGCAGGGCTTGATCTCATGACCCTGCGATCACGACCTGAGCAGAAACCAGGAGTCGGACCAGTTTATCCAACTGAGCCCCCGACATGCCCTCGTTCTTGTCCTTTCTGAGACCTGGTTCTTCCACTTTCCTTTGTCAGTCCCTACACGTCCTTCCAACAGAGCACTACTGGTAGAAGTTAGTGAGCCTTGCTTTCTGTTGCTTATACCCCGAGAATCCAAACCTTACCTTTTTACAACCTGGCCTCCTCCCTGTGGAAGCCCCGCTCGCCCCACTGGATTACCAGCTCCGCGAGGACAGGGCAGGGAGCCGTTGTGGATCTTCCCAATGGTCTGTGTCCCACTTCCCCTACGCACGTGATCTCGCCGGATGACTCCAGGCCTCCCCCGGCCTTCACCCACCACCGAAGAGCCGCGGACTCACAAGACTAACCGCAGATCCAGCTCGCCCGCGCTCCAGACTGCCGTGCTCCGCCAGCCGCGGACTGGACGCCGCCCGGGCTCGCTCCTCTCCTTCGCCCGTCCTTGCAGACGACGTCCCGTGAATCCGCTCACGAAGCAGAAAACCCTCAGGGACATTCCTGACTCCTCCTCGCATCTAAGGTCTTTCATTCGGGTAAGTTCTCAAGGAGCCCCCCCCCCCCCCCCGCGTGCTCGCGCGGCCCCCGGCTGCTCATCTTTCTCCCTGACCTCCATGCTGCTCCCTCTCCCCGCTCTGTCCGTTCTGCATCCTGCGCCCGCCACGGAAATCTTTCTAAAGTGCATCCCGGCTTGTGAGGCAGCAACTATTCTTGGGAATGAAGCGAAGCCCATATTCCTCGACTCAAGGCTCTGCCTTGACTTTCCAGAATGCATCTTTTGCCTCTTCCTGGTAACCCGATGCTCCTGTCGCGCTGAACGCAGCATCCGCTCCCCGAACACATCCCGCTCTGCCCTGTGTCTCGCTACTTGCTGAGTTCTTTGCTTTTGTTGCGACTCTGGAGCGTCTTTCTTGTCCCTCTCACCCTGGAGAACGTTGACTCATCTTTCCACGTCCAAACCGGAAGTCACACCATCTGTGAGCCTTTCTTACAATGTCAGGGCACACGGCGCATCCCGCGGCCCGCGCCCGCACCGCGCCCGCACCCTGCAGACCTCACGCGGGAGGCGCTCACGCAGCGCAGCGCCGCTGGCCACGTGGGCGGGCTGCTTGTCCGTCCTGCCTTCCCAGCACCCGCGCTCCGCAGCTGCGCGACCCACGGCTCAGCGATCCGGTGTAAAGGCAAGTACCGACTGACCGGTGACCTTGAGTCCTCAGAACCCAGTGTTCATTCAGGAGGTCCAGCCTTTTCTTGGGTGTTCCGGCCTGGGCGGAGGAAGGTTTCATCAGACCGTCCTGGGGAGGCAGCGGTCACGGCGCTCTTTTTACGATTTTTGTCACGGCCACAGGTGCGCAGGCTCAGACGGAGGGAGGTCCGCGCTGGGCTTCAGCCAGACCTCCCCATGGAAGAAGGGAAAATGGGATGCAGGGAGCAGGACCTGCGGCCCGCTCTGCCGGCTGCACACACTCCTTCGCCCGAGGCAGCCGCGGCCGCTTCTCCCTCCACAAGTGGCCGCGGTGGGTCTGCAGAGTGACTGGGCGGGGCCGGGGTCGCGCTGCCCCTGAGACCACCGGCAGCGCCTCTGGAGGTATTTAAAGGGCCGGGCCGCACACCAGACTATTCAAATCGGAAACTCTGAAAGTGGGGCCTGGACACCTGCAATTTTAAGGCTCCCCAGTCGACCCCGGGGCGTCCCAGCCCCGCAGCCGGCGTGTTCCTTCAGCCAACTCAGCCTTTATAGAGTCGTTCGGGAGCGTCCGCCGGGGTGAGCCTTAGAGGAAGAGAATCCACGCCCCGGCTCCGGACACCCTCATTCAGTGAGTTTGGAGAGCAGGAATCTCCGTTTTTAACAAGCTCCGCCACGATTCTTACCATCGGAAGAACTGGGCAGAGCCACCTTACTGAGATGCCCCCACCAGGAACGGGCGCGGGCTCCCCCCGATCTGACGCATGTTCCTCTGCACCTCGCGTCTCTGCCCGTCCCCGCCTCCGGCCGCAGACGCGAAGTCCCAGGAGAACAGGGTTGGCGTCCGTCTTGCTCTCTAGTCCCGGCACCAAGGAGGCCACTGGCTGTTCCAGGGGAGCAGGAAACGTTTGCCGAAGGGAGAAGCGCCGTCAGGGTTTTCATCTGGGAAGCGCGGGGATGAAGCCATTCGTGTCGCTGGACACGTGCATCCCTTCGGCGCGCGCGGCTTCTTCCCGAGGGAAGGATCAGACCTCCGGGGGGCCCCACCACTAAAAGGAAACAAAATCTAAATACTCTCTTGCCAGCCGGACACGCTCCGGAGAGGACACTGTTCTAGCCACGCGGTGGGGCCGAGGCCGCTCCCGGGGCGCCCCCCGCTGTCCACACCGGGGCGCCCTCTGCACGTCAGCACACGGGAGCCCGTCTGAGCCGGGCCGGAGGACGGCCGCCAAGACTCTCCGGAAGGTTTCATCTTCTACGAAATCGATACACTCCACGTATGTGTTCTGCCAGCTGCCTGGGGGGCTTCGGTGATTTATTGGTTCCTAACTGGGCAGCTGGGCTCCTTGAAAATCCCGGTGGTCTCCAGAGGGATAATTAAGAGAAGAGGAGGAAAAAGGCTTTATTGCAAGAAGCTGGTTCTTCCAGCGAAAGCTACTCACATGCGCATGCCGAGCCGAGCGCAGGCCGGCCCTGAAGCCATTCATCCCCGCCTGGTCGAGAGGAGACGCGAGGACCCCTTCCTTCCAAGCCTACAGCCCCGATTCCTTACGCTCACAGGACCCCCAGGAGCAACACACGCAGTCCCAGCCTGAACTCCATGAACCGCTCCTCGCCGCACACAGGGTAAGGCCTTGATGGCTTCATGTGGCTCTTCTTAATCTGGCCCATGGCCACCCCGGTCTCGGGCCGGACTGGACCAGTCAGGGTTCTCCCAACAAGACTGTATTTCAGGCTAAGGGAAAGCCCTTGGTGGCTTGTCAGGCTCTACTTCAGCTCTTAGCTCGTCATCACCTCCACCAGGGAGCCTTCCTTGCTCCCCTCCCAGAAGGTGTAGGCGTTTGCTACCCTTGTGATTCCACGGTGCCCACGGCAGACAGGGCCCCCATTTTACACACCATCTGTGTCCATCAGAGTCCTAGAGTGTCAGGTCATGGAAGGTGGGGAATCAAACCTATCACATTGCTACATCAACAATGCTCGGCCTATGCCTGCTAGGTACTCATGTAGTCATGCATTAAACAAGCATTCATGAGGCACCTACTGTATGCCAGGGATACAAAGATAAGCAAGGTGTAGCCTCTGTCCTCAGGAGTTAACAGTCTTGTGGAAATGGGGGGGGGTCCCTTATTTCCCAGTGTGAGGGCCAGTTCCTGAACCTGGCTTCCTACAAGGGCTGGGGGCTTCTTCCCTCTGGCCAGAGGGGCTAGGCCTGAACCCCCACAGGTCATCAAGGAGCCAGGCAGCCGGCTTTCCCAGAGAACTCCTGTGCCCAGCCTACCTGGTGCCCCGGTACTGCGCTCATTCCCCCAGCTGGCAGGGCCGCTCTTAGCCCGCCACAGAAGAAGGGAAGCCGATGGAGGTGTGGGGGCAGAGTCCCTTCCCTGGAGCATAAACCCAGTCGGTCCGGGCCCTGGCACGTCCCCCGGGGCGAGGTCAGAAATCAGTTAACCCTGCACCTGCCTCTTCTTAGGAGAGCCCCAGGGTGCAGGTTTACCCAGTAAAGCCTACTCCCTCCTCCATACCTCGTGCGTTACAGGATTTGTCCCAGGTCCTGCCAAGTCACAGACAGAGATCAGAGAAGGACCCTCCTTGTGTGATCTACCCACACAGAGATGTTTGGGGGGCAGTGCACTACTCCAGGGGCTGGTTGTCACTGTGTGATCTGGAATCAAAGAGCCCCTTGCAAACCACAGAAATGGGCACAGGGCTTATTTCTCCGAGCGTCATGGGCCCCGGGTTCACCCCACACTGTTAAAAGGGGCAGGATTTCCTTGTATTTTTTTTTTTTTAACGTCTGAGAGAAATAAGCCAGACACAGAAAAAAAGACAGATACCATGCGATTTCACTTAAATGTCGAACTTCTAGAACCAGAGAGTAGAATGGCGGTTGCCAGAGGCGGGAGGGAGGGGCACTGAGGAGGTGTTGGCGAAAGGTACAAACTTCCAGTTTGAAGATGAGTAAGTCCCGGGGATCTAATTACAGCGTGGTGACTCTGGCCAACAGTCCTCCATTGTGTACTTGAAATCTGAGAGAACAGCCGCGAAGTCTCCGCGCACGTACGCGCGCGCGCACAGTAACTACGTGAGGGGACGGATAGGTTGATTAACTTGATTGTGGTTAATATCATTTCATGACGTAGCCACATAGGAAATCATCATGTTCTAGATTTTTTTTTTAAAGAAAGCAACACAGGCGCAGCATGCATCAAATGTACACACGGCCTGCGAAGGGCTGAATGTTTATATCCTCCTTCAAATTCATACTTTGAAGCCCCACCTGCTCCCTCACACCCATGTGACCATCCTTGGAGGCGGGGGCTGTGGGAGGCAATGAGGTCACGAGAGCCAAGTCCTCACAGATGGGCTTAGTGCTTTATAAGGAGAGAAGCAAGAGAGAGATCCACGCCCCCATGGGAAGATCCGGCAGAAGGCGGCTGTCCGCACACCAGGAGGAGCGCTCTCACCAGACAGCTCAGATCGGCCGGCAATCGGATGTTGCACCTCCAGCCTCCAGAAGCGAGAGAACTAAACGCCGGTTGTGGAAGCCCCCACACCCCTCCCTGGTAGTGCTGCGACAGCACCCGGAGCCAACGGGGACGCGGTCCCCGGTGACCCGCACATCAGCTAGCACCTGCTGCACACGGCCGGGGCGGGGGGCCTGCTCTGGGGGGCGAGCCACCTCCCTCGGTCTCCCCGTGAGCTCCAGGAGGCCGCCACCCTCCCTCATTCCTGCTCACGGGCGGAGGAAACTGGGGCACTGAGCACGCACGTCATCGCCAAAGCAACGGCAAGTCACAGACTCTGGATTCAAGTGTGACTCTAGCACTAGAAGAAACGTGAGAAAGGAAAATGAATCTTGGCACGAGGACAGCCTTTCTAAGCATGAGACAAAAATCATGAAGGAAGAAACGGCGAAGTTGGACTCTGAAAAATGGCAGTCTCCGGCATGGAGGCAAAGAGAACAACAGAAATAGAACAGAAAGAAAATGACCCCCTTGGAAACACACTGGCGGCGTGTGAGGAACCAAGGGACAGCTTGTTCCAGAGTTCCTGCAATCAGTAAGAAGAGAACGCGCCAGGAGAAGGCAGGCACGCAGGCCATGAAGAGAGGGAACGGCGAAAGAGTTGAATTGAAATAAATACATGAAAAAGATACTCCAGCTCTCGCAAAGTTAAAGAAATGCAAATTAAAACCATGATGAGATGACATCCACCTTCAACACTGGAAAAATATCTTTTCCAAAAATGCTAACCGTTATTGCTGGCTCCGGTGTCCTGAACTAATAAGCACTCTCCAGGGGTCGGCAGGGCTGCCGACGGGGCGCGGCAGGACGGCAGCGAGAAATCATCCCCCCAAATGGAAAGCGCACGCTTTAATCCAGCCAGTCCACTTCCGGGGCCTTATTCGTCCAGGCGGGGGAAGACCTGTGTGCCGCGTGTCTGTGGCAGCATCTGGGCCAGAGATGGGGAGGCCCGACCAGACTCCTGTCCCTCCCCCCAGAGTAGAGCTAGTCCCGTGGGGCAGCTGCCCAGCCAAGGGCCACCCTTCCCAGCACCCACCGCGTCCACACGGGGCGCTGTGCCTGCGCCTTGCCATGGGGGCAGGTGGGGGCGGGAGTCCGGGCGGTGTTACCCTCCAGCCAAGGGGCGACCTCCTCACGGGCCGAATGCAGGGAACTCTGGAGGTCGCAGAAGGGCAGAACGAGACTGGATTTCTACCTTTCTCTTCCTGCACTCCGTGGCTAGTTCTTTGCCGTAACTATGTATTCTCTGCAGTTAAAAAAAAAAAAAAAACTAGCTAATACAAAAAGTGATGTTGAAAAGTCTCCATTGAGAACAGTTTCGGAAGAAGATGGCCTGTCTGGAAGCGGTTCCGTGGAGTGAGGGGGAGGAAGCGTGTTTGGAGGAGCTGAGGTGTGGGTGGAAAGCAAGGCATCGGGAGGCCCAGAATGTTCAGCTCGCCTCTCGAGAAGCCTGGCTCGGAAAGGAGGGAGGCGACCGAGGCTGTCGGGCGAATGGTGTTCGCTGCTGCGCACACCGCTCGCTAAGTTTCCAGGCAACTGGACCTCAGTCTCCCAGGCACCATCTGTGGCTAGCGTGGCCGGACCGTGGGGACACTGTCAGGGCGCTTCGTGGGGGTCACTCCGGGTTCCTTCCTTCTCAGTCTGCGCTTAGCTCCTTCCCCACCTGAAGCCGACTCCCCCCTTTCCCTGGGAGTGGCCCCTTCAGTCAGTGCTCGTCATACTTGGATGTGCCTCTGAACCTCCTGAGGGGTGGGGGGCGGTGGAATCTTGCTGGAAAGCAGAGTCTGACAGGGGAAGTCTAGGGAGGGGGCCTGAGACCCTGCATTTCCGAGCAGCTCTGCAGCGAGGCTGACCTGCGGTGCACGGACCACCGCTGCGCCAGCAAGGTCTCACAGGGGCCCGGCGGCGGCTGCACAAACCGCAGACCCGGCGAACGCTCGCTGCACTCGGCGGAATTAGCTGTTTTTTTACTTCGTTAGTTTTATTGAGATGTAACGGACTTGCTAGCTTCAAGTGTGCGGTGTGACTCACCGTATGTCTAGATCACACAATGGCCGCAATACGTCTCCTCAACCCCCATCACTACACAGTGGCACTTTCCTCTCCTGATGAGAACGTCTGAGACCGAGTCTGTCAGCCACTGTCCAGCACAGCACGTGATGACCGAGTTCCAGGACTTCCGGTTTTTAAGAAGCTGATCCTCCGTCCCTTCTCCCTCTCCTGCCACGGTCCTGTGTTTGTCCTTTTCTCCCCCAAGTTCTTGAAATAAACCCCAGCGGCCCCACCTGCTCTGCTCACACGTGTCCCCAGCGTGTCCCATCTGCCACCCACCCCGTCACCCCGCGACGCGGCGCTCGCTGAGGACACCCTCAAACAGCCATCCCAGTTCTGTCCTGGTCTTGTCACACTTCCCCATGGCAGCAGAAGCGCCCACTCCCTACTTCGTGAGAAATGTGTCTTTTCTTGGCTCTGGGAACATCGTTTGGTCGTCTTCTCCGCGCATATTTAAATGATTTTTCCCTCCACTTACCGTTTCCCTCCTCCTGTCTCAGTTCCTGACCCCCACCATCCACCAGCTGCCCCAGCAGCTCCCACATCTAACCCGCGAGCAAGTCTCCTGACGCCGGCCTCAGCCGACTCACGAGCGGGCACAGCGTCCTCGTCCACGGTCAGAGCTGCAGGGAGCAGCCCAGCGCTTTTCTGGAGCGAGGCACTGGCTTCTAGAATCCGTTCCAAGCCTGCTCGCTCCCGTGTGACCCTCCCCAGGGACACCGGCCTCCAGGAAGCAAGACAGCACTTGGGGGCCACCCTGTGGGCCCAAGGCTATCAGTGATGATATCAAGGGGTGGCTTAGGGGATCTTCACCCCCTTACAGTCCCCCAGAGACAATCTCTGTGAAAAGAGAGAGAGGAAGGGCGGGCGGGGGAGGCCAGAGCACCCCTGGAGGACCAGCAAAGCTGGCAGACTGGTTCCCCTACCAATGCCCAACTGCCAACACAAGGGGCCTGGGCGCAGCGGGCAAGGACCCTGCGTTCCGAGCCGCCCTCTGCACGACCGCCAGCTCAGACTTTTTCCACCCTCTGCCAATGAGCAAAGCCTGCCCCTCGCTGCCCGTCTGCTGCCGAGCTCACATCATGCTCCAGAGAGAACCAAAGAAGCCGTTCGGATGGGGTGTCCTTACCACCCCTCTGCCAAACAAAGCTTTTCCACAGTGACCAACCCCAGGCGGAGGCTGGAGCTGTCAGCCCAAGGGCCTTCTGAAGCCAGTGTCCCCATCTCCACCTCCCAGTGTTCCCCGCCTGCAGTGTCCATGGAGGCGGCTCCCTCCACCTGTGCCCAGACCCATTCGAAGGACCTGTCAGGCCCTCCCAGTTCTGAATGCTCCCTGGGCATCTGCAAACCCCCAGCCAATGATCGGGTGAGTTTATCTTCTTCTTATTATTATTTTAACACAAAGCTTTACAATCTCACATTCCGGAGTCACATCTTGCTTATCTGGGGCTACTAAGTTTTGCAGGGAGGAGCTGCACGCCTGCCCCACTTCCTGCAGCATCAGAGTGCCCCCTAGTGGGAGGTGAGCCAACTGCAGCCGTTGGCGGGAACCCGCTCCCGGCAGGTCCCTCTGCGACTCTCCCCTCCCAGGCAGGGAGACACTAGCCACAGACAGAAGTCCCTTCCATCCTGCCTCCCGCACACGCAAGTGTACCAGGACACATTAAGCTCCACGGTTGCAAAGGGTTAGCGGGCGCTGGGAAAGCCGTACATAGGGCTCCCGGGAAGTCCACTGCTCACGGATCATCCAGGCCTCTGCTGTGGCGCACACCACATGTATGATTATTGAGTCAGTAATACTTCTGCAGGGTCCAAGGCCTGCGCAAACTGTACAAACCTGGATTCTTGTCCGGGCTATGGTGTAGATGGTCCAGCTCTGCATTTCAGATCTGGATGCCCCTGCACCATGAGCTAAGCAGATGCTCTTGAATCCCCCCAGTCCTACCCTTTCCTGCCTCCAGGCCTTTGCTCTTCTTCCTGCCTGGGACACGGTCTCCGGCCCTCCCATGGCTCAGTCCCTTCTCTCCTCCAATCTCTATTTACCTGTCGCTGCTCTCAGATGTCACTCTCTACACCTGTGGTTTATTTCCTGAAAAGCTCGAAGCAGGATCTGTCAGCATCTTGCTTATCTGGCTGTACATCGAATGCCTCTCCCCGCAGTCTCCCCTCACCTCATCAGGAAAGGATGGTGTCGTCCCTGCTGTGGTTCTTTGGTCCTCGTCCCTGTGCCATCTGGTTATAGGAAGCCAAAACCAATGACTCACGCGGGCTCGAATGGAGAACACAGGAAGGAGCAACGCCCGGATCGAGAAGACCTGAGCTCCTCCAGGGAACCCAGCAGGCCAAGCTCCCCTACAGCCAGGGCTTCCCCAAGGGCAGACACAGCTCTTCCATCCCGTGTGAGTGACTCTTGAACGGAGCTTACATTTGTTCTAGTTACATGTTTATTTTAATGTATTTTAGGAAACTGGAACTAGGACATCACCTTCACTTCACAGATTTCATTGCTGAGGGTAAGGCCTAACCACGTGGCAAACGCAGAGCATGGTGAGCCAGTAGGTACGAGTACGGATGGCGAATACAGAAGAACGGGGAGATCCTCTGATGATCGAAGTCTGGGAGCCTCTGGCTCAAAGCCATGCCGGCTGGGCCGAAGGGAATCCAAGCCAGAGTGATGCGGACCTACACTCATCCAACAAACAATTATTAAGTGCCTACTGTTTGCTAGCCATTGCGCTAGGCACAGAGGCATGGCTCCAAATATAACGGATGTGGCATGAAGCCTCCAGTCTGGCGGGAGAGACGACAGACCAATCAACGGAGAATTCCAATGTGCGGTGAAAGAAAAGGAGAGCGAGCAGAACAAGGAACTGTGGGGCCAGAGAAACCCGGAGGGGAAGAGACCAAGGAAGACAGGAAGAGACAACAGGGTAAGAAAAAACCGCATACGCAAGAGGTAAGACGGTACTGCAGAGGAGCTACAAATGTATCAGCAGATGACCCTGGTAGCAGGAAAAAGCAGAACTAGTGATACAGAAAATTAAAATCAGAACACACCTGAGTCTGATCTTGGGCTTCTCAAGGAAGCGTCTACAAGACTGAACTGGTGAGGGAGGAGGAAGCATGGAAGACTGAATTGTCACAGGCAATGCACGCCTGCAAGGTTACTGAGGAGGAAATCTGAAATAGGGCGGAGTGATGGGCCAAGATTGCATTAAAGAGGTGTTTATGAAGATAAAAGATGGTTATGGGGGCAGATCAAAGGCCAGCTTTGTCCTAACGAAATACAACCCACATCCAGGAATCCAGCCAGCCAGCCACCATTCACCCATCATCTGTCTATACAAACACATATCACTGAATTCTATAAATTCAGACCAGGACTTTGCAGCACCAAAGCTAGAAAAACAGAGATTATCATCTACAGAGTTTTGCAGGAAAAAAAGAATTGTGACTTTCCGTACTGAGCCAATTTGCTTGTGAAGGCAGAAGAAAAGCATTACAAGACGTGCAACAGCTTTAAAAGCATTCCACCTCTCTCTCCAAAAAGTTCCCTGGAAATGAAAGCCATGACCTGCCTGATGGTGAGAAAGAATCCGAGAATGAGTCAGTTGTGCATGAAAGGGCCATGACTGGGATCAAACCAATGGTTAGTCCAGATAACCCACAAACTCTGCTTCTCATGCCATGATTTTCCTTTCAGAAATTCAAAAAAATCAATCAACAATAAAGTTAAAAAATTAGTCATTTGATCAATCAAACCCCACATCCCAGATTCAATCAATGAAGAAGTTGGTGACAGAGGAAGGAGGGGAGGGTGAAAGTGTGTGAGGCCCTTTCCCAAAGGGCACTGCCTCCTCATTTGCTCTATTGGAGCAGAGCGTAATGAACAATTAAAAACAGGACCTGTACCTTCCAAAACACTGGAAAATAAAGAAGCAAAGAAAATGCAGCTTGTATAACAAAGGAGACCGGAAAGGAAAGCCAGGGGGGAAAAACAGCCAAAATTGTAGAGCCAGAGGCCTGAAGTGTATGAGTAGGAATGACTGTGGAGATATTAAAAATGACTGAAAACAGGCTGAACACCCTAATTTTTAAAAACGACAACAATCAAAGATTTCTCATTCTAAAGTAAAACCTAGTCATTTTTTGTGTTTACCAGACTACCCCAGGACACGAGGACAGGAACATTTTATATGAAAATGGAGAGGTTCAGATACATTAGGAAAACGCCAGTCTAAAGAGAGCTGGAGTCATGATATTAATACCAGAAAAAGACGAATCCAAGGCAAAGACACTGAATGAGACAAAGTGGATCATTCGGTGTCAGTAAAGGGCCCAAGTCACAGCAGGGCTTCCCCTGCCACGGTGGCTCAAACACAGTGTTCATCTCCACTCCCTCTCGGCACCACTAGATCGACAGTGAATGGATAAAAACATATAAAGTCAACACATTAAGAGAAAGGGTAAGGAGTCGCCGGCAGACAAGAGAGACATATTTTTGGAAGAAGGGAGGCTGATGTGTGAGCGTATTGAAGAGAGAGAGCCAAAACCCAAGTGGCTCGGGGAGGGGCGAGGTCACTAATGAGAAGAAAGTGGATTCTTGCTACAGAGTTTTCTGGAATTGGAGCCACCAGGGAGCCTGCTGGGGCGAGAGGCACAGGTGAACATACGGTCAGGGCCCAAGATCTCTCGAAGCAGCAGCTCTGCAGCAAAGCTTGCCCGCAACCCCCAGCCCTACCCAGGCCACTGCCCTGCTCCTGACAGGGTCAGGGGAGGGGCCCGTGATGGTCCACACCCGCTGAGCCGGGCAGCGCCCCGGACACCTTCACGGCGGAGGGGGCCCAGACGCCTGCCAGAACACTGACAGGCAGGCCCACCCGGGTCAGGTCGACAAGCAGAAGCTCCCTGACCAGTCAAGATTTCGAGCACTATCTACCAAAAGCATAATTTATTAAAAGAAAAGCTGTCACGTCCCATTGAGATCCATTATCATTACATTTAATACGAAATCATAATTCAGCGCAGAAATAGGTCAGAAGAAAAAAAATGATCATCTCAACAGATTCCGGAAAGGCACTTAGTAAATTCAACATCCATTACTAATCAAGAAAAAAATAATCTTAAGAAACCAGGAAGGCTGCCTCTTTAACATTTAAAAAAAAAAAAAAAAAAAAAAAGAGCGTCCATCTCAAACCTGCAGGCACCAGCATACTGAAGGGTGAGAAATACCAACAGTTAACATTTACCGAGAGCCACGGGGCGTACTTTCCTATGTACTATCTCATTTAAACCCCATCACCCTCTCGCCAGGCAGGTATTTGTATTAGCCTGATTATTCACATAAAGAGATTTGGCGCAGAGACACAACCCCCCCAAGGACCCAAGGTACGTACCGATCGGTGAAGCCAGGCTATAAACCCAAGCATTTTTGACTCGAGTGACTCCGTGCTCGTAACCCACAGGCTCCGAGTCTCATTAAAGTTAGGCAAGACAAAGATGCCTCCTAACACAATTAATATTTAATACTGTTCTATAATTTATAGACAGTTCAATTAAACCTTTAATAAATGGAGAAATGGGAAGTCATAACATTAGAAAGACCTCCATTCTTCTCAAATTAATCTATAAATCAAATGTAGTAGCAATCTAAATCCCAAGAGGATTTGGAAAATCGAATTTGACATTACAATTACAAAGTTTCTTTTGGATGAATAAATTAAAGATAAGAGCTAATGCATCGTGCTTGAAGGAAGACTCATGGGCAGGAAACTACGATGTCACCCAATATATACTGTGAAGCTGTAGTAATTAAAACAGTGTGGTTCTGGCTTGGGAACAGGCAAATGCATGGGCAGAATCTGGAATCAAAGAAGCACGATTATGTGAAAAGCACACGGTAAAGGGGGCATGCTAAGTCAGCTGGGAAATTATAGCTCACCAGGACTTTGTTGGGGACAATTAGCAAATCAGGGGGAGGGGGACGGAATCAAGTTTGTTTATTCACACCTACACCTAAGTGAATTCAAAATAAATGAAGTAATTTAAAGTGAAAAAGAAAACAGTGGAGTAAGGGGTTAAAATATCAGTAAATATGTATATATTCTTGAGAACTGCGAAGGCTTTCTACTCATAATACCAAAGGAAGAAAGCAAAGAAAAAGATTTTAATATAAGACCTAAAAATTCTAAAGTTTTGGGTGACCCCCCCCAAAAAAATCACCATAAGGGGAAATAAAATGCAGAGGAACAAACTATGCTCTGTATATCATAGATAAATATTTAATATCTGTAATAAATAGAGTTTTACAGATCAGTAAGGAAAATACCCCACCAGAAAACAGAGGAAAAGACACAAACAGTTCCCGAAGATAAAAAACTGGAAAAATACGAAAACTCATCAGGTACTAAAGGAACACAAATTAAATCCAAAAAAAGACAGCATTCTGGCCTATGACAAAATCGAGAATTACTCAGTGTTATCCGCGGTACGCGGAAACCTGCTAGGTTTCGCGTGTAAGTTTAAAGTTTATGGCAGTCAGTCTTCAGAGGTTCTTGTGTTGAAATGTGAAGACACTTGCAGATACTTGTATTATAAGGATACGCAACAACCGTTTAAATTGGTAAAAGATAATACTAGAAACAACCTAATTGTATAGGCGTTTAATGAACTGCTATGCTGTGATTACAGATAATGTTTCAGAAAATAAGACATGGGGAAAACGCTCGTTTTAAATTGGCAGGAAAAAAAAAGCCAGAAACCACTACATGCGCATGACAGCTGGTCTCCGTGCGTGCGAGTGTGTTACGTTGGCTGTCAGAGGAAGGACCCAGCCCCCTGGGACATTCTGGTCTCCCTGACCTCTCCCAGCCGTAGGTATAAACAGACGATCTGCTGTTCCTGAG
This sequence comes from Neogale vison, assembly GCF_020171115.1. Taxonomy (NCBI): domain Eukaryota; kingdom Metazoa; phylum Chordata; class Mammalia; order Carnivora; family Mustelidae; genus Neogale; species Neogale vison. The sequence goes on from NC_058104.1 coordinate 34,724,412, forward strand.
GACTTTCCCTGAAAGATGTGTGCAGCGGCCTGCTCTTTGCTCGATACTCACACAAAACCCTTCTGCACTTTGCTCCCAAAGCATTTACAAATTTTATTTATTTTTTTTAAAGATTTTATTTATTTATTTGACAGAGAGAGAGAGAGAGACAGATAGATAGATAGATAGATAGATCACAAGTAGGCAGAGAGAGAGGAGGAAGCAGGCTCCCTGCTGAGCAGAGAGCCTGATGTGGGGCTCGATCCCAGGACCCTGAGATCATGACCTGAGCTGAAGGCAGTGGTTTAACTCACTGAGCCACCCAGGTGCCCCGCATTTACAAATTTTAAGTAGGAAAATTCAGTACAGAGAAAGAGTCCATTTTAGCCAAATAACCTATAACAGAAACTTCAAACAGAAAAGAAGGTGCAGATGCATCGAATACACTGGAAGATGCTCAAGAACACGAGGCTGGGCCTGCAGGAAGGAAAACCAGAGCCGGCTAAGAGCCGGGAGGAAACTCATTTTCCATGACTTACCCTTTTTGCAGGATTTGACTTTTTTTTGTCAAAAGCACTTTTTTTTTTCTTTTCTTTTTTTGAGAGAGAGAAAGTGCACACTGGTGAGCAGGAGGGGCAGAGCAAGAGGGAGAGAGAGAATCCTCAACAGACCACACGCCCAGGGCAGAGCCCAAGGTGGGGCTCGATCCCATGACCCTGAGATCAGGACCTGAGACGAAATCAAGAGTCGGACACTTGACTGAGCCACCCAGGCACCCCTCAAGTGCATTCTTTCCCCCCAAATGAAGGGTGCAGAAGAGGAAAAGACACAGGCTTTAGAGCCAGGAGTGTGTAAGTTTGAATCTCTGTTTTGCCACTCACTCATGTGCGGCATCGGGCAAGTCACTAACCTCTCTCTGAGCCTTAGTTTCCCCATTAAAGGTGGAGAAAAGAGAAGTTAGTCTGCAGGACTGTGGGGAGGATTGATGATGTCTGGAAATTTCCCAGTGTGGTGGCCGGTGCGTAGTAGGTGCTTGTTCGCTGCGGTTCTTATGATTAATCCTGTACCTGCCCGAGACTGTCGGCAGAGCCGGAGCAGAATCTAATTATCCATGTTGGAACAAAGCCAGGATACCTGAGTCTTGCAAAACACGCTGTTGAATGTTCAATCAAGATATGTAAGTATACAGAGCCGCAGAACATACCCAGTGCTTTCCCCCAGGGCTCGGGAAGTAAAATGCATTCTACCATGGCACATCTGCTCGTTTTTTAAAATTCCACAACTAATTAACCAGAATCCTCATCAGCAATCTCCTTGTGGATGAACTAAACATGTCAGCAAACCCTGGCCCTTCTCTGTTAAACACAAGCAATTTCTTCTACCCACTAGCGCCTCCAGCAAGATGCTGAATGCCTGGGGAGTTGAACAGAAAGCGAAATCCAACTTTTACTTAACCTACTGGAAGGAATTTCTCACTCCAGAGGTCAGTGTGATAGCTCCTGAAAATGAGGAAGGCTCACATACTTAGCAGTTAAACCCCACAGGCTCTGGAGTCGGTCTAATATGATTTCTAGTTGATCACACCCTCAACCGAGAAGTCACTGGTAAGTACTTAATTCTCTGGAAGCCTCATTCTTCTTATCTGTGAAATGGGGCCAATGATGGCGCTTTACTCCCTAGGATTATTCTAACAGTTAAGGGTAAAGATGGCTAAGAATTAAATGTATACTTTACATCAGTGGTGCTCAGCAAGGCCTCAAAACACACAGACCTATGTGCTTTTCGTAAGAAGATCCAAAGGGAGGATGATGTCCTCATGAGTGCGACAGAGAAAAGGATGTGTGATGTACGTACAGCTTTGTGTAGAGATACGGGACATACTCAGCTGCGCACTCTCTACGGAACCCTGTAGATGGCCAGGAAAAATAGTCGCAAAGAACCACCACCTTGTCCTCTGCTTACACAGGATTTGCTTATTAAGTACCTCCAAGACAAAATGTAAGGAAAACCGTTTAAAGGTATGATTCCATTATAATCAAAGCAATTTCCTAAAACTAAAGTAATAGTGTGTGTCCGCTACATTTCAACAAAAAACAGAAACACAAACATTTCAATGGTTTTGAGGGGCAAAAAAATACATTGCAGCAATGCCCCTTTAAGAAGAAATTCCCTTTAGAAAACCCCAAAGTCTGATTATTACTCTGATTATGGAATGAGATCTCTCCTGTATCAACACTATTCAAGGGATGGATGGTCATATATCGTGATTATTATTTAACTCTACACACTTATTAGAAAAGTAATTTTCTGATTAGTTAAGGAGGTCAAAGGAGAAATATCAGAGGCTTTTTTTTCCTCTTTCTGATTTGTACAGGATTGTCTTGAGGGAGACAAGGGTTTTTCCTTATAATACCAAGAATCTTGAAATGGAAGAAGGGAACCACTATTTAACAGCTACACCCTCAAATCAAACCTAAAAATAGTCATTGCTCCAAAGGCATCTCTTTGTTCTATTTTTTTAAAGAAATATTTTTGTCAAAAGTCCATTATTTTCCAACTGAGAGCCTTTCCCCTAAGGTTAGGTGCAAGACAAGGATCTCCACTTTCACCAGGTCTCTCCAGCACAGCCGGGAAGTCTTAGCCACAGCAGTCAGACAATGAAAAGAAATAAAAGGCATCCAAATCAGTAAGGGAGAATAAAACTTTTACAATTTGCAGGGGACACGATACTATACAGAGAAAACCCAAAAGACTCCACCAAAAAAACCGCTAGAGCTGATAAACGAATTTAGTAAAGTCACAGGCTACAAAATCAATCTACAGACATCTGTTGCATTTCTGTACACCAAAATAGAAGCAGAAGAAAGAGAAATAAACAATCCCATTTACAATTGCACTAAAAATGATAACATACCTATGAACAGACCTAACCAAGAGATGAAAGACCTGAACGATGAAAACAAAAAAAATCCTGATGAAAGAAATTGAAGAGGACACAAAGGAGCGGAAAGACATCCCTTCCATGCTTATGGGCTGGAAGAACAAATATTGTTAAAATGTCTACACTGCCCAAAGCAATCTACACAATCCATGCGGTCCCTATCAAAACACCAACAGCATTTTTCACAGAACTAGAACAAATGATCCTAAAATGTGTACGGAACCATGAAAGACCCCGAATAGCCAAAGTCATGTTGAAAAAGCAAACCGAAGCTGGAGGCATCATAATTCCAGACTTCAAGTTATACCACAAATCTACAGTAATCAAAACAGCATGGTACTGGCACAAAAACAGACACCTCGATCAACAGAATAGAACAGAAAACCCAGGCATAACCCCAGAATTATACGGTCAATTAATCTTCAACAAAGCAGGAAAGAATATACAATGGGAAGGAGACAGTGTCTTCAACAAACGGTGCTGGGAAAACTGGGTGGGGACATGAAGAATGAAACTGACCACTTTCTTACACCATACGCAAAAATATACCCAAAATGGATAAAAGACCTAAATGTGAGACATGAAACCATAAAAATCCTAGAAGAGAACACAGGCAGTGGTTTCTCTGACATTGACTCTAGCAACATTTTTCTAGCTATGTCTCCTGAGGCAAAGGGAAGTAAAAGCAAAAATAAACTATTGGGACTACATCAAAACAAAAAGTGTCTGTACAGCAAAGGTAACAGTCAACAAAACTAAAAAGCAACCTACTGAATGGAAGAGGATATTTGCAAATGACGTATCTGATAAAGGGTGAGTATCCAAAATATATAAAGAAACGGTACAGGGACGCCTGGGTGGCTCAGTCAAGTAAGTGTCTGATTCCCATTCAGCTCAGGTCAGGATCTCAGTGACGTGGAGCCCCACGTCGGGGTCCGCACTGGGTGTTGAACCGGCTTAAGAGTCTGTCCCTCTCTCTGCCCTGCCCCTCGTATTAAGAAAGAAAGAAAGGAAGGAAGGAAGGATACAACTCAACACCCAGAAAACAATCCAATTAAAAATGGGCAGAAGATGGGGCACCTGGGGGGCTCTGTCAGTTAAGCGGCTGCCTTTGGCTCAGGTCATGATCCCAGGGTCCTGGGATCAAGCCCTGCATTAGGCTCTCTGCTCAGCGGGGAGCCAGCTTCTCCCTCTACCTCTGCTTCTCCCCCTGCTTGTGCTTTCCGGCTCTCTACCTCTCTGTCAAATAAATTAAAACCTTTTAAAACAATAAAATAAAAATGGGCAGAAGATGTGAATAGACATTTCTCCAAAGAAGACAAAAGAGATGACCAAGAGACACATGAAAAGATGCTTATCAGCCCTTATCATCAGGGACATGCAAATCAAAACCACAATGAGGTATCACCTCACACCTGTCAGAATGACTAGAATCAAAAATTTAAGAAACAGGCAGTGTTGGCGAGGATGTAGAGAAAAAAGAACCCTCTTGCACTATTGCTGGGAACGCAAACTGGCACAGCCACTATGGAAGATGGTATGAAGTTGCCTCAAAACGTTAAAGACAGAACTACCCTCCTATCCGGCAACTGCACTCCTGGGTATCTACTGCCCCCGCAAATGCAAAAACACTAACTCAAGGGGCACATGCTCCCCACGTTTGTGGAGGCACAGTGACAACAGTCACGTTATGGAAGCAGCCCGGCGTCAATCAGAAGATGAATGGATACAGAAGACGTGTTACATATGAACAAAGGAATACGATTCAGCCATAAAAAGAATAAAATCTTGCCATTTGCAGCAACACGGATGGAGCTAGAGAGCATGACAGGAAGTGAAATCAGAGACAAAGACCACATGATTTCACTCATACATGGAATTTGAGAAACAAAACAAATGAGTGAAGGAAAAAGAAAGACAAACCAAGAAACAGATTTTTCCACCCAAGAAACAGACTCTTAACTACAGAGAATAAGCGGATGGTGACCAGAGGGGAGGTGGGTGTGGGGACGGGTGACACAGACCAAGGGGACTAAGGAAGGCACTTGCTGGTGCGAGCCCGGGTGACCTGTGGAAGTGCTGAATCCCTACGACACTGGAATGAAAAATAAACAACGTAATTGTTTAAAAGTCCGTTATTTCCCAGGAAAAGGTTATAGGCAATTCCCAAACGCCAGGTCATAACCCCACCTCCTTAGTTATGGTTAAACACACACACACACACACAAAACCCCAAAATAAACCCCGCAAAACCCCACAAAAACCCAAAAAACCTACTGAATGTGTAAAGCATGATCCCAAGGAGAATGTTTCAATGGCGTAAGCACTCGGGCCTGGGTGGAGGCCCAGTGTCTCCCACTGTGAGGTCAAGGCACAGGAGCAAGCCACGACAGTTCTCAGACTCAGTTTCCACACAGAAGAAATGGAGAAAGTCGTGTTCCTCTGAGATGCCTCGATTTATGTGTCAGTTTGCCTGGGGTGTGGGAGGCCCAACTAGTTGGTTAAACAGTATTTCTGGGGGTGTCTGTGAGGGTGCTTCTGGAGGAGGTTAACATTTGAACACAGAGTAAATCCTGAGTAAAGAGAACCACACCATCCAATCTGGAATAAAGAAAGCAAGCAAAGGAAGGGTCAATTCAGGAATAAAAAGGCAAAGGAAGGGTCAATTTGTTCTCTGCTCCTGGGCTGGGAGGTCCAGCTTTTCCTGCCTCCCGACCTTGGGGATCCTGGTCCTCAGGCCTTCAGGCTTGGACTGAATTTATCACCAGTTTCCCTGGTTCTCCATTTTGCAGACAGCAGATTGCGGAACTTCTCAGCCTCCATCACCGCGTGAGCCAATTCCTATAATAAATCTCCTCTTATATATAATCTATATATATCCTATTGGTTCTGTTTCTCTGGAGAACCCTGACAAATACAATTTCTTACAAGGCTTCTGTGAGGATTAAATAAAATGTATATAAAATGTTAGTGCAGTGCCCCTGCGTGCAGACGAGGTAATAATGTTCTGCTCAGCCTCCCTTCCTACTTGTTATCCTTGTCACTATGTTTGATTTCGGTTGCAGATTTAGCACCCAAATTTTTAAGTCAGAACCTTTCATTGTTCTCTGCGCTTCCTCCTTTGTCTGTTTTCAGAAATGCACATGTGCACGTATGTGCGTTTCCAGGTTTTTCTATTCGTGTTACTGTTAATTTCTATTTTGTGACTGTTTTGTATTTGTGTATTGTCATTGTGTTGTATGTCAGGTAGACACATCTATGTGTGTCTAGAGTGTAAAGGAAGACGGGTCGATCTCCATTTTCACGATGCAACGGTCATTATAGTTTCAACTCCTTCCCTCAACAGTCACTGAGAAGCTGGCTTGTGGGTGCCAGGCGCTGTCCTTGGTGCTGAGAGCAAATATCCGGCCTGAAGGAAGAAGGGCTCGCAATCTGGCCGAGAAGACAAAACAGCTACAGAAGGAGGAGAAATGCAGAACACTGAACATGCAGTGAGGACAAGTAAAGAGAGGACGCGTAACTCTACTCCAGAAAGTACAAGAGTCAGAAGACTTCTCATGGAGAAAAGGTGAAACTTGAGAAGTAAGAATGTGCCCAATGGGCAAGGGGAGGGAAAGCATCCAGTGCAAGCAGAGCGTGTGAGCAGACATGTGGCATTCTAGGGCAAGAGAGCTCAGGGTGGCAAGAATGAAATGGGAGGGGGCCCCTGGGTGGCTCAGTGGGCTAAAGCCTCTGCCTTGGGCTCAGGTCATGATCCCAGGGTGGGTCCTGGGATCGAGCCCCATGTCAGGCTCTCTGCTCCATGGGGAGCCTGCTTCCCCTTCTCGCTCTGCCTGTCCCTCTGCCTGCTTGTGATCTCTGTCTGTCAAATAAATAAATAAAATCTTAAAAAAAAAAAAAAGAAGGAAACGGGAGTATGAAGCAGTGGGTGGAAGTCAGGGAGAAAATTCAGGCGGGGGCCAAACACAGGCGTGCCTTTCAGGGCATCCTTTGGAGTCTGACCTCTCCATGGTCGTTGACGGGCAGCCATTGTGGGGGAGTGACGGCACGACTGGGCCACGATCCGATTCACGCTGTAGAATGGGGCCAGGCAGACGACATAGATGAGAAGCCCAACGAGCTGGTTTTTGGGGGAGTGGAGAGCCTGTGTCCCACCTTAACAAGGCAGCTGCTCCTCAGTGGCAGGAACTGCTGCTCTATAGGCTTCAGGAGTGCAGACATGTGAGCTTCATGTGAACAGCTCAGTATTTAGATGCTGACATCTAATGACTTTAAGAAAACCATCACGTAGACCAAAAAAAAAACATATGCAGAGCGTGGTGATGGCTCAAGACATCCAAAATGCTCAAGACGCCTTGAAGGCCCAAGACGTCCCCTGATGGCAGTGTGGACGGGGCAGACAATGGAGGGAAGGAGACATGTGTGCAGGCTTCATACAGCAGGAATGATGAAGGCTTGAAGTGACCGTGGGGTCGGAGAGGGAGCACGAGGTGTGTGTGTGGAAAGTCGAGTCTAGGTGGCTCCGGCTTTTGACTCAAAGGGCGAAGGGAGGAAAACAGACACTCGCCAAGGTAGGGAATCTGAGAGGATCCAGAGGGTCAGGGGCAGGCAGAGGGGCTTATCAAATCAGGCTTTGGATGACAGAGTTTTGGATGAAGAGGAGATCATTTACCGTCGGCACCGGGAAACCCAAGCCAAGAGAGCAGAAGTGCTCTGGAAGGTCGGCCCTGAGGGGTGCGGCCTGGAGGGGCTGCTCCAGAGACAGACTGAACGATGAGAGAATCATGGGGAGCGCAAGAGCTTGACGGGCCGGCACAGGAAGGCGATCCGGGCAGAGGACTGAGGAAAGAGGAGAACCAGGAACACGTCTGCTGGTTGTCCCCTAAAGCCTATTACCCCTGTCCCCGCAGGACCAGAGCCTCTGGTTTCAGCTGCACGCCAGCCCTCCAAGGTCAAGACTACACTTCACAGCCTCCCTTGCAGCTCAGTGTGGCCGCTGTGTCTTAACCAGCCAGATGTGAGCAGATGGGACGTGTGCCCACACCGCACCCTCCCCCACACATGCCTGCACTTTGCTTCCTGCTGAGCCACTCTGGACCACGGGGGTAAGAACGATACTCCAGGGGTAGAGGCCCAGCAAGGCAGAAGAGGTGCGGGCCCCTGGTTGGGGCTGTGGGACGGAGCCTCATCGTGCTGGCCCCAGGGTCTCCCCACACCGGTAAGTAAGAGATGCATAAACTTCCGTCTTGGTCCAGCCAGTCAGTGTTAATCTGGCTCTGTCCACAATTTAACTGACCCTCTGCTGAAGTGGAAGCCAAGGGCTAAGTTTCCAAATGGAGCAAGATGGTCAGTCAAGTCTAATGCTGTAAACAAGCCAAAGAAGTTCTTGAATAAGTAGCCCTTGGGGGCGCCTGGGTGGCTCGGTTGTGAAGCGTCTGCCCTCAGCTCAGATCTTGATCCCGGGGGCCTGGGATCAAGCCCCGCATCCGGCTCCCTGCTCGGCAGGAGGCCTGCTTCCTCCTCTCCCACTTCCCCGGCTTGTGTTCCCTCTCTTGCTGTGTCTGTCAAATAAATAAAATTTTAAAAAATGTTTAATAAAAAAAAAAGAAAAGAAAAAATCGCCCTTTTGTTTATGAGATCATGGGTGGTCTCAGCAAGAAAGGAGTGTGCGGGCAGGGGTCGGACAGTCAGCTCTGGAGGCGAGAAAAGAGGCCTGACGGTGTGAGGGAGGGTCTGGGTTCGATTTCCCCCCAAAAGCCTCACGGAGACAAGGATCCGAGTGCAAGAAAAGTGACACTGAATGCAGTACGGCCATATGAACCCACCGGGAGGTGACACAAGAGACACCAGAGACCAGGAGAAGGAGGGGAGGACAGAAAGGCCAACAGCAGGAGCGTCATCAAGCCAGCTACGACGGCGGGCAACCGCAGTGCGATCCTCGGGGAGACGGCGGGGAGCACAGCCCGGAGCCGCCCCGGCGGAAGAACGAGAACGAGAATGAGCGCATCTACGCCCCGGCCCCCGTCTGTTGTGGATGGAGCGCGGTCTCCAGGGCCGGAACCGCCACCACTATGCCCGCCCTCCTGAGGCCACACGTGCCTCTGCCGAACCTCAGCCCGCGGCGCGTGCGGCGGGGACCGGACAGCGGCTCCTCCGAGCGCACACACCAGGGACAGGTGGGCGGGAGACGGGGGGCCGGGAGGGAGCAAGGTCGGCTGCGGAAGGGCGCACGGCAAAGGGGCGGCGGAGGACCTTCGGCAATGGGAAAGTTCCGGAATGAGCCTGGGAGCTGGGTGTGGGAGGCCAGCAGGCGCCAACACGCAAGCTCAGACGTGCCGGGGCCTCTGGGGGAGCCCGTGACTCAGAATCCCAGAGAGGAACCGGCGATCACACGCGCAGCTCTACAATGGGAGTTTATGAAACGCACAGAAGAGGGGGGCAAAGGTCTCCTTGCGTTCTTCAGTTTGTTTTGTTTTTAAATTCATGAAAACAGAAGCCACGTTGCACCAGGCCCACTACGCTTCATGCTGTGCGAGAACGTTCCTGCCCAAGGGTGCCCGGCCAGCAGGGAGGCGGGGGCGGGGGGATGGGGAGGCGGAAATCCAGGCTCCATCTGGTTCCCCACACTGTGACTCACCAGATGCAGCCGGGCTCACCAGGCGTGGGGCCTCTGTCTCTACTACAGGAGGCTGGCGCCGGCCCTGGGCCACTTACAAAGGGACCTGACCCACCAAGGTCAGGGCCGAATGGAGATCTCTAAAGGTGGGTCATCAAGGCCCCATGGCCAACAGAGTGATGTGAGCACCCCCTTACCTTCCTGCACCCCTCCCCAAGTTATACTTGCCAAGAAAGATTTTCTGCCTATTAGTATCGGAGAGAGCAAAGAAAAGCTATATTTCAGTTTGTTTATTGCTCTAAAGCATCTGTTACTTTGCTATGTTTTGCAGGGAAACCTGGCATCTCATACTCGTAAACAGGCTGCTTTGGGTTTAATTGTGCAGCTAACTTGAGCTATCAGATGGGATCTGTGGTGGCCTAGAAAGGTTTTGGAGGGAGAAGCAAATGAGCCTCAACGGCTCCTTTGCTTAGAAGATCATCCACGTGCTAACTGTACCCCTGAAAAGAACACACAGTCAGCTCTGTCTTGGGGTGCAAGCGAGCCTGCGTCCCCACGAGCCACGCGAAGGCAGCTGAAATCTCTGACTCCCAGCCTCTTGGTGTCCGGTGACCGGCGACTGCGCCAGCCCTTCTGCGTCGCTCCCTAGATCTCGTCTGTCCCCGACTCGCCAGGGCGAAGCAGGTGCCGCTCCTCCAGGGAAAGGCCCCGCTTTATCCCCAGTATAAGAGCATCTCTGGTAAAAACCCAGGACCAAAAGGAATCCACAGGGACACACAGTGAGGCCACGAGCCTGAGGCTCTAACACTCCCTTCTTCCTGGGGTTTCCCTTGCTTCTGTCAACTCCCCCCTCCAGGGCCTTGGCAGGGGTTCTCCCGCATCCGAAGCTTCAGGGAACGGGCTGAGAAGAGTTTCCAAGTTCAGAAAACCTTCGGTGGCAGGGGCAGAAACGGGGGCTCGGGTGGTGGTGTTTTGCGTGAAGAGCGAGAGACCCAGGGTTTGGCGCTGAAGGTGCCTCCAGCAGCAAGAAACGACGGTCAAGGCCAGTGTCTCCGGGGCATCGGGCGCTCCCTAACTTTTCACAGCGGGTAACACAGACAGCAGATTTTTCCCTCTCCGTTTCACAGGTGGAACACTAAGGCCGGAGGAGGTACTGAGGTCGTCCAGCTCGGAGGTGGCGGAGGTCTGACCCGTCTCCGAACCAAGCCAAGGCCTGTCCTGGAGGGTGACACTGTGGGTCCCTCCTCAGGATCAGGGAAAAGATCTGGAAGTGACTGTCCCTCTGTTACGGAGTCCTGTGCCCAGGGCCACGGAGACTCCTGCCAAAACCTGCATCCTCTTGGAAAAGCACAGTGAATGAAGCTTCCGCTCTTCCTTCTGTCTTGGCAGGAGCTCCGATCTGAGTCAGACGGACCTGAGTTTGACGCTCAGCTCAACCGCTTCCTACTGGGGCCTTAGGCACAGAACTCAACGTCTCCGTTCCTCGGGTTTCTTTTACAGAAGACAGAGATGGTAACAGTAACACTCTGTAGGGTTGTTGCAAGGATTAAATAAGATAGTACAATGAGAGAAATGAGATCGTGTGAAGTCCCTAGAAGGCCCCTGAGACACAGGCACTCTGCAAGTGTCAGATGTCTGAAGCAACTGTTTCGTGGTTCGAGGACAGGTGGGTCAAGTATGGCTCAGCTTCTTTCTCGAGCCTGTTTCTCTTCCTTTCTCTGCATTTGTGACTTGCCTAGAATTGGAGTCCTTGTCCCACCTGAGGCAGGACCCACCTGTTATGGTTTCTAGAGCCCAGACTGGAACCCTCTGGCTTTTCTCTCCAAGACCCAGAAGAGAGTGAGGCACTGTAGGCCCTCTCGGTGGTCAGCTGAGTGGACGCCCCAATTTCTCCCGCAGGATGGCCCCCAAGTCAGGGTTAGGGAGAGACGGGTAGCTGTAGAACATCTAATTTTGATCTTGGGTTCAAGATGCACTCTGCAGGGCACCTGGGTGGCTCAGTGGGTTAATGCCTCTGCCTTCAGCTCGGGTCATGATCCCTGCTCAGCGGAGGGCCTGCTTCCCACACCCCCACCGCCTGCCTCTCTGCCTACTTGTGATCTCTGTCTGTCAAATGAATGGATAAAATCTTAAAAAAAAAAAAAGATGCACTCTGCAATCTAGCTTGGACAGAACACAAGTAGAAATTACATTTTCATTTCCACTAAATTTAGGTGAGAGCCAGAAGTGGGGAAGGGAGTGCTTAACCTCAAATCTCAACAGAAAGGACGTTCAACGACCATCTACTGTTTTATCCTCAAGCCAAAAACAACAGCAAAGATCCAGTCCGGTGGTTAGTCCAACCACTGCAGTGACTTTCTAGAACAGCTCACAACCCCCGCCCCCCGCTTTTTTTTTTTTTTTGATAACGGTACTTGTGATCCCTTGAACTTGGCATGCATGTCCCATAACACAGCGGGCCGTCCACGAAACACACTTCCATCACCCAACTCTTGTTCGAGCAAAATTGCTCCTGTTCCCTCAACTCTTGCCCAATGGACCAGTTGTTCTGTTGTGTGCGTGCGTGCGTGTGTGTGTATGTGTGTGTGTGTGTGTGTGTTCCCGCCTCTCCAATCTATCTGGCTTACCCTTAAGGGTGTGGAACCCTTTGAGCAGCCAGGTTAATGTCCACGGCAGCACTTTCCTGATATATTGAGGCTGAGAAACGTTCTCCAGCTTTTTTTTTTTTAAGATTTCATTTATTTATTTGAGAGAGAGAGAGAGAGAGAGAGAGAGAGCGCGCAGGGAAAGGAAGAAGCAGACTCCCTGCTGAGCCCAGAGACTGACACGGGGCTCGATCCCGTGACCCCGAGACCATGACCTGAGCCGAAACCAAGAGTCAAACGCTCACCCGACGGAGCCACCGGGCGCCCCTCTGAGTGTCTCTGCTATCACTTCATTTCACCCCACGACTCTCAGAGAAGGAAGCACCAACGGTCAATGTGGCCGGGAGCGGGCGTCTGTGGGCAGTTTCTAACAATCTGCGAGCATTACACAGTGATCCAAATTTGCCCCAAGTGGAGCATATGGTTAGCAGGGATGTTCCTGTGATCTGGGAATCTGAACACGGCTAAGTTCACCCGCCCCGCTGATCCCCAAGACTCTCTTTGGAAATCCCACATATGCTGCTTTCTTTCTTTTTTTTTTTTTTTTTCGTTTTGAAAGCGAAGTGAGAAATAAAGACGTTCATGAGGAATTTCTCAATTATAGGATTTTGGCAAGTTTTCTTCAACATCAACAGCCATGGGAAACAATAAGGACCAAGTCACATGTGTCCCCTGGTGCTGGAGCCTCCCGGCCGCCACTTTGCAACCTGGGTCACTGGCATTTTCTTCCTCTCTAGAGAGAGAAAGTGAAAGAGAGCTCACAAGCAGGGGGGAGGAGCAGAGGGACAGGGGGAGAGAGAGAGACTCTCAAGCAGGCTCCAGGCTGAGCACAGAGCCCAATGCAAGGCTTGACCTCACGACCCTAAAATCATGACCAACAGTCAGATGCTCAGTCAGCTGAGCTACCCAGGCGCCCCCAACATGGTCTTCCTTTCTTTCACCAGATGTCGGTTAAAGACCCACGAAACACCAGTAACCTGGGAGAATGCGGGTGCAGAGAAGCGCGCAAACCACCCCCCGTTCCTGCCACGTGATCTTGCCAAGAACTAGACTAAGCGAAGAACCTAGGGCACAAGTCTCTGAGATGCTACAAAGTGTCTCCTCCAGCTTCCCAAGATCACTGGGAAGCTTTCTGTCCTCACTCGGTGACCAGTTGGGATGGTGCCGAGGAAGTCACCCATCCCTACGGAAATCTTATTCCTCCTCCAGTCAAAAAAGCGCTCCTTTCCCTCGTTTCCTTTGCTTCTCACCCCCTCGCTGGGCTGGACATGCATTCTGGTGACCAAGGGGGGGGATGGGGAAACAGGGAGCGGAGAGAGACGTGCAGGGGCAGGACCCGAGAGCAGGCCCCAGAGCTCGTCGTGTTCGGGAGGGTTCCAGCACGTCCTGACGGCGCCAGTGTCTGCACTCCGACCACAAGGCAGGCCTCCCCGTGCAGCAGGGAGGGAAGGGGACCCTGGCAAGGTCCCCGAACGGTCAGGGGAGGGCACACTGACCCTCCCACCAGCCCACAAGGCGCACGGTTACTACAATTCCTATTCCGCAGACGAGCGAAGTGGGCCAAGGGAGGTCCCAAGATCAAAGAATCCTCAGACGGCGGAGCAGGGGTCTGAGCGGGGGTCTGTCCCTTGGTGCAAGTGATGGAGACTCCACCCAAACCAGCACAAACAACAAGGGGATTTACGGCCACACATTCTCTGATGGCAGGTGATCCGTCTGGACCAGGGACCCAAACAGGTCACCCCCATACGTGGGTCTGTCCCCATCACTTGGCTCTGCTGTCCTTGGTCTAGTGGCTTCACTTTGCAAACCACTCCCCAGTGTGACTGGCAGAGTCGGGCGCTGGCACAGCTGGAGATCCCAGAGGAAAAGGGCCCCACACGCCGTCCCCGAGGGAGGGGCTGACTGGCCCGGTTGGAGTCACACGCCATCCCTACAAATCTCAGCAGCCACAGAATGAAGGTCCCTGACTGGCCAGCCTGGGTCGGTAGCTGGGGCGCGGCCTTCTCTACTCATCAGCGAGGACCATACGGCACAGAGCAAGTTCTCCACCGGAAAACCCCTGGGGTGGGCATCCAGCCACCTGCCAGCGCGGCAGAGGGGACTCAGCCCTCACCCAGGCCCACAACCTGCCTTCAGCTGCCCAAGGGCGAGGCCAGACACGCAGGACGCCCGGCAAGAACACATTCCACAAGGGGACCTCTGTCACCTCGCACGCTGGGAGCTCAGTAACCCTGAAGGGACAGAAAGTTCCTGACACAACAGCCCAGGTCTGTAGGTGCTGGGCCTCAAAAGCTCCGGGGCTGGTCCACAAGATGCCCGAATTCCACAGATTCTGCTGGACTCCCAAGCTGGGTTTTTGCTCAGAAAGCAGAGACTGGGTTTGGGGCTGTGTAGACACAGACGCTGGGTTGGTAATGACACAGTACTAATGTTCCACGTGTGGCCGGAGCCCAGACAGTCTGTTTAGATGGTCTTGACAGCAGCTGGCGAGGGCAGGTGCTCAGCCTGTGAAGACGGAGTACAAAGCGGCTGACTGAATTTTTCACTAACCGTCCCCCACCCCGCACCGCCCAAGGTGGTTGTAGGGATATACAGAAGGGGCTTTGGGGAAATGCCAGGAGACTGAACCCTCCCCCTTACTTCAGTGAATTCATCTCCAACCACTTGCCCTCTCCCTCTCTCCCTCCATTCCAGCCTCATGGGCTATTTTGCAGTCGAACACGCCAGGCACACTCCTACCACAGGGCCTTAGCACATGATGTTCTCTGTGCACAGAAAGCTTCCCCTCAGACCTCCAAGCCTCCCTCTCCTTCTTCAAGTCTGTATTCAAATGTACGTTCTCGGGAAAGACACCCCGGACCACCTTATCTAGCAATGTAACACTCCTCCCTCTGCGCGCCTCGTCTCCTTTCTTGTTTTACTTTTCTCTGCATCACTTGCCACCTTCTAATTACTCCACAATTTACTTGTCTCTGTTGTCTGAGTCACACTGTGCCGCTGCTTAATATCCTTCATCCGTTCCCCAAGGCTTATGGGTCTCCCACTGGGTGGCTAATTTGGGGGGTCCTGGGGCTCAGCATCAATTAACACTGAGTCACAGACCAAAAAGGCTGTTCCCCTTCCAACCTCTCCTGCTTAGCCAAGGACAAAGTCACAGTTTGGCATCAGCGTGGCTCTAACACCTGTTATTCTGCATTTTTAACAAAGAGAGAGCACGTCTCGGGCTCTGAGCCCATGGCCAGCAGCACGGTCTACGTAGATGTGAATAACACCATTTTGTTTCTGCTGTATTTATTTCTTTGACAAAAGATACCAGTTTTCCCTTCACCACAGCAAGAGAGAGTTTACTCGCTAAATAATTTAAGTAGAAAATCCAAATGCCTGACACCAAGAAAAATCAACAAGGGGCTCCATGAGTGACAGAAGTTCAAGAAATCGTCACGCACACAACCAGTTCTGAATATCCTCACACGGCGCCCTCGGCCCATCGAGATCTGGTACTTGCTTCGATCCCACCTGTACCCTCCTTCACGAACTCTCGACTCTGGAAATTCAGGAGGATTGAAGGTTCCCCTGGGCACGCTTCCCACACCCCTGCCCAGCAGGCACTCCTGACCTTGGTCTCCAAGTGAACTCCTGCTCCTGCTTCAGAGCTTGGCGTCACCTCCTCCGAGAAGCCCTTCGCTATCCCTCTGTGCACCACAGAGGCTGGCTGTCCTCCGCCCTCTCCACTGGGCACCTCGCTGACCCCACACTGCTGCATGGCGCCGTCTCACGACCCTTCCTCTCCTGCCCACCATGCCCAGCAAAGAGCCTGGCACAGCCCAGACGCCCAGTAAACGCTAAGGGAGAGAGACGCCATCTCAGGGACCCTGTGCAGGACAAGCTGCCAGCCTGCTGCTTCGGGGTCAGGGACGGATCTGGGACACGATCCAAGCCGTCCTCAGGGTAAGCTGTGACTGTAGGACACGGGCTCGGAGTTTCGGATCCCCTCCCCATGCTGGGACTCTCCCTGGCTGTCACAAAGGGACAATCGCTCTCCGCTGGGCAGTGTCACCCGGCCCGCCCTGAGTGTTAGAAGGGACCTTCGCTGCCCTGCCACGACAGCCACGTGGAAAGACCTCAGCCCCACTAACTCCTGTTCTCTCCACCCTCATGTCGCTCCTCACGGTGACTTAACTCGTTGGCCGGTTTGGGGGACGCTCCCGAGGGCATGGTGGCCAGCACCCCTTCCCACCCCCCCCCCGCCCCCACCTAGGGCACCACCCGCTCCTCGGGGCCATCAGCGCTGAGGGGCAGCCGGTGGGGGACCCCTGCAGTCCCTCCGCCATGCTGGGGCGCAGGTGAGTGAGTCTAACTAGGCGGGACTCGCGGGCTCTCCTGACCACACCCCCGGCCACCTGCCCCCGCGACGCGGCTGTCAGTCCGATCCCCTGCTGTCGGACTCTCCACTCCACTGGTCTGAGCGTGGGGAGGGAAGCGAGGAAAGCGGTCGCACGCACCACCCTCCCCGTCCTCGGCCCCGACCTCCAACAGCTGTCGAGTCTTGAAAGTCTGCGGAGGCCAGAGGTCCCAGGCGCACAGAGGACCTGGGCCGGAGCTGCCGCCCGGGGGAGCTGGTCGTCGGCACCCCATGGCGGCCCCTCCAGAGAGATGTGGGTCGGCGAGAACCGCAGACGGCAAGAGTCCACCCTTGCTAGGTTCACCATTCCCCCTTCCCAGCTTCTCCCCGATCTCTGCTGGCCACCTCAGGGGCCCTCCCGGACACCCCGCGGCAGGGCTTCGGGGCGTCCGAGTCCGACAGGCAGGCCTGGGCGCGACCATCACCCCCCCCCGCGCGCTGAGCCGCGTCTCGGCTCCCCCGTCTTTCCAACAGCATCACCGACACCGGCCTCACAGGGCACGCACGCGCCACGGTGCCCGGCGCACAGCAAAGGCCGTTCAGCGTCGGCTGCCGTCAGGACTGGCCCGTGAGGGCACGTTTCCGCAGCCTTGGCCTCCGAAGCCCTGTGTGTGTGTGATTCGGTATCGACGCTCATGCTCTGGCGGCGGCTAAGTGTCCCGCGGCCCATCACCCAGCCTCGGGGGGGTCCCACATGGGGACGCGTCCAGGCTGCCTCCCTGCAGGGCAGAAGGACAGGCAGGCCCCAGGCTGCACAGATCCTGGCCAAGTTCTTGCCCAGGAAACCCCAGCGAGTGTCTCCCGAGGACCTCGGGGACTCAGAACACAGCCCCCTCGGGGGCCTGGCTTAGGGACGTAGAGCGCAAAGATCTGAGGAGAACCCGGAGATCTGCCACCCGTCCAGCCTCTGGGGCCTGCAGGGACAATGGGTCCCAGTACTCGTCCTGACTGTCCTGGGTTCTGGCCCCCGCAGCTGCCTCTGCTTGTTCTCAGCAAGGATGTCCGCAGTACATCATGCCTTTTCCCAGACAGCATATGGTCTTGGCAGCAGCTGGCGTGCAGGAGGCCCAGCCTCCCAGCGGCACGGGCTCGCTGCCTGAGCTATTCTAAGTCAGGCCAATCCAGGCTGCACGGGCTGGGGGACTGGACTCGGTCTCTCCAGGGACAGGCTCGGGCAGAGCACACCAGCCCTGCGTGAAGGCCGGTTGGGGCAGCAGCCGAGGCCCAGAGTCCCTGAAAGCCCTAGAACCTGGACGTGGGACCCTGGGGAAGAGCATGTACCTTCTGGGTTTTCCACTTAATACAAGTTGAGGGTGTCATTTTCCAGCCTGACATACAGTCAAGGTTGGGTCAACTGCGCAAAACCGGGGACAAGAATTCCGCTTCTTGTATTAACGTCCTTTGGGAGAACCTTCTCATGGTGCCTCCAAACATGACCACATGACTTCCTGCCGCCGGAGGACACCGGCAAAGGCGACGTGTGCAGACCCTTCCAAAGCTCTCGTGCCCCGGGGCCAGCCTTCTTGCTGCTCCTGGAACCCCACGGTCACCACAGAGCACGCCGGGGCTAACCAGCTGGAGGGTGGACCACCGGCAGAGGGGGACCCCCTCATCTCAGGTGTCCTGGGCCAAGCCCCACACACCAGCCAGCCCCGGTCAGCGGGCCCCGCCAAGCACGGGCCCAGAGCCGCCCAGGGGAGCTCAGGCCAGCACGCCGACCTGCAGGGCTGCCCAACTGCATCGGCGGCGGCTGCTCTGAGCGCCCGAGATCTGGGCTCGTCCGGCAAAAGCACACGATTCTGCATTGTCAGAGACCGCAGCGGTGTACCTGTTCAGAATGTCCCCGAATGGTCATCTGTCCTATCTAAAGACCAGAGGGAGGGATGAGGCGTTCCAAACTACCCGCACCAGGAACCGAAAGCCACCTCCGGCCGCTCCCTTTCTTCCAGCCTGTTTTAGGTCACCGGAAAGTTCTAGTTGGCCTTAACCAGGGAAAATGGTCCCGGAAGCTCAACATTTAAACAAACTAAGACTTAATGAACATTTAAGAGTCCGCTCTGTGCCAGACAATGAACCTGGTGTTGATTTTTTTTTTTTAAAGATTTTACTTATCCATTTGACAGACAGCAAGAGCGCAAGCAGGAGGAGCAGCAGCCAGAGGGAGAAGCAGGCTCCCCGCTGAGCAGGGGGCCCGACTCAGGGCTTGATCCCAGGACCCCGGATCATGACCTGAGCCGAAGGCAGATGCTTAACCGACTGGGCCCCCCAGGCGCCCCTGAACCTGATGTTTCAAACATCCCATTCTCGGTTTTATCGTCCCCCACCTCCCTGTAATAGCCCGTGGCACAGAGCCTGCCGTCCGGGGGCGGAGGGGTGAGGGGCGGAGGGGCCAGCCTCTGAAACCCCCTCCACTGACTCCGCGTTCTCACGGCAGCACAGGCCCTCCGTCCTGTGGACTCCCGCTCACTGCCGCTCACAGGCCAGGTCCTTTCCCGAACGCTTTACGTGAACAGAACAACCCTAGCTCGGAGCCCTAACCCTCTAGCTGGGGACTCGTGTGGCCCTCACCTTACAGACCATGGATCGAGGCCCGGAGAGGGCAGGAAATCCGGGGGGGGGGGGTCACGAGGGCAGCCCTTGCCACCATGGGGCCTTCTGCCTCAAGCCCATGTGAGCGAGAACGTTCAACAGCAGGGACTGGCCGTCCGGAAGTGATTGTAGAAAGAGCTCCCTCTCGTCAGCCTGTTGCGAGGCCCCAGGCAGGGAAGGAGATTGCCTGAAAAGTCTGCATTTTGGATTCTTTGAGATGGAGTCTGGGAGAGTCTAGAGCTCTGGGATCCATAGGACCCCTCCTGCCCCCTCAGTGGAGCAGCCGAGTAACCTGTCGGGGCGCCTGATGGGGCTGCGCAGGGAACAGGTGAGTGGGACGGGCTGGGGGGGAGCGGGGGGCGGCCGACCTCACCCAGACAGGAAAGCCTCTCTCCCTGCCTGCGTGTCGGAAAGCAGAAATAAGTCCCCGAGCGCACCCGATCTCGTCAGAAAGCAAAAATACGGGTCCACCACTGCCCTAGTTCCCCATTTTCCAAGACAAGCCAGAAATGTAATATTTCTCTGCTTTTTTAAATTGGTACCCAGTAGGGGGAAAAAAATTTTTTTTTCCCCCTCAAAATACCACGTGAGCCAAACCAAACATCTCGGGGCCAAATACGGCCCAAGAGCGGCATTTGCTACATTTGGTCTAGAAGATAAAATTCAGGGTAAATGACAATAAAAATCAGAATGAGTTTAAGGGGGAACTTATCTCCTGGAAAATAAGTCTGGAAGAATCATCTTTAGGGTCGATATGAGAAGTGAAGGGTGGATTATTAAAGAGTCTCGCGCGCGGGTTTATCTCCAGGGCCTGCCACTTGACATCCTAATACTCAGCTGACAAATCACGCCGCTGTCCCACTTCTCTGCAGAGAGCGGATTTACAAGCCAAGTTCTGAAACCGTCATCTCGGCGTGTCTGCCGTGCGGCTGGCTCTCCAGGACCTCCGGACCCAGATCTCGGTTCCGGCAGCAGCACGAGCCCTCATCCGTTGTCCCCCACCCCCCCCCGCCACTCCCCCCGCTACTGCACCCCCCGCAGCCAAGGCCAGGCCTGCACGCCTGGTCAGTTCCTCCCCGGGCCGCCCCCCGGGCCCAGACAAGCAGTTCTGCCCCCGTGCCCACATCGGAGTCCCAGCCGCACAGGGCTCTCTCTCGCCCGAGAGGGGTCACCAAGACCGGCTGCTCCCAGCGTAGGAGCCTGGTTCAGCTCTCCTGGGACTTTGCCTCCAGATTCCAGGCCCCTGTGAGGAGATGCTGGACCAGGTTCCTTCATTCATCACATATTTATGGAGCATCGACATGTGCGAGGCGCTGCTCCAGAGCCCAGAAGGAGACCGAGCGAAAGAGACAGAAATCCTTGCCTTCCCGGCGGGGCTTGTGCTGTTGTGGGGAGACGGGCGGTAAAAAGGCAAATAAAACAGGCAGGATGCGGGATGATCCCAAGTGCCAAGGAGAGGAAATAAAGCAGGAACAGGGAGATGAAGGGTCAGGGAGGTAAAAATCTCCAAAGGGCATTCAAGGAAGGCTGTGCTCAGAAGTGGGGTTTGAGCAGAGACTTGAAGGGGGGGAAGGAAGGGGACAGGCGACCCCAGGAGGAGCGAGTGTTCCCGGCGGGGCCGACACGGGTGCGCGTTCCGGACGCGATGTGAGCCACTCAGCGAGGACACCCGTGTTCCCGGAACAGGATGGGCAAGCAGAGGAGATGAGAGAGACCGAGGGGAAGACACGGGGGCCGGGACCTCGGAGGTCATCGAAGGACGTGGATGTTGACTCTGAAGGAAACGAGACGCGGAGGAGAGACCTGATCGGACTCCTGTTTTAGCAGATCTCACGAGGCTGCGGTGCTGGGGACAGACGGGAGGAAGGGGCAGAGCAAGAATCAGGAGGCTGTGCACAGTCACTCGTGGAAGAGGACGGCGGCGAGTCTGGAAGTGGGCGAGGAGCGATCAGATTGTGGGGACACCCAAATCCCCGAAGCAGCTTACTGGACCCTGCTGGGCGGAGCTGGGGGGAGGGGTGGATTCCTGGAAGCGCTGTTTCAGGTCTGGTATATACCTGGGTGGGGGCGGGGGCGGGCGGTCGGCGCAGGCAGGTCCTCCCGGGGACTGACCCACGCTCGGCAGGCAGGCGGCCAGAGCTCAAATTCCGCAGGAAACCCAGAGCCCTCGGCAAGCTTTCAGACCTGCCCGGGCCTGAGAACGGCCGGACCCTCCACTAAGGTGAGAATTGAAGACGATGTTTGTAGAACACTTCAGAGCAAGTCCTCGATAAATACATTAGCTACTTTTTGTCCAACTTTCTGAAGGCACTGGTGACCCAGATAAGATGGAGACTCCAAGGCTTTTGCCTTCAACTCAAGCCGCGCCGCGGGGGACGACACAAGATGCTCCCTTGGCCCACGTTAAAAGCAGGTTGGGGGCGCGTGGTGTGGCGCGGTAGGTTAGGCGTCGGACTCTCGGTTTCGGCTCAGGTCGCGATCTGAGCGCCGAGTTTGCTTGAGGTTCTTTCCCTGTCCCTCCCCCTCGGTGCCTCCCCCTGCTCATGCTCTCTCTAAATAAATCTTTTTTAAAAATCACAAAAATAAATAAAAGCCGGCTGAAGATTCGTGGGGTGCAGACCAGTCCAACGCTATCATCTCGAATCAGGAAAGCGAGTCTCGGGTGAGCTGAGTAGTTTGCAGTAACCCACCCAAGACCACAGGGCGAGAGAGGGGCAGAGCCGGGCTTGAAGCCGCGGCTGGGTGGTCCTAAGGCCACATCGTTACAATACCACGCTGCCTCCCGAGTGGGAAAGAAGACTTCCGTTCCAAGATTCGTCCAGCGGGGCCGGTCAGGAGGCCTCTAACAGGAGGCAGGGTCCGAACCCGCTGCCCTGGAGGGCTCGCTTTACAGAGACCCCCTTCTCTGGCTTCACTGGGCTTCCTCCTGCTCTCCGAACCACAGAAATCCTAGCGGCCGGTCTCCCTGGTGAATACTTGTGAGGAAAATGCTAATTTCACTGCAGGTCCCACTGTTGTTGAGATGATCACCAACGGGTCCATCAAAAACCCTCGAGGGACGGCGCTTACAAGACTCCCCTGGTAAAGTCTACTGGTGGAGCCTCTTAAAACTGCTGCTTCATTAATGGGCCATCTTCATACTTGTTAATGTCTAATTACTGACACTAATGGGCCCATGTATTTTAAAAATGAAATTATGGGTTTTATTCAATTAGCAATTGCTGAATAAATCTGGCCAGGGACACAAAGGACTAGTGGTAAGCAGGCGCCCCCACCTCCGGAGACGGAGACCGGAAACCGAAGGGTGCTGTGGCAGCAAAATTCACTCCAAAAAGAAACAAATCAATGCTGGGACTTGTAAGCGGAGCCTGGCTGAGGATGAATTCATGTGTAGATTAACAGCAGTCCTGGGTCAGGCCTGGGCTCAGAAATGGATCTGAAACTTAACTGCTACCGACTTTAAAATATTTCCTGACTCGGCATTCTCTGGCTGATTTACATGGAAATAACGCATTGGATAAGCAGAAAGGGGGAAAAAATGAAGATCCTGTATAATCCCACCAAGCAGAGATAAACACTATTAACCGTGTGGTGTATATTTATTCAGATTTTTTTATGAATCTCTTTGGGTGATTTTGTGCACGCAGAGTATTTTCAAAAAGCAAACAGAACTGCCCTAAATGAATGTGGTGTTCCGTAACTTTTTTAAAAGATAATATTCCCTATTAAAGTTCGCGTTCGTGGACCTTGCCTCCGGAAACAGTTGCGCAGTGTTCTGTGACAACCCCCTAGGCTGGATATTTGTTTTAATAAACAAAACTTTACAAAACAACCTTGAGGTGAATATGAATCTACTCTTTCTATTCCTGACACCACTCTCCTCAACACAGAATTTCTGGGTGTGACTCAATGTCTAAGGCTTTTCAACAAATGGCCAAGTTTGCTTCTAGAACAGTTACACCAACGGACCTTCAAAACAGCACTGCAAGAGGACAGGTCTCCTGTTTCCCGACTTCGCAGGTGGAAAAAATGCTATCGTTATTTTACTTCATTCTTCTCGTAACTACGGAATGGAGCATTTTCCTTTGATTTGTAAATTGCCCATCTGACTTCCTGCTTTTACACATTATGTGCTGTGGACACCATTACCCACATTACCTTCTGCTTTGCCTTTACGATTTCTTTTTCAGTGTACAAATGTCTTTATGTTTTTATGCAGTCCAATTTCGTAGCCTTTTCCTTTACATTTTCCGACTTGGGTGTCAAGCTTTGAAATTTTCCACCGTTCCATAACGATAAAGCGGTTTTATTTTTAAATTGAAGATCTGTAATCACGTTGAGACATTTTGATACACGTGAAGGAAGATCTATTTTCCAAATGGCTAGCCAGTTGTCCCAGCACCGTTTGTTGAAAAAAAATCTTTCCCACGGATTCAAATGCCACCTTATCATATGTTAAATTCAAAATTTTTATGGATTTTCTCTTCGATTCCACTGATCTTTCTTGTATAGCAAGACTATTCTTTTTAATTATTACAAACTTATATTTTATTATTGTTATTTTTTTTAAGCAGGCTCCACGCCCAGTGTGGGGCTTGAACTCACAACCCTGAGATCGAGAATTGCATGCTCCACCGACGAGCCAGCCAGGAGCCCCAACAAACTTCTATTTTAATATCATCATCTTATTCCCCATGTTCACAATTTTCTCCGGTGTTCTCACTGATCTCCAGAGGAGCCTTACAAGTCAAGGTTAAAAAAAAGTGAAGATTTTCCCCTTCATCGTGGTTCCATCTATTGAATAAAAGGACTAGATGAAGGAGAACAAACACTCGGGTACACGTCACGCCGTCCACTTACTCAGGCCCTCTGTTTACATCATCCAGTAAGCTCTATAGTTTTCTTCATACAGGTCCTTCCTGCGTATTTATTTAAGTATTTAACACTTTTGTTTCTGTTGTAAACACCCTTCCCCCTGTAACAACACACACCATATTATTGAACGGGTTACTCTGTGTGTGTGTGTGTGCGTGCGCGCACATGTGTCCCCTTTGCAAAACTTTACTCAGCTCTTTTTTTTTTTTTTTAAGATTTTATTTATTTATTTGACACAGAGAGACACAGCCAGAGAGAGAACACAAGCAGTGGGAGAGGGAGAAGCAGCCTTCCCGCCAAGCAGGGAGCCCAATGTGGGACTCGATCCCAGGACCCTGGGACCATCACCTGAGCCAAAGGCAGACACTTAACGACTGAGCCATCCAGGCGCCCGGCTCTCTTATTCTTCTAACTAACTGCCAGCTGGTTCTTTTTGGGTTTGTGGGCACAAAATACCATCATCCTCTAATTCGTGGGCGGGGGGCCCTTCTTTTCAAGATTTTGTCTATTTTCCCTTTTTTCTTTTCTTACTGCACTGGCGATTCGATTCCATCCAGAACGACACTAAGTTACCACTGTCTTCACCCTGTTGTTCTGGGCTTTAAATGTCATGTAGGCAGCCAGTCAAATAAATAAGAAAGAGTATCCTTCAGTCCTAACTCAGTATTTTGTTTTCAGACAAGACCACTGACTTCCAGCAATGCCTCACTTAAAGCCATCCAATTCTGCTTTTTTCATGCCTTTGACCCGCTGTAGTGCATTGGCAGTGCTGGCAGTCATGCTGAGGACAGGCCACTAGCATTCTTGGAATACTAGTTGGCCACAACACAGTCCCCCTAAATTCTCTAGCTACGTATTTCTTTTTGCTAACGTAGCCAGATACTATCTGTTCCTGTATCCTTCGGGTTTTCTGTGTCTGTGTTCCGAGTCTGGTAAGAGAGCACTCCAGTTACTTGCTAGTAAAACAAACAGGGAAGTATGTTTTTCATACGTAGGTCTGGAACGGCACAATTAATCTGGTTCCCTGAAGAGCTGACTGAATTCATACATCAGATATTTTTGGTCGAGCAGCTTTTTGCGGACACTGTTTTCAAACACACCCATGGTTATCAGAGTATTTTCAGTTTTTCTATATCTTCTTGAGTCAATTTTTTTCCCCTAGGACACCATCTGCTTAAATGACATCTTCCCTAATAAGAGCAATATATATTTTTAAAAATCTGTTTTGTCTAACATTGTGCATTTGAGGGTTTTTTTTTTTTCCTCCCTTGATGGTGGAGCTCTGGAGAGATACATCCAGGGATCTACTCTGCCTTTAAAAAAGCAGCACTTGAGGGTGCCTTGGTGGTACAGCTGGTTGGGTGTCCAGCTCTTGGTTTTGGCTCAGGTTGCGGTCATAGGGTCGTGAGATCAAACCCCACGTCGGGCTCAGTGCTCAGCGTGGAGTCTGAGTTTCTCTCTCCCTCTGCTCTTCCTGCTGGTGCACTTGCTCTCTTGCTCTCTCTCTAAAATAAATAAATCTTTGTGGTTTTTAAAAAAGATTTATTTATTTATTTGACAGAGATCTAAGTAGGCAGAGAGGCAGGCGGGGGAAGCAGGCTCCCCACTGAGCAGAGAGCCTGATGCGGGGCTCCATCCCAGGACCCTGAGATCATGACCTGAGCCCAAGGTAGAGGCTCCAACCCACTGAGCCACCCAGGCGCCCCATAAAATAAATAAATCTTTTTTAAAAAGCAGCCTGGGGTGATTTATTTACTAGACCATCTTGAGGGCCATGCTCCTGGAAAAAGTAGTAAGCGTGTGGTTCCTATGTCCTCAGTCACTACCACAGATACACTCTGGGCCCACAGCTCCCGTTCTGCGAGCGGCCTCCTCTCCCCCAGGCCTGGCCCCCGTGGCCATATTTGGACCGAAGAGCTGCCCTGCCCTGGTCTGGACCGGACGAGCCACCGAGATCTGGCTCAGGCTCCAGCCGCCGAGCGAGCCGTCTCTGAAGAACCGGGAACGGAGAAGTGCGCATCAGAGACGGCCGCTCATGTCCGCCGTTCGCCCAAATAGGCAACTGCTGCTTTGGTTCCTGCCTCCAGGTCTTGAGGTCTTGCCCTGTTTCCTGTACTTGGTTCCATGAAATATCACTAATTTTACAAGAAACCCCCTTTTCTGCTTTACCTGATTTGAACAAGGGCCTTGCCCTTGCCCTGGCAAGATCCTCAGACAGCTTAGCAAAACCCTGCTCTTTTTCATCTGAATGGACCAGTCTGGCCTTAGCCCAGAAGCCCCAGTTCCTCTGCACAGGGACCCCAGTGACGGCACGTGCCCCAGGCTTTGCCTCGCTCTCCTGGAAGCCCCTGGAGATGGGCCACGTGCTCCCTCCGGGACCTGGGAGTCATGAACTTCTCTATCCCGATCTCTGTCGTGGTCTCCCGTGGAACCTCCTCACCATCTGGCCCCTGGGCTCCACGTCACAGATTCAGACGTCGCCGATCTAGCGACAGCTTAACACGCGGCCACAGGCGCTCGGCGCTCCGGGCCTCTCAGACGGAGTGAGCAACGCTGCCCAGCTCCACTCGGGAAGGAACAGCGGGGCCCGGCCATGACAGACGAGGTGGTGGGTCCTTGCCACCAAGCTTCCTGTGTGGCCCGGGCCCCTACGGGTTGTGGGAGAAACGAAACAAACTAACACAAAAGGGCTTAAGTGGGCAGAGACTTTCTGCCACCAAACGGTAAGACGCAGACCCCGCTGGGCCCGGGGGCTCGGATGCCATCCTCAGAGCTCGGGCTGGCTCTGCTCCTCTCGGCTCTGCCTCCCTCAGTGTTTAGTCCACACGGCAGGACGAGGCCTCCGCCGGGCCCCACAGCCGCCCTGGAAGAACGCAGGAACCCGGGGGACTCCGGCAGCAAGAGTCCTGCGGCAGACGCACACCGACTGCCGCAACCCGGGGACAGATGTCCTGGGATGTGTGAGATCTGGAAGTGCACAGGATGGCAGAGGTGCGGACGGCACGCCCGGGCCTGACAGACAGCGGACACTGGTGCAGAGGTCCTGGGATTGCAGCCGGAGGGATGGGCGGGTGATGGATTCCAGAACGCTCGGCCGCACCCGCCTTCATCCGGAGGCTCAGAAAGGTGTGTGTGTCTGTGTTGACTTGTGTGTGTTTTGACCCCACGTGGAGCTGTTTCCTGTTAAGTTCAAGTTCATGGGAGCAGGAAGCCTGTGCGGAGGAACTGGGATACACGGGCCTTGGCGGGTGTGCTGAACTCACACGGGGCCGCCCATGCGCACCGCACTCTGTCCCACGGCATCTTAAAGGCACCACGATCTGCGCTCCCTGCTTCTGTCAGGTTGGTAGGGAAAGTCATCAAACCTAACTAATTAGGGACACCAATTAGGGAGTACAGAAACAAATGCTGTCATTTTAGCCGTGGCCATTTAAAAAATTTCACTCAAGTTTTCCTCGGCATCTAGTAGTTTCCAAGCTGTGCTAGGTGCTCAGGATGCTGGCCATGAACAAACCAGGCCCGGCTCCCGCTCTGCTGGGATGCCCTCGCCTGCCCAGGGGAGACATTCCAAGACTTTGTCGCCAGCCCACCCTCCTTTCTGCCCGGCCGTCAACCAGGCTCAACATCTCTGGAAAAACGAGAGCCATCGGCCATGCCTTGGGACCCCTGGGCCTGGTTCTCCTGCCAGTCTCCTGAGAACAAGCTGATGCCCGAGCAGAGCCGGGGAGGCCCCAGAAGGTGTCCGAGTGTTCCAAGTCTAAATGATCCAGCAGTCCAGGGTCGCAAAGTTCAAACGCTACCAAAGCAGCACGTAAAGGGAACGCGGGAGGTGGGCAAAGTTCAAGACAATGGATGCCCAACGCCGGGGTTGCAAGAACGCCAGGGCCTGGTTAGTTTGCCGGTAAAACCCTGTGGGAGGCCAATCAAACCACTTCAGCAAATCCACAGGCTCCATCCTGCTCCACGATCCGCCAGCCTGAAACCTCTGCTGTTGATTCTCTTCGAAGGAACGGAGGAGAAGGCCTCCTCGTGAGCGAGACACCCCCCCACCAGCCGCCTTCGGATCCCGAAACAAGAATGCCTAATTGGCCTGTTGGTCCGTTCATTCACGCCTGCTTTCTACAAATGCTCACGGAGCCCCCACGGAGCGCAGGCTGCTGTGCGAGGCGGGAAGGCCACGGTGGCAAAGGACGCCCCACGGTCGCCAAGCTCCAGCTCTGTAGCCTGGGACGGGGTGGGGGGGCCGGGGGGAAGCAGTGAAAACCAGATGAGTAGGAGGAATGTGTCAGCACGGAATTCCACGGGATGGGGGAGGCCGCTCTGAACGGGAAAGGTCCCTCTGACGGGAGGCGCTGGGCTCAGCTTTGAAGATGACCAGGGGAGCAGGGCACGCGAGGAAACAAGGGTGAAGCCCGGAGGCAGGAGAGCGGTTCTGCGGCTTCAAGAAACAGAGAGGAAGCTGGAGTGGGGCAAGGGAAGTGGGGCGCAGGGGGGGAGGCTGCGGGAGTCAAGATCTGAGAGGCCAAGGCGAGGGGTTTGTATTTCATTAAGTTCCACTGTCTCCTGGAAGGAAGCTCCCCACCCCCTCCCCCAGCTCTGGACTAAAACGTAGTGAGCAGTCATGACGGTGCAGCTGCCCACCCACGGGAGCCGACTAAGGTCCTGGGGCCACCCTGTCACCTTGCCCCCCCCAGCCCTGCCGAGGTGACCGGAGCAGAGCCCAGCCTCCAGCGTCTCTGAAACAGGAGCCACCCGCCTAGCAGGTACGGAGTCTGCGCGGTTTGCACCAGCCGCCGCCCGGGTTCGGCTCTGTCCAGCCACCGCAGGACACAGGCAGAGACACGGAGGCCAAACAAGGAGCTGACACGGCCAAACCCTGTGACGAGACTGGCTGTTTCATCCGTTCCCTCCCCAAATTATCGGGAACCTATGATATACCAGAAACGGTTGTACGAGGTCAGGGTTATAGCCCTGAACACAAAGGCCAATTCCTGCCAGGAGGGGGAGGGAATGTCCCTCCCCTAGAGCAAATCAGACAGCGTAAAGGGATGGGTACTAGGAAGGGGAAAAAAGCCCAGGAGCGGCATGAGAGATTCCGGCACGTGTAGGAGGAGAGGTTGTGATTTTCAACGGAGCCATCAGGGAGAATCTCACTCCCACCAAAGCAGAGATTCGAGCATCTCGGGGGAGCAGGCCATGTGGCTGTCCTGGGGGACAGGAGTCCAGCCAAATGCAAGGGCCGAGGTTTTGGGACCGGGTGTGCCCGACATGCTTGGGGAAGACGATGTGCTAGACATCGGGAGGGAAGGGGGGGTGGAGCTGGGGGTGCACATCCTGGAACTCTGGTCCCACGGCCCCCTCGTCCCACTCACCACCTGCCCGAAAGCGAACTTTCCGTCAGGTCCCACCTACTGCTGGAGATTAAGATTTTAGGTTGACTTCAGCTATAGATTGTTTCGATTTTCCATCGAGATGGGCAGTGGGGATTTTGATTCTGGCAGAGGAAGACCACCCTGGGCCGCTCTGGCTCCCGGCCAAGACAGGAAGGCGAGTGTGCAGGGTTTTTAACCCAAGCCCAGAAAGGAGAGAAGCCAGGCTGGCATGTGCTACGCCGAACACGAGAATGAGCTGTAATTCAGTTACATTTTTAGCAGTTAATAACAGAGCATGTAGTAAATGCAGTTTTCTGGACTTCTGCAAATCTGTGAGTCCCCAATCTCTCTTCCAAAAATTATTTAGGCAGTTTGCATTGTTTGCAGGTAAGAACAATTGCAAAATATTTCACACCTGTCTCTAATGTGAAGGCTCAGCTCTCTCCAAAGCAATGGCGCAGCTAACACTGCCTGGGAAACTTGGGAGGGGGACGCAGGGTCAGAAAACAAGAACTGTGTGGTTTTATCGTATTTCTGATCAGCAAGACTTTGAGTTTTCTTTATTATATGGGTGGTGCACTTTGCAATCCCTAAGACAAACACATGAACATTATCCCAGGAAGGCCAACGAGGGAGGCATTTCCCTCCTTTTTCAATACAGAAACAGACAGAGAGGTAAAGGGACTTGTCTAAGGTCACACAGTACAAAGCAGGGACTTGAACCTCGGCTGACTGCACATTTCATTCTCCTGCTGATTGGGTTTCCTCGCTAAATTGACTGCCTCCCCAGAATAGTTCACTCCTCCAACCGAGAAAATGGCTTCCAAAATAGGTCTTCCTAGAGTTATATCTGTAATAATACAGTAATCTAATTAC
Source organism: Neogale vison (assembly GCF_020171115.1). Lineage (NCBI taxonomy): Eukaryota > Metazoa > Chordata > Mammalia > Carnivora > Mustelidae > Neogale > Neogale vison. Next base: position 34,754,710 of record NC_058104.1, read on the forward strand.
CCCGTACTTCATGATTTGGGAATATAAAACATCTCGGTTGTCTCAGCAGCTGCATCTTCTGCCTTAAAGGCCAATGCCATCCATACCACAAATGTGTGTTTGCACATCTGCCTCCACAGCCCGTGAGCTGCTCATGAGGGCCAAGGTGTGTGTGAGATCCTTTTGCCTCTGGTGTCTAGCAACGTACCCTGCACGTCAGGGAAATCTGTAAAATGAATGAATGCGCAGCAACAGAAAAGCCATCCTACTTGACGGTCCCTTCCATCTCTCCTTCAGCTCCCTCCAAGGCTCCCAGTGCCTTGTTAATTATGGATGGGAATGGAGATTCTGAAACAGAAGCCGATGTGGGTATAATCACACCCTGTGTTTGCATGATCATAAGTAGATTATTAAAAATGGATAAGGCAGCCATAATTGGGCTCCAGCCTACCAGAAATCTTAGAGGAAGCAGATGGAGCATTTGGGCATTTTCTGTGCTTTAATCTAAACCAGCAGAAAAAAAAAAATTGATTGGAAGATTGTCTTCCACATTCCATTATTGATGGGTGGGCTATCATTAACGAACGGGTCCCTGTAAGAGCCCTCCCCAGCACAGAATCAGAGACGTGGGGATTTTATTTAGAGAGCGTTAAACTTTGTTCTATTCGTCAGGGTCTTTGGAGAGTTTGGGCGTTTGGCCAAAGTTGTAAGTGAATTTCTCCCCAAACACATTTCTCTTTCATTCTGAAATGGGCCTGGAAAGGAAATGATATTAACGCGTTTTCAACTGTTTATGCTTTAAAATCATCTCGAATACTCATCAAGAGGCTTTGGTGGGAATAACAAGGGGGAACTTTCTTAAAGGGAAATCATCTGGCATAACCAACGTGCAGAAAGATGCACGAGGGGTCTTGGGAAGCAATGAGAGTTCCTATTTTCTCGTGGAAAATTAAGACTGTGAAACACCATGGTTAACAAGTACATACGTGCCTATGATCAAGGAAAACCATTTAGTATCGAGTGCTTATACCACCTTGGGCCTGGAGCCCAGTGCAGGACTTGAACCCATGACCCTGAGATCAAGACCCGAGCTGAGACCAAGAGTCAGACACTCACTCGACTGACTGCGCTGCCCAGGCGCCCCAAGCACTTACACCATCTGAGGAAGCAAGTGTTATCACGTCCACTTTATAGAAGAGAAAATAGAGGTTCGAGATCAAGGGACAAAGGTGAAGTCTGACCCCAGCCCTGTCTGAACAACATCACACCATCATCCATACTTGGTGTACATACGGGAGTCATTACAATTAATACTATTTCATCCCTAGGCTTAGCATGAGGAAATATCACATAAAGTCATGGGTGTGAACCCAAACAACCTTACTTTTAAACAATCAGGTGTGAGGGGCGCCTGGGTGGCTCAGTTGGTTAAGCGTCCGCCTTCTGCTTGGGTCATGATATTGGGGTCCCGGGCTCCCTGCTCAGTGGGGAGTCTGCATCTCCCTCAGCCTGTCCCCCACTCTGCTTCTGCTCGCTTGCTTTCTCTCGAATAAATAAAATCTTAAAATAATAATAAACATGCAGGTGTTATTTAGCCTCTCTGAACCTCCCCTTCCTTACTGGTAAGATGGGGGTGTCAGTCATAGATATCTGGGGTTTACTGTAAGGCTTAAATGACAGAGTGTAGCTGAAAGAGCCGGATGGGGGGCACCTGGGTGGCTCAGTGGGTTAAAGCCTCTGCCTTCGGCTTGGGTCATGATCCCAGGGTCCTGGGATCGAGCCCCACATCGGCCTCTCTGCTCGGCAGGGAGCCTGCTTCCTCCTCTCTCTCTGCCGGCCTCTCCACCTACTTGTGATCTCTGTGAAATAAATAAGTAAAATCTTAAAAAAAAAAAAAAAAGAGCGGGATGGGCCTCATATATGATGTTACACGTGAGCACTGAAGAAAGGGTTACTGACATTATGTAGCATTGTTGAAATGTTGTTATGCTTACAAGTGAATGATCTTCCCAGGCATCAGATCTGACAGGTGGGAAAGCTTTCAGAAATTACTCAGCCCTGCTTCCTCCTAGAAAGGCCCAGCAAAAGAGACAGGACGTGCCCCAGGCAGAGACAATTCAAGCTTGTTGCTTCCTGTGTGCGCTGAAGTCACTCAGCTTGGTGAGGTACCGGCTGCCATATGGAAGCAGATAAGGGCCTCTTCTGTTCTTCCGGAGCCTGCTCTGACGGCCCCAGAAGGGAGCTCCTACCACTCTCTGCCACCAGGAATGCTAAGAGTTAAGGGGTGGGGGGAAAGCATGGTTTCTTAGTGAGAGTATATGCTTTGGGGCTAAGCAATGGGGCACAGGAGAAGAATCATCCTATATTAGCAATAAGATTTCTGTTTCTGGGAAATGACACAAGAGTGAGGAGTTACATACTTAAACATGCAAAAGCAAGCTAAAGAAATGCATCAGGCCTGGCGGCTCAGGAAAAGGAAGTGCAGCTTGCAAAAAGAACCATTGAGTAACAGCACCTTAAGAGGCCTGCTCTTTGATACCAGCCTCTAAGGCACCTTTACGCAGTTGGCAAAAGACGCACCATCTGATACTTCCATCTGTCAGAAAACTAAAAGCGATACAAATCTAGACTGTCTATGATGTTAACTTGGGCTCCCTGAGATGTGGCATGGTTGTATAGTGCACAACCTGCCCAACCGTGCAGAGCAACCCTGCTGAGTCTGTTCACCACTTGTTACTCTGCAGATACAGAGCAGTTTTACAGAATTAAGTGGACAAGTCTTCTATAACGGACATCTATTATTTGTGGCACTACCATTCATTCATCCTTCTTATATAATGGTAACCCAACATTTCTTTTTAGGATTTGGATGTGGCAGATTCCAATCCCTGCTTGAGAAGTGGACACATAATCCGTGCCTAAACCAGACAGCATATCCCACCCCCTAGATGTGACAAGTAGTTCAAAGACGAGCACGTGACCCAATCAGGGCCAATGAGTCAATAAGTGAACTTTTCCTGAAAATGCTGGGAGAACAGAAAACATTCCTCCTGTATTTGGAATTGTGAGGCTATAAGGGCTGAAGCTATAGTGGGCAACATGCCTCCGTAAGGAACCTGAGAATGAAGGGAAGACAGACAGACAGACAGACACCTGGTACATTGCTTCGGATACCCCTGAACCCAGCCATACCTGAAGCCGCAATGACTCCTGAACGTTTCAGTTAAATGAAGCAGTAAACTCTCTTTTGCTTAAGCCTGTCTGGGTTTGTTTTTATGTCATTCACGCACAACAGAGTCCTGAATGTCGCAGAAACCCTCACTGAGAGGACTCTGGACACCTGGGGCGTTTGAAAGGTGCCATGGTACCCACATCAAATGCGGGGTCCCAATCCCATCCTGGGAGGCTGTGTGGCCTTATCTTCCTTCTCCTTCCCCAGGATGCTCAATCCCTGAACGTGCACAAACTTCCAGCTCAGGATCCACGGGGAGGGGGAGGGGCTGGCTAGAAGAACCCACTCGCCCCTTTGTGGGAGGAAGTGAAAGACCTGCAGGGAACTCTCGTCAACTAAAAATAATGACAAGAGGGTGCCTGGCTGGCTCGGTCAGTGGAGCGTGGGACTCCTGACCTTGGTGAGGTGAGTTCGAGCCCCACAGTGGGCAGAGAGCTTGCTAACAAAATTTAAAAACTTAGAAGGAGAAAACCCGTGAAGCCTATGAGAACTGTTTGTGTCATGAAACGGGCAGGAAAAAAAAATGCTTTTAAAAATGATTTTTCTGCAGGAAATAGAAATGAATTCCAACAGCCTTTATTTCATACTTTCAATAAAAGCAAAGAAAATACATCATGAATCAAAAACATAGATGAGATTTTTTTTTAAAAAGGAATGAAAAGGATTCTGGTTTCGAGGCAGAAAGGAATTAAGCTGTTTAAACAATGCATTTGGTCCAGTAACAGCTAAATTAGCAATGCAGAAAAGTGATTCCCTGGCGAAAAAGCCAAGCTTGAGAAAGTTCCCCAGGATTCAGAGGCGACCACGGTGTGGGAGGGGAGAAGCTCGCAGACAGGCAGTGTGACATCCCACGCAGGAAACGTGTCTCTATATACTCAAATGTAGCAGGGGCAGTACTCGATACAAGAAACAAAGCTTCCTGAATTACAGGAAAAAAACAAAGCTTGCTTCAGAAGAGTGCAAATCGTACTGGGGGAAAAAAGAAAATTCACAGACACCAAAGCCTAGACGCACATCCTGGTGCAGTTTTAACTTCGAGGAGAAGAACTGGACAGATACTCCGGGGGAGAGCTCACCGGCAGAGGGAAAGAGCCAGCCTGGCCTCAGACTTCGCCTCTGCGTCATCAGGCAGAAGGCAACGCCCAGTTTTGAGGGGTCTGGAAGCCTGCGAGCCCAGGGCGCGACACACCAGCCAGGCTGCTGACCCCGCGTGCAGCGACAGGACCGTCTCTGTCACAGAAGGCCCAGAATGTTCGCTATTCCCAGGCCACACTCCCGAGCGCAGACTCCAGCCAGCCATCAGCTGATCCAAAACACAATTCGGAGAGCACATGTGTGTGGGTGCATCAACGAAAAGATGGACAAAACCGATGCTTTTCTAGGCAAGGATAAGTCACCCACACTAGACCAGTGAGCCCGCCAGGCCTCTTGCTCCAGCAGCCAGCCAGCCTCCGAGGACGCCCGGTCTCCGCCCATTTGTACCGGCCGTGGCTGCCGGTGCTGGGAGATGCCGTCCCGGAGCTGCTCTGGCGTGGCGGCCGTCCGGTCTGGGAGGCAGCCCAACCACCGCGCTGTCGGCTGCCTTAGGGACCTCCGCCTACCGGGGGCCCTCCCCGCCCCCCCAACCCCAGGATGGGGAACGCCAGGCTGCCCTCCCTGGTACCTTCAGACCAACCTCACTGCTCCCAGCGAAGCGGAAATGCCTTCCAGTTTCTACCAAACAGGTAAAGCCATTCCTAGAAAAGTATCCCAAACCAGTGCAGGATTTTCTCCTGTTGGGTTGACTATTCTCATGGGAGGACAGGGAGGGCTTTGGTGCCTGTCTTCGCCGCAAGCCCTGAATTCTCTCTTTTTCCCATTCATGGCCTCCTGAAATAGCAGCGGCAGAAGTTTTTACCGAATGGTTTCTCTTCCCTGTGGAGGAAGCTACGGAGAGTCCTTCGGGCACATGGACAGAGAGAAGCCAGACACAAATGAGCAAACACTACAGGTCGTGTCGTAGGGTTCGGGCTCTGTGAAGTCCTGAGAACAGACAAAATCAATCTTGGGTGATGAAGAGAGAACAGTGATTACCTCGGGGTGGGGTGGGGGGTGACTCCCGGAAAGGAGCACAAAGGAATTTTTGGAGGTGATGGAATGTTCCAGATCTTGATCTGAGTCATGGCTACACAGATGCATACAGATGTAAAAACTGATCCAACCATACCGCTGGGTTTGGTGCATTTAACTATACGCAAATTATATCTCAATTTTTTAAAAAGCACCCTTCAAGGTGGGTGGAAAAGGTAAGCTGATATAAAATGGAATTGCGTGTTTGGTAGGTGAAAGAAAAAAAGGCTTCTGTAATTTCTTTTGCGCAGATTAGTCAGAACCTGATCCTTTTCTCAGTTTGGGAACCAAACTACATAAAAAGGTCCTAGGGGATGGGCAGATTTTATAAAGGACCAAAAGGAATGATTTTCATCTTTTCTGAGAAAATACAAAATGAATTAGGCTCCTCGGAGACTCGAGTCACCACCGAACACCGAGTCGCCAGGGCTGGAGGGGCCGGACTGAACTGATGAGAGGAAAGGCTGAGCTTTCCTGCAGGAGAGAACAAGCAGTAATAACCAGCTGGAGAAAATTCTTCAGACAAATTGGATGTGACAGAGAGGGGAAGGGCCAGGCCTGGCGAGGCAGAGGGTCATTAAGGGCTTTAGGAGGCAAGGACGAGGGGGACGTGAGGCTTCAGGGAGGGATCGTCAGGGCCTCCCTTGGTGCCTTCCTTCCCGAGGGGGTGTCTGTGAACTAGTGAGAACCCAAGCTGGTGGGCCCCGCCGCCCTTGACCGGAGGAAACGACGGGGGACCGGCACCGGTGAGATGGTGAAGTTTAGCGGGAAGGAGCCATCTGGGAACTTGGGTTATAAAACGTGGTTCCCTCGTCCACCATTATATCTGCCACTTATTACCCACTAATGCTGCATTAACCAGCCCCTCAATCTCAGGTTTTTGGGGTTTTTTTGGGGGGGGCAGAGAGAGAGGAGGAAGCAGGCTCCCTGCTGAGCAGAGAGCCCGATGCGGGGCTCGATCCCAGGACCCCAGGATCATGACCTGAGCTGAAGGCAGAGGCTTTAACCCACTGAGCCACCCAGCCGCCCCTCAATCTCAGGTTTTAAATAACAATTAGTTCTGCTCATCCAGCCCCAGGTTTCTCAACCTCAGCACTGCTGGCGGTTTGGACCAGGTAATTCTCTGTCACTGGGGGCTGTCCTGCACGGGACACAGGATGTTTCATAGCGTTCCTGACCGTGGAGTCCCACTCGATGCTTAGGGTACCCTCCTCCTAGTTGTGACAATCAAAAACATTGCCAGATGTCATTAAATATCCCCTACGGGGCTAACTCACTTTCAGCTAAGAACCACTGCTCCGGGCCGAGCTGGGGCTGGGCTCCGGGCCGGGTCGGGGAGAGCGCCCCACGTCTCCCGTCCTAGGACCAGCTGGCCAGCTGGTTCTTGCAGTGACTGCAGAAGTGCAAGGGAGCAAGTCCAAGGACGGGAGCACGTTACAAGTCTCTGACCATGGGATATCGGTGTGAACAGCGCTTTGAGCAAAGCGTGTCCCGTGACCAAGGCCAACACTGACGGGTAAGGGAGCGTACTCGGCCACAAAGGAGGGGTGAGGCACGTGAATATTTGTGAACTAATCATCCGGACCACCCTGCCATCCACACCGTTACTGGCTTAAGATGGTAGGAAGTTCTTTAGCTTCTGTCTTAAGTTATCCTAGAGGACACGGAAGGAGTGGGACACAGCCAGCAGAGCGGGGAAAACTCCGACTGGGGAGAACCCAGGCGAATCGGGGAGCCTGCTCCCTCAGGAGGACGACCTCCCATCTATGTTCTTATACCCGCGAACAGTGAGTGGCTAGACCAGTCCAAGGAGGAGATAGCCGGGCTGCCGCAGAGAACAAAAAAATGGACCCGGAGACAGAAGACCTGACTTCTAGTCCTTGCTTTGCCATTTCCTACCTGTGCTGGATCTCGGGCCTGTCTCTGGACTCAACGGCAACTTCAGTTTCCTCGTCTATGACACGGGGCTACGTTCGTTTCTACCCAATAAAGTGGGGGCGGGGGGGAGGGGATTAAAGGACATGATGCACAAAAAACACATGTGGCTGACCGTCTGCAAGATGCCTCTAGCATCCCTTCCCTCCCCGTACACACGGGCTACTCCTCCCTCAAGAGCCAGGCCCCTAGTTCCCCTGCTCTCGAATCTAGACTGGCTTCAGGGACTGGCTTGCCTATCCAGTCCAATTCAGATAAACAATACATTTTTTAGTCTAAGTAAGTATGTCCCCTGTGATATTTGGGACTTCCTTATACCAAAGATTATTTTTTGTTGCTTATCTGAAATTCAGATTCAACTGGGGAGGCTGTGTTTTATTTTATGGGAGCAACTGTACTCCTATACTCAGCCCCAGGAGTGGGGATGACCCACACTAAGCTGAGAGATTGCACTGCACTGCCCTAGTCATGGCGATCACGTCAGTCTGGCTCTGTTACTTAATCGGGAGCTGTGAGAGAGGGACTCTCAGGATTTGTGTGGGAACTATTTGAGGGAACCCTGTCTCTCCTGCTGAACTGGGCATGTGATGATATAAAGATCAGAACTGGAAGAGCCTCCATAGAAAGAGATAACCCAGAGGGAGCAGATCCGAGCGACAGCATATGCTCTGGATCAAGCCTTTCCTGAAGCCGCCTCCAGGCGGACAAATTAAGAGCCAGTGCACACTATGGAGCATGTTCCCTTTCGGCATCTGCAGTGACCTTGGGAGCACATATCCAGAAGAAGCCTCCATGAGCTGGGTCCCTGCCTGACCATGATGAGTAGAGGTCCCCTGCAGATCCTGAAGGTCGCTGGCACCAGGAAGAAACAAACCTCTTCTGGGCTAAGCCATGGACGCACCAGGGCTGTGTGTTAACTTCAGCACAGCCGAGCCTACTCGGTCTGTCTACACGGACTGAGCCCGAGAACTAGACGATACAATGACCAGTACTTTCCCACAGACAGAAGACAAGCCATAGTACTTCCGTGTGGCAACATTTCAGTAAAAGGTTTTTTCTTCTTCCATTTATGCTGTGAATCTCTGGGTGGACTGACTGATCTTAAAGAGATGGAGGACTAGACTATTTTAAAGAGGTGAGTGTGTGTGTCTACGCGCTCCCGCTGGCAGCGGCGAGGGAACGCGGGTGGACGAGTAAGAACCGGGCGGGGAGTTAGAATCTCGGCTACACCTGCTATTCCGGGCACCCGGCATGCTTCACGGCCCTCGAGGTGTTTCGACACACCGTGCTGAACTTCAGGCCCGTTTCCTAGATGAGAAAAACAAGGCACAGACAGAAGCAGCAACGCCCGCCCCAGTCGCACGGTTTAGTGGTCCAAAATCGGCCGGGTTTAAAACGTTCAACGTGTGAAAGCTTTTACAGGTCCTCAGGTTGAATGCAAGATTTCAGAAAGCAGCTGGATAATTTTACAGCGACTATAACCTGCTGCTAGGATGAATGCAATCAATCTAAAGGCCTCAGAAAATCACCACCGTCCACAGGAGAATGTCAGGATTTCCACGCTCTGTGGCAGGCGTGGGGGTAATCACCCACCCCTGCGTCAAGTTCTGGTCTCTTTAACAGACGGCAGAGAACAAAAGGGAGGGGGAAGTCAACCCGAATGCACATGGTCCTCCTCTCCCAGCCCCGCAGGGAGGAAGGGGAGCGAGGAATCACGGGGGTCCCTGGACCGAATGCGGGGACACAGAGCCGGGGAGGGGTACAGGGGAGGTGTGCATGCCCTCCACAACCGGGCTCGGAAGCAAGCCAGATGCTCTCAAAACAAAACAAAACCCCCAAAAACGCTGTGCAGAAGTTCTGTTTTAGCTGGACCCAAAGCCACCATCTTTCATTTCACTCTGAGTTCCTTTCTGTCTACAAATTCTTGACAGGACCCCTATCCTGTGCAGAGGCCTGCAGGAGACCATAATCAAGGAGACGACGCTTTACTGATTTACAGAGTCTCTGCTCTATGCTCTGTACTGGGAAGAGCAGTTCACGCTTCCCACCGAGCCCTGGAAACAAAACCCTGAGATCTTGTTCTCCAAATGGGGAAACTGAGGCTCAGAAAGAGGACATGACCTTGCTCAAGGTCAGATGGTCCATGGAGGAGGCCCGCCGGATCCCCGGATCCATCGACTCAAGGGCACATCTTGTCGCAGCCGTGTAACAAAGAGTAAGACACAAATGCTGCATTGAAAGAGCTTATCAAGAGAGTGGGGTTGTGGGGAGATGCATAAAATAAGAATTATAGGATTCCAGAAACACGCGAGGCTGGCCTGATCAGGCAAGAATTCAAGGAGAAAATGAGACTCCCAACTAAACAAATGCTCATTTCTTTCCTCTTCTTCATCTGTTTTTTTTTTTTTAAACATCGTGTGTTGAGAGTTAATCATACTCCTTGCTCTATAGCTTAGCATTGCTGTTGGTCTGTGCGTGGTCCCTTTCTTACCTATATATTAAAAATGTATTCACCTCCGTTCTCATAGGCAATCCATTCTCCTATATTTAATGTGTATCTTTTTGCTTGAGTGTGTTCTTGCAAAATGTATATTGTTTTGCATGTGGGTTTTTAAAAATTTACATAAATGGTATTGGGCTGAAAATCCCATTCCCTTTCCTGCATTTGTCACTCAGCACAGTCCTTTTAAGAACTATCTGTGTTGCTCTGTGTTAATCTATTCAAGATCGAGGCACCGCAGGGGACTCCAGATATGGAGATTTGCCCCAGATTTGCCCCCCAACTTTCCCAGGCCAGACAGTGCGATGGTGGCTGCCTCCCACCACTGTCCTCACACCGCTGTGACTTGCTTTGTACATGTCTCTGATGCAGCGCCGCGAGAGCGACTTTCGGCTATCTGCCCAGCAGCGGAACTCTGGAGCTGGAGAGGTTTCATCTGGCAGCAACGTGGGACTGCTGTTCAGAGTTACATCTGTCTGCCTTCCCGACAGTGGTCCAGGAAAGGCCTCGTATCCCTGTGTTCGCACCAACACGCAGCAGGATTCTAATTTTTGTTAGTCTAATAGGTGTGAAATGACATCTTGAATTGTTTTAATTTTGGTATCTCCAACGACAAATGAGTTCATAGAACGTGCACAGATTTTTTAAAACTGCCTACCATGCGCTTGGCACTGTGGGGGGTAGGACACCAGTACATGACCCGGATCTCACTAAGCTAAAATGGGGGTATGGGGTAAGGTCAGGCAAGTAACAAGGGAGGTCGGAAAGGTGGGAGGATAGAAAGGGCTTTGCAGTGAGATCTACTGGGGACACCACCATCTAAAGCCAGAAATAATGTATTAGCAGGTGTTGACTGGTCCTCTTGCCTCAATGTGGCAACCAGTCTGAAGGACTCACTCACGTCTGTCCATCCTGGAGTAGTATCACACCAAAACGGTCTTTTGTTACTGAGAAGAAAACTCAATTTCAAAAACTGGGACTTTATCAATTTGTTTTAACACAAAAGCCATCTTTTCACTGTTCTGCTAAGTTTCTTATTGAAAGTAAATGTGGCCACAATTAAAGAGACACCATAAGGGCCCATGGCAAAGTAGTCCGAGCCAACGTGAACTTTGCTATCAAATATTACAATATCAAATGCATGGGTGAGTTCACAGAAAAGAAAGGGGAATCCTTGGATGCCACAGACGAAGAGAACATGGATGGTGAGAGAGTGTCACAGCAGCCCAGAGAGATAACAGACCACACACAGGCTTTAGTTAAGGAGCTGTTACCTCTGGAGAAGGACGCTAAGCTCATGTGAGATGATCTAGAACTGAGACCCTTGTGTGAAGCCAGGAATCTTTGAGGGGCTGCCACTGTTGGGATGGAGCTCTAGAGAAAGTCTTCCCACTGGCCCAGGAGAACCACCTGGAACAGGGTTTTTACTTAGGGCTCAGGGTAGAAAACCTTAGTCTTAAGAAACCAAAACCCTGAAGTTGTGTTTAGGACACAAGAATTCCAAAGCAAAAAATTAACACAAGAGTTTGTCCCAGTGCAGTAGGAGCAGAAACACTCAGCAAAGCCACTCAGCAGAAACACATCCACAGCCAGGACACATGGAACTCACAGGGGAAAAACCACCCTGGTGAAGATGAGCTCACAATTTAAAAATTACAAAACATGCCAGGAAGTAAAGCAATTTATTTTTTTAAAAGATTTTATTTATTTATTTGACAGAGAGAGATCACAAGTAGGCAGAGAGGCAGGCAGAGAGAGAGAGGGAGAAGGAGGCTCCCCACCAAGCAGAGAACCTGATGTGGGACTCGATCCCGGGACCCTGAGATCATGACCTGAGCCGAAGGCAGCGGCTTAACCCACTGAGCCACCCAGGCATCCCTATTTTTGTTCAAGATTTTATTGTATTATTTATTGGAGAGCGAGAGAGTGAGCATGAATAGGGGTGAGGTAGAGGGAAAGAGAAAGGAGAAGCAGACTTTCCACTGAGCAGGGACCCAATGCAGGGCTTGATCCCAGGACCCCAGGATCGTGACTTAAGCAACTGAGTCACCCAGGCACCCCAGCAATATTTTTTTTAATTTTTTTAGTTACTCATTTTAGAGGGAGACGGAAAGCAAGCAAGTGCATAAGCAGCGAGGAGGGGCAAAGGGAGAGGGAGAAGCCTGATGCAGGGCTCACTCCCAGGACCCTGGGATCAGAACCTGAACGAAAGGCAGAGGCTTAACTCACTGAGCCACGAGGCACCCCTATTTTTGTTGAAGATTTTATTGTATTATTTATTGGAGAGCGAGAGAGTGAGCATAAGCAGGGGGTGTGGTAGAGGGAAAAAGACAAAGGGAGAAGTAGACTTTCCACTGAGCAGGGATGCAATGCAGGGCTTGATCCCAGGACCCCAGGATCGTGACTTAAGCAACAGACTCACCCAGGCACCCCAGCAATTTTAAAAATTTTTTTTATTTACTCATTTTAAAGGGAGACGGAAAGCAAGCAAGTGCATAAGCAGCGAGGAGGGGCAAAGGGAGAGGGAAAAGCCTGATGCGGGGCTCACTCCCAGGACCCTGGGATCACAACCCGAGCGGAAGGAAGAGGCTTACTTGACAGAGCCACCCAGGTGCCCTGATAATAAGTGATGTAAAAGAAACTGTATGTTCTTAAGTTGAGGTGAAACCTCAATGAAAAATAAATAGAAAGCTTTGGGAAGGTGCAAAATAGGACAAAAAAAATAAATAAATCTTTAATCTAAGAGATTAAAAGAAAAAAAGAACACAAATGAAAAAAGAGTGTACTATGGCAGCAGGGGCGGTGTGGGGAACCCAGGCCAACGCAAGTTTTGACCAAAATTCTGGCCTTTCCAAATTGAGCCTCTTTCTTATTAAAAGTAGATACTCTCAAACAAATGAAAAATACAAAGGAAATTTTCTATAGTTCAACCCGGAGAGCCTAAAGGAAGGAAAACGGGAAAATGTGAAGAGCCAGGGAGCATTCGCTAGCAGGTACAACACACGTATAACAGGAGGTCCTCAGATGAGAAGGAAGAGAATGTGGAAGGAGAAGCACTCAGAGACATGAAGGCAGAGAATTTTCCAGAACTGACAAAATGGCATTAAACCCTTCAATTTAGGAAGCAAAATATGTCCTGACCAAGAGAAAGTAAAACCTAGTCCATACTAAGGTACAATGTAAAGCAATTACAGAACACCCAAGGAATAGCAAAAGCAACCAGAGAGAGCTGACACGCTGCCTCCAGAAGAATGATAAGTAGGTTCAGAGATTTCTCAACAACAGTAAGGCATCTCAGAAGATACTAGAATTATACCTTCCCAGGATTTGCGGAAGAATAACCACCAACTTAGAATTCTGCTATTAATCAGGAGTGACAGCAACATAAAGACATTTTCAGGGGGGAAAAAAAGACACTGGCAGAATATTTACTGATGACAAGACACTACAGGGCATACTTGGGTAGAAACCAATTCAAGGGGTGCCTGGGTGGCTCAGTGGGTTAAGCAGCTGTCTTCGGCTTGGGTCATGATCTCAGGGTCCTGGGATCAAGCCCGCATCAGGCTCTCTGCTCAGCGGGGAGCCTGCTACCCCCTCACCCGCCCCGCCTGCCTCTCTGCCTACTTGTGATCTCTGTCAAATAAATAAATAAAATCTTTAAAAAAAAAAAAAAAGAAGGCAATTCAATTCAGAAGGAGGAGGTGGAGAAAGAAGTGATATGAGCCAAGGAATTAGGAAATTCTGCGTAAATCTACACTGCTCTCTACTCTCTTTCAGAAAGGCAGGAGTAAAAATCACAGGATCTGGGCTGTATCTGAAATCCTACATGGTACACGGTCGCGGACGTGGGGTGGTGACAGCAGTGAGTAGGCGAGGTTCCTGGATTATTTGGGAAGAAGGTACAAGCCTGATACATTCTGAGATGGTTACGGTATAATCGCAAGGATGAGCCCTCAGAGAACACGGGCAGAAGAGACAACGTCCAGAGTCGTGGAAGGAGAGGAGACGGTGAGGCTTTCGAGCCGGCTTGCGGCTTGGAGCAGTACCTCTGGAGAGTTCTGTCCCCTGCTCCAGAGCCCTGGACGTTTCCCCTGACAGCGTGAGGCGGGTCACAGAGGAGAACAGAAACTATGTCACCAACCCTAGCAGGCGGCTGGATGTCAGTCCCGCTACCTCCCCGTGCAGCTGGCTGCTGACCTCCACCTCTTCGATGCACCCTGACGCCATCAAGGGATTCCTATTTTACAAAAGCAGGTGGCAGCTCTGAAAATAATGAAGTTTCTGTGCCAAGCAAACATGCAGACTGGGCTGGAGGTGACCTTCACCTCCTTGACGCACGTGCAAGGGAAACGATGAGGCATGAATTCCACTTAGGGAGCCCGGGAGAAATCCTGTGCTCTTTGACACAAGGCCACCTTCCTGGGGCGAAGCTGCCCCTGGAATCGGATTCCATCCACTTCTGCTTGCCTAGTCAGGGGCCCATCGCCATCAAGACCAGAAGTCGGAATTGACTGGATGTCAAAGACGACGCGCACGCGGCCCCGTAATTCAGCCTCCCTGCCCGCGAACAACACTGGCAGCGCTGGCACCGGAGCTGCCCTTCGAGCGAACTTGAAGGCTGCTCTTGGTCTCATTCTGCACAATTTGGGAGGGGGTTCCCCCAAAAAATGACCATTTACACGAGAAAGCGGAGGTCGAGAAAACAGAGCTCTCTGCAAAGACGACACTCCTGTCGCATGCATCTGAAGGAAATCAATTTCCATTGCAAGAAGATGAATCCTCTGCAAACTGTTGCCGGTACATATTTATAAATAAGAGGGGGATGGGAACATCGCTTTCAGCACATTTCAGAGAAATTTATGAGCAAAATGGAGCCAGAAGCATCTGAGGCATTAATTTTAACTAGCAGGAGTGGCGGGTGTGTGTGGGGGGGGGCATGTCTGATCTTTGGGTGCAAGAGAGAAAAACTGTATATCATCCAGAAAAAACACAAACCAGCATTTACTGTGCTGCCTTGAGTGAAGTCGCGGCCACCCGGGAAAGGAGATTCCCCCTAACAAACCGGAGTTACCTACGCAGCTGCTTTTGTGCCAGGAAGAAAGCAACGTGAGGTGCGCTGCTCGAAGGTATGATTTCGTGTATCCACTGTGACTGACGGGCCATTCAAAATTACAACGATTCTGAAGCCGCAGGCAGAAAGGAACACTGATGTGCTCCTCCTTCACTACGTGCGCTTTTGTTCTTTTCAAGAGCTCCTTCCAGATTGCCCCGAGAAGCTTTTCACTCTTTCGTGCCTCTGCAGCTGGGAGCCTCAGGGGCGTGTGTGCTCCCGGTGGGCGCCGGGGGCTCTGCTCAGTCCTGCCCTTCCCTGGGGGGACGACAGACACGGACACACACACACACACACACACTCGTTCTTTCAATGGTTACCGATGTCGCTAGCTGCCAGGCTCTTTGCTAGGCACAGAGGGACAGAGCCAGCGACGCGGCGGTGCCCCCACTGCACGGCCGCGAAGGTACGAGTGGACAGCTCGTGCAGCGGGGGAGGGTGTTCTGGGGGGGTTGTCAAGGGCTGCGTGGGGGGGGGCATTGGAACCCTCACAGCTCAGTGCACACATGGGGCGACAGTGTCGGCTGGCGTCGGGATGGGGAGATGGGGGGCTGGGGGTTCGAGGCTGGGCAGAGAAGCGCAGCGCCCGGCTGGGCTGGGCAGTCCTGGGCTTGTGCGGCAAAACCAGGTCAGCAGCGTCGCACCCGTGGGTCCTACGGTAATGACACCATGGCAGGGTTTCCCAGGAAGGGCATCCCAGGACCCCTCTCCCTCTGCAAACACGCACCCGCCGACACCCTTACTGCCCACCCTACCACCTGCAAGGGGGAAGAACAGGCATTTCAGGGGCTGCCTGTCTCCACAAGCCATCGTCCCCCCCAAAAACTGCCTCCCCCTCTCTGTCACATCCTTGCCCTTCGTTATGACCCCTGGCCTTTCACAAACGTGGCTCTAGGAGCTTCTGCCGCTGGGTTTCAGCGGCCGTGGACACCTAATCGATAGCTCCTCATAACGATGTTCCCCCCGGCGAGGGCTCTGAACCCAGCTCCGCAGCTACAAGCACACCTGGACTGAACCACACAAGGACATCACAGCAGCCAAACAGGCAATTTACCGGTGATGATTTCTGAGGGCTCACGAGAGAGAGACGTCCGCCAGCCGTCAAAGATGCCTCTCTGACCCCATGTTGCCGAGGCTGCGTCTGAAGGGTGGTTTGCTGGGGACGCATTCCAGAGCAATCCGAAACACATCGTTCAAAATCCGGACCGCGGAACGTTGTATCCGGAGTCCCAAACGTGTGACAAATTTTTTTGCTCAGAGAGATCCTCGAGCTGGAAGGATCCTTAAGGTGATTTTCTCCAAATTTAGTCAATCATATGAACCCTTCACAACTCTGGCCATATTCTTGCACTTGTGTTTACTTCATGTTTCTCTTTAAAATCTAGTCACTTTTTTCTTTCTTTCTTTCTTTCTTTCTTTTTTTTTTTTTTGCTTACATAAGTATCTGTCTTTAGGGTTGGGTTTTTTTTTTTTTCCTAAAACGTTGTTAGAGCCACAAATAAAAAACCAGTATCTCTTGCCACAAACAGGAGGCAATTGTGAAAACAAATACAGAGAAGACTTAGTTCTACCCAGGTAATATCACAACATCAGAGACGTGTTGCACGCCTGTGAACGCCAAGCCGAGACCTTCTCTTTGATATAATCAGGAGGAGGCAATGAAAACTGACAACAACGTCACGTGCTCACGAGGTGCTTTAATCTAGAATGTGAGCACGAGTCATCCCAGATCACCTCGAGGGTCCCCCCAGACCACCCGGTTCATAACAGGTTCCCCTCTCAGGACGCCCAAGTCTAGTCTAACTCTGTAATTCTATAAAAGAAAACACAGACACGAAGAACACTCAAGTCATTCGCCAGAGGGCAAAGGCAAGTCCACGAACTTACTGAACGCGGAACACGGGTTTCCTGTTTTCTGGACACTACTGTTGGACTGAGCTCCCCTCCCTCGTGGCACAGGACCCTGAGCACCACTGGAGACGGTTCCTCAGATTCCCCCAGCAGGGCTGAGCTCCAGTCACCGTCCTGTCCGCCAGCCCTTCCGCTTCCCTGCACCCCTCCCTCTGCACGGATTCTGCTTTTGGCCATCACTGCCTAAGTAAACGGTCTGCACTCACATTCTTGCCCAAACTCAGACATATGGGAAGGTCAAGAGGGCCAAGCTCATGGACTCTGGATAAGGTGCTGGATAGAAACTCCAGACAGAAGAGGGCAGCTCCTGTCTCACTCAGCGAGGGACGCTTTCCTGCAGAGACAGTGTGCACAAAGCCCAGGGATGCAACAGAAGGAAGAAGAGGCCGTCCATCGGCAAGAGAGCCAGACTGAAAATTTGCACTCCAGTGGGAAACACCACAACGAGATCCAGAATTTCCAGAAGGCAAAAGACGGCGACGATGCTAGTTTTAGGTAAAACACCTTCTTGTATCTTCAACGTCCCCCACTCTACCCTCCTGGTCCCTTCCGCTAATGACAGAAATAGGAGATGTCTGTGTTCTCACTGGGACCTGGGGATGCGCTTAAATCACATGCCAGGAGTTCCAAGAATTTTTTTTTTTTTACAAGATGTAATTAAGATGAGACCACAGTAGCCAAGACATGAAAAAACCCAACTGTCCACTGACAGGCGAATGGATAAGGAAGATGGTGTACGTATACATGACAAAAGACGATTCGGCCACAGCAAAGAGGGAAATGGGTCACCTCTCCACAGCCCCAGAGAGGGAAAGATGACCAGGTACATGGAAGGTTAAGGCAGTTCAAAAACGTGGTACAAGGAAGGGCAGCACATGTTATCACAATAGTAGACTTGTGGAAAGAAACAGAAGTAAGGTCAGAAAATCGCCAGCTGCATTCTCAACTCAAGAAAACATTTCATCTACGTGAATCCACGGAGAGGGAGTAACCAGGGGAGTAACAGCTGCGGAATAGCCAGCAGTGATGGGAAAAGGAAAAGCCAAGACCAGAGCTGGAACCCCAGGTGCTACATGAAAACTACGGGTCAGAGAACAGAACAGGTCAAGAGAAACCGTAGTCAGAGGCAAAGGAAGAAAGTCCCAGAAGAGGTGAGAACCCAAGAGGGTAACGCTGCAAAACCGATGAAGGTTTTTTTTTTCTAATTCTTTTTTTTTTTTAAGATTTTATTTACTTATTTGACAGACAGAGATCACAAGTAGAGCAGCAGGCAGAGAGAGAGGAGGAAGCAGGCTCCCTGCTGCACAGAGAGCCTGATGAGGGGCTTGATCCCAGGACCCCGAGATCATGACCTGAGCCAAAGGCAGAGGCTTTAAGCCACCGAGCCACCCAGGCGCCCCTGAATAAGAATTTAATGGGGAATCGGACTAATAGGTAAGTGGGTGCTACTGATCTGAAGTGCTATTTAGTGGAGAGGTAAAGTCAGGAGCCACACCTGAACATATCCTGATAAAATGTTTTAATTCAAACAACAGAGGAAAATTATATAAGCATCCAGGCGAGGGGAAAAATGAAATTGTCTGCAGAGGGTGAAAAAAATGAATGCAGCTGATGCCAAACTTCTCCTCTGCCATATACACAGAAACACATACAGACACACAACGCACAAAAACCACACATACCCTAAGATAACAGGACCTCATCTTCACAGGTGTTTTCAAAAAGATGCAGTCCTTAAATTTTTAATTCAGCCATATTATCATTCATGCATGAGAAAAGCAGACTCTGAATTTGCAAAGGGCTCAAATTAAAACGCTAACTGAAAAGGAAATTTTTTTTCTTCCTAAGAGTTTGTCCAATAGGTGAGAGAGAAATAAAAATGAACAACTAAAGAAAAAAAAAAGGAAGAAAAAAATGAACAACTAAAGAAGGGTATTAATTACCAAGGTGAAACTTGGTAAACACAGACTTCCGCTGTTACTATGGTTTTGAAGCTGAAGGACAACATCAAATGTCGCATCTGAAACGGAAGATGCATTACAGGAGACGGTTTAGTAACGATCAGTTAGCAGCAGAGTCCCGTGTAACAGCGGCTGTGGCTGCCCGTTCTCTGTGGCTCTTGGGGGTGACCTTCCCTCAGTTCTCAGCTATGACTGTGGCTTTTAGCTGTGTTGCCTTGTCTAACTCTTCCCGTACCTATACTTTCTCCAGCATGTCCACGATTTACCTGCAGAGGAGAGTCTGGGGAAAACGCTGTGCTGAAAATTAGCTTGAAAACGGTTTTCAAGATCATGCTAAGAAAATACCTCTAAGATACACTGAGTGTTTTATGAGAACTAAATATTAGAGTCTACCTCTTTCACAGCATCGTGAAGATGCTGAAGTACTTCAGGGTTTTTTAAAAATCTGTGGTTACAGGCTCTTTCTTATTCCTAATTTGCGTATGTTAGCTTTCTTGCTTTCCTTTTTTCTTGATTAGAAAAGGTTTGTTGATTTTACTGATCTTTCAAAGAATCAGTCCTTGGGATTATTTTTTTTTTAATCATTGTTACTGCTTTCCTAGATTCATCTTCTGTTTTTATCTTCCCAAGGGACCCCTTCTTTATGTCTGTTTCATCCTTTGGCTCACTTTTGGGGTGGAATCCTTAGTTCATCTTTTTCATGTCCTAAAGAAGCCAAGTTGCTTCAGTATTCAGCTTGGGCTACATTCCACTGGTTTCCACAAATATTGTAGACATTATCATTCCTTCCGACACATTGCACACCTGTATAACTTCTGAAATTCTTCATTTACCTGAGCCACGGAGAGGTGCAATTTTAACCCCCAAAGTTAGCCTGTCTGTGATTTATAAGACGTGGCAATATAACCATATTATTTGGTAATATGGAGGGATACAGAAGTCTGAGAAGCCGGAGGACGCAAAATTAGTTGTTCCGCTGCATGGGGATCAGAATTTCGGGAGTTAGGCCATGGGATGCAATTTTGGTACTAAGTCTTATGATATTATTTAGCGGTTTAGACGATGCAGGCATTATTTCGATAAACATTAAAATCACAAAAGCAAGTGGAATAAAACACGGGGCAACCATAACATGGACAGTGTTGGGGCGGGGGCAGGGAGGCTGGGGGGTCCCGATCCTCAATTACTTTTGCTAAGGCTTTGTTTGGTCAGATGTAAGGGCAACCATTAAAAGCAGAGAACTAGTTTGCATGACTTCCACTCCAGTAGAGGGGAGAAAAGAAAGATCCACTGATCAAACAGCAGAGTCGGGGGGGGGGGGGTGACGGGGAGGTAGGTGAGGAAAAGTAACAAAGTAAATACTAGAGAAAAGTCCAAACTGGTTGATAATCAGAATACACATAAACATGCAAACACTCTTACTGAAAGACGATCATCAGACTGCAGAAAAATAGAGAAGCCAAATTCTATTCGCCCAGAAACACATCTGGAATGAGATGACGCTAAAGTATGAAGTGAACCCAGAATGAGCAGCCGGAACCCCTCACCAGCTCTTTCAAAAAGAGAAAAGAAAAATATCTCCGGAGGCAAAAACAATAGCTAAAATTTTCAGAAAATAAGTACAAACGGGCAGCAGACATGTTTAAGTTGCGATAAAAATTTTTCAAATTAAAAGGAGATTATTTTCACGAGTTAGATTGGCAAAGATCACATCGGTTGTTGATAATTAGCGCGGACAAGGTTATGAGGGGAAAAGCCCTTTCCAGCTCTGCCAGTGGAGTAGAGATGCCTCTACTTCTTACAAGGGTGGGGGACGGGCTGGCAGTTTCTATCAAAAACTTTACTTTTCTCTTTTAAGTGCGCTTATTCTCAAACCCAGAAATTCTTCTATAAGAGACTGACAATCAGAAAATGGGCAAAAGACTTGCTGCTGACATTTTTTGTTTTTAAATAATATTTTAAATATTTTTTAAATATTTTAAAATTTAAATTTTAAATTAAAAAATATTTTTATTTATTTGTCAGAGAGAGAGAGAGAGAGAGAGAGAACACAAGTAGGCAGAGCGGCAGACAGAGCCAGAGAGAGAAGCAGGCTCCCTACTGAGCAAGGAGCCCGATGTGGGACTCGATCCCAGGACCCTGGGATCATGACCTGAGCCGAAGGCAGCAGCTTAACAAACTGAGCCACCCAGGCATCCCTAAGAAAATATTTTTAAATAATAAAATGTGGGGACAACCTACATGACAATAAGAGATGTGATGAAATATATAATGGTCTAACTGAAGGCATTTAAAAATGATCAGTAGATCCAGGCGTATTGGGAGGGGAGGATATCCATGTCATACTGTTAAACAAAATCACAAGTTAAAAAATGACGTAAAATAATATACGTGTATGCACAGAATGATATAGATCTGTCTAGAGGGGTAGAAAGCAGAACGCTAACCGTGGTTCCAACGGAAAGTACCATTTGGGGGAGGGGGAATTTTTAACCCTTTTTTCAGTTTCCTTATTTTGCCACGATGTGCAGTTCCATTTTAATTTTCTTTTAAAGATTTTATTTACTTATTTGATGGATAGAGATCACAAGTAGGCAGAGAGGCAGGCAGAGAGAGAGGGGGAAGCAGGCTCCCTGCTGAGCAGAGAGCCCGATGTGGGGCTTGATCCCAGGACCCTGGGATTATGACCTGAGCTGAAGGCAGAGGCTTAACCACTGAGCCACCCAGGCACCCCTTAATTTTTCAAAGAATATACCCACATTGCTCAAAAAAACACAAAAGTTGTGTAGTGACACTCTCCCTCCCAGCCCATCCCCATCCACCCCATTTCTCATGTGTATCCTTTCAAAATTTACGTACGCCTAAGAAAATTCGGATGTGTTATCCCCCCTCCGCTTCCCACAGTGTGTGTTTTTCACCTCGCTCTTTTCTCCCCGAACAACAACAGATCCTGAGAATGTCTCACGTCAGGTGTGTATGTACCCACTCTGCTGAGTTCACCGTGTGGCTATTATCTGTGTGTGCGTTTTCTTCTTGACTTAGAGAGGAATTATGATCCGAAGAGCCCAGGTGTTTGAATAATGGGGATGCTGAGGACGGTGACCGGTATCAGACACCTTGATGTGTGGTATGATCATGATGTTTAAACTAGGTCACTATGATTTACGGACGCGGACTGTACAAGCGCCCAGACAGACCAGCAACCATGGAAAACAGGCAACGTCAAGAAACATACATGGTCCTTCCCCGGGGGCCGGGCATGCGCAAGCCCCCTGCCCCCCCACGGCGCATGCACAGACCACCCCTCGCCTCCTCCCTGTCGCTGCGTTCATTCACTCCCCAGGCCGCCCTCCTTCTCCTGCTGTTCGGCTCAAGTTCTTGCAGCCGCTTCTGCGGATCCAATCACCAGCCACCCGCAGGCAACGCGCACGCTTCCGCCTCCAGCCCTGGAAGCTCCGGTACAACCATCCAAGTAGCGTCTCCGCCACCGAGGAAAC
The DNA here is from genome assembly GCF_020171115.1 of Neogale vison. Lineage (NCBI taxonomy): Eukaryota > Metazoa > Chordata > Mammalia > Carnivora > Mustelidae > Neogale > Neogale vison. The sequence goes on from NC_058104.1 coordinate 34,776,944, forward strand.
CCATTCATACCGAGCCCAGGAGAAAGTGGGGTTCGGGGGAGGATGCAGGGGAGCCCGGTGGCTTTCGCGGCTGCCCTCTGTCGGGCGCATCGTCTGTGTCCAAACTTCAGACACCACGAGAGCCACGACACCAAGTGAGCACAGGACTGGGTGCGCATCTTCGGCCGTGGCTGGGAAGTAAAGTCTTGTGGGGCTTCTGGGGCTCTGGGAAGCATGGTTCCCTACCAAGTACTGAGAAGAGGGAACTGCGGGCACCTCCAGTCCACGGTGCTCTTCCCCAGCTCTGGGGGCGCTCTGGCTGGAGAGATGCACTTGAGAGCAGTTTGCCCCTGCTGTGTTGGCCGGTGGGGTGGAGGTGCGGGGAGCAAGGGGGTGCCTCTAGCTTAGTCCTTAGGCTGTCTGGTGGTCAGGTCAGACACGCTGTCAGTACACTGCCAATGCTTCTGGATGAGGGGAACCCGTGGATTCTTCCTCCAACTATGCTTTATGACCCATTTCTCCCCAGGCTGCATCTCCTCCAACTGGCCCCCGGCCCCCGTCAGATGTGCCATCCACCAGCCGGCCCCCTGATGACGAGAGGCATTTCCCACTGCTGCTTCCCACAGTCCTGACATCAGCACCTCGGGGGAAAGCCAGGCTAGACCTCTGTGCTGGCCACGGTGGTCCCAAGACCTCAGTGGAAACTTCCCAACCTTTCCATCAGATCCTAGCATCATTCAGGACTGGAGCCTGGGATGGGGGAGGACTTGATTCTAATTTGTGATCAGGAGAGAAGGGAAGAAGGCTGGTGAACTCCGGATATACAGGAGCTGGGCTGCTCTCTGGTTATTAGGATTTGGGGCAGAGGATGCCCATCAGCGGCAGAGTTCTACAATCCTGGATTTTTTTTTAATCAAAAATATTTTTTTAATGTGGCTAAAAAAGAAAGAAAGAAAGAAAAGAAATGGATAACTGAATGGTTTTAGTAAAACATAGTCCCAAACTTTAAAACATGCTCCCTGCCCATCAGTGCTTGAATTTGCTGGCCCTTCCTCAGCAAGGAAAAACAGCCACTCCTATATTGGGGCGGGGGGAGAGGCACCCAGTGCCTTTCTTTCAGAGACGCTAACAATGTATATATATATATATATTTATATATATATATATATAAATTTTTTTTAATCTTGGAAAGTATTACGCAGTGAAATAGACTTTTGACTGGTGCTCAGCTCTGTGAATTCAACACCTGTATAGATTCATGTGACCGCCACCACAATCAGGATACAGAACGGCCCCATCACCCCCCAAAATAAATCCCCTTATCTGCTTCTTTATAATAATACCCTCCCCCTGCCCTAAACCCTGGCAACCACTGATTTGTTCTCTATCACTGTAGTTTTGTCTGTTTGAGAGTATCATATAAATGGAATCATACAGTACATAACCTTTCTTTCACTCGGCATAATGCCTTTGACATTCATCCAAGTCACAGTTTTTTTTTAAGGAGCAACAGATAAAGGTTTTACGTAGGTCGTTGAAATTGGAATTGGAAAGCAACTTTGGGTTAGCCCTCAGGTAATAGAGTACAGTGATGGCACTGGAGCTTACCAAACCCGGAGTCCGGAGAAAATTATACGAACCCGAGCCAGGGGGGAAAAGAAAAATCTAAAAATACAGCAGAGCTGGATCTTTTCCTCCAGTTCCTTGCGTCTCCATTTGCTTTTCCCATGATGCCCCATCAATTTGCAATTAAAATTGGAATCACAGTTTTTGAAACCACCCAGACTTTGTAATGTCAGCCAGTCCCTCCCAAGCTGTTGATGGACCATGACAAGCAAGTATAAAATGATACAGCGACATCAAAGCAAGATGCATCTAAGTGGGTTGGCCGGCATGTCCCCGAGTGTACACACACTGTGGTGATGTGTACCACCGGCTGAGAAAGAAAAATGGAGGTGGCCCATGGACACAACTTGAAATGCCATCTAATCACATCCCTAGAAAATAATGACCTTTGCTTTTTCTTTTGGTTCAAATCTTGCGATTGCACGATGGAGAGAGTCTTAGGTGCTAAAATGTTGTTAATGCCTCTCTAATGGGTTTCTTTCCCTCTCTCCCCTCATTAGAAAGAACGAACCTGTGTCATGTGGAGTATGGGCTGCAACTGCCCCACACTGTTTGGGGACTATGGACTGCATTTATGACAATTTTCTACTCCAGATTAGTGGGGATTCGCAATAGGATGGTGACGTGAAGTTTCATGTTTAAGTGAATATGTTAAAGCTAAAGTTAGGAGTGGACTTTGAGGTCATGCGAAGTCCATGAAATATCTGTAGACACATCCAAGGGTCAATCATGAAGATGGCCCCCAAGTGACTGAAGGTCCCAACGTGACATCAGATTTCAGACAGAACCGTGAGCACCCAATGCCTGAGGAGGCTTGCAGACAGGATTAGCCCCCAGGCACCACAAAGCCAGCCCTTCCACCAATGGTTCAAGCATCCAGGCTCTCCGTACTGACCATGCCACCCCAACGGACCTCCCTTCCCATCAAGCTTCCAGCGGCTTGAAAGGGAACTGTGTCATCTCTGACACAGCTGGTCCCCCTCACAGGCAGCTCACTCTCCCCTCAGCCTCCTCTGCAGCCCTCTTCCCAGTGTTTCCCCGTCATTCTGAAGGCACCAACTCCTGACCAAGGCTGAAAAACATTCTTCTAGGTGGACCTTTATGTCCACTCCTTGCCCATCCCTCAGCCTCTCCTTGTTAGCAAGACCCACTCTCCAGGGTGGACTTCTGTCTGCAGAGAGGCAGTCACCTTCTGTGCAAGCAAGGTCATCTCTAAAGCATGGACTGCTGAGCTGCTCTGTCCTATCCAGCTATAGAGGCCGAAAGAAGGGTGCAGAAGGATGGAGAGCCCGGAGCGGTTTGGAATGGCACTCACGCTGGGGGCAGTGGCCAAGCAGTCTTGGGGGGCGGGGATGGCATCACCAGCCCCACATCCTCCAGGAACCCCAAGGGCACCCGTGGGAATGACGACAAGGAGCGCTGGGGATTACGGGCTCCCACCCTGGGGGCCAGCTCCAGAACCACACAGGTTCCTCCAACCGCAGGTCATCCTGGTTCTAGATTCTTCTCCTCCCTATGGGCCCAACCGAGAAGACTGCAGCTTTCCTCACCCTGACAAAACTCCACGTCGTGTCTCTTGCCCTCCAGGCAGGCCCATCAGCTTAGTGATGGTCATACGTCCTCCAAGCACGATCCAGGAAGGGGGAATCACAACAGGGATAAAATCTAACTCGTACTTAAGACAGTGAGTCACTACCACAGCCTGGGAGGTAGGAGCACCTGCCACCGCCATCACGCACAGGAGAAAGCAAGGCTTAGGACAGCTGTGACGTACCCACGTTGAACAAAGACCGAAGGCAGGACTGGCAAAGAGCAGGGTCTGTCTCGATGACCCAGCCTATCGAAGTCATGAAAGGACACTTACAGGTAACATTCCGCTCCCCAACGTGCTCTACAGAAATTGCAAATCAGTAAGACAATCATAAACTGAGATTCGCTTTTTTAAAAAGATGCCATATTTCAAGCTTTGTTCTGGAAAAAAAAGGAAAAAACCTAGAAGATTTGGCAATAAGTCTGTTGAGATTAACTGGTAGTTGTCCCCCCTAAATGGGACAAGCGCCCTCTCTGCCGGGGCCTTGTCCTTATTGTCCCTTCGCGTCACTGTCCCACAGCCAACCTCACCCGTTCACAGCCGTGTCTACAGAGACCCTGCAGGTGCTGATCTGTGACGGCATCATTGTTCCAAACTACTCCTCCGTGAGATGCAAGGTCTGGGCAGCTCGGTCACTGCCCCTGTCACCGCTCGAAGCTCTCCATGCTTTTCACATCTCCCTGGGCGTCAGCCACCCGGATAGGGTAGAGGTGCTCAGGGGTTCATGTTTGAGAGATGACCTTGCTGGCACACTTGTCACTGGAATGATGTCCAAATTTGACTGCCTATAAAACAGCTTTGACGTAAGAACCTCCCAGAGTCGTTTATGCCCGTATCCCCCTCTTTCTCCTCGGCAAGAGAGAATAATTGAATTAAGTCAACTTTTTTCTCTCCCAGAGAAATGATGGACACACGGCGATCCGAGCAAGGTGCTCCAGGATTTCTGGCTACGGGAGAGGTCTGTGCTAGAGAAAATACCGGGGCGTGGGGGTGCGGGCGACTTCTGGTAGGGACTTTGCCACCACAGAGCTATGCAATGACTTAACTCGTTTTTCACAGAATTAATAATTCAGATCCCCCACGGTTTCGGCCAGAAGTGGCCATAAACTGCAGAGAGTTTAACCAACCACTTCTGAAAATGGGGATTGATCCTGGTAAATGCTGCCTCCACTTTCAGCCCTCCCGCCTGAGCAGAATGAAAGCTGTTAGGTGATTTCATATCTTCATTAAAACCGTCAAAGCAGAAACACTGCGAAGAGGCTGCCAAGGCAGAGAACATTCCCCCTATGCTCCGGCAGCTCTGCGGAAGTTGGAGAGATTCAGATCCCGATTATCCTGCAGGAAGGCTCTACGGTATTCAGTTCTGTTTGAAGGGACCCACACACGCAAGCCCCCTAAACCCAGCGAGGCCAGCGAGGCCACTACCTTGCCTGGAATGAGAAACTGGGACTGGGACACGGACACACACATACACGGACACACACACACGGACGGACACACACACACACACACACCACCACCACCACCACCACCACCACCACCCACCCCACCCCCCAGAGTGGCAAGGACCTCTTCTGGGCTGGGCCGAAGGTAATTCAACCTTCAAAGGATCTCAAGAGGTTACTTAAGAATGCTGCACTGGCAAAAAGGCCTCAAAGACCTCTAGAAAGAGGGACTGTGCCATGTCCCACCTATCTGGGCGTGACCCTGCAGCCCCCCCAGTCACAGGAGAACATGGCTTTCCTGTCTTTGGTTAGTTCAAGGACACCTACAGATAGACCCTTGGCCAGTCAAGCCACGGGCTGTCACTTGTCACAAGACAGCAAGCGCCTCCTGGAGGCTGCCAGCGGCAGCCACTGCGGGCTCCCCTGATGCCGACCTCATGCCTTGCCACGGCGAAACCCCTCGGCATGTCCTGCCTGTGTGTGTTCGCACCGCACCCAGCATCCGACGCAGGTGTCTCTGAGTAGGTGACATCTGAGCTGGAACCCACACGATGAGAAGCAGCCAGATCTAGGGCACGGCACAGGCCCAGCCCCTACAGCTGAGGCATCAGCTCCCCCTTGGGCCTCTCTAACCCACGGCTGGGTGGGAACCCCTCCTGTGTGATCCTACAGTGAGCGCACAGTCCCTCTGCCAGTCTCGCTCCTGGACCGGTGTGCCCTTCAGCTCTCTAAAGGAGAGATCCGAGATCTCATCTTTGCTTTTTCAGGGCTTGGCACAGCGCCTGGTACAAAGTCGGTGGTCAGTAAATGTGTGCAGGACTGAAATCACGGCATGAGTGTATTTAGAAACACCCTTGACCGCCCCGCCCCCAACTTCAGCCACGCCCTTTGAAAAATCCCCTCTGCCCCCTGAGACCCAAGTAACATACTGCCTCCTCCGGGAAGCCTTCCAAAATTCTCCCAGTTGGATTTCATCTCCTTTCTGTGCTGCTATAGCTCTGCTTGGGTCTCCACATGGTATCTCTCACCATCTGATTTTCCATGAGCATCTTGTAACCACATCAAACCGCAAAGAGCCCAGCGGCGGGACCCATGCCCAATTTGTCTCTAGGACCTCGGCACCTAGCTCAGTACAGATTGGATGAAAAAAAAAAATCAATGACTAATAATGACAGGTAGCCCTTGTTGGACACCTTGCACATGCCAGAATCTGAGCACTCGTGCAAAGTCCTCACAGCAAGCTTAACGAGGTGCTGCAACGTGACTCGTCCTGATGTGCAGACAGAACCGAGCGAGGCACAGAGAAGCCGCTGCTGGTCGGTGGGGGCACACCTGGCAGGTGGTAGAAGTGAGAGCCCAACCCGTTCATTCTGGTTCCAGAGCTGAGTTTTTAATCATGGCCGGAACTGCCTACTCAGGGGCTCTCTGCCTCCTTACCCCCCCTTTTGAGGTCATCTTGCCCACACCCTTTGACTCCTGGCTCTTCTCCCTCCTTCCAATGAGATGCTTCCTCTCATCCCCCCAGAGGAGCACCGCTCCCCCAAGAGCCCCAGCTGCACCGCCTGCTGCATCTCTCTGCCAGCGTCCAGGAGGATGTGGGACACCCTCACCCAGCTGTGGGCACCCAGACCAGTGGGGGGTGTTGGGGGGGGAGGCTGAGTCTGCAGGAAGCCACCCTTTCATCAGTGCTGACGGCAACTGGCCCCACTGAAGTCAAGCTCGCGAGCCCTGCTGTCATAGATACCCGTACCATCGCCGCGGCTGGATATGGTTCTATCCAGGGACAGTAAGTCCCAGGGACAATTTTCCCCTGTAGAGCTCCCACTACAGAGCTGAGAAGGCCCAGGTGTCACCTTATCCTGCCACTAGGCTGAAGTCTCACATCATGCATCCCTGAGTGAAAGGGACTTTGCATCCTGAAAATTTAAAAAGATACCCTGTCTCGCATGAGCCTCAAAAAAAAGAAAGAAGGAAAGGCTTAAGCTCCATTCCCATAAATTACCATAAACTGCCAACTCCCTGGTGGAAACAACTTTATGTGTGACTTTTGCAACACCGAAGCCTGTAGGTGTTTGTGAAACGGCCTACGTCGATCTAATAATCGGGGGGGGGGGGGGAGAATGCGGTTATTACACCCTCGGGAACAGTGAAGAAACCAATGGCAACCTTGAAAGGGTTTGGGATCTCCCCCTACCCCCATTCTAGTATCTGCTATACTCTTTATTCTGGGAACCCCGTTCTTCTGAAGGCTAGACTCCCTTGTAAATATTGCAAGTCAAAATACTTCTTGAATGCTCTTATCTGTTCTGAGTTTTCCTTTGGCTTGTCTCTTCCAATCATTAACACATCAAAGGAATCTGAAAGCTGGAAACCTGGCAGGATTTACTTAGGGTGGATTTCCTGCAAATTCTAGCAGCACTTCCCCGGATGGGACGTCGGCTGGAGGGCCATCTCCGTAATCCGGAGTACTCCACAGACCTACTAAACATCACCGGGTAGTTATGAATTATTTATGAAGTATCACGGACTATTTCTCACAGAGCGAAAACTTGTTATTTTTTACATTTTGATTCTACTCCTTCCATTCTCCCACATGAAGGAGAAAGGAAGGGCTCAAGCAGAAATTGAGATTTAACGAGCTCCTCCTAGTATCCTCTAGTACCTTCAGACAAAGACAGGGCAGGCCACAGACTTGGAACATTCTACCCACCACCTGAGGAAGCAGGTCCCAGGCTTGGAACATTCCATCCACCTGAGAAACCAGACTTCGATTACAACTGTTTTGTTTTCAAACTATTCCGATGATTCCCTCCTAATGATGGCACGTGAGGCCGGTTTTCCACGTCGGGTGGTTTTGAGATCAAGTTGTTTTTTAAAAACACATACTCTATCTGCCGATCCCGTGTTGGGTTTACACACGCACGTCTCTAGAAGGACACGCTGAAGTGGGCGCCTGTGATGGCTCGGGGGGGAGGAACCATGCACGCAGCCCAGAAACGGGGGTGGGGGAGAGGAGAATAATTTTCACAGGACATCCCTTTGGATGTTTCCAAAATATGTTTTCAAAATATCTGCACTGAGGGGAAAAAAAAAAAAAGCCAAAATCTTTATGAAAAAAATTACAGCCTATAAATGTGCTAACTTAAATAAAAATATTAAGGATATAAATAGTAGAGGCCATGCCAGTGCTGGGCAAATACTGTGAAGGTGGTACAGGAATGTCTGAAGCTTGGAAAACGCAGCCCTCAGAGAATAGGGGAGAGACGCTGCCCCCTCGGAAGACGGCAGGGAGAGGTCCCCAGCCTCCACCCCGAGCAGACACCCCAGGTTTCTTTCTCGTGGGAGCTGAGGGCCATAGGCATGGAAGCCTCTGATGCCAAAAAGTTTGGGAAGACGCTCCCAGCGGGCTTGCACCTGGGAAACCACATGTCACCCGAGCCCCAGATAACCCCGTCAGCACCCCTGGCCTGGGTCCCTTGGAAAAACATGCCAGTTAACACCCCCTTGCCCCTCTCCCTCTGCCATCATCTTGCTGAGAAGCCCCCGCCATGAGCGCGGCACTGGGCCAACAGCCCAGCTGTGCAGCTTGACAGGCAGCAATTACGTCTGAAATGCTAAGTTACTTCCACTCACTAGTGGCTTTTACCCACCTCGTCAAGCCGCCCATGGACTACAAACACCGCAGCCCACGAGGAGAACAAAGTGGCAGCAAGGGCTGGCCCCCGGCAGCCTGGCACGGAGCCTGGCGCACAGTAGGCGCCTGACAAATACATGGCTTCGCCTGCCCCAGGGTCAGCTCCAGAGGAGAGAGGCACCCTGCGGAGTCCGATTGGCCGTGACCTCTCCGACCCCTGCAGCCTGACTCACTGGCCGCGTGCCCGTCTCCCCACCGCCGCCCCCCCACCCCGGCTGCCGGGCCCTCCACGGCCTCCACTCCGAGTCCTCCCGGGGACCCCGATCAACAGAGAGCCGGGTGCTTCCACCCCCTCCCACGCACTGGGCGCGCAGGCATCCAGGGCTGACTCGCGGAGGTCTAACCAAAGGCAAGAACGCGGCTCTCCAGGCCCACGCGGCAGACGCACGGGCTCATTAGCAAGCGTGCGGGCAGCAGCACCTGTTGGGCACCGGCCGTCAGGGACTCTCAGGATGTGCCTCTGCATATCTGGGTGCTCACCACAGCCTCTTGTGGGAATTGGGCTGCACGTTCTTGCATGTCAGGAGGGACGTTTCCGGGGGGATGGCATGGGTGACACAGATCTAAAATGGGCACAGCTCCCTGACCCTCCGAAGAGGCCCCTGCTGGCCAGACAGACAGCAAGCTGGGGGCTCCCTCCTGGGCCAGGCATTTGGCACCTAGCGTCAGGCTCTTGGCGGGGGTGGGGGGTGGGGGGAGGGCAGTGGGCCCCCACGGCAGACAGCACTTCTGCGGGAGACAGTTTCCACCCAACCCGGAAGCATCACCTCACCGTGTCTAAGACCCCATCAACTGTCAGACACCCTCATTTCAGTGATGTTAAAATGGGGGGGGTGTGCTCTTAAAATCTTTAATAAGTGGTTTTTTCACATCCAGAACAGCCTTAATAGTGTGGCACTGAAAAGCACGGAGGCTCTTCAGGGCCTCCCCGCCTGGAACAACCACACAGCAGAGGCTGTGTGGACAGGCTGCCCCAGGCGGGCCCCCCCCACCGTCCCCGGGAACTCCAGCGGGGTGGGAAGCTAGCGCTTCAAAACACGTCTCTGAGCCGTGACTGTCCTGCTTGCCCCCGCTGGATGTTCCTCGGTGCCTGACAAGCGGACCCGTGCTGGAGTGAACTGTGCCATCTCCGGCCCGCCGCCAGCTGACCGCGAGCAGACGAGGACGGGGGATTGATGGACTCGAGGATTCCCTCGCCTCCGCATGGAGAACATCCTCCTGGACTGAGGCAGGAAAACTCCAAAAACCTGTGTCTGCACGGACGTTGTAATCGTGCGTGCGAGGGCACACGTGTGGGGTGGGCGCACACCTGACGGGCACCGAGCAGCCCACTGTCCTGTGTTGCTCAGCTGGTTAAAGACGGTGGAGCCGGGGCGCCTGGGTGGCTCAGTGGGTTAAAGCCTCTGCCCTCGGCTCAGGTCATGACCCCGGGGTCCTGGGATCTAGCCCCGCAGCGGGCTCTCTGCTCAGCGGGGAGCCTGCTTTCCTTCCTCTCTCTCTGCCTGCCTCTCTGCCTGCTTGTGATCTCTGTGAAATAAATTTGAAAAAAAAAAAAAAAAAGACGGTGGAGCCTTCTGCCTTTGGTCTTATTTCTTCCTCAAGTTTGGCTTTGCTATTAGAATCTCAGCTCTTGATCGAGAGGAGCCGGAAGCAGTGACAGACCATGTTCTCGGCTTTGGATTCCCTGTCCTACTTAGACGGTTGCGTCTGGGGGAGGCGTGTTGTGTCGTCTCTGCCTTACACCTCCCCAGCACCACCGACGCTGAACAAGTAGCCTGAGATGTGACGTCTAAGGCTTACACAGGCTCATCTATCAAAATGATGTCACCAGGCCCAGAGTCCATGACTGTGTCCCAGCTTGCTTGTGGTGGCGTTCTGATGCGTTTCAGGGTTCCGTTCCCCCTGACACCCCGCCCTCACCCCCTGGCCATCCCGGGAAACTAGCAAAATCCGGAACACTTCCGACGACACTCAGCTCCCCCTTAGACTCGAAAAACTACTAGACAATGCACTGTGTGTATCTCCTGACCAAAGAGAGTCATTCTGCCTCACATCCATCCGTCGCTCCACGAGGGCGTCCCACAAGGGACCTCAGATGGGGAGCAACCTCTTCGCATGCTCGGTCTCGCTCGAGTTTGAGACTGTAAAGCAGGTAGGACGTCCGTTCCGTTTTAAAGGTGAGCAAATGGACACCCAGAAATGGGAAGCGACATTTTAACGACGCGGGAGGAAGCAAGGGGGACAGCGGGGCTGGGGAGAGAGACAGAAGACCAAAAAATTTTTCAAAAAAAAGCAAATGAAAGCACAGCTGGAACTGGAACTTAAGACTCGGGACCCTGCCTCGTCTACCACGGAACCACTTTCCCAGCAGTTCGTCAATCCCTCAGCCCCGTCTGGTAACAGCGGCAGGGCTGGAGACCCCCAGCTTTAACAGTCCTATGGGCGATCCCGAAGCATCGGTAGGGAAGCACTAGTAGCCACAGGCAATAGTGATCTTTACACACCACGGACTTTCCCAGGGCACTTGCCCACACGGGGTTTCATTCATTCTGCAAAACCACCTTCTGCGATGTGGCTGCCAGCCCCACTCTAGGAGGAAGCCGAGACGCAGGGGTACCACGGTGGCCCGATCCCACAGCGTCTGGAGGCCCTCCCTCCCCGGTTCCCTCGTCAGCCTGCTGTCACTTTGCCTACCTGTCCAAGCCTCCAGACAACGCCATCCTGTAAGCTCGGCTGCCACCGTGGGGAGGAAATTGGGAGAGGGGAACCAGGCCAGACACGCAAGGGATGAAACTCAGAGAAACCTCTAAGGTTTCTTAGGGCTGGCTCTCTGAGGGTGGCACCAACAGGGCTGGTTCCCAAGAGGGGCTCAGGGTCCACACAAGGCAGGCACAGAGTCTGCCTCCCAGTCTCTCTGGCTGTATCACCCACCTTCAGGCGCCGGGCGTCACCTCTCGGCTCAGCTCCACAGAAAAGCAGGCTTTCCTTCGGGCTGGGACTGAAGTTGGATTTTCCCACTGTCCCTCTGTAGTGGGGCCTTGGGACTCAGGAAGTTGCCCCGGGGGCTTGGCCGTGGGCAGATTATAATGCGATCCATGCCCTACTACTGTACCATGCTGAAGCCCACCTCTGGAAAAGTCTGCCAGGGCTCTTCGGCCATGTCTACCTGGTGGGCACTGGCCTTAACAGTGGCCGGCTGTGTGGAGCGGGAGTCAGAGCTCTTGGCTGGAAACCCCAAGCAACCGTTCACGGGCGCACACACGAGAGCATGTGGATTTCGGCGGGATACTGCGTGCCAGTGACTTCTGGCTCACCAATTTGCTTTGCAACCCCCTTCAGGTGCTCTCCATTTAGGGGGCTGCAGTTTTCACACCTGTGAAATGAAGGGCCGTAGGCAGAAAAGAAGAGCATCCTACCACCTGTTGTCCAAACTCACAGAATTTGGGGCTCAAGTGAGAACATGGGTTTTAAAGGATCCCAGGAATCCCTGTCACTTCTGCAAATGAATAAAGCACAAACAGAGAAATGTTCTGGGAAATCTGAAAACAGCACCCGAATGGGGCAGTATTACCTAGAAACAGCAATCCACAACCAAACCCCCGGACTCTTGAGGGTGTGGGTCTGCAACAGAGAGAAACGCAAACCACACAGCCCTTTCCTGAGCTGTACACTCCTGGCTCTCCTGGGGAAGTGGCAGGGTGGAGCAGTCTGCGCCAGACCTCTGGGCTCATCGTTCTAGAAATACAAAGGCTGAGAGGGAGGGTAACTCAGACCCTGGGAAGTGGGGTGGAGGAGAGAAGTGGAGCTGTCAGTGTGCTTAATGTTAAATAAAACCTACCAAGACTCAGCTGAGAATTTTAGCAGAATCCAAATGTGCTATAAAAAAAAAAAAAAAAAAAAAGGCACGGCTCCCATCTCTAAGGTTCACAGCTAAGCTGGCTTAGAATCACACATGCCAAGGTTAAAAATAAAAAGCAGCCATCCCCGAATGACATGGGCTCCGGGAAGGAAGCCTGGGGTAAGTTCTTTGCTGGCGAACCCAGGAGAGGGAAGTGCAGAAGCTGGGTGTGGGGTACCGGTGCTTACTGGAAGACACAATATCTAAAAGCCAGATGCTCAGAATTTTGCTGTTTTGCACTTAAAAGGCACTTTGTAGTGGCAAAGGGTTTCATAATAATCTTCAGATTTTCCATCGAGGAAAGCCTGCTGTGCATTAGAGCGTGACCACGGCTGACCCACACAGGGTTCTGCTGCTCCACGCATTCGCCTCCCTCACCCTGCGGTCTGGCTCTGAAGCCGCCCTCGCATACCTCGTACACCCGGGTGGGATGCCTGTGGGTCACAGCGTGGAAAGCACCAGACCTGTGTCACTCTGTTCCATTAAAGCCAACATAGCGGTGTCGCGGACCACCAACAGGCCGGGGATCCCCTGCTGGGCCCCACGGGAGACGGTGTGTGTCCGCCTCCTGAGGACAGTGCCCCATCCCTTGGCCCCACAACCACAAACACCACAAGTCAGGCCTATCGGCCCCGCTACCCCCTTGCAAATCCAGGGCCCCTAAGATGAGCCCAGTGGGGTCCCGCTTCTAATGAAGTTTTCATTTGTCCAATATGCTTATGACTTCTACTCCCTAAAAGGCTTATTTTTATAAACATTTTTAAAAATTAGCTCTAGTTCCTGTGTCAGCTACCATGTTATTCCTCCCCAGCTGTATGACTATGCAGACATTTCCAGATGGTCTTCAAGGGGTCAGGTGACGATGGGAATTCTGTGGCCCATGTGTTACAGAATACACATTCTGTATTCTGTGTATACAGAGCCCCTACCTTACACCACCCTGGGGGGTGCCCTGACTCAGCCCACATTTGGGCCAGTGTTACACCACGGCACCAGGCAGGGATTGGGAGCCGATGGGCACTGAACAGGAGAGGCAGTCACCTTCCAGAAGCTTCAGGCGATCCCTAGACACCACTAGCCTTGGTGACCGTCATCCCTGGCAGGGAAACGGAGGACTGGACAGTCTCTGACTGGCTCTCCCCAGGATCCAGCCAACCCTTATCTGAGGTGCCCACCAGTATCCCAAATTCCACATCCTGGCTGCTGGTTTGGAAGTACCACCCAAGGACAGGTGTCTTTTTCACACCCTGAAGGCACCTGAGAAAGCCCTCGGAAAGCAGGTAAGGGCTGGGACAGTTTTCCTGCCCATTACGATGGAGGAGAAAATCGAGGCTTAAAGAGTTTCAGATACTTGCTCAAGCTAAGTCACAGAGCATGGCTGAAATCCGAGGTTCCCTTCCACCACCCAAGACCATTAACTCAGGGTCAGAGCGACTGGGCGCTCTCAGCGGAGGCTCAGCAGCAAACACCTGGAGCTGGGAATGAACCTCCAGAAGGGACCTTCCTCCTCCCCACACCTCTCCTTGGGCCTCTCCACCCAAGCGCGGGGCCCTGCCACAAGGGGGCCCTATTGTGACCTTCCCTGCTCAGGGTCCTTCAGATGCCCCTTAAGATCGGCGAAGGTCAGGAGAGGGCCCCCTTCCTCAGGCACCCTGCTCCACCCGAGGCTGGACAAGGAGGCAGCCCACCGGCTCGCCCCGAGGTTTTGGTTAGAGACCCTCCTTCCCTTCCGGCGCCTCCCAAAACCACTGTCCTTTGCCGTTCGAGAACGCGCCGTGGTCTACACCATCCCTGCGAAGTTCTGAGTAAATCCTGCTGGAGTCCCCCCACGTGTCAAGCCTGAACCCACACGACGAACCGGATTAAGAGGGAGAGAAGACGCAGGAGGAGACCCTAAGGATGAACCCGACTGGGCACCCGACGCGCCCGCTCCTTACCTGTACCAGTCGAGCCCGCGGCCGTAGTTCCTGTCGAAGAAGTGTGGCTCCGTGCCCAGGGCCCGCACGTCCGGGTGCACGCGGATGAACTCCAGCACTGCCCGCGTGCCCCCCTTCTTCACGCCCACGATGAGGGCTTGGGGCAGTCGCTTGGTGCCCATCCTGGCTGAGCCCGAGTGGTTGGCAGCGGGGAGGCGAGGGGCGGACGCGGCGGCGGCGGCGGCGAGCGCGCTGGGAGCGCCGGGCGCGCTGGGCGTGGGCCCCGGGGGATCGCAGGGGCGGGACTTCGGGAGAAGTTTCTGGCCGCCCGCGCCGGGGCCGCGCAGACAGCGAGGCGCGCTGAGGAGGCGGCTCTGGCCCAGGTCGTCGCAGCAGCACAGGAGGCTGTAGCACAGGTAAGTGCAGGAGAGCGAGAGCGTGAAGGCGAAGAGCAGCCTGCGCGCCCTCCGCGGCTGAGCTGGCCCCGCGCGGCCCAGGACCCTATAGGCCATGGCTCCATGGGCCCGCGCCGGGGGTCATGGTTTCCGGGGAGCGCCGGCGGCGGAGCTGCTGTGGCCCTGCGGCCGCCTAGAGGGCTGGCGCGGCGCTGCCCCGGTCCCGCGGGTCGGGCGTGGGGGGCGCCGTCTTCTCCGGGCGCTGCCGGCCGGGGCGCGCACCATGCCCGGGGATCCCGGGGGCGGCGGCTCCTCGGGGCACAGGCGGCTGCGCGTCCCACATCTCCCCGTCCCGCGCCACGGGGCTCCGGACGGCGTTCCTTGGGTCTCACGTGCGCCGGCTTCGGAGTGCGCCCAACGCCCGAAGCTCCATGCCCGGCCCCTGGAGCGCGGCGCCCCGAACGCTCCGCGGCGGCGCGGCCGCGCGGGCTGGCGGGCGGACCGGACGGTGGCGCTGGCGCGGGCCGCGCTCGGGCTCCTCGAGAAATGCCGAGCCGCGCGCGCTGCCGGCTCTATTTAAGGAGTCGCCTGACGTCAGCCGCGCGGGTCTCCCGAGCCCGCGCCCCGCCCTGGGACCTGGCCCGCCCCCTGCGCCCCCAGTCTCCTGCCCCTCCCAGGGACGCGCTACCGCGGGCCCTCCCCGCGCTGACAGCTCCCCGGGCCGGCTTGGGCTGGCGAGATATTTACTCCTCTGGGGGGCTGAACGCCCCCACCACCCCCAAGGCTGGGAACCCCGGTCCAGGTTGCGCCAACATCCAGACCCGGGCGCAGACGCAAGCACTCTACACTGATACACGGTCCCACCACACTGACACACACGCACGCACACACTACAGGTACACACGTACCCTGACCAGGACACACCCCCTCACCCCACATGGGGCGTGGAAACACGACAGCGACCCACCCCGGTCCCCCTCATCCCCATCTCACCAGACACACACACAGCCTGGAATCGGACATTGTGTCGTGTGCGCACACACGCGCGGGACTGGGACACACGCTCTAGACGGGGATGGGTGGAGGAGCCGAGCGTGAGTGAGATTCCGTGACTATTCACGGAGCTCCCTAGCCCCGCGCGCTGACTCATACGCAGGCGGCTCGCTCTGTCTCACACCCGTGAAGGATGCGCCCCCACCCCACTGTCACTCCACCGTTCCTGGGACGTGTCGGGAGAGTGAGCCCCAAAGGAGCGGACTCCGCGCGGGGCTGGTTCCTCTCTTAGCGGCCGCCCCCTAGCGGCGGACTGCTCCCGGGGGAGCTGTTCTGGGGTCCCACAGCGTCCCTAAGATCCAGAATGCTGCAGATTTCACCCAGGGACACGAGGAGGAGGAAACAGAGGGGAGGACTGATCCAGGAGCAATTCCGCGTTGGGTTCGAATGATTCCCAAGTAAATTGCCCACAGTGACCATGCCCAGAACCGGCATGTGTGACCAAACCCAGTGCTGCCCTGAGTGGCCACATTAGTGGGTCAGAGCAGACCTAAATGACCGTGCCCAAGAACGCAGTTGTCACTCCACAGCAATGCCAAATCCCCGTGCCCAGGCGTTCACCAAGTGCTACCCCGGCAGAATGTCTGAGTGACCACCATCTCCTCTACCCTCTCCTCCCACAAACTATTATAAACACCCTTCTTCAGGGAATGACCTGATCAGGCCCTGTGGACCTTAGCCCAAGCCAGGGAATACTCTGTCCCCAAACAAGGCCCACCCTAGAAACCTTAGGCCAATCCTTCTATTACAGATCATAACTACCAACTTTGTTTCAAGCCTTCCCATGTTAACTCACTTAAACAAGCCTAGGAGCTTGTTACCATTATCCTAACATCACCTCCCTTTCTTAATTCTCATAGTTGCTAACAATTCTTGGGTGGTTGTCTGGTGCCGGTAATGCATCTATCACTTGACATGCTCCACCTCCTTAGTCTTTGGATATAGGTACTCATTTATAATTCCTAATTTACAGACAGTGCGATAAAGGCTTAATGAACACATAGTCAGTAGTTAACAGGACTAGAGTTAACCTGACTCCAGGATTCAAGCTCTTAAATGACAGTGCTTTACAATTCCCTCTCTTCCTTTGATCATTCCTAATAGCATTCCATCCTAGGCTGCTCTCTCAGGTGTAAGCTAACATCTGTATTACCTCCAAAACCTGACACCTGGGACCCAAGGAGGACTTCCAGGTGTAGGGTGAAAAGTTCACCAGGAGATTCACCTTCTTTTCGGTAAACTCTGCCTCTAGTAATGGCACCTCCGACTCCATTATCTTTATCTTGTAGCTACATCACACCACTGACATCTCAAACTCACAGCCAAGTTCCATCTCTAAGTGTCTCTTACGAGTGCTGCTGATTAAGGCATGTCTAACCCCATACTGTGCTTGTACAGTGGGCTTTTTTGGACCCAACATGTAGGTCCTTATGTATCTGACCTGATTAAATTTTATCTTGTCTCATCAGCTCTCTGCTCCAGTTTTTAACAAATGTCTACTTGAATCCTGAATCACAATGCAGCTTTCAGTTATTCAAAAAGAAAACGTAGAAAGGTTGAATTGCGGCAGCCTGACCCTTGATTTCTGGTGTACCTTGGGCAAGTGGTTGACCTTCCTGAGCCTTGGTTTGCTCAGCTGTAAAATGGGGAGTTAGGATTAACTCCGAAAACCTCCTGGGGTTCCATTATTCAAGGCATGAACCACACTGCTGGCATTATGTCCTCTCCGGGTTTGATTACAATTTTATTAATTCTTCACTCACATTTTTAATAATAATGTCAAAACAAATATGCTGGAAGGAGCTCTAAGATACACCTTTGACAGTTTTTCACATTGTGAACCTGTTATTTCTGCACTTTGTTGTTAGAATTACAAGGTTAAATGTGGATTAATTCACTCTGACAAGAACTTTTTCTTGCAAAAAAAAAATGAGTGTAGTTTTTTCTCATCATTCTCTACTTGGCTCTACTTAAAAATTATTTTTATCCTCGAATCCATAATCTGTGAAATGCCTGGGTATTCCAACCCATCAGAGCCGGGCAGACTTGCCTCTTCAGTTTTCCAACCAGAGTAGTGACCGTGATTTCAGTGGAGTTTTTCAGGAGTGAGACAGCAGACATGCCTGCTCCTCACCCCCACCCCTCTCTTTTTTTCCAGAAGTACAGCGATTCTTCTTTGAGAGCATCGGGGAGGATTATGCACAGACTGGGACTGGAATCCTTCAAAAATCAGATACAGTCCTAAGATCTGGCTGCTTTTCTCGGTCTTCTCTATTCCTCTCTGGACCTTGTTTTATTTTCTTCTCATTCCTATCTGCCTTTTTGCCCCCTTTATTTATAAACCAGGAAGGGCTACTGAGTTGTAAGCAACAGAAGCTAACTTTGGGCTAATAGAAGCAAAAAGAGGGATTTGGAATAGCTCACACAGAAAAAGAACTTAGCCGTCGCTCACAGAATGAAGGTGGGGGAACAGGGCACATACACAGGATAGCAACCACAGGACACAGCTCCTCCTTTTGCCTTCCTTTCTGAGTCTTAGTTTGCTCGTTTGCATGAGCATCCTCTTGAATCCTCCCTTCCACTCTTATAACCTGCATTTAAGACCTTGAATTTGAAATTATTAAACAAGGAAATTTTCTTTCCCCTAAGTCTTTGGACCCAATCAAGCCTTATTCAGCCGTATGTCCATGTAAGTTTCCATTCTGTTCCCCCTAGAGTCTAGTTTTGTAAAGTGTGAGAAAATGTTCCAAACTGGGTGGTTCCTAAGAGACGAAGAACGGTGAAATGGACTCCCGCGGTCTTGCGGGTTGTGTGAGGTGCAGAGTTCACATCTGAGCTGGAGGGTGTGCATGAATATTCTACCTTTAGGAACAGACCAGGAGCGAGGATGAGAGGTTTTCCGCGTGCTCCGTTCTCTGGCTGAAGTCCGAGAGCGAAAATTCAAGGAACCAGATGCTGCCTACAGAAGGGAACCAAATCTGAAAGGCCAGGAACCATGGCTAAGTACTTTGTAAGGTTCCAAACCTTCTGTCATCTCCACGTTGGTGTACTTGTGCCGTCGGCAGCATTCATCATCCACGTAATGGACACGAAGTATTGAGCATTTATTCAGCACCAGGCGCCGGGCTCGGCATTCAGATGCAGTACCTCATTTCATCCTCGCAACAGGCCAATGAGATAGGGCTTATTAGTATTCCTATCTTGTAAATGTGGAAGCCATCTCAAGGAGGTTGATTTTTCCCTTGTTCTCCCAGATGCTGTAGGCTGGAGAAGGGGACAACCAGTGGGGGTGGGGGAAGCATGAATGGGGCACCTGGGTGGCTCAGTTAAGTGTCTCACTCTTGATTTTGGCTCAGGTCATGATCTCAGGGTCAGGATCCATGGTCAGCAAGGAGTCTGCTTGAGATTCCCTCTCTCCCTCAGCCCCTCCCCCTGCACGCACACTCTCCCACCCCCCCACCCCAAAATCAATCAAACTTTAAAAAAAAAAAAAAGCCCAAATGGGGAGGCTGATGATCAGCTTCACCAACAGCCTTCCCTTGGGTCAGAACTGCTTTGTGCCTCACCTCCCATCCTGCATTATATTGACCCACACAATCTTCTGCTCACCTTATCTTACCATCTTGCGTTCTTAATGTGACGGTAAACTCTTTGGGGGCCGGGGACTAAATAGCTAGTTCCCAATCAGCCTAGTACTTAGAATCTAGGCTGCGTATTCATGCTGGGACTCCCCTGGATTCCCGAGCTCCTTTCCCCTCCTTGATGGACCATGGACCACTAACTTTTACCCTGTTAGGGGTAGGCTTCCAAGAAAGAACTAATATTTCATTACAAAATTTACCCAAAGTGGATTCTTTATAATGTCAGAGAAGATACTAACCTTGTACAATAATGTAGCAGAGCTGACCCAGAGTACCTGGTGATCCTCCCTCTCATCTTCTTGTCTTTAACCAAATGGAAGCAGGTGAGAGTATCACTATTGGTGACCCCCCAATTTACCCATTTCTGAAATACAGATCTTAGTGGTATAAGAAGAGTACCTAGCTGCAGAGAACAACTTGAGGAGATAGATTTGTTGGCTTGTATTGAGTTTTCTGTTTCCTTCAACATTATTATTATAGATTATATTATCCTGAATGTAGAAACAAATGAGAAGCAAAAAGAAAAAAGTCCCCCATATAAAAATACTCAGAAATTACTATGACTAATGTTTTTTATATCCTTCCAATTATACAGGTGTTTGTTAGTTTATGGATCAGCCCATATCTGTTGTTTTGTAAAATGCTTTTTTTTAAAAAGATTTTATTTATTTATTTGACAGGGAGAAATCACAAGTAGATGGAGAGGCAGGCAGAGAGAGAGAGAGAATCAGGCTCCCTGCTGAGCAGAGAGCCCGATGCAGGACTCGATCCCAGGACCCTGAGATCACGACCTGAGCCGAAGGCAGTGGCTTAACCCACTGAGCCACCCAGGCGCCCCGTGTTGTTTTGTAAAATGCTTTTTTACTTGACAATATTGTGAATCTATTTCATATCATTAACTACAGACCCATGTAGGTCTAATACTTTCAGAAAGAGAAAATACCTTGCTTGCTTTCTAAGGATGGGGTAAGCTGGCAGCCACCATGAATGGAGAGAACTTAACACATTTGTGAACTAATTCAACATGTAAGTAAGCAGAGGGAAAGGGAAAGACTGAGTCCCATAATAGTGTTTGACTCCTTGGATCCAGCTTTGCCTGAAGCTGTCTCTTCAAGAGACAGTAAGGCATACTGGCTAGGAGTGCAGTGTCTGGAAACAG
Organism: Neogale vison; assembly: GCF_020171115.1. Lineage (NCBI taxonomy): Eukaryota > Metazoa > Chordata > Mammalia > Carnivora > Mustelidae > Neogale > Neogale vison. Next base: position 34,797,341 of record NC_058104.1, read on the forward strand.
GTTGCCTGAGTTCAAATCCTGGGTCTGCTAGTGAGATTAAACAAGATTATAAATGTAATGCACGTAGAACAGAGCCTGCTAATAGTAAGCTCTTGGTAAACATAAGCCATTATTATACTGCAAACTTTTCAATTACATCTATCCATAAATTCTCTTTTTTACTTATTTTGGTTGATAAAGAAAAGTACTTTTCAATTAGATCTGCATCTTTCAACCTACTTAAAAATTTTATCAACAATAAAATAAAGTCAGGGGCGCCTGGGTGGCTCAGTGGGTTAAGCCTCTGCCTTCAGCTCAGGTCATGATCTCAGGGTCCTGGGATCGAGGCCTGCATTGGGCTCTCTGCTCAGCGGGGAGCCTGCTTCCTCCTCTCTCCCTCTGCCTGCTTCTCTGCCTACCTGTGATCTCTCTCTCTCTCTGTCAAATAAACAAATAAAATCTTTTGAAAAAATAATAAAATAAATAAATGAATGAATGAAGTCAACCTGTGTTCTCAGTAATCGCCCAAGATCCCTCCTGCTTTGGATCCATCCAGCTTATCTTCCTGATCCTTCACATGCTTCTAGGGAAGTAACCACATATCCATTTGGACCTAGTTTATGGCAAGTGTGCTGTAAATGCTTGTTAGATAAACAGGTAACACCCCCCAAAGACCCCTCCACCTAGAGGACTTTGGCATGAGGACATGGGATAACTTATCTTAAAGGACTGGATCTTTTATTCAATGATCACCCCCTCATGCCCCTTCTGCACAGATAAACATGCTCTATAGTTACTTTTTGCTTAAACCATCTACTCCTTTGACCCACTCTCACTGCGCTATATTTTCTGGTTAAAATCAACTCTGCCCACTCAGTGCCCAGTACCTGTACCCACACAGCTGAACACAGCAAATGCACAAGCCTGATGACTAGTCCCACTTAAAATTCATCATTTCTCATCTCAAGTGGACCCTTCACATTTCCTGGCAATCATGCTACGTTCCCCTTGTCCACTCATTCTCGGTTCTCCTATGTAAGTGTTTGGTTCCTTCTCTCCTCTTCTCAACAGCTCCTCCCCATCCTGATCATCTGGTGGCCTTGCTTCCTCCATACTTCAATGGTCCCTCCATCTGTACACCCTATCCAGTCTGCTCCTGTCTGCTCAAGGACATGACTGCAGCCAGCATTCCCTTTTTCTCCCTCGTCGCCAGTGCCTCCTCTCCACAGGGTCCTTCCTATCAGTGTTATCAGTATATTGATATCTCTTCCATCTTCAAAAGAAGAGAGGCCAGCAACCCTGTCTTGACCTCCCCTTTCCCTCCAACTGGAGCGCCATTTTTTTCATCCCTCTCTGTACTCAGCTCCTCCAGGGTGATCTCTCCTCACTGCTACCCCTATCTCCCCATCCCCTCACCCTGAGCCCGTCCCAGTCAGGCTTATGCTCCCACCTCCCCTCTGAAGCTGTTCTTCTGGAAGTCACCAGTGACATCCACCATATGAAACCGAAGCCAACTCTTCATCTTAGTGTCACAGCACATGGCACAGACGACCCTCTTTCCTTCCTGAAACTCTGGTCACCAGGACTGGAAGATACCACATCCTTCTGGTATTTTTCCCACTTTTCTGCTTCTCCTGTTTCCTTTGATGGCCTATTTTTACCTCCCTGACCTCTCACTTGGAGTACCCCAGGCACTGGTCCTTGAACATTATCTCTTTTCTGTCAACACTCCCTCCCTTAGTGACACCAGAGGTCTCCTGTGTGTATCCCCATCGTATACTACTGTATCTCACCTTTGTAGCTCCTTTCCCTGGAATGTCTTCTGGCTAACAGCATCTCTACCTAAACATGTCATGTTGGGCTCAGTGGGTTGGGCCGCTGCCTTCGGCTCAGGTCATGATCTCAGGGTCCTGGGATCGAGGCCCGCATCGGGCTCTCTGCTCAGCAGGGAGCCTGCTTCCCTCTCTCTCTCTGCCTGCCTCTCCATCTACTTGTGATTTCTCTCTGTCAAATAAATAAATAAAATCTTTTAAAAAAAAAAAAAAACAGACTCTCACTAGCTCCCTAAAACCTGCTGTCACTGTAATTTTGGTCATCGAAGTAAATGGCAATTCTCATCTTCCATTTGCTCAAGCCAAGAATAATCTAGAGTTAGGGGTGCCTGGGTGGCTTAGTCAATTAAGCATCTGCCTTCGGCTCAGGGTCCTGGAATTGAGTCCCACATCAGGATCCCTGCTCAGCAGAGTCTGATTCTCCCTCTCTCCTTCCCCTTGCTGTGATCTCGCTCTCACACAAATAAATAAATAAAAATCTTTAGGGGAACCTGGTTGGCTCAGCTGGTTAAGCATCTGCCTTCAGCCCAAGTCATAACCCCAGGGTCCTGGGGTCAAGCCCCACATCGGGCTCCCTGCTCAGCAGGGAGCCTGCTTCTCCCTCTCCAGTTCCCCCTGCTTGTGCACTCTCTGCACATAAAAAGAAATTTTTTTAAAAGAATAATCTAGGGTTAACCTTGACTTCTCTTTCTGTCATACCCCACACCTGATTTGTGAGCAAATCCTGTTGTCCACAACCCACCCCAAGACCATATACTGAATATGACTGCCTCTCACCACCTCCACTGCTAATATCTGGGCAGGCTTCGAATTTGTTCGAGCGGCTTGGAGGCTGAAGTGGGCGTTCCTGTGGCCTCAGCAGCACAGAACTCATGGGTGTAGCAGACACTCCACCTCTTAAGACACCTCTGGGGCCTAGAGGATCCTATGATAGTGGGAGTGTGACCTCCTGGCTTGCCACTAGGCTGGTGTGGCTGTGGTCCCCAGGGCTGCAGACGGTTGCAGATGCTCCAGAACCCACAGCCCATGTAGCAGTCGTGGGCTCAGCTAACATTTCCCTCTTGCTTCCCCAACCTGCATGGGGGTGGCTCCTGACCTTATTTCGCAGTAATTCCATCCTTCCCTTTTGGTGCCATCTACCCTGTCAGTACTTTTAGAACCCATGTCCTGTATTAAATCATTTCAGTTTGATATACCTAGAGTGTTTCCCTTTTCCTGACCAGACACTGACGGATCTCGCCCCCACCCGGTCTTCCTAAGATCTTCTCAACGACGAGAGGGATCCTTCTGTTGAAAGCCCTCTGTGGCTTCTCAGCTCATCCAGAGAGGTTCCACCCCAGGGGCCAAAGAATTGTCAACGTGGTAATAAGAACTGTTGGGAGATAGTAAGCCCAAACTGAAAGAGCCAACTGCCCAGACTGTTCCCCTCCACCCCACACCCCTGCCTCCTCGCTATTCTCAAGCAGCGAGGAATCTTAGAATTGACCTCATTCCAAAATGAGAAATAATTAGAAGACACTGGCAGGAATAAAAGGGTGATTTTAACCTCTCCCCTTGGTTCATACCAGCACACCTCTCCTTTTTCTGCGCACTGTGAGATCTCCGTGCCTGGAGCTCATCTGAGTCATGTTTCCTACAGAACAAGCGACTACAGAGTGGGCAGCACACATTCCCAGTGGTGCGCATGGCAGGTGATAGGGGGCCGGCTGCTCAGCCCGGCACCTCTCCCTGCTTCCTGCAGCACCCGATGCCTCCGACTACCAAGCTTTTGGTGATCCTCTCCAACAGCGGTTCCTGTTTCCAGTGTTGGGTTGAAGTTTCTCAGCTCTGCGGTGCCAGGTACCGCTCCCGGTATTTTACTGTAATTTCTCCTGAGCTGTTGTGTCCTCTCCCTTTGTCCTTGTAGATTAATACCTTGATTTCATTCTTTTAGACGCAGTGGTATTGTAAGCAATGCAATCTGTGCGACAGAGGGGTTCTGAAAGAACCTTGAACTTCTCCAACACGAAGCACTCGGGTGGTGGCTCTGAGCTAATCTCTGTGTGCCAAAGCGGCTGCCCCTGCAAGTCTGAGTCTTCAGCTCTGACAGCTCTCACTTGTGGACCCTGCAGGCAGCGAGCGGCAGGCAAGTGAACAGTTTGAGAAGGTCAGCTGGTGGGTAGGTGGGAAACCTAATTAATTTGTACCATACAGGTAGTACCCAAATCGTTCCTTTCATATGAAGGTGGAATGGCAGCGTCAAAGGTAAGGGGGCCCTTTGGCCATCCCCCAGCAATTTTTCTTCTCTCCCCAAAAGTTCTTAACATTGCACAGCTTACATAGTATATCTTTAGTCTTTCTTCCGTGCTTTCGCGTCTAGAAAACTAGGAAGACCCGGCCGGGTTTATTTTAAGGGTTTGGAGGGGAGAGTACAGGAATGATGAGGCCATTCCGCACCGTGCTTTTTTCGCTCACGGTAATGCCTGTAGATTTACCTCGACCTCTGAAAAGTAGTTCATCAAATATATGAGGCCTCCAGTTGTTTACAATTTATATTGTTTACATATCATGGTTGATGTAGCCATGTCCCTGTTAACAGGCATTTACCTTTGTACCATTGTGATTAAACGTGGCTGTCTGTAACCGAGAAAGCCAAAGTAGTAGCAGTTTGACTAGGATATTCTCTGTTCACTTACAGAAGTCTAGAAGGTGGTGGTCTGGGCCAGCCTGGTGGCTTCTAGCTCTTGGTAACCCTGACTGTCTCCCCGCTCGCGGTCGAAGTTGGGTGCCACAGTCTTCGGGAGCACCTCCTCTCTCCCGCGACCGGGAGGTCTGGCATTGACTCTGACTCTTCAGGTGTTGATCACAGGACAGTTTGGGGTGGGATGGGGGGAGGGAGAAGGTTAAAGTGGCCTGGGCAGTGGGAGTCAAGGACCCTTGTAGGACGTGAGGTGGAGGCTGTCCGCCAACCGAATGGGAAACAGTTCAGTATCTCAGTAGCTGGTAGAGCCCGCCTGTGTGTACCCTTACTGTGTGCCCGTGCTGCTGTTTCTCTGAGTACATCCCCAGGGTCATAGGATGTGTGCTTTCAATTTGGATAGCTCTTCCCAAATCGGCTCCTCTGATCATACCCTCCCAAGCTCATTGACTCTACGTATTAAGAGATTGTTTCGTTTTTTGTTTATTTGTTTTTAAAGATTTTATTGATTTGACAGACAAAAGATCCAAGTAGGCGGAGAGGCAGGCAGAGAGAGAGGAAGAAGCAGGCTCCCCGCTGAGCAGAGAGCCCAATGCGGGACTTGATCCCAGGACTCTGGGATCATGACCTGAGTGGAAGGCAGAGGCTTTAACCCACTGAGCCACCCAGGTGCCCAAGAGATTATGTTTTAAAAGTGACCTCGCCAATCAAACAGTAGAAAAATGGTATCTAATTGTTGTTTTTATATACGTTGCCCTGATTATCACTATCGGTAAGATTATTTTTATATGTTCCTGGGCCATTTAGGATGGCCCAGGAACATATATTGGTATTGTCTATAAACTGACTGTTCATGGAGTTTGCCAATTTTCCCAAAATTTATTTTTGTATATAATCTGAGGTAGCACAGTAATGTTTTCCAGTTACATAAGCACATGTCTGAAATCAATACCTGAATAGTCCTCTCTTCTCTTGCAGATACAAAATACTGTGTTTCCTGGGGCGCCTGGGTGGCTCAGTAGGTTGAGTATGCGACTCTGGATTTCGGCTCAGGGTCATGAGATCCAACTTGGCCTTGGGCTCTGCACTCAGCAAGGGGTCTGCTGGATACTATCTCCCTCTCCCTCTGCTGAAACATGTGCGTGCTCTCTCTCAAATAAATAAATACTGTTCCCCGGGGTGCCTGGGTGGCTCAGTGGGTTGGGGTCGCTGCCTTCGGCTCAGGTCATGATCTCAGGAACCTGGGATGGAGCCCCTGCATGGGCTCTCGGCTCAGCAGGGAGCCTGCTTCCTCCTCTGTCTCTGCCTGCCTCTCTGCCTACTTGTGATCTCTGTCTGTCAAATAAATAAATAAAATCTTTAAAAAAAAATACTGTTTCCCATGTGTGGATTCTTTCTTTGGTTCCATAGATTTGTCAGTATTTGCAAACAATATTGTCTTAATATGCATTAATTTTGTAATAATTTTAGAGGAGTTTCTAAAATACTATTCAAGAATCAAAAAATAGAAAGAATGTTTTTGAAAATAAAAATAAGAATGATACACAGTTGACCCTTGAATATAGGGGTTAGGGGTACCAGCTCCCATGCCGTTGAAAATCCGTGTGTAACTTCTGCCTCCCCCAAAACTTAACAATAGCCTATTGTTGACAGGAAGCCTTACCAGTAAGATAAATAGTGAACACATATTTTGTAAGTTTATGTATTCTAAACTGTATTCTTACAATTAAGTAAACTAGAGAAAAGAGAATGCTAATGAGAAAGTCCTAAGGAAGAGTACATTCACAGTACTGGGCCTTATTCATAAAAAAAAAAAATCCACCTATAAGTGGACCTACATAGTTCAAACACATGTTATTCAAGGGTCAGCAGTACTTTTTGCAAGATCTTAAACGATAAAGTGACAGTATTAAAACAGGATGGTCTTTGCTCAAGACAGTACAGACAGAATGATCAGCAGGGCAAAAGAGAAAGCTCACAACTGGGCCCTTATGTCCAGTATGTGATGGAGATGTCACTTGGGTGTTGATATCAAGGCCATTTCTTTGCCAAAAGAAATTCCAGATGAATCAAAGTATTTAGTGTTGGAAATTAGGTCATAAAGTAATTACAAGAACAATTTAAAATAAAAAGGAACTTGAGAACCTAAAAGTAGTGGAAGATACCATACAAGATGAGACTAGGAAATTTGGCATACATACATAATTTATACTTCTATATCTAAAAGTCTCAAAATTAAACATATCAAGAGAAAATACTGGCAATTGTACATGACATACAATTCATAATGTGTAAATATACTATTAATATACCATATATTAATAACCATCAATACTGTCATATATAAAGTCTTTAAAAATCAGCAAAAAATGACTGCCACAATGGAAAAATGGTCAAAGCACATGAAGAGCCACTTCAGAAAAGAAATACAAATGATAATATACAAATGGAATTAATGAACATTAAAGAAGTACAAAGTAAAATAATATTAAACAGAATTTATTACCAACCAAGTTGGCGAATAATTTTTGAATTATTGAAACTTTAGGAAGTATCTTTACCTTTTTAATCAGAGTAAGAATCTATCCCAAGAAAACAGATTATGGATCCATACAGAGGTCTGCACATAAGGTGGCTGGCTCATTAGAGCATTATTAAAATAAAATTAGAAGCAATCTTAAAACCGCATCCATTGGTTTTTGCTTAAATGAATTATGGTCTCCTGCTCTTTCAATGCCAATCCTGTGTCTCCACCCCAATTCAGAATGTACTAGGAAGAGGTAGGAGATCACAGATTAGAGAAGGAACAAGATTGGCATCCCCCATGTGTGTCTGAACTTGGCCCCTTTATGATCTAGCCTGTTGGCTCTCAGCTGGGCCGCATATGAGAATCCCCTGGGGTGCTTTTAAAGAATGGCTTATATTCAGCCCCACTGACTGGTCCTGGGTGAGGTCTAGGCCTGGTATTATTTTTAAAGCTCCCTAGGTGATTCTGGTGTGCAGCCAGGGTCAAGAACCATTGCTAACCAGGACTCCCTTTAAGTTGATTAATTACATAGGCTATTGACCAAAGCTGGAACTAACGGCCTCCAGAAGCCCCAGGGAAGCCAAACCATTGCTTGTGCCTGGCTGATCGCAAGTGGGCAGCGGCCAACCTCATGCCCCAAGAGAC